>NC_091840.1:20646250-21282500 GCF_037783145.1 Equus przewalskii | reverse complement strand
GTGCCTTGTGTCCTGGGAGGCCCCCAGGCCGGGCTTTGTCACGGTTGAGCCCCTCGACCCTGCTGCACCCACTCACCCACAACCCCAAATCAGGGTCTTGGCAGATGTCGCCCACAGAAACCAGGCCAGAATCAAAAATACATTTGCAAAAAGGCAAGAAACTTTATTGAGTTTTCTTTTCTTTTGAGTAGAGAAGCTGAGAGGTCAGAGGAGCTGGGTCAGGGGGAAGAGGAAGCCAACCCAGAGGGAAGAGCATGGAGTGCCCGCTCTTGGGAGAGTGGGGGGCCGGGGTCCTGGGAGCAGAGGGACAGAGCCTCGCGTCCTGCAGCCCCTCGCTCCCTCCTGCAGGGCACTGTCAGCTGTCTCCTCCTCTGGGCGCCGAAGACAAAGGCAGGGGATGCCGGGCACGTTCAAGGCTTACGGGTCTCCGAAGTGCGGCGAATGGAGGTGGTAGTTGTGGTGCTGGTGTTTCCTGGGAATGGAGGAAGTGACAGACACTCAGGCTGGGGAAGACCCACCTCAGGAGGGCCCCAACCCCTAACTGCTCAGGTGGGGCTGAACTGCCAAAGGTGGCTTACTCCAGACAACCCAGGCTCCACTGGGCAGAACCATCTATTTTGAAAGAAAAACTAACAACTAACGAGCGAATGACCACTCCTGCCCCAGCCCCCTCCCTCCCTACACTGGGGGGCCCAGCCCTGCCTCCCACCCACCCCCCAGGGCAGTGAAAGGAGCCTGCCCACCTCTCACCCCGGGTGGTTTCCTTACCTGCTGAGGAGATGAAGCCGGTCATCCTGGGGGAGAGGAGAGAGGCAGCCATGAGCCGAGGGCAACTGGGACAGGTGCTTATCTGTCCTCCGGATGCAGTGACTCAGACCATCATCTGGAGCCCCTGGGTTGGGTGTTTTTACCTAGCTGTGTTCCCAGCCCAAGCGGCAGCAGCATCAGGTGCCTGCCAGGCCTGCCTGTCTGTCTGTCTGTCTGTGAGGCTTCGGGAGGAGATATTATTTGCCCCAAGATCCAGGACATTTGCCAGAAGTGTTGTCCTCCTCCTGGTTCGCTCAGCCTCCCCCTACCCCCCCACCCCTGGGCCCACAAGGATGGCCTGGTCTCTGCAAATGGCCTGAAGCAATTAAATCGCCATTTCAATAGCTTCGTTGGGCTGACTTGAACCAAGCTAATGTTGTTCCAATATGAGATGTCCTCTCTGTGGTCCCCACTCATGCCAGTCTAATCCAGAGGCTCAAACGAGAAAGTTTAAAGGTAGTGACTCTGCCTCCTGCTGAGGAAATGCCCCCACAGCCTGGTCCAAGGGGACAGCAGAGCTCTGGTCCTGGAACTTCATCCAGGCTGTTTAAGCCCAGACGGGTCCCTCCCCTCTGGGACATGAAGAGGCTCATCTCAAAGGCCCTTCCCGAGGGTCCTGCAGACACTTTCCCAAGAGAGAGGCCGGTGAGGACCTACTTGGCGTCCTGGCCCTCCAGCAGGCTGCGGTAGGTGGCGATCTCCTGCTCCAGCCGCGTCTTGATGTCCAGCAGCGTCTTGTACTCCTGGTTCTGGCACTCCATCTCACTGCGGAGCTCGCTCAGCTGGGCCTCGATGCTGCTGATGAGCCCCTGGATCTGCTGCAGCTGCAGGGCGTAGCGGCACTCGGTCTCCGCCACCGTGCTCTCCAACCCGGCTTTCTGGTGAGGCAACAGAGAAGAAGTTACGAGGGGAGCCAGGCCAGCAGGAGGCCTAGAGGTGGTGGCTGCGGGGCAGGGGGCAGCAGGTGTACCATGCTAAGCTGGGACTGCAGCTCGATCTCCAGGCTCTGGAGAGTGCGCCTGAGCTCCGTGATCTCTGTCTTGCTGGTCTGAATCAAGGCAGTGCTGGTAGACACCTCTTTGTTGAGCTCTGCACTCTGAAATTCAAGCAGGAGGAGGGTGATGGAGGAGCCCGGCTGGAAGGCTGTGCAGCCCCTGGCTACGTAGGGTAAGACGGCCGGGTACCTTGCTGTGGAACCATTCCTCGGCATCCCGGCGGTTCTTCTCCGCCAAGGCCTCATACTGCTCCCTCATCTCCGCCAGCACGCGGGTCAGGTCAATGCCCGGCGTGGCGTCCATCTCCACGTTGACCTGGCCTACCACCTGGTTGCTGAACTCCTTCATCTCCTGTGGGGATGGGAAGGGAAGATGTGTGAAGCCCCTCATCCTCCCTCTCCTTGGCTCTGAACACTACTGGAGTGTTCCAGAAAGGGCTTCCAGGTCCCACAGTCCCTAAGTTTGGCTGCAGCAAAAGACTCCTCTTTCTCACTGGGGGTGACTCAGCCATGGCAGGCCCATGATCCCCTCTCACCTCCTCGTGGTTCTTCTTCATGTAGGCCAGCTCCTCGTTCAGGCTCTCGATCTGCATCTCCAGGTCGGTCTTGGACAAGGTCAGCTCGTCCAGCACCCGGCGCAGGCCGTTGACGTCGGCCTCCACGCTCTGACGCAGGGTCAGCTCGTTCTCATACCTGAAGGATTTTTTTAGTTGAAAAAGCAACACAGAAATGATATTAGACCTTTCCCTTGCCCCTGCCCTGCACTCAGCTAGTTTGCCAAGACCTTTCACTCCTAGGATGCTCCAGTTTCATTGTTTAGATGAGCACTTGTATAAAACAAAAGATGCTGGGAAAGGTGAATGAGGCGAATAAACTCACTTGAGCCTGAAGTCGTCCGCAGCCAGCCTGGCATTGTCAATCTCCAGGATGACCCGGTTGTTGTCGATGGTGGCCGCCAGGATCTGCAAAATACAGAATGTGGCTGCTGGAGTGGAGGGATCCACAAGCTTGGGGAGGAGGACCGAGAATACATGGGCAAGACTGGTTGTCGTCAGCCTCTGCCCCTTCGCTGTCCCCATGAGCTGGGCCTCGGTTCCTCTTCTGCCAAGTGAGGGGCGGGGCTGGAGCCCTTCCGTGTACTGTCACTCTAGCATTCTAGGTCTGGTGGTGATGGGGAAGACAGGGATTCACATTTCAAAGGAACAACCCCTCTGAGGACATCCTTGGCTACTCATGTCTCCACAGCCCCAGACTAGAACCTCTCCAGGCCACTGTCTTGAGAGCCTTCTCCTTCAGGTCGGGAGGGAGTCAGCCTTGCTCCACTGTTCATAATAACCTCACGGGAGCTGGCCTCCCAGCTGAGAAGAGGGGAAAACCAACAAATACTCCCATCCATTTGATTCCTTGTCTAAACTCTTATATTCCAAGGCACTTAAAATCCATCCCACATAGCTGGGACTCAGCCTAGGCAAGTGGACTTCTGTTCTAACAAGCTGGCATCACAGCGTGATGGACAGGCCCTGACGGAAGGAGTCTCCGTTTAGCGCTGCCTGAGCCCCCACCGCCATCTCCCCAACCTGGTCATAGCCAATTGAGAATATCGATTTAAAAGGGGCCCCTACCAAACAAACTAGTATTCCCAGAGCCGTGTGTGAACATGTATCCCTTTCTCTGTTGATTTTAGATGTTCTTAGTGGCTTTTAAAACTGTCATGGTTTCCAAATAACTCAGGAGGTTAGGATTATAGGGATTGAGTCACTAATAACATAACTGTTTAGCAAGCAGTAAAAATGTTGACATGTGTAATAACAACAATAAAAATGAATAGCGAGAGGAAAGGCACTTAGGAAGTATGGGCAAGAGAAAGCCCATCAGAAGTAGAGATGCTCAGCAGTAAAAGGCTAGAACTTTCCCCAGCAGGAAGGGTGAGAATCCCATCCACACTGCCTCTTCTGGCCCCCTGGGATACTGTGTTGTCTCCTGGGCTTTGTGGCTCTGCCCTGCACAGAGGAGCCCTCCTTGACAACGAAGGTCTCACCTTGTCCCGCAGCTCCTCGATGGTCTTGAAGTAGGGACTGTAGTCACGCTCCGGGCTGGTGGGGCTCTGCTTCAGGTGCCAGTCTCGGATTTTCACCTCCAGGTCGGCATTGGCCTCCTCCAGGGCGCGCACCTTGTCCAGGTAGGAGGCCAGGCGGTCGTTGAGGTTCTGCATAGTGATCTTCTCGTTGCCGGAGAGGAGGCCACCATCGCCACCACGGAAGTCACCAAAGCCACCGCCAAAACCCCCACCACAGCCACCTCCAAAGCCACCTCCAAAGCCACCTCCAAAGCCACCGCCGAAGCCACCACCGAAACCACCGCCGAAACCACCACCAGCCCCTCCACCGAAGCCGCAGCTCACGCCACCCCCGTAGCCTCCAGCTGATCCCCCGGAGACACAGCGGGTTGAGTAGGTAGAGACACTGCGGCCCCCTCCCAGCTGGCAAGAGCCACCCCCGAAACCGCCCCCATAGCTGGCGGCAGAGCTCTGCAGGCGACTGGCCATGGTGATAGCAAGATGGAGAGCAGGAGTGGACACGAGCTTGGCTTGGCCTGGGCCGAGGACTGTGGCTCTGCCTAGAGCGGATGCCTTTTATACAGCCTCCACGGGGGGTTGGACAACTGCCCCATCTTCTCTCCTCCCTTCCCCACCCTCTGACTGGTGCCAACTGCATTTTTTTCTTTCCCACAAGCCCAGTCACCTCTGCTCTCCAGGGTGGGTTGTGCCTTTGGTGGGGTGGCTTTTTTTTTTAAGCCTTAACAAAAAGGATGATTCAGAGGGAACAGAGTTCTGCCTGAGACTCTCCTTTTGACAGGTGAATTCTGTTTCACCTCTCCACTTAGGGAACTCACTCCCACAGCCTCTCAGCCCAACCCAGTGTCCAAGGGGGATCGAGCTGCACGGGTCTGCCCAGGAGCCTCTCGAAGGAAGGGCTGGCTGCAAAGTGGCCCAGTGTTTGGCGAGGTCTCTGCAGCCCTCAGCCTCCCTTCTTTCTACTCCTAAAAGAAGACTGGAATGTTCTGCATCCTTCTTAGCATTTCGTCTACTCCACTGCTCCTAGAGACCCTGATGACAAATTTCACTTGGTCCTGTGGAATCAACTACCTTGAAAGTGTTTAGGCTGAGGAGAAAATGGCTCCAAGAACATCAGATAAAATCACAGTGGCAAGGAACCTTAGAGACCATCCAACACAGCTGGGGAAAATGAGGCATAGAAAGAGGAAACCCCCTGCACATTATAATAGCTATCCTCTCAGATGCCCCACTACAGGCAGACACTGGGCTCGAGCTTTACACGCACCGTCTCACTTCATCTTTGCAGCAGCCCACTGGGGTCCTACTATCATCCCCATGTTACATGTAGAGAAACAGAGCCTTAAAGTATGGGACTGGAACCCAAGTCTGGTTCTGTCTGACACCAAGGCTCATGTTTTAGGTGTATGTTTCATACATGAAAATGTACAACTCACGTGTCCAGCTTAACGCATTGTACCTCTGCATGAAGTACTCAGCGTGTGTCCACCCATGAAACCACCACCGGGCACATTCCCAGCACCCATAAAGCTCCTTGTACCTTTCCCCAGTCAGTTACCCACACCCGAGGCCCCTAACATAACCCTGATTCCAACTTCTGTCACCACAGATCTATTCAGAGGCTCTCAGCCAGGGACTATTTTGCTCCCCAGGGGACATCTGACAATATCTGGAGACACTTTGGTTGTCACAATGGGAGATGCTACTGGTATCTGGAGGATAGAGACCAGGGATGCTGCTTCACGTCCTACCATGCAGAGGACAGCCCCCAAAACAGGGAATTCTCTAGGCTGAAAGGTCAAGGATGCCCTGGTTGGGCAGCCCTGGATCAGCCTGACCTACGTGTGTAATCACCCCTCTACATCAGCTGCCTCAGAGGCACAGCAAGTCCAGAGAGAAAGTCTTGCAATACCTGAGCGGGGCCCCTTCTAGCCCCCAACCACATGACATCTGTCTTAGCTCATGCATGTTTGACCAAGAGACCACGTAGGAGACTATGACCCAGGGTCTCTGCCGAGGAGCCTGGGACGTGGCTGAAACTCAGGCACTGCTCAGTAACCCTGCCAGAGGAGGCCTCAGCACTCAGGCAGGAAGAAAGGGGCCTAGAGGTGGCCTCTCAGAGCCCAGGATGGAAGGAGAAGTTTCCAGGGTTGAGAATGGGGGGCCTGGACTCAGGCTCCCAGTCTCCATTCACCAAGGGGGCCAGGGTTGCCATGAATGGCCTTCCAGGAGCAGCCTTCTGGCCTAGAGCAGCCGTGAGGGTCCAGATGGGACCAGACCAGGGGCTGGGGTGAGGTGGCACAGGCTTGAGGTTATCCTAGAAACCACTTCACTGATTCAGCAAGCAAGACCAGAAAGGAGGGCTCTGAGTCAGGGCTTCCTTGTCCTTTGTTTTCCAAGGATCGAAAGCAGGCCTGTGCTTCGCCCCGCGGGTGTCAGCACCAGGACGAAAGCCAGGGCCTGCTGCGGGTGCTCAAGGACCACGGCGAGGCTGGGACTCGGGCTGACCCCGACCCTGCCCGGCCCTCCTGCTGCAAACTGATGGCTCAGCTCTCTCTCCAAAAAGCTGTGATTCAGCCCAAAGCAGGAGAGCTGTCTTTCAATAGAGGATCAAAACTGACAAGAATTGACAAGAATTTGATTGATGGAACCGGCCAGGCCTGGAGTGATGATCCTCCTGGGGCTGACGAGCAGGTTCAGGCCAACGCCTCTTAGAGGAACAATGCCACAGATCCTCTAAAGCCCCAGCAGTGCAAACACGGGTGGCCATGACATGGCAGTACAAAACAGAGTGGCCGTGGCATGCTCCCCCTGGCGGGGTCAGGGCACGGCCCCTCCCCACCCCGCCCGAGCAGGGACTCGTGGTGCCTTGACACAGGAATGCCTTCCTCTGACCCAAGGTGAACCCCGGGGCCCACGGGGCTGGGGGACACATGCCAGGCCCCCTAGAGGGAGCTGGGTATAGACCGGACCTGGAGACCCAGTTCCCTTCCTCCGGCCCTGTCCCAATGGAGACAGGACAGAGGGCTGGGCCTGAGGCACCGCCTGCTCCCCCTGAGCTTCCTTCTTTGCTTTCTGGCAAAATCACGTCAAACGCAGTCCCCTCCACAATTTCCAGGGAAGGTGGGGGAAGCTGCACCCATGAGCGCCCCCTGCAGAGGAGGCTGCGCTGAACACACTGTCGGCACCACAATGGAAGAGGGGGTTTGGGACCCATTGTATAGATGAGGCAGTTGAGGTTCGGAAAGGCCGAGTCACTTGCCCAAGATCACTGTGAAGTCGAGATTTAAACCCAGCCCCCAGCTCTCTCTTGCCCACCTGATGGTGTCTTGGAACCTTGCTGTGAATTCAGGGTACGATCTCTGAGCGTTCCCTCCTATATGTGCTAAATGATAAGAAAATAACCCTAACTCACATTTCCTGAACACTGTGTTAAACGCTCTGCATGCGCGACTTCATTTGGTCCTCAAAACAACTCTACGGTTTTTATCATACCCTTTTTTCGGATGAGGAAACTGAGGCCCAGAGAAGTCAAATACATTGCCCAAACTCAATTGTGTCAGAGCCCAGATTCAGAACTCTGCCTCCGGGTCTGCGCCCTTACCTACTGCCCAGTAAATCCCGCTCAGGCCAGGGCTAGCACCATCCCCATCTGAGCAAGGGCGTCCTCTGTTGCCCTCTCCATTCTCAGGCCTCTTGTCACCTCAGGCCTGGCCGATGGATGGTCCCGCTTCCCACAGTGGCTGGGTGTGCACAGCTGATGGCCTGACGGCTCAGCCTATCCACTGTCTGTCCTGGTGTGAGCTCCAAGTCTCGCGGGCTTGCCGGGGTACTCACTCAACGCAGAACGTCAGAGCCGGAATCCTCATAGAAATTCTCCCACCCAACCCTTTTATTTCCCATGTGGGGAAACTGAGCACAGAATGCCAAGGCCCAGGGCAGTGGGAAGCAAGGAGAAAGGCATGGATTTCTAGCTCTACCATCAACTCATCCTGGGCCTTGTGTTGAAATGACTTCTAAGTGTCCTTCAGCAATGCTTTTCTGAGTCGCTGCTTCTCAAAGATCTGTCCAGAGTCACCAGACTGTTCATCTGCGGAGCAGAGGCTTAGATCCTTGCCCCCAGCTCCTAACCCAGGGCTCCTCACTTGGATCTTGGATCAGGCTCCTCCCGCCTTCCCTCTCTACCAGGACCACAAGGGGCCTGGAGCCCAAGATGGCTGACCCACCTTTCAAAGGGTCTCAAAGCTCCCCCACAGGGGAGGGGCCTCTTGTGAAAGGCAGCACTCCCCAGACAGGGGATTCAGGCCCTCTGGGCAGCCCCCCACCCTCAGAGGCACCTGCTTGACACAGCTGTCCTCAGGAGCCTTCTCCAGAGCTGCCTCAGTGTCCCAGGTCCTTCCCTTCCCATAGTACCCAGCTTCCTAAAGTCTCTGTCATACCACCCGGGAGTCCCGAAACCCAGCAAGGTCAGCAAAGGCTTTGAATCAGGTGTTTCAACCCTACATATGCCATCGACTGGCTGTGTGACCTCGGGAAATTTACTCAACCTTTCAGTGCCCTGGTGGCCGCAACTGGGAAACAGGCACTAGGTGAGTTGGTACTGGAAAAACACCTGACACACAGGAGCACGTGGCAGGTGGGAGGTTACTGTTCCCTCCCTTTTGCAGATGAGGAAATGCAAGCTCATCCTCGTTAAGGGGCCTGTCCAAGAATTCTTCTGGGCCTCCATCCTGTGCCAACTTGCCTTGCCTCCCTCTCTGGTCCCTGCAGCCGGCATGGTGCCCACAGCAAACAGACAAGTGACGAGTAGTGGTATTCCTATCTTATTTCCCCTACTCAGTTTTCCGCCCCCTGAAGACAGGGTCTTTATCTACCACCAAATACTGCTGCCGGCAGAGGAGAGCTCTCCATGAATGCCGAGAAGCTACTCCAGGGTACTGTGTCTGCTGGCTCTGGGTGAGAAAGAATGGCAGACAAGAGTCATATCCAATGGGGTCGCCCCAGCTGCAAATCTCATGGGAAAAGCTGCCAACTCCTTATTTCCCCTTGTGCTGCTGGCTGCTCAGAGGGACAGGTGACCACCAGGAGGGCACTCGCCCAAGATGCTGGTGAACGTCCAGAGCTGTGCCCAGGGCAGGAAAAAGCAAAGGAGAAGTAAGTTCATGCATAATTCAACACATATTTACTTAGCTCCCAATCTGAGGACTCGGCAGCATGTGGAGTGACACAGCCCCTGCTGCCACAGATCTCAGGGCACAGGTTCCCCTCTGAGGTCCTGGAATACAGATGAACTCAGAGAGAACCTCGAGGTCATCTCATCCAGCCAGATTCCTCAATTTAAAGATGGGGAAACTGAGACCCAGAGAAGCACAGGGACCAGCCAAAGTCCTCAGGGAGACGGCGGCAGGCAAGCCCCATGCTTGCTCTGGGAAGCGCAGCCTGAGCAGAGGACACACCCAAGGCCCTAATCCCTAGTCCCAAAGCCACCCTCTCTCTGGGGCGAGAAGGGAGGCCTGCCCCTGCTTCCTGGATTGGCTGGAAACCAAGCCCGACCTCAGCCCAGGGGCAGGCGGAAGGCGGGCCTTCTCGGCCCAGAGACTATTTAACGGCTCAGTCAGGTGTGAACTATTCCTGGGCACAGGTTCCTCACTCCAGGGTCAGGAGGGGACAGGACTTGGCAAGTTCCAAGGACCTCTGTGCCTCTCTCACAGCCCCTGCCGGAAGCCCAGGAGAGCAGGAACAGGCGCTCCTGGGAGAGAGCCGCAGCTCCCCCCTCCCCAGCCCCGGCTCCTGCCCTGCCTTCCGGCACCATTGCAGAGGTGGTTACTTTTGCAAACCGAAGCCTGAGAAAACCAACCTTTGTGGGCTGCTTAGAAGGCCTGAGACTCCTGGACAGAGGCCCGGAGGTCAGTGAGGCAGGAGCAGCGGCCAGGCCATTGGGTCCGAGAGTCTCAGGAAGGGGCCTAGCTGTTCCCAGGATGTCACCTGGTGCTTTGGGCCTCAGCAGGAGAGACCAAGGCTAGATGTGCGGAGAGTCTTTCTGACTGTGATGGCCACATGATGTTTGTACAGGCTGCCCACACAGGTTAAGAAAAGGGTTTCCAATGAGCAAACCCTCGTAAGAAAGGTGTTGCCCGCTTCCGTCATCCTCATGACGTCGAGGGGAAGCACAGGCCCGGAGTCAGAGACACTGACCCCAGACCTAGTCTCACTGTTCCCAGCTTGTGGCTCCATTCATATTATTTAACTTCCTGGGGACTCGTCTCCTCTTCTGGAAACGGGCGCTGGAGTCTTCACCCCAGCGCAGCTGCCTTCACAGAGCTGCAGGAGAGTAAACGAGATGCGGAGCGCTGAGTGCCCCGCCCGGAGCCTGGCAGACATAAATCCGCTTCCTCCCTCCGGCCCGGGGGAGTCTGGCTCCAAGTGTGGACTCAGGAGACGTGTTCTAGGTCAAATCTCCTCGGAAATAACGAGTGCCACCTTCTCTCCAACCAGGGCTGCTGGCAAGGAGTTTCACCCAGCGAGCGCCATGGGGGCCCTCTCAGAGGGCCCACTCTCCCTGCAAATGACCTCCTCCAGCCTGCTCTTCCCAGCAGGACTAAGAAACCGGTTTTCCCTCTCCCCTAGTCCTCACCCGAGCCCAGCCCAGCCACAGCACCCAGAGTTCTCCACTTCCTCCTTCCCGGCCCTCCGTCTGGGGCTGTGAATCCCAGAGGACTCAGCCCCAAACCAGGGGCCACCAATCAAGTGTGCGTGGATGTGGCTGCTCCAGTGAGCCCGAGAGTGGAGAGGCAGGCGATGGGGAGCAGGAGCAGCATTTGGACTGAGGAGGCCAATAGGGGTTGGTGTTGCTTTGGATTTAAGCTTGGAGAAATCAGGGAGGGCTTCCTGAAGCTGGTGTCTTCCCCTCTGGGCACTTTAAGTGCCTTGTTGGGAGGAGATGGCAGCTTCAGGGGGGATGGAGGCCAGCTTTGCAGGGATGGGAACAGGCTCCGCAACCCTGAAGTTCAGGTGTGCCCAGCTGGGAAGAAGGCAAGGTTCAAGGGGAACAGGTGGTGAGGGCCAGAGCAAGGAGGAGGGCCCTGGCAATGAACTGTGAAGGGCTAGGGCCTGGGGTCCTGGAACAAGCCCTGGTCTTGGAGTCATACAGCTGTGGGGTCCCGTCCCAGCCCTGCTGCTTACTAGCCATCCATGAGGCCACTGGGCAAGTCACTCACCTCCCTGACGTTGTCATCTCCACGTTTCTTCATCTCCAAGATGAGTGTAATAAACCCTGACTGCCCTCTGTCGTCAGTACTAAATGAGACCCATGGGGGGTGTGCCGAGCCCGGTGCCGACCGTACAGTGGTGACCCAGCACCATCCATGTGGTCAGTCATTCAGTGAACAGTTAGTCCACATGTCAAGTTCTGTGCTAGGTGCGCCAAACTGCCTTAAGGAAATCCCCTGTCCCCTGCTCCCACGATCACTGAACAGGGTTAGCCAGAGAGCAAGTCACCCGAGCAGCCTGGGTCTGTCCCAGCTGCCCAAGGCACCCCAAAGAATGAGTTATGACCACGCAGGGAAGGGGCCAAAGTCGGGGGAGACATCACGTGTGGGTTCTGGTCCTCCTCAGAGGGTGCCAACAAGATAAACAGGATGTACTACCAAGAGATATTTGCAAAAGGAAAAGCAATTCTTTATTGCATGGACAGACACGGTACAAATGAGCTTCTTACACGATACAGCTGCTTCCTTCACCTCCCTGCTCTAAAGGAAGCAGGAAGAGCCGGAGAGGGGAGGGAGGAAGAGTGGGAGAAGGAGGGACCCTCCTGAGCCTGAGCGGGACACCCTCCGAGGGCGGGGACTGCAGCTTGCTCTCCCGCCCCTCTGGCCAGCTGTCGGCTCAGCCTCAGGAGGGTGGGGTGGTGAGGGACGTCTCTCCTGCCCTGGGTATTTAGACTTCTCTCTTGCGGGAAGAAACCACCTTTCCATCCACTGACTCCTCAATGTTGATGCGGACTTTGCCGCCGCTGCCGCCTCCCAGGGAGGCTGTAGAGAGAAGGAGCAAGCTTTAGAGTGGGGGACCCTCCCCATCCGCCCTCCCTCCCAGGGAGGCCAGGACCTTGGGTGAGTTCCAGGAGAACTGAACAGCATCCCTGAGAACGGCCATTGGCCAATCCTTCAAGAGCTGCCAGGAGGGCCGGTGTCGAATTACTCATCACAGAGATGGGTGGTGGCCGCGCAGGCATGCCCCGCAGTGAGCAAGAACCTCAGGGTTTTAACTGCACGCGAGCAGGCGGTAATTGTAGGCATCTGAGCATAAGTGCATGGAGGTGGGGCCTGTGGGGAGCGATGCCCCGGACAAAGCCTGCTCAGCCTGGAAGCTTCTCTATAAACCTTCAACCCCAGCTCTGCTGAAGCTGATAAGGAGCCCAATGGGGAAGAGGCATCGACTGGAATGGCCTGTCCCCGCCCTGCTGGGATGTTTAGCCTCTTTCTCCTTCCTCCTCTGAAGGCAGGGACTGCAGCTTGCTCTACCGGCCCCTCTGGCCAGCAGTCGGCTCAGCCTGGGGAGGGTAGGGTAGTGAGGGATGCCTCTCCTGCCCTGGGCGTTTAGATTCTGTCTTGTGGGAAGAAACCACCTTTCTGTCCACTGAATCCTTGACATTGATGCGGACTTTCCAAGGGGAGTGGTGGATTCACCAGCTCCGAAACGCGCCCCGCCCCCCCCAAGAAAGAGTTAAGCTTTCCTACCTTCTCCAGTGCCAATGCCAGCCAACCTGAAAGAGAGGGGGAAGCAGATGTAAGCAAAGGGCAGAAACTCAGGCCTCTCAAGGGGAGAGCCCAGCGGCTGGCTAAGCGGTCATCCCCAGCCTGCACACCATCACCACCCCCACATGTGACTTCTGTAGAGGCTGGGACATCCTGAGAGCCCGTCCTGACCGGCCACCCCCAGTAGGTAGATTCTGACCTACCTACAGTAACACCCTATCCATTTCATGCAGGGAAGGGAACCAGCATGAGCCCAACCACTGCCATTTACAGAAGAAACACAGGCCCAGAGAGGTGATGCGACCTGCCCAGGGTAACAGCCAAAGACAAGAGTGCCGGGTGCAGAGCGCCTTCCTTCTTGCTCAGTTCTCTTCTCACTGTACCACACTGCCATTCTCCTAAGATGACTCTCCATCCTGACAACACCAACCGCTCCCACCTTCCTCCCTCTGCACCCTGCCCATACCTGGCATCCTGGCCCTCCAGCAGGCTGCGATAGGTGGCGATCTCCTGCTCCAGCCGCGTCTTGATGTCCAGCAGCGTCTTGTACTCCTGGTTCTGAGCTTCCATCTCACAGCGGAGCTCGCTCAGCTGGGTCTCCAGGCTGCTGATGAGCCCCTGGATCTGCTGCAGCTGTGTGGCGTAGCGGCACTCAACCTCTGCCAGTGAGTTCTCCAGGCCAGCTTTCTGGTGGGGCAACAGACCAAGAGACACCACATCAGCTAGAAAGGAAGCCGCTGAGGGCATGAGGAGAGGCATTGAGTGGACGCAGGGAATCCCCTCTACGGGGGCTTGGGAACCCCAAGGCTTAACCAGCCATGGAGGATGGGAGAGGCTGAGGTGGGGGGTGTGCAGGTAGCCATACCATGCTGAGCTGGGACTGCAGCTCAATCTCCAGCCCCTGCATTGTGCGTCTTAGCTCTGTTATCTCCGTCTTGCTGGTCTGGATCATCTCTGTGTTGGAGGCCACCTCCTTGTTTAGCTCCTCCGTCTGTAGGACACACACAAGAGAAGTGAGCCCCACAGGCCTCCTGGGAGACCTGGGGAGCTGGGGCGGGGCTGGGAGGTCAGGCCCACCTTACTGAAGAACCAGGCTTCAGCATCCCGGCGGTTCTTCTCCGCCATACCCTCGTACTGCTCTCTCATCTCCGACAGCACGCGGGTCAGGTCCACGCCCGGTGCCGCATCCATCTCCACGTTGACCTGGCCGGCCAGCTGGCTGCTGAACTCCTTCATCTCCTGCAGGGTGGGTGGGGCCCAAACCAGTCAGAAAGCAGAAGAGAGAGCCGAGAGTCTGGGGCCCCACATGTCAATCCTGGCTCCATCCCTAACTCACTGCATGAGCTGGGCTCTCCCCCGTACCCTTATGCCCAACCTCTGTTTCCCAGTGCACATGAACGGGTTTGATCACATGGGCCCCTCAGCTCTGGGGGTCTCGCTTCCTCTCTAGGTCCCACCAAGGGAGGACCTCAGACAGCAGGGCCCTTATGTGAGCTCATGGAGCAAATCAGGACAGCAGTTCACAGTGGCCACCTGGCTTGGCTATGGATCAGAGGACAGTACCCCTTCTTCCCCATGGGGCCCCCTGTTTTGGTGTGTGTATGGGCTGTGTTTCTGAACCACTAAGCCTTTCAGCCAACTCTGACGAGACAGCAGTGGCCCCACTCTGCCTCCCACCACCCCAGGCCCTGCCCAGCTCTCACCTCTTCATGGTTCTTCTTCATGTAGGCCAGCTCCTCGTTCAGGCTCTCGATCTGCATCTCCAGGTCGGTCTTGGACAAGGTCAGCTCGTCCAACACCCGGCGCAGGCCGTTGATGTCGGCCTCCACGCTCTGGCGCAGGGTCAGCTCATTCTCATACCTGGGAACAAAGAAAGAACTCAAAGTGAAGGAGGGTGAAGGGTCTGGGCAGCTTGAGGTGGGGGAGGGAGAAAAGGCCAAGAGAGAGGGGAATGCAGAAGAGGAGAGGAGCACACTTGAGTCTGAAGTCATCTGCAGCCAGCCTGGCATTGTCGATCTCCAAGATGACCCGGGAGTTGTCAATGGTGGCCGCCAGGATCTGCAGGAGACAGGAAGTTAGTGCCTACAGGACCCCTCTCTCTTCCCTGCTGCTCTCCCCACCTGTGCCCCGTCGGACCCCTCACTGACAATCCCCCAGCTGACGCCACCAACGGAAGCCTGTAGGGTCCCCAGGGCAGAGTCTAGCCTACCCTTGAGTGCCACTCCTTAGTCTACCCCCCACACCACCCTCTCTGTTACCAGGGTGTGAAAAGCTAAGGAGCCAGGATTGCCTGGACTCCCCTGTTGGAACTGCCTGGCCAGGAGTGGCATGGGTGAGTTGTGAGGGTCTCTGATAATACCCCTCTGGGGGATACCCCCCCAGCCTCCCATGTGGACAGCTCGTGGTCACTGCACACTTGGACACAGCCATGAATCTACAGAACATTCCAGCCAGTAAGAACCTGGAGGGCAGCTGAGGAAGGCATTTAACAGCTGAGAAAACTGGTCCAGGTGAGTGAAAGGATGAATGAGTGTGTGGTAGAGCCCATGACAAGTTCCAGGTATCCTAAGTTTCAGTAGTGATTTGGCACCAAAGACATGCTCAGACTTTGGCGAAGCAGGAGGTCCCCACACTCCGGGCTCCTGAGGCCACACTCACCATTCTTGCAAAATAAGCAGAGGAACACTTTAGGCAGAGCCCTACAGGGTGTGTCAATAGCCCCCCTCGGCCCCCACGGGTCCTGACAGGACCAAATGCCCAGGATCCCCCGGCACCGCCAAGTTAAGCAGATGTCTGCCAGCCTCCACACCTGGAAAGCATTGCCCACACTCCAAGTTTGCCGAGGTTACACCCCGACAGCCATCGCCTGCGCAGGAAAGGATTTCCTTGAGGCAACAGGAACACTAACACTAGAGACGTGTGCCGGGCACCAGCCACCTGCTCCCATCTCTCAGCTCACCTTGTCCCGCAGCTCCTCGATGGTCTTGAAGTAGGGGCTGTAGTCACGCTCCGGGCTGGCCGGGCTCTGCTTCTGGTACCAGTCTCGGATCTTCACCTCCAGGTCAGCGTTGGCCTCCTCCAGGGCGCGCACCTTGTCCAGGTAGGAGGCCAGGCGGTCGTTGAGGTTCTGCATGGTGGTCTTCTCATTGCCGGAGAGGAGGCCACCATCGCCACCACCAAAGTCACCAAAGCCACCGCCAAAACCCCCACCATAGCCACCTCCAAAGCCACCTCCGAAGCCACCTCCGAGGCCACCTCCCAGGCTTCCACTGAAACCACTACCAGCCCCTCCACCGAAGCCACAGCTCAAGCCACCCCTGTAGCCCCCTCCTGACCCCGAGGAGACAAACCTAGCAGAAGAAGCAGAGATGCTGCGGCTTCCACCTCCCCCATAGAGACTCCCACCACCAAGGCCGCCACCCCCAGCCCAGAGGGACCCCCCCCGGGTAGAGCCACCCCCAAAGGTGGAGGAAGAAGTCTGCAGAAAGGTGGTGCTCATGGCCAGGCAGCAGCCGTGAGTCCTCAGCGAGCGCGAGAGAGGCCGGACGGAGGTGCGGGCTGGACAGAAACCACAGAGCTGCGCCTGTCACCCCCCAGCCTGAGGCTCCTTATATCCCCCTGGGAGGGTGTTATGGGACCATGTCTCCTCCCCCAAAGGGAAGCCAACTCCTCTGCGTTCCTGACAAACCCTGTTGCCTGCACATCTTGACACGGCTGCTTTTTCTTTTCTTTCTTTTTTTTTTAATGCAACAAAAGAGATGATTCAGATGAACGGTGTTTTGCCCCAGGGCCATGATTTTAACACTTGGATTACAGGGTTCTTCTCTACCTTATGGGAGAACGCGGAGATCAGCAGGCAGCAGGCAGCAAACTGCATCACGCCCGGCTCCCAGGCCTCCACATGGTGCACTGGGGGAGCAGCTCCGGGCATCTCTGCCCTCGGCCGGGCTGCTCTGCTGCCCCCAGCCCAGGACCCCCCCCAAGGTGGCCAGCTCCCTACTGTCAGTTTGGAAGTCTAATTCCCATCACTGCTCTGTGTCGGAGCCGCCATGTGTGAGCCTACAGGGCTCGGGGAGAGGGGCGGCCTCTGGGGATCAGTGGACAGAGAAACCTGGAGGGATGCAGGGCCGATGGGGACAAGCTGAGGACACGAGAGGGATCTTGAGTCAAGTTCCTGCTGAGGTGACCCAAGAGGCCAGCATCTGTCAGGTCTCTGAACCTGCAAATGAACTCTCCTCCTCCATCCCTCCCCACTCCTCCCCCCTGCAGCCCCCTGCTTCTCCAGCTGCCCCCAGCCCCAGCCCCATTGCACTGGCACTCTCACAAAAGCCAGCAGGCTCAGGGCTGACAAGGAGTTGATTGATAATCCCGCCACCTGCCAACTGCACATGTCACCGAACCCTTCCTTGCTCCTGGAACACGTTGGGGCAGACTCTGCAGATAAAACCGGAGCGTGTTCCAGGAAGCCCCTGCCTTCTGCAGGGAGAGGCACGTCGCTGCACTGCAGGGCCACATTAACCCCACTCATCCTGTCAAGCGATGCGGGGCTGGAGAGGGACCCAGCCCAGAAGGCTTTACGTGCCTGAGCATTGTGGGGAGGGAGGAGATAGGGAGGCCTGGTGGGCAGACTGGAACACACATCAGAGATCTTGAAGGCCAAGGCACCACGTCACAGAGTAGGATGCTGAGGCCAGAGAGGGGAATCAAACACTCAGGACAGCACTTCGCTCTGCCACCAGCTCAGGGGCCAGCTTTCCAAGGGTACCTGGTACCTGTGGGCAGCGCCACATCGAGGCGTGAGGTTGGGGAGGTGAGCAAGATTGAGCTGGAGGTGGAGGAGGGGGACTCCCGGCCCAGGGCTGCAGCACGGTGAAGCGGACAGGGCTCCGGAGTCTCTCAGGCCTGGGTTCGGATCCTGGCTCTGTCAGTCACTGCTTGTGAAACCTTGGACTTGTTACCTATATGTCTCAGCTTCCTTGTGGCAATGGGCACCCTCAGCTCTCACTTACAGAGAAGCCCTGAGGCCCAAGAGCCCCCAGCCTGCCTCGGCCTGGCTCCCCATCTCTGAGGGGCTAGATAACGGGGTGCATGTCCAGGACCTGAGACTTCCAACTACCCTCACCAGGAGGGACTTTTGTCCTTAGGCATCAGAAGATGCCCTGTGAGCAACATTGTTCTTCCATACTCTGCCACAGCTAGTACCCAGGTGGTTGTCATTATTGCAGTAATAACTAATCCCTTACTTCCACCTGCACTTCACGGTTTACAAAGCACTTTTGCATCCATTGCCTCCACTAATCTTCACCACACAGAAGATGATCCCAGCCCTTGTTTCAGAAGGAATGAAATTGGAGCTCAGAGAGGGGGAGCAATTTATGCAAGGTGGCACAGCTAGTAAGGGGCATCACCAGGGCCTCCAAAGGGTCCTCTGACCCCACTTCAAACAGGGTACAGAAAAAGAGGGTCCCTCCCACAGACCCTAGATTCCTGCATCTGAGCTGGGGTGGTGGGAGGGGTCTGCAAGCCTAGGGGGCTGGGGGTGGGCTCTTCCTCACCTAGCATCGCAGTGAACCGGGCCTCAGAGCGCTGGACCCAGACAGTGCAGTACTGTCTCATGGGTGGGAGGATATTGTGTTTTCCTCGGAAAGAAAAATAATCAAAGTCAGATCAGCCATAGCTCATTAAAGCCTCTGTAGACATTACGGCCCCAGCAATTAACACGGAAAGAATTATGCCCGTCACCCAGGAGTGAGGCAGGGCTGGACCCCAGCCAGCCCCTCTTCTGCACCCTGACTCCCCTCCAGAGGCCCCTCGAGGTGGCCCATGCCTGAGGCCGCAGCTGCCCCAGTCGCAAATCCCTGGCTTCCGTCCAAACACGTCCTGTGAGCTCAAGGCCTGGGCAGGGCTCCCGGCCTGCTCATTAGCACCAGGTGGGGGCGGCTGCAAAGGCAGAGACCCAGCTCCGTTTGGCCCCAGCCTAGGCTGCAGGGCCTTCCTCTGGCAGCCTGCCCAGGAGGCTGTGCCAGTTTCTGTCCTTTGCCCGCTGCAGACAGACAGGCCATCCCCAGAGCCCGCTTTCTGTCCTTGGGATGGGACGATGCAGCCCAGTGGAAAGAGCCTGGGCTGGACCCCACCTCTGGGTTTGACAACCTCTCCGAGCCAGGTTCCTGACTTAAAAATTGCATCATTTTCCCACTTAGATAGGTACTTAGCGTAGTCAAACTCACAAAGACGGAAAGTGAAATGGTGGCTGCCAGGGCCTAGGGCCTAGGGGAGGGAGTTACTGTTTAACAGGCAGAGTTTCACTTTGACACGATGGGGAGAGTTATGAGGATGGACAGAGGCAATGGTTGCACGACAACGTGAATGTTCTTAATGCCAACAGAACCGTACACTTAAAAACAATTGCACTGGTAAATTTTATGGTATATATTTTACCACAATTTGAAAAAAAGAAAAAAAACATGGTCACTAACACTGACCCCAGCTACAGGGCCACAATGAGCATTTGGTGGCACACGGGGAGGGGGTGTCCATAACGTGAGGATCCACCCTCCCCTCCCCAACTCCCCAGGGATGTGCTAGGGACAGAGACAGGCCGGCCCCAGGGCCTGGAGAATTCCTCCTTTCTCATTTATTAGGTGTGGGTCCTCCCCTCTCTGAGCCTCAGTCTGCCAGTCCAGAAAATGGAAATAAGTCCTGCCCAGTGTGACTCACAGAGATGGAGCGAGATGCCGGACAGAAAATGCTTTGCAAACTGAAGCGGTCACGATGACCAGCAAGGATGGAAAGACCTCACGCCCCAGTCCCCCCCCTTTTCTCCCTCTCCCTCCCCTCTATCCCAGCTGCTTCCGTCAACAGAACACCCCTGGTTTCAGTCCTCAGACTGAGACAGGAAAGTGTCCTCGCCCCTACCCCCCCACCCACACACACACAAAGGAGGGCTTCATTCCTGACACCCAAACCTGGGACCCAGTCACCTGCCCCACCTGTGTGGCCCAGCGCCCGCCCCACAGCCACATTCCAGGAGCCTCTGGGGCAGAGGGGAGCGTTTCAGCTGTGACAACAGAGGCTTTCATGAACAGGGGACAAATATCCCTGGGCAGTCCCAGCCTGGCTGTGCGGCCGGGCCTCTGGCCTCCAGTTCCAAGGCCTCCTGAGAGGTTCAGTGGCAGAAGGGGGCTGTGGGTGCTGGAGGCCAGAGCACGACAGCTGGGGAGGTGGCAGAAGGGGCTCCGGCCCAGGGCTGCAGCGGGGAGAGGGCAGAGCTGGGCTCTGGGGTCACCCGTCTGATTTGGAGCAAGCTAATAAAGCTCTCCAAGGCCCGGGGAAACGGCAGAAAGAGCTCCTCCTTCAGGACCAGCGTCACAGGCCTCCTTAGCACGGTGCTGGGCACACGCAGTGTGCGTGTCCATCTGTTCCCCTAGAGACCTTCTCAGGGCACGGGACAGTGTCCCTCACAGGGTCAGCCTGCTGTCACACACATCCGTGGGGCCTGAACAGACTCACTCAGACTGAATCTCTCAGGCAGGGGTAAGTAGGGCTTATTTACCTTTAATTGGCCTCAGTTCTTGGCAGCTGAGCTGTAAACCACAGGGGCAAGACCATACCCCCCAGGGCAGAGCTGTACCAGGAAGCTGGGACCGGGCCCAGGACCAGCCCCAGGCAGGCCAGTTTGGGGGTCTGTGTGGGAGGTCTGGGTCACAGCTGGGTCCCATTCCGGACTCTGGGCCCAGGTGCGTAGGGGTTCACGCAGGGCTGCCAGGGTCGTGGATGACTGGTAGTGCACACACTTACACACAGCGATGTGCTCCAGCCTTGCTCTGAGCCGATGCCTGGCCCCCCGTTACAAGCTCTGCCCCCAAAGCCCCAGTTTCTCCTTCAGTTAGGTGGAGAAACGTGTCAGGAAGAGCTGCCTCAGGGGTTCCCAGTCCCAGATCTTCCCATGGAACACGACTGGAAGGTACTGAGGACTGGCATAAGCAGTGTCCATCCAAGGAGACAGGGGTGCAGGTGGCACTGTGGGTTAAGAATCAGGAACCCTAGGGGCCAGCCCGGTGGCTCAGAGATTAAGCTCACATATTCCACTTCAGCGGCCCAGGGTTCGCCGGTTCAGATCCCAAGTGCAGACCTACGCACCACTTGTCAAGCCATGCTGTGGCAGGCATCCCACATATAAGGTAGCGGAAGATGGGCACGGATGTTAGCTCAGGGCCAATCTTCCTCAGCAAAAAGAGGAGGATTGGCAGCAGATGTTAGCTCATGGCTAATATTCTCAAAAAAAAAAAGAATCAGGAACCCTAGATTCTGGTCCTGGCTCTGCCATACAGTCGCTGTATGGCCTTGGACAAGTTGCTTAACCTCTCTGAGCCTGTTTCCTGCTCTCTAAGATGTAACTTATACTATCTACTTTTTTATGTTGATTAAATGGCACATAGTAGGTAGAGAGTAAACATTAATTTCAGACACACACAACACACCAACACTTGGGGGAACACAGTGTGAAGAAAACTAAATCTCGCAGTAAAAACCACAGCTTCAAATCCCACCTCTGCCGTGTGTTAGAACAGTTATACACACAACAAGCCACTTCACCTCTCCAACCTCAGTTTACCCCTCTGTAAAATGGAAGTGATGCTTATTTCGCAAGGTTGCTTTAGGGAACGGGTCAGATAAAGGAAGACTTCTGCCAACAGGAATTCCCCTAACAGTCAGAGTCTGTGAGCACACTCTCCTCCCTCTCCCGGGACAGGGTGGACTCTGGTACAAATGAAACCTGAACAGTGCCAAGGCCTGGCCCATCTCCATGGGCTGAAATAACAAAGCCAATGTCCTTCCTCCCTTGGGCCATAAAATTTTATTGGCAGATCAGGGGGAGAGCCAGGGTAAGGGTCCCTCCCCTCTATGACCCTACCCATGGGCATCCTTCCACAGGAGGGCGGGAAGCCCAAGAGGCTGCTGGACTCAGTGGGCATTGGGGGGCGGCGGGTGGACGAAGCGGCCGTCCTTGTGCTCCAGCACGATTTGATGGGTGACGTCCTGGGCCTCCAGCAGGCTTCGGTAGGTGGCGATCTCCTGCTCCAGCCGAGTCTTGACGTCCAGGAGCAGCTGGTACTCCTGGTTCTGCCGCTCGGTGTCAGCACGCACGTCACTCAGCTGGGCTTCGATGCTACTGATCAGCGCCTGGATCTGTGCCAGCTGAGCTCCGAAGCGAGCCTCCGTTTCCGCCAGCGTGCCTTCCAGGGCGGCTTTCTGGGGGCAGGGAGAGGGAAGGAGACTCAGTGGAGCCTGGTTCCCAGAGGGGGCATGGGCACACCACCACCCAGGCTGCCATGCAAGGACATGAGTGTGCATCCCACAGGACAGAGGGCACAGACCATGCTGAGCTGAGACTGCAGCTCGATCTCCAGGCCCTGGAGGGTGCGCCGCAGGTCGGTGATCTCCGTCTTGTTAATCTGCAGCTGCTCCGTGTGGCCAGCGACCTCCCGGTTCAGCTCCTCAGTCTGCAATAAGACATGAGGCAGAGGGAATGAGCCCTCAGCCACAACTTTGCCTGGGAGCATCAAGCCCTCCCTCCTTGCCACCTCCCCAAAGGGCACCTGCTTGCATCTTCATACCTTGGTGGTGAACCAGGCTTCAGCATCCTTCCTGTTCTTCTCAGCCATGACCTCATATTGGCTTCTCATGTCGCTCAGGATCTTGGCTAGGTCAATGCCTGGAGCGGAATCCACCTCCACAGTGACCTGGCCACCCACCTGGCCCCTCAAGACACTGATTTCCTGGAAAGATATAGCAGAGTGGGCATGTCAGAGCCCAGAGTCTGCTGGGTCTGGGCCAGGTCACTCCTCTGCCCCACATGCCAAAGGGGGCTGGTTTTTAGATACAGACCTAGGAGCCAGAACAGGGGGATAGACTGGGTTGCCACCATCCCCTGCTGGAACCCTGGGAGCCATGCTCCACACCCCAGGCCATGCCGAGGGTACAAGTGTGGCCACGGTCAGAGGACACAGGATAAAAAACATCGTCAGCCCTGGGAAGCCAGGGTGGAAAGGACAGAAGGCCCAGCTTGAACCCACCTCCTCGTGGTTCTTCTTCAGGTAGGCCAGCTCCTCCTTCAGGCCTTCAATCTGCATCTCCAGGTCAGTCCTGGCCAGGGTCAGCTCGTCTAGCACCCTGCGCAGGCCATTGATGTCGGCCTCCACACTCAAGCGCAGAGCCTGCTCAGTCTCGAACCTTTCAGAGGAAATGGTTGCAGTCAGGCCAGCATTTCCTCTGCACTTCTGAAGACTTCCCCACCTCCCCAGGGTTTAGGAGTCCCCCGGGTGGGGGGGAAGTTACTTCAGACCAGCTGGGGCGGGTGAGGGCAGAGTCCAGTCCCCCGGCTGCACTGAGCCCCAGAAGGGCTGGGATGGCCCCTCCCCCTGCCCTGCCTGCCCTCACTTCTGCAGCCCTGCGGGGCACAGATGCTCACTTGGTTCGGAAATCATCTGCAGCCAGACGGGCATTGTCGATCTGCAGAACAATCTTGGAGTTCTCAATGGTGGCCCCAAGAATCTGAAAGACAGGAGGCAGGTTTCTAGCACTGCCCACCCACTTTCTCCCCAGAAGAGGAGGGGAACAAATGAGTATGCCCTCGCTCCCTAGAGACCAAAGCCCCAGCCACCTCCAGGCTGCCCATCGGCCTGCTCCCTAAGAGGTCCTAGTGTCAGTCCATGCCCAGGGGCTGGAGCAGGAGGAAACACTGCCAGGGAGGCTGAGCCGGTGGTAGGGAATGGGCGAGGGAGGGCAGGGAGGTAAACAGGGGGAAAAGCCTCTGAGATTTGTGCCCAGGAAGCTCTAAACGGTCTTAAGAGAGGCGGCCTCAAAGTGGTCCGCAGACCCGATGCAGAGAAGTGTAGGGGTCACCTTTGTCTACACCCCACTCAAAGCACACTCTGCCTCAGGGAAGGGAATGCCAGTCCATAGAATGTTGAGCATCTATTATGTGGGGGCACCCTGCACCTCATCTTTCATGCCAGGTCAGTGGGTGCCCGTGTTTTACAGAGGTGAGAACTCAAGTTCAGGATTTCTGGTCCCAGTTCACCCCAATCTGAGGTCCCTCTGACATGAGGGGCGTATTCACACCATTGATTAAGACACTTGGTTTAGTGTTTTCCGAAGAGCAGGTCATGACTCATTAGTCATTGTACTCCGTGGTGATTTGCATAGTTTTTTAATGAAACAGAACAGAATGTAAAATATCAGAAGGGATCGCACACAGGTAAAAATTGTTTCAAGCTTTTGCTTCCATTTTGTGTGTGTGTGTGTGTGTGCGTGTGTGTGTGTGTGTATGAGAGAATGTGTGAGGGTACATAGTAAAGTGTGACTTATTGTAGGTCAGTTTTAAAGGTGTGAAAGCAGTATCTTGGATGCTGGTTGTCATCTCTCGCTTGCTCTCCTTGTCTACAGGGTTCGGTTCCATCTATGCCCCCAACACCCAGCGCCATGCCAGGCACATGGGGGGCACAGGGCAATGTTATGGGGAGCTGTGTTTGGAGACCCAGCATGTGGGGACGTTAAATGTCCACTGGCTTCTGTAACGGAGCTCCGAGCTGTTCCCTGTGGGTGGAGACCAAGTCCCCCCCTGCATGCGCCTTAGGGCCTCCCTCTAAGACCTATGGCTCAGCCCCAGGGTCTCCACCCACAGAGAACGCTGCTGCACCTGGTCCTCCGACGGAGATATTCACAGGCAAAGGACCCCCGGGGCCTCTGCCTAAACCCCTCCTTTACCCGGCCAGGGGCCACGGCACATGCCCCTCTTTAACCGACCAGTGACACCGCTGGCCTCTCCCATTCTTCCTAGGGCTCCTCTTAAGTCTGGTGGGGCCTTCTGGGCGGGGGAGGAGGGGCTTCAGCCTGAGCGTGATGGAAACCAGACCTGCCCCGCCAGAGAGAAGGAATGCAGAGGGGTGCACGGCGGGGGCAGCAGGGGGCAGGCCTGGCCCAGATTCCTCCCAGGCCAAACTCTTGCATTTCACTGCTGCGACTGCGGCCCCCGGCCTAGACGGGTGGGCAGACCACAGCTGTGTCCCATCTCCGCCCACTCCTCCGGACCTCCTCCCCCGGATCTCCCCCGCCCTCCGTTCCCCAGCCTCCCAGCGCCGCCACCTGCCCCACCCCCTCGCCCGGGCCCCGCCCCCTACCTGCCCCCTTCCCGCCGCCCCGGCCTTCACTTCCTGCCCCATTGTCCTGCCCCTCCTCACCTGCCCCGCTCTCCGCCCCACCCTGCGGGCCTCCCGCGTCCCAGCCGGCTCGCCCCCGCCCGGGCCGGGAGGTGCCCGCCGCCCCCGCCTCGGCCTCGCCCGGCCCGCGGAGCTGGGTTTCCGCGGCAGGTGCACTTCCCGCGGCCAGGCCGCCGCCCACCTTGTCCCGCAGCTCCTCGATGGTCTTGAAGTAGTGGCTGTAGTCGCGGGCGGGCCCGGGCCCCTGCTTCAGGTACCAGTCGCGGATCTTCACCTCCAGGTCGCCGTTGGCCTGCTCCAGGGCGCGCACCTTGTCCAGGTAGGAGGCCAGGCGGTCGTTGAGGTTCTGCATGGTCTCCTTCTCGTTGCCCGCCGGCAGCCCGTCGGACCCGGCCAGGGTGCCCGCATAGCCACCGCCGTAGCTCCCGGAGGAGGACGAGGTCACGAAGCGGGCAGAGGACACCGACACGCCGCGGCCGCCCGAGCCCCCGTGGATGCTGGGCGCGCGGAAGTTGCCTCCGGCCCCGAAGCGCAGGGAGCCACTGCCCAGGCCCCCGAAGGACGAGGTGGCCGAGGACTGGCGATAGCTGTAGGAAGTCATGGCGAAGGAGGACGCGGCGACAAGGGTCGGAGGAGCTGCGGTTGGCAGGAGGAGTGGCGAGGCCCTCACCTGGCGCTTTTTATGCTTAAGGCGGGCAGGGGGCGGGGGCTGGTGTGGGGCGGACATCTGAGCCCCGAGGAATTTGCAGGCTCCTGAGTGCAAATACGGGCGCTTTCCCTATTGGTCAGTTCCTGGCAGTCCCGCTCCAGCTCTCCCCTCCCTGGGGCCTGCAGAGAGCGGCCCCACCCCAGAACTCTCGGGAGCCGGGAGGCCCCCCACCCCCATCACGCACTCAGACGCCCCCCAATTCACATGCCTGTCCTCCCCCATTCAGGTCTCCCAGAGTTTGACACCCCCGGAGTTAGAGTCCCTCTGAGAGGACAGTCCACCCTCCTCCTGCAGTGATCTCTCTCTCAGAGCCGCCTCTGGAATCACTTTCGGAGCCCCTTCCTTGTACCTATAATTAACACCCCCTAAGGCACATTCAGGAGATTTCTACACCCCCTCAAATTACTGCCTCTCAGAGCCCGCCCCTTGAGGATCACGCACACCCTGACTCCCGCTAAGTCTGCCGGTGAGGGTGTTCTGAGCTGCACGCTTGCTGGCCTCCTGAGACAAAGCTGCCCACAGCCCTGCTGGGGCCACACAGTCCCAAGGTGACAATAAGCCCCTGGGAACAGCTGCTGGGAGCGGATCTGCAGCTGCACGACATACAGCACCTTCACAATCCCAAACTCAAGCCTGACCCCAACGTGGGGGCTGACCCCCCCCCCCCCACTGGGACAACCCCTACCCTCCAGCCCCCAAAGCGCATTCATTCAACATAGATTTATTGAAGTGTTTTAATGGTGGCCTGATCAGGCATCTGATCCTGAGGGAGGCAAGTAACTTGCCCAGGAGACATTTGGCACCTGCCACCCAGAGACAAAAATGGGATGGCATCCCTCCCTCCTTGTGAGCGTCTTGAAGGAGGGTGTCAGAGGCTGAATCCTTGTGCCTCATGGTCCTGTACGGGATGAATGCGTTGCTGGGCAGGACTCCACAAAGTCCCCACGCACAAAGGGAAGAGTTTTGATAACAGAGGAAGGAGCCCCTCCTCCACACGCAGCCCCCAGCCCCGCTCTTCATCCAGCACAACAATTCCAGCTGCCTTTTTTGCTCACTTTAGAGGGCCAGGCCCCCTGCCAGACACCGCAGGGCACTGCAAACACCCGAGTTCCTGTCCCCTGGGCCCTCACTGCTCCTCAGAATCGTCCCCATGGTTCCTTCTTGTCCTTATGGCAGAACAGCCACCCACTCTGAGGACAGAGGCCTGTGTCCTTTTCAGAGGGTGTTAGGGAAATGGGCCAGTCACTCCCCATTGCCAGGACTCAGTTTACCCCCGTGAAATCTCAGTCCTCCTCTCTGCGTATTATCACGTAGGTCACCTGAGGCTAAATGAAGACTTGTCCCCAGCCTCTGAAATCTAAGTCCCAGTAAATTGTCTTCCAGCCACCAACTTATCCAGGAACAGGGGCAGGAAACCACACACACACACACCCCTAACCCACCAGGAGCAGCTCTGAGCCAGTAGGAAGGGCAGCTTGAGGCTGTTAAAACTAGTGAATCAGACCCGCAAGCGGGCCAGGGGCCCCATAACGGGAAGAAGGCGTGACCCGAGGCAGGCTGTGAAAGGGGAGCGGCTAGGCCTTCACAAAGGTTGACATGAGTCACTCCCTTTATTTGTCCCTGAGGAGGAGGCTCGCTCCTTGTGGGGGAAGGGGGAGACTGGCCAGATAGTTGCTATGCACACAAGCCCCAGCCCGAATCTGGTTTTCTGACCCGACAGGAGGGTCTGGGAAGGGACATTGTGTTAGGAAACATAGAACAGATCAACAGTTCTCCCCCAAAGATTAAGGAGTTGTGAGCTCCCTAACATCAGAGGAACTTAGAGTCCCGCCCCCTCCCCCGGGCCGTAGTCATAAGAACAATTGACTGTGGGGTAGGATGGTTTCAGATCTCAAAAGCCTTTTCAGATCTCACTGGGTCTTCACAGCAGCCTGGCAGAAAGGGTATTCTTATTCCCATTTTACAGATAAGGAAACAGAGGCTCCAAGAGGAGCAATGACTTGCCAGAGGTTCACAAACGGGAGTGTCCCATTCTGGCTTCCAGCCTCTTGACCCTCAGCCCCACGGTCTGGGTTCCTGAGTGTGACAGAGGCTCTGCTCTCCCTTCCAAGGAGCTCCCAGGTCCAGAACAACTTCTCTGAGTCCCTCCCCCCCAAATCTTGTGCTAACACCGAGGGCAGTCAGCCCCAGACCGAATGGCAGGCAGGGGTTGGGGAGAATCCCCAACTCCCGCCCTCTGGCCAAAACAGTGCCTAGCACCTTCCGCTGTGAGCTGTGTGGCTTTTGACCACTTCTCTGGTACATCAAGAACTCAGAACAGTCTGTGCAGGCTGCCCTCCCCAGAGGTGGAACTGAGGGCTCAAGCTGCTGTTCCCACTCCCTAAACAGACTGCGCGCAAGCTGGAGGTTTCCTTCTGCCTCTGGCTGCACGAGGGCAGGACCTGACCCGAGGAGCTCCCTTCCTGAGGAGGATCCAGGTCTCCAGGGGAGGGGCACACGGGGCAGGAGGGACAGGAAGGGAACCTTGGAGCACGACAGGATCCTAGAGAGGACTCTGCTCAGCCTTCCCCCAGCTCACATCTGCCCAGCACCACGAGATCCCTGGGAGAAAGGGGCTCTGTCATCCGATGAGATCAGAAACACGGCTTGTTCCTACTCCCTTGTGGAGAGTCACGATGCGCAGTCCCAGAGGCTCCGACGACCTCAGTCCCTCATTTGTAAAATAGAGATACTAATAAAATGATAACCACAACCTATTTTGTGGAGTTGTTTCAAGGGGTAAATGAGATGGTGCTTTTAAAGAGTTTATCGTGGTGCCTGGCAAATAGTGAGCACTCGTACAATACTACGATTTTATTGTGTAATGTCATTAGTGTTAAATATCGTGTTATTACTAGAACGATAAGCGTTATTTAACTTTGTTTAACCAACATGTCCCAAATACACTGGACCATGGAATCCTTTGTCGGGTAACACCTGTTAATAATCCATACCCTAAATTAACCCGATCCCTCTTACTGGATTTTAGATTGTTAGCAATTTTTCTACTATATGCTGTGCTAGGATGACCATCTTTATAGGTTAATTTTTCTTCACCTTTTAATATTTATTTTCCTATACAATAAATCTAAAATTCTTTTCCTAATATATGGATGTGGAATTACTGGGGGAAAAAAATAATCCTTATATTATAGGCCTATCCAGTCCAAGGAAGCTCAGAGAGGTCAAGCGACTTGCCTGAGGTCACATGGCTAACTGAGGCAGAGCCGGGGTTAGTTTCCAAGTCCTGAGGCCAAGGGCTCTCCCTGCAAGGTGGAGACCTTGACCTACACTAGAAGCCCCCCTTTTTTTTTTCTCCCCGAAGCCCCAGTACACAGTTGTATATCTTAGTTGTAGGTACTTCTAGTTCTTCTGTGTGGGATGCCACCACAGCAGGGCCTGATGAGCGGTGTGCAGGTCCAAACCCGGGATCCCAACTGACAAACCCCAGACCGCCGAAGCAGAGCGCACCACGGGGCCGGCTCCAGAAGCTTCTTACACTTAGCAAATGCAGCTTGCACTTCCCCGAGGGGAGAGGTTAAGAGTAGCGGAGTCTTCATCATCCTTGAGGAAATGACACAGGGGGTGGAGACCACGGCAAAGAAGCTGAGAGTGAGAGTCCTAGTCCCAGGATGGAATGAAGTGGTGCGATGATGCCAATGACGATAATGACAGAGATCATGATGACAAAGGCGATGATGATGATAGCCAACATCTACTCTGCCAGCCACCATGTTCAACACTTTGTATACTTTGTCTCAGTGATTCCTGTGAGTTATGTTATCATCCCCATTTTACAGACAAGGAAACTGAGGCTCAAAAAGGTTAATAACTTGACCAAGGTCACACAAGTACGTGGTGGACCCGGGATTCAAGCCCAGATCTTTAACTCTCCAAAGCCACAGTCCCAACCACTAATGCCGTTCCTCCTCTCACGGGATGGGGGTCAAAGTGCCTTCCTCCATTGGCCTGGAGAAAGTCATCAAGTTGAGACAGGCATAGTGTCACCTACCACAGTCCTAATTTGTCCTCCCTGCTTGCACAAACAATTATTAATTTGGTCAGTCAGTGGGTCATTCAAGCAAGGCTCAGAGTTCAGCCCAGCAGAAGAGACAGACACAAGTATGTGAACAGAGCAGAATTCGTAAGCTGGAGGAGAGAAGGGTAAAAGTGTGCAGGACTTCATGAACTTGCTTGTCATGTACTGGGTAACCCCTACCTAGACACCATCTATCCCCTTCTCCAGGGCCCATCAGCGCCAGATGCTCAAGGTACTTCCTCACCCGCTCCTCCACTAAGGGGCATGCACCAGCCCCTTCTCCTGGGTGCCAGGCCTGGTGCTGATGCTGGGGTCCAGAAGCAAATTCAAGCCCTTCTTGCTTCTAAGAGGCTGACGGTCTGCCAGGGGATTGGAGAGACATTCGTTTCAATGAAATATGGTAGATTGGATCCCCACATTAATTTTCGCTCCTTCCTAAAACCCTGTTATGCTGACTGTTAAGGAATACTTAAAGAGAATAAGAGACAACAGAAGATGAGAAATGTCCACAAAAATTTTAAAGCTCAAAAATGGCAACTAACGGCAGACGAGAGGAAGCTGAGACCTAGGGTAGAGAGGGGAGGGCAGGAAGCCACGACGAGCAAGCTGATTCTCAGCACAAACCCGGGAAGCTCAGGAACCGGGGCACCAGATACCCTGGGGGGAGAAGCCAAAGATGAGACTATGAACACAGCTGGCTGGAAGTTTCTACAAACAGCTCCAGTCTGCCCTGCCAGACCCCCAACTCAATCAAGGGCAGCCAGGAGAAGACGGGAGAGTCACTCGCCCCCATTAAATTGGCAAAATTACAAAATTTGATAATGTCAAGCGTTGGGAAGCCGTGGGTTGTAGGTGCCACCTTGCAGGGTGGTTTGGCAGTGTCTTCCGTAAAAAACCTTCACACACGCTATAAGCCCCTGTCCCGCTCCTTCTTTCTTACCCCCGAAGAACCCCTTGCCCATATGTTCAGGGAGGCATAAAAAAGGGTGCCCCTAAAGCTTTGTTTGTAATAGTGGAAAGATGGAAACAACCACTGGTGGGGGGACCGTTGAGTAAGCCATGTAATAGCCACATGATGAAGGGCTAGAAGCAGAAATCAAAGGAGCAATGTCAATATACGGTGACATGAAAATCCCTAAAGAATCAGTTGTTGGGTAAAATAAAAGCAGCAGGAGAGCAAAACACATAATATGATAAATTAGTGCTGACCTACACCTAAAAGGTGACTCATTTCTCCAGACACTGTGGCTGTGCAAGGAGGCACACAGATGAGAAGGAACCAGCCCGGACAGACAGCAGAGATTTCCTTGGAGAGAAAGCTGATTGAAAGATAGTTGTCATGGGGACCCACGCTCATCTCTGCTGTACTAATTTTTACAAGAATGTATTTGTGTGTTACTTGTTAATTAAAACTAAATAATTTCTTAAGAAACACTACATGATGGACATTGAGAACTGGACGCACTTAACAGAGTGATTCCCCCTTCCTCTTCCTGCACACACCACCGACATCTTTGTCCCACTCACACACGCTCACCCTCCCGTCTTGAATTAGGAAAGGAAAGAGGATGTTGTAGAGAGGGGAGAGGCAGAGTGGAGAGAAGAGAGCCCCCCGAAAAGGTTTCCAGCCTCCTGCCCTAGCCCTGGGTCCTGTGCCCTCATTTTCCCTCTTGATGAAGTTTGCCCTCTTTATGAGGGAAGAGAAGGTGGCAAAACTTTTCCAGGGGGACTTGGAAAGAGTCTGGGTGCATGAGGGCTCCTTCAGCCCAATAACTTGGACCTGGGGGGAGAGCCTCTCCTGCTCTGATCCCCAAGGATTGGAAGCTTTAGGAGCATCCAAAGTTGGCCCTGTTGGCACCGACATGGGCGTTCTCAGGACCCGCAGCAAGCGCCCCCGAGGTATACACAGGGACCAGAGTGGCTGGAGCAGGAAGGAGAGCAGAGTGTACCCCATGGTAGCCTGCAGCCAGCAGCCCCCTTGTCAGCACCTGGGAGGCATTCCCTGGGGACTTTCTGAAATAACTAGGGGATTTCTAGGGGTGCTGGAGCGAGTAGCCACTATGTGGACCACCATTCTAGAATCACTGACCCAGTAAGCGTGTAGGCCTCAAACAACTCAGAATAATCAAGTGTGTAGGTGCTGGGATTGTGTTTGCACAGGAGTAAGTGGGGGCAAACGGAGGGAGCGCTCAGTCCTGCCTGGAAGCATCCAGAGATGTTTCATAGAGGGTGTGACCCTCGAGCAGGAGGCTGAAAGGCCAGTAGGTGTTTATCAGACAGGGGGGCACAAAGAAAGGGACTGGAAGAGTGGAATTGAGGGACCGTTAGTCATTCAGGACGTGGGGGAGGGGCAGGGGCCAGGGAAGATGGTGTGGGGGCAGGGGGTGGTGGCTGTGAGCTCAGCCAAGGAGTTGGGCTCTATCCTGAAGAAAACGGAAAGTCATTTGCATCAGGGATGTGATGTGGTCAAATTTATATTTTAGAAATTGCCGTGGGTTCCGTGTGGGGAGTGGGTTGGTGGGACAAGAGAGGTGAGCATAGCGAGGGATCAGAGACCTGTTTAGGGTCTGCTGAAATAGCCCATCTTAGGGATAAAGAGGGTCTGAGCTTAGTCCTGGTAGTGAGGATGTGGAGTGAAGGACAGAGACAAGAAATACTGGCCATGCTCTGAGCAGCTCATGGCCTTGCCCAGGTCGGGTGGGTGGTGTCATGGGGACCCAAAGCCAGCAGTGGGAGCTGGAGCTCCCCCCAGCCCAGGTCTGGCCCTCTCTGTGGCAGCAGGGAACCAGGAAAGGTGAGGCAGGGCTGGCTGGGTCAGGATGGCCCCCGGTGTTCCTCTTGGAGTCCCCAGGGGAGGAAAAACCAGCCTGACGGGAACCACGGCCAATCATTGGGGAGGGAGGGAGCACTGAGTCCTAGGCCACTGCCCCTTGTCCAGCCTGTGGGGGAAGGGAGAGGGTCAGCTTCCCCCACCCCCAGGGCCGCATTTCACACCAGGGAAGACAGGACTGGCCTCTGGATCCCCCAGCCCTCCCTCAGCCCTCCCTCAGGGCTGAGCGTACGTGACCAGGCTCAGGCTCCTCTCTGTGCGGGGAGGGCCCGCTGGCCACCTAGCCAGAGGTGGCTCTCTCTGCCTCCACCCTGACCCTGGGCAATTTGGAGCCCATTCGAATCCCTGTGCCAAGCCTGGGCCAGCCGTACCACCTGGGCTGGGGCATAGGAGGGCCAGACACAGGACAGAGAGAAAGAAAAACGTCCCAGAGCCCGTCCTGATTGCCTAGAGCCCATCGTGGTCCCTGGGTGGTCCTTGCCCCCTTTCTAGCCAGCTAACTTCCCTCCCTCCAGGATCCTCAAGGGGAAACGGGGCTGCTTCCCTCAGAGACAAAGACTCTAGAACACCAGGCTCTTCCCGCTGCATAACTCGTCTGATCTGTGAGTCCGCAGGTGAGCCCTGCAGAGCCCTTACCAACTTCACCCTGCACGGTCTTTGTCCGGGACCTAAACATGTCTTCCTCAAAACCAGCCTTGTCTCCGGAACACTCGCCATCCCGACTGTTTTGCTGAATACCTACTGTGTGCCAAAGGCTGACCCATGACCATGAGGGCAACATCCCTGCCTTCCACAAGGAACCAGGCCCCTCCTCAGGCCTGCAGCATCCTCGCTCCTCACCTGCCTCCTCCCTTTACCTGGATGCCTGCAACTCCAGTTCCTCTTTGCTCCTCAGCTTGGGCCTCACCTCGGGCCTCACCTCCTCAGGGATATCCGCCCTGATCCGCTCAGGCTGGGCCAGTTTCCCCCACACACAGCCCCTGGACTTCCCTATCGCAGGCCACAGGTCTGTCTCCCCAACTAGACTTCAGCTTCATGGCTGTATCTAGCCCCAGGGCAGACTCCAGCACTGGGAAATGCTCAATCATTGCTGAGAAAGAGGAAGGAAAGAGAGAAGCCCTTTTGTTTCATTCAACAAGTAATTATGGACCACCCTCTATGTGCCAGGCACCTTTTAGACTCTGGGCTTCTAGAGCAAACGGTCGAAAACTCCCTGCCCTCCTGAGCTATCATTCCAGGTGGGGCAGATGCAATGTAATTCTAGGCGTGAGAGGTAAAGGGGAACAGTGCAGGGAAGGGGTGAAGGGTGATCACCAGGGAGAGGCCTTTGAAGGAGAGCCAGGGAGGGCACCTGAGGAGGGGGCGCGTGGACAGAGACCTGAATGAGGCAAAGGAGCCTTCCAGCCCCTGGGGGATGCAGGCAGAGGGCACAGCAGAGGCAAAGTCCCTGAGGAAGAAGGAGCTTGGTGTGTTCCAGGAACACCCAGCAGCCCCAAGGCTGAGTGGGGTGTGCCAGGGCAGGGGTGCGCAGGGGAGGAGAGCCGGAGGAGGCCAGCCCAGAGCACATGGGTCTGCAGTCTTCCTGGGAGCAGGCTCTATCCTGAGAGTACCAGGGCTTTGGTGGAAGAACACTGGGGGCCTCTGGCCACTCTCTGGAGAATAGACTGGGGGCCAAGGGTGGCAGCTGGAGATCTGATAAGAGTTTTTGTAAAGTGCAGGCGAGAGACACTGGAGGCTCGGTTCTGGGGAGATGTGAGGGGCCTCGGTGAGAAGCGGCCTGATGTGGGGTATGTTCTGAAGGCAGAGCCAACACATCGAGCTGATGTAGTCACGCAGAGCACGAGGGCAGGAGCGGAATCCAGGGTGACTCCTAGCTTGAGGCCTGAGCCTGGCATTTGCACTGCATTCAGGGGACTGGTCTGGGGCTGTGATCCCTTCTGGAAGGATAGCGGTCACCCCCTGGGTCATCTCTGGATCTGCTTTGGAAGAAGTCCTGGCAGAATTAGGTTCTAATTGGGTTCTCACCAAGCACTCACTGTGCCCATGTCTGTTAGTGCTGATGCCCCCCAACGGAGGGGGAGGGACACAGGCTGTGTCCACCCACGCCTTACCCTCATGGAGCCCACAGGCGTGGGGGGAGTAGGGAGGTGACATCTGACTAGTACCTGTGTTTTCCAAATTTTCAACAAAGCAACAATACACGTATGTCACCTCTATAACCGGGAGTGGAGGGTGTTTGTATATTTTCAATTCTGACTTGCCCCAGGCTGCACTAGTTTCAAACTGGCAAGTGGGGCCCAGTAAACTTGGGAGAGGGGTGGTCAGCTGAGCCGAGTTTTTGGAAAAGCTGCTTCTTCCTCAGAGAGGAAGGCAGGTAGAGGCTGGCCTGGAGGGGTGGGGGACATTCTTGAGTGCAGCTGGAATTCAGAGCTGCTCTGGAGACAGAATGCTGAGCCCTGGCCCCTCCTGGCTCCTCCTGGCTCCAGCTGGCTGCAGGATAAACATTCATTAGGCAGAGACCGCAAAGAATCCCATAACAAGGTGGGCTGCCAGAAGCTGGGGACAGCAGGAGCACCCTGAGTCTGCAGTCTGATGGGGGAGATGCCCTTTACCCAGAGAAAGAGAAGCTGAGGCCCCACCCTCTGCCAGGGGCCTGGTATCCAAGGGGCATTCTGATAATGGATGGTCGATTGGGAGGAAATATACACCCTGCCCTAGACACACACACACACACACACGTGCACACGCGCACGCACACAGAGCATGAATGGAAGACAAAACCTTATTGGCTCCCCGGGGCACCTCATTGCCATTCCAGGCAGGACCTATCAGATGCCAGCCCCAGCCCTCCAGTGGGGGGTGGTACATGATTAGGGTGCCCGAGCACCAGTATGAGGCCTCCCAGATGTGCCAGCACCAGGGAGGGCTAGGAAATCAGCGATGGAGCCAGAGTGCCAGGAAGCTCTCCCTCCTCCCTGCCGGAGACCCAGCCCCCCTCCAGAGGAATGTGTGGGAGTTGGGGAGGGGGTACTTCCTCGCAGGCCTTGTCCAGGATTAGGGTGGGGGCCGCTGGAGACCAGAACAACCTAGCTCAGTAAACACAGAGCTAGGACCCGGCACACAGGAACCAAACAAACACCTTCAGACAGAGAGATCTGTATCTGGCATTTCAGAAGGAAGGGTCTGGGCTCAGCGAGGGGGAGGGGAGGCTTCAGGAACCCGAAACTTGCCATTCCTGCCAGGCCAATCCTACCTGTTCTTATCCTCATCTTGACCACTAAGAAGCACAGTAAGCATCTACTCTAAGCCCAGCAGGATGAATCAGACAAAACGCCTACACTTGCAGGATGGGGGTGGAGAAAACTCCTTGCCCAGGGGTCTTCAAGCCTGGCCTGCCGGGTCCTCAGCAGAGAGGTACGAGGTGAGCAGACCTGCCGCTGGCCACCCACACTCACACACACGCACACACTCACACGTGCACACACAGACACCCTCACACATGCACACACACACACACATATTCACACACTCTTTCATCCAAAGCAGCTCTGCTCTCTCTGGCTTACATACCCAGCTTTCCGTAAGATTTCGCTGAAGCAGAGGGCTCTCCCTCTTTTAAAGCTCCGTCACTGGTGCTTTAGCCCCACTCTGCCAGTTTGTAAATCAGAAAACTGAGACAGAAGTGGGGACTCAGGATGCCTGAGGTCACACAGCTGGTCTCCTGCTGAGCTGAGACCAGGAGGCAGGTGTGCTGAATCCTGGCTGTCTGCCCCCAGGGGAAGATCTGAGCTCACAGAAGAGAAAGAGGTGAACACTACAGGTTCCTGACAGAGCAGGTGGCAGGCCAGGGTCAGGGGAGGGACACGGAACTGAGGGCCAGAGCTCAGGGAAGGAGAGCACCCTGAGCGAGGCCTAGGGTGAGCAGGGAGGTTCTCCTGGAGGAGGAGGGCCTTGAGCAGAGCCCAGGGTGAGCTGCAATAAGTAGTGAAGGGAAGGAGGACATGGAGGTGGAAAGTTCCAGTAACAAAGGATCCTGTAAAAACAGTCCAAATGTATGGAGCCCTCACTGGATGCCTGGCTCTGTTCAAGTGTGTGGCATACACTAACTTGTTTCCATCATCAAAGCTTCCTGTGCTGGAGATACTGCTGCAGATAACAATATCCCCATTTTACTGACTAGGAAACTGAGGGCAACTTGCTTAAGCTTAAAGTTTGGTAAGTGGCAGAGCTAGGATTTGAACCCAGGAGGTCTGGCCCTGTGCCTCATGGGTTAACCTCTGTGCCAAAGGAGAATCAGGGCAGCAGAGGCCGCAGAGCTGGCTAGACTCAGACAGGGAAGGCCTTGCAGGCCAGGCCACTGGATTTGATTTTTTCTCCCCCCACTGCAGAAGCCAATGATGATTTTTGAGTCAGGAGGTGATACACGCAAAGTGTCAGATGAGTCAGACAGCTCAGAGCAGGGTGCCCTGAAGCTGGGAACACAGGGCAGTCATCCCAGCTGGGTGCCCCAATGCCCCCTTCATTCCTTCCCTCTGCCTCCCCCACAATACTGGCCTTATCGCTTCAAAACCAAACAACTTCGGTGCCTCCCTCCCAGCCAATCTCCTGTGCTTTCTGAGCTCCAGGCTCATCCATCTCAAGCCAGCTTTCATCTCTCTGCTCACAAACCTTCAGTGACAGCCTGTTCTCCACAGCAGTGAATCTCAGCATGTGGAACACACTGTGGGACAGCATCACCCAGGGAGCTTGCTTAAGACTCTGATCCTTGGGTTCTACCCCAGGGTTACTGAATCAAATCTCTGTGGGTGAGACTACACTTTTGATGTCTGCATTTTCAATATGCTCCCCAGGTGTTTCTGGGGCTCACTAAAGTCTAAGAACCACTAGCCTAAGAATGAGATCTATCAAACTCCTGTGTTAAAACCATGCAGGAGGAGTGGGAGAGACACAAAGATAAATCAGCCTCAAGAAGCCTAGTCACAGGCAGCTTACCTGCTAGCAGGGGAAAGCTATGCTGACTTGGCCAAAACAACCTACACCTTTTATTAGCAGAAAGAAATTAGAACAGTCATCACCCTATATCCCTCAAGATTAAGGAATGAACACCAAAAAGGGGGTATTTGTGACCACAGGCCCTCCAGGACCGGTTCAACTGACCCTATCTCTCATCGACAGAGTGATTAACAATTGTCTTTCAGAAAAACTGCAAAGTCACATCGCCAGGGCATGCGCAAAAGAAGAAATCATGACCTGAAATGACCTCCAAACCAAAGAGCCTTCTCCTCATAGAACCCAAGGACCAGGACATGATCAGAACTTGAAAATCAGACTCTTATCACAAGTGAGGGATCCCTCGTTCAGGAAAATCTGGTGTTAAAGTTCCTTCTCTCATCAAAAATGTTTAGAACCCCATCATAAATGTTTAGAACCCTGTCGTAAATGTTTAGAACCTCACCATAAATGCTCAAAGCCCACCAATCAAAACCCATCCCACCACATTTCCGTGTGCCAACCTGTTCTCCCTAACCTCTTAAATTTCACCCCAAATCCTGAATCAGGGAGACAGATCTGAAGGCACATGCCCCTGTCTCCCTGCAGATCAATCTCACAGAATAAAAGCTGATTTCTCCCCACCAAGGCTGATGCCACAATTAATTGGCTTGTTTATGCACATTGGGCAGAGAACCCCAATTTTGCACAGTAACAAAAACTTGAGGTGCGAAGTAAGAGACCTAGTTTGAGGCCCAGTTTTGCTTCTTTCTATCTGGGTGACCTTGGGCTCAGGTGATCAAAGACTTTGCCCAGCTGCCAAACTGTCAAGAACTGTAAGGGTCTGAGATTTACTCTTTTTGCAAGCTAAGTTAGCCTGCCACAGTTTTATGGATGCTGGCAGAAGACCGGAGACCCCTGGGTCAGAGACAAAGGCCCTCACAACTCACAGGCACAGCAAGCAGCTCAAGCTTCCTGTTTGCATTGATTCCTCTTGGCCTCCGCCTCAAGTACTAAGGGGACATTGTAAAGCTGGACCCAGCTGGGAGCTACATATGCAATGGGTTTTGCATCACAGCTGAGAAACTCCAAGCTTTGGGAAACCAAATCTTCCATAATGAGCTGCAAGAAAACCTATCTGATCTTTGCTCCAGGTGGAAGCATCATCATTATTATGCAGAACAGTAAAAAAAAACAGCCTCTGCTCCAAAGGCAGACACTATCTTTCTCTTCCAATGCAGTTCACTACTAAAACACCCTCGAAAAGATAGACCAGAACAAAGCTGCCAGTGCCTCTGGTCACAAGTGCAGAAATGCAAGACATCCGTGGAGAAGTCTGTCTCAACACAAATGAGACTATCAATATTCATCTTGCATGGAGGTGATAAGCTTTAAATAAGGTCACGGAGGGGAAGTTACTGGGAATATGGGGGGTAATAACAGAGGATTTACGACAAGCAGGCAAATATGTAGAGTGGAAGATGGCAGCGATCAGCAGGGAGCATTTTACAACAGAACTTGTGGCAACAAAAAGGGGAAAATATTTGCAACCTATATCATGGACCAAAGGCTAATAACCTTAACACCTATAGAGAGTTCCTACGAATAACGAAGTAAGAGACCAACAACCCAGGAGGAAAACGGGCAAAGAATATGAGCAAACAGTTTCCAGAAAAGGATATGCAAATTGCACTTAGACATATGAAAATGTTCAACCTCACTCAAAATAGGAGAAATGCAAATTTAGACTATCGTGAAATCTTGTGTTTTACATGTCAGATTCATAAAGACGAAAAGGGTTGATAACTTACTATTTGCTGGGAATACGGGAAACTGGACAATCCGCACGTTGCTGATAGCAGTAAAATCAATATAAAGTCTATGAATGGTGATTCCCAACATCCAACAAAAGTTTAAATAGGATTCTTTCACCCACCAACTTCTCCTACAGGTATTTACCTTTCAGGTGTAACTGCACGTGCGCAATATGACGTGCTATACGAGGATCTTCATTGCAGGGTGATTTATAATGGCAAAAGACTGGAAGCACCTAAAACCCATTATAGGATTCCTCTGCACAATAGAATACTGTGCAGTCATCAAAAAGAATGAGGCAGTTCTATATGGGACTGATAGGAAAGATTTTCAAAATATTTTATTAAATGGAAAAGTAAGGTTGCAGAGGAATGTTAATAGTTTGCTACCATTTGTATGACTGCTCCAGGGAAGGCCGTGTACATGTGTACGTTTACAAACGCACAGGATCTCTTTAGAAAACTACACAAGAACATGATAGCAAAGGATGCTCACTGGCAGGGGAGCTGGGAGACTGGAGTCCAAGGATGCAGCCAGATTGCTTTGTGGGGTGTCCTTTGTACTTTTAAATTTTGTACTGTATTATGGGCGTATTACCTCTTCCAAAAACTACATATAAAATACATTTGTAAAAAAAAACCAAACTTGGGCATTCAGATCTGCCAAGAAATTTGGATGGGCTGGGACCCCAAGCCTGAACCCAGCAGGGCCTCACAACCTGCTAGATCTTGGTGGCTGCAGGTGGTGTCCCTGGGCACTTCCCCGCTTTGCCCAGAGCCATGCCCAGGCAGCATCATTCATTCTCTCATTCACTCGTCTGCGGCATGCTCTCAGAGCCAGGCCCTGTGCCAGGTGCAGAATGCAGAGATAAAAGGGGCCCAGGCCCAGCCCGGAGCCAGCTCCCTGGACAGTGGGCGAGGTGGAGGTGGGGCAGCAGAAGATCCGTACAAACATCCACAAAACAGAGGCCAAGCGGCGTAGTGTGGCAGTAAAGGTTAATGGGTGACCATGGAGTGAGAGGCCGATTGGCCTTTGAAACGAGCCACACCTCAGTTTGAGAGCCACTCATTAGCCTGGCCCAGTTAGTTCACCTCCCCGAGCTTCGGTTTCCTCCCCTATAAGACGTGGCCTGGCTTTGATCCACGAATCCACTATCTATTTGAAAGCTGTGTCATTCAAGCCCAGTTAACCTCTCAGAGCTTCAGTTTCCTAATCTCTGAAATGGGGCTGATAACACCAACCTCCGAGGGTTTAGGAGGACAAATAAAAATCATCTGTAAAGAACAGTGCCTGGCACCCAGTAGGTCTCCTCACCAACAGGATTTCGTGTGATGCTGCCACCATGCCCGCATGGGACTCAGCGGGTGCAGGTTTTCGTAGAAGCTCCCTTGGGAGCCTCTCACTGCCTCTGAGTTTGGTGGAGAGGAGGGAAGGGGGAGGCGTTCTTCCAAGAGCTCAGGATCAAAGGCTGAGGAGAGGGAGGGGGAGGGAGCGAATTTCTGGCCCAGAGAAAACTACGTGTGAACGAATATGGGCGCTCAGGAGCAGGGGGCGGTTTGTGTGGCTGGGGAGGAAAGATGGAGGGGAGAATGGGAGGCGTGGAGGCGGGGGGAGGCTGTGGAGGGGAGACGAGCCTAGGCCTGCGCCTCAGCAGGGGCGGGGGGCGGCGGGGGGGGACCGACTCTGAGGCTGTCAGCTGAGGGGGTCGCGTGGAGCCGGGGCAGGGCTAGATGGAGGACACCACTGAGGAGACGATTACAAGGGCCAAGCCTGGCCAAGACGGAATACAGCAGCACAGTGAACGCTCAACAGGGATGCGTCTCGAATCCAGCAGGCCCCGCAGCCCCACCACCCCTCAGAGGCAACTTTGGTTTGTTTGGCAATGGAGCAGCCCTGGCCTCTCAGCCTTCCCAGGCCTGTTCCCCAAAACCACACCTCCTGCAACCACACACCAGGTGCTAGCAGTGCCGCTTCTGTCCTCACAGCCCTGCCTCTGTGCCCTCCGGCTGCAGTGTCCTTACCCTCAGCCACCACATGTCGAAGCCCCACCCCATCTCCAGTGCCACCTGTGGGAGGCAGGTAATGGCCCTCCAAAGACGTGAGTCCTAATCACCAGAACCTGGGAACATGCTCCTTGCAGCGCAGAAGGGACTCTGCATTTGTGGGTGGATTGAGTGAAGGCTCTTAAAACGGAGAGATTATCCTGGATTATCCAAAGGGGCTCAGTGTGATCACAAGGGTCCTCATAAGAGGGAGGAAGATGGTCAAAGTCAGAGAGAGGAGCCATGACCACACAACAGAGGCTGGAAGGAGGCACTTTGAAGGAGGAAGGGGCCACGAGCCGAGGAACGCAGGCGGCCTCTACAAGCTGGAAAAGAGGGAAACAGATTCCCCCCTAGAACTTCCAGAAGGAACACAGTTCTGCCAACGCCGTGACTTTAGCCCACAGGACCCATTTCAGACTTCTGATCTCTACAACTGTAAGATTCTAATATCATGTTGTTTTAAGCCCCTACGTTTGGGGTGACTTGTTACAGCAGCCGTAGGAAACCAATACAGCACTTCTTCCCTAAAGCCTCTGTGACCCCTGCGCCCTCCCCTCCAACCCCTTCCCTCCTCTGAGCCTGTGCGGTGTTATCTGAAGCTCTCTGGGGCTGTCCTCTCCCCACCTCTGAGTTCTCTCTTATCTCCTCTACTAGACGGTGAGCTCCTGGAGGGCAAGGTCTGGCTATTTGTCTTGTGTCTCCATCACCCTAGTAATTCTTCTGGGTCCTTCCAGATCCATTCTCTACCATTCTCTGCCCTGCTCCGGGCCCTGGAGGCTGATCTCTGGCTGCCCCATTCGATCAGCCAATGGGAGGCAGCTGTGGGAGGCCGCTGTCTACTCCCCCCCCCCCAGGGCAGCAGTCACTGCTCCTGCCCAGCAGCCATCCCCGGCCACAGCCCTCACCAGCTGCGTCACCTGCTCCCTCCTCTGCTGTCCCTTCAGCTTCCCGTTGCTCCTCCCTGCATGCAACCCTATCCTTGCTCCTGTCCACACCTCCAAAAGCAATTCTTTCTCCAAAGTCCAATCAGTTGACCCTGAGAGTCCATCATATCCCATGGGGACCCAGGCCCATGCAGGTGTAGCTAAAGTGCGAGCGGATGGTCAGCTGCAATGGGCCTGGTACACGTGTGGACACTGCCTTGGTCTGTCTGTCTTAAAGGGTAACCCCACGCGGCCTGGGAGAGACTCAGGGAGCATTCTCCTCCACCCCTGGCCATATAGGCAGGAAGAAAGGCTTTAGCAAGGGGCGGGTGGGGTGCAGCAGGGGAAGATGACACGACAGGACCGCGGGGGCAGACTGACCCTCACCCCCACCGGGTTCTCTGGATCCCACTCCCCACACAGATCCACACAGTGGAGGGTCCCAGGCCACATTTCTCCTTGGCCCCACCCCCGCTCCTGGAGCACACCTAGCAGGACTCCGGCTGTGTGGGGTTGGGGAGGCCACACCCTCTCCTCCCACAAGGCTGCCTCCCTACTGGGTATCTTGGTGCCTGGTGCCACCAGGCCTGGCCAGCCTCCGGCCCCCACACTCCTTGCCCTTCACTCCACAGCTTCTGAGCTGCTAAATGAGTCATCCCACATCCCTCACACCCTGCCTTGCCCCTGACCCCACCAGAACCGCCCCTCTCAGCTCCGTCTCTGCAGTGGCTCCAAAGGCCTGAGCAATGCCCTCCTACACAGCTCACCCCCACCTCAGGGAAGCACAGCAGGGCTCTGACATTCCCAGCCAGGACCCCGCAGCCCCCACATTTACAACACTCGCTACCCCAGACCAGGTGCCCAGACATAATCCTTTATGCCCATTTCTTACAACCACCTTCCAAGGGAGATGACTACCACCCATTTTACAGATGAGGAGACTGAGAGGCAGAGAGGGTAAGTGACTTGTTTGAGGTCACATAGGCAGGTAGCGGTGGAGCTGACTCCAGACCACCCCCCACCCCCAACTGCCTCAGGACACCTTCCCTTTTACGGGAGGCAGACCCAGGGGAGGCCGCCAGCGTGTGGACAAGGGTGCTGGGTATAGAGTCAAAGCCCTGGATCGAGTCCGGTTCCATCCTTAGCAGCTGGCTGGCCTCCCCGAAACGTTTCCCAGCCGAGTACAGGGACAATGATCCCGCCTGCCCGCCTCCCCGCCGTGCAGGGGCTCAGGGAGACGAGGCAGCGTCTGGAAAGTGTAGTTTCTCAGATCAGAGGCCAGGCATCCGAGGCACGGAAAGAGGCGGTGCTGTCCGCTTGGAGCCAGCCACGGCTCCGGACCCAGCAGGTGCCACCCCGGGTCGGCCCTGCGCGCTCCGCAGGCCCGCTGCACACGCACCCGCTTTCCGCGCGCTGGGCTCGCTCGCCGTGCAGCGGCGCCACAGCGCCCCCTGGAGGCCGCACGGGGACTCGCTGCCCTGCCGCCAGCCGGGCCCTTTGCTGCTGCCGCCCTCCTTTCTGTACCCCTGACCCCGCTCGATTCTGAGAGGAGAGGAAGGATCAGAGGGGGCCTGTCTGGGCAAGGGCAGGCCCTACACTCCAGACTACTCCCTGGCTTCCCTACGGACAGCAAAGGGGGTTGAGCTGAGAGTGATGCAGGAGAAAGAGCCCCAGGAGGGCTAGAAGTCCAAAGACCCGGATTCTAGCTGTGTGATCCTGGGCATGTGTCTTTCCCTCTCTGGACAACAAAGGAGTGGAGGTGGCCATCTCTCTATGGAAAGGTACTTCCCCTCCTAGCTCTAAAACTGTGATTTATCACTCACTTTCCTCCTGTGTAAAATGGCCACAAGGCGCCGCTGCAGCCACAGCTGTGAAGGGAGCTGGAGGCCTGCCCACACCTTCCCAGCCGAACTACCTGCCCCCGCCACGCCCCTGCGGGCGTCCGCCAGCCTCCCTCCTCCCGGTACCAGGCCTGCTGGGATCGTAATGCAACCCAAATGTTTAAACACTTCCCGGAACAGGACAGTGCCCTCAATTCACAGTTCTATTGGGCGTGGAGTTTAGTGGGACCCTTGGAGATCGAGCTTTGGAAAGCTGGGCAGACGAGGAGCATCTATCCAGTGAGACCTAGAAACATCCGTAAATCCCTTGCAAGGTCCTGAGACGGGATGCCGAAAGGAAATCCCACCAGCCGTGGAATCCCATGCATGTGGGCTCGAATCCAGGAAGGCAGAGAGACCTCCACTAGCTGTTGATCCTTAGACAAGTCACTGAGCCTCTCTGAACTTCACTTTCCTCCTGGAACTCCCAGATGGTTGGGAACACTCTGGGGGATGGGTCAGTGTTTGGACTGCAGGCCATACAGCACCCTTCCTGGGTCCCACCTTTCCAGTATGGCTTTCAAAACCCTTCATGATCCAGCCCAGCCTACCTCTCCAGCTCCACCCTCGGCACCCTCTCCCTCCCACCATTCCAAATTTCTTTCATTTCTTGAATGTGCCCAGCTGGCTCTTACCTCCAGGTCTTGACATGTGCCCTCTCCACCACCAACTCGGTCACCATTCCATTCCACCACCACCAGCACCTGCACTTTTCTCCTATCCCAGCTGCTTCTCCTTCAGCCTCTCCCTGATCCTCCCCAAGTCCAGATTGTGTGTCCCTGCTCTGAGCTCCCTGGACTGTATGCCTCCCCCATAACAGCCCTTAGCTCAGTGGACGTGGTTTCTGCTTACCTGTGTGTCCCTGATGGGGGTGAGGTCCATGGGGACAGGGACCATGTGCTCATAGAATACTGCTGGCTTCATGAATGACCTGGGAAGGGGACTAAGGGTGGGCTCGCTGGCAGGAGCAGCTTTGGAGACAGCAACTCTTTTTTTCCTTTATTTCTAGTCCCACAAGCTTCACTCTATCTCATGGGGTCTTACAGACTCTAAATACTCCTTGTTCATTTCCATAAATTCTTCCCTGGGCTTGCCAAACTTTTCCTCTGAAAATGCCGAAGCCTCTCAGAGGTAACCAAGAAGAGAAGGGAAAGGAAGAAAACCAAGGGGAGAGAAAAGAGAACTTTGTTGTGTTAGTGTTTGGACCTAAGAGAAAGCTGGAACAGCTTTCCCCTGCGGCTGAGGGGAGCCGTGACACTGGAGAGAGACGAGAGGCCCCGCGGGGAGGTGAAAGCTTGAGGCATGCAGGTTTTCTCTGAGGCTGATGAGTCGGAATCATGAATCAGGAGAGCCAGAGGGTCCTCAGTGGTGGTCCTGGTTTTTCCATAGGTCACACTGGAACACTTGTGTTCATCAAGCACAGACCTCAGCCTCTCCGTAGGAGGGGAGGGGCTTGTTGAGAAGTTAGCACAGCTAGTTCTCGCCTGTCTGAACCTCCGTCATCTGAGAATTGATGGGAGGTCTTCTCTGCCACGCTGGAGCCAGGCCAGCCTCCCTATCCAATCCAGGCCCTGTCGCTTACACACTGTGTGACCTTGGGCACGTCATTGAACCTCTAAGACTCAGGATCTTGAAACAGTAAGACCTTCCTCAAATTGTGGTTGTGAGCATCAGTGAAGCAGCATATCTGACGTGCCTGGGACCTTGCAGAAGCTCGACCAGTGGGAATCGTTAAACTCTGAATCTTCGTTATTAGTAGTACGGTTCTTGCAGCACACATTGCAAGGGAGACGGTCTGCAGCCCCGGGGCATAATGCGCATGATGGTGAAGACATCAGTGAAAACAGGGTGTGATGAACTGGCACAGGCATCTGTTGGGACAGTGACAAGGCCCTGCCCTGAGAGTTGCTGGAGGTGGTCCTGGAGGCAGCAACTCTCCCTGCCATGCCCCGTGCTCCACTTCTCAGACCAGAAGAGAGACACACTCTGCTTTCCCTCCTCCCGTCTGCCCTGGGGCTGGAGCTTCTCAGAAACTCTGTGATGACCTCTGTCCATCTTCAGGGCCCCCCTCCCCCGAGAAGTTCTCTGCCCCGCTGAGGAAGGTGCGTCAGGGGGCCCCAGCCGCCGCGGCAGAGATCCCCAGCGCTCCCCACTGTGGATTCAGCAAATTGGTCAGGGAATTCTGGGGACTGTAGCCTCCTCTTGGAAACTCAGAAAGCACATTAAGAAAAGAAAGACTTTGAAAAGTCCTGCAAATAAAGAACATTGTTTGGCTTGTTTACTTCTCTGTTTCCCACTGGATTTGATCACAAGAGTTTTGGTTTTGAGAGACAGAAGAAAAAACCTAGGGAACCTATACTGGGAAATCCGGGGGCCCAAAGGATCCAGGAAGGCCTCCACTTAGGAGCTATTAAGAAAAAGAGGCTTTAGGCAAGCCCCCACACACTCACTCACACACACACACTTTTTTGTACCTCAAACATGATTATTTGCTGTGGATCTGGAATTGTTTGTGTGTTTCCTTTGCATTTACCACGGTGTCCAGCAGGGCTGACAGAAGGTCCCCTGGAAAACCCCAGCATGTCCTGGTCATGTCGAAGGGCATAGAGGGAAGGGGTTTGGTTTTGTTCGTGGGTGGGCCTGAGAGAAGGGAGAATGGTGTGGCCCTGAGGTTGAGGGGGCTGGTGACAGAAGAGGTGGATGTGAGACCCCAGAGGCAGACAAAATTCGGAGAGATTACGGATTTCCGTGGCTCAGAGAGTCCACGGAGACCGCCTACCCCAGCACCCTCATTCCTTCATTGTCACTCCATTTGTTCTACACACGGAGGACCTCAAGCAAGGAAACTGAGGCCCAGAGATAAGAAATAACTGGGATACGGACAAGTTCCTTCTGACAACCCTACACATGTCTTCGTCATGCTGAGGGGAGAGATGAAAGGGATCGTGTTTAGTGGGTTTGGCCAGAGTTGAGGTGAGAATGGCAGGTCCCTGCAGCTGGGGGTGCTCGTAGCAGCAAAGATGGATGGAAAGATTCCTGGGCAAGAGAGAGATTCTGGAAAGCTCAGGAAGATCAAGCCCCCTGAAGGTGTCTGAGTGTCCGAACCAGACAGCGCTGGGGCGGAGGGCTCCTAGGGACCGTGTGGTCCAAGGCCCTCATTCCTTCCTTAGTTGTTCCCTCATCCAACCCTCTAAGAAGCTCAGACAAAGTGCCTTCATGGGGAAAGATGAGGCCAGAGCTCACTCTTAGTTGTTTGCACGGTTGTCTCAAAACAGCTCTTCTCTGCTCTCAGAAGCCCGTCTCTGACCTTAGGAAGTGCTAACAGTTGTTAGAGGCCAGGTGGGTGGTGTTGGGAGGGCAAGATCTGGAGGCAGGACCACCCTGGTACGTGTGACTTGGGCAAGTCACTTCTTTTCTCTGGGTCTCAGTTTCCTCATCTGCCAATGGAATCAACAGTATCTACCTCTCACGGTTGTGAGAAATAAACAAGATGACATACGGCATCTGTCCCATACCTGTCACAGGAAGCCTCCACGGCCAGGTCAGGAGGCCCATAGGCTTTCCTGGCCCCCGTCCCCTCCTGTCACTGACAGCACTCACCACACTGTTCGACAATTACCAACATGCTTCTCTGCCTGCGGACTAGACCGTGAGCCCCATGGGGACAGACAACTCATCTGTTTTGTTCACAATTTTATTTATTTCCAATCCCTGAAAGAGGAGGAAAGGCACCAATGAATATTTATTGAATGAATGAACAGATGAATGAATGATCTGAAGAAGGGATTAAAATAGATGGAGACTCCAGTTAGAGATTTTCGTCAAGAGGGGGTTTCGAGGACCCCCCGCCCCCGCCTCTACTCTCCTTTAACCTCACATGGTACTGTTTCTCCTGGTGGTGGAGGTTCATTTCCTTGAACTTTCCTTTTGGTTTCATGAGAATCCCCGCAGATGGCCCCAGTGGCCTCAGTCTAGTAAGAGGAACATTTCTGAGCATGCTTTTTGCTCCTGTTTCGGCCTGAGAGAGGGAGAGAGCATCAGAGCCCCGGGGCCGAGAGGGCCAGCAGCAGCCTCGACTCGTCGGAGAGACTCTAAGGGGTGGCGAAACTCAGAGATCAAAGCGCTCCAGGTTTACGAGTGTTGGGATAATAAATATTGGAGCCAAAGGATTCTCAGAGACCATCCAGCTGTTACTGTCATTCCTCCACGTTCGCTCACTTGCCCATTCCTCCTTTTGACAAACACAGATCCAAGGCCTCTTGGGGGGGAAATTAAGGTCCCAAAGAGTCTACATGTGTGAAGTCACCTGTCTTTTTCTCAGCTCTTTGTAGAGTCAGCCTGGTACAGTACAGCTTCCCACCCAGGTCACGTCTGACAGGCCTCTGCTTATGGCAATTGCTTGTCTCTATTCAGTGGGGGCTCAATAATTGTTTGAGGTCAGAGAGGACAGGGAGGGCACCAGCTTTCAAGCCAGGCTGAGCTGGATTTGAATCTTTGCTTAGTCACTTATCAGCTGTGTCACCTCAGACAAGTTACTGAACCTCTCTGAGCTCGAGTCCTGTCATCTATAACATGGGCATATTAACTCCTGCTTTGTTGGATCAGACTTCCTAGATTCAAACCCTGGCTTCACCGCTTAGGAACTGTGTGATCTTTTTGGCAAGTCATTTACTCCCTCTGAGCAAGTTGCCTCGTGTAGGAAATGAAAATATGAACAGCACTATATAAGGTTGCTGTGACAACTGCATAAGGTAATATTTATAAAGTGCTTCGCACTGTGCCTGGCACGTGGGAAGTACTCAGTAGATGTTTGTCCCTGCCCCTTCCTCTTGTGGCCATTTGTTCTTATTCTTGGTCACCCAGCTCCTTTGAAAAGGAGTTCTCCATCTGGTGGCTGTGCCTCCCCAGTGTAGAAGCCAGAGGTCAGCCTTCCAGCCTCCCCTGCAGCTGCAGCGCAGACTCGTGACCCCAACCACCCACGTCGCATGAACCGGCAAGCTGGGAGCTAGTGTCCTGGAGATGGACGTGCCCCATGGAATCCATTCTGGCAGGAGTGGCCACCGAGAACATGCAGCTTCTAGAAGCCACAATGCCAGAGATCCATTTAAGACATCACGCAGCTGGTGCTGCCTCTCTGCTCGAAGCCCTGTGTGTCGGTCACGATCATCAACGCTGGCTCATCAATGTGACAACCTCAAAAACCTCAGGGGCCTAACACGATGACTTTGTTACTTGCTCACGTAAGGACTGGTGTGGTGGTTCCTGGCTGGGCAGCTCTCCTGACGGCCGCCCTCCAGGCGGTGAACTCAGGCATCTGGGCTCCTTCCTCCTCTGTCATCTGCCATCTTGGAGTCCTTCACTTTCAACTGCGCTTTCAGGGGCTCCCCATTTCACTGAGCGTAAAGGCAAGTTCCTTAGCGCCCCGCAAAGCCCTGTGCGATGTAGCCACTCCTCCCTCTCTGGCCTCATCTTCCACCACTTGGTTCCTCGCCCACTCTGCTCCGATGACATTGGCCTCCTTACTCGTCTTTGAACATTCCCAAATGTTCCCACCTTAGGACCTTCACACACCCAAGCCCTGTGCCTGGGACCATCTCCCACACATACCTGCCTGACTTCCTCCCTCGCTCCGTCGGGTCATTGCTTATATTTCACCTTCTCGATGACCCCGACCTTGGCCACCATGTTTAACATTGCGGTCCCCCCACCCTGCCACAGCACTCTCGTCCCCCGATCACTCCCTACTTCTCTTTGCATTTATCACCTTCAAATATGTTATAATTTATTTAATTATTACACTTATTGTTTTCTCCTCCTCCTATCTAGAATGTAAGCTCCACATGGGCAGGAATCTTCATCTCTTTTGTTCATTGAATAGTGTCTGGTTAGAAAGAAATACATATTTATCCAATAAAGGTTGTTGAATGAGTGAATGACATGAGAATCAGAATGGTTACCTGGCCTAAATGGGCCTGCAGGCAGCAGAAATATAGCTATTATTAAAATGTGGGATTCTAGAAGCCCATGGCATGCAGAGACAAAATAGGGGTTGTCTGCTTTCTTCTAACTGTGCTGGAGAGCTTACAGACAGAGTAGTATATTCAGAGTCCTCATTCTGGACTCTATGGGCAGCCAGAGGACCAGGGGCCTTGCATGATTATGCTAAAAAGAGGCCCTTCTTTCTTGGACTTATGAGGCTGACGTAGCTAACGGTTCATCTCGAAGTTGAATTCTCCAAGCTGCCAAGTCACAGCATCAGCTGAAAGCGAAACCTTGCCATGTCCCTTACGTGAAAGTTAGACCGTTGATCAGGAAAGAGGGGCACCCACAGCGCTGGAGCAGAGCTATACGAGAGGATTTCATTGACTTATTGCACCCCCAAACTCCAAATTATCCTCACATGCCACCCTACCACCCATTATTGCCTCCAAAATTATAAATAAGTCAGATCCCTGGGAGAGGAGACTGATTACAAGAGTGTAAGTCAAAGCTCAGAGAAGAAGGCCTCCACGCCAGGAGGAGTTCAAGATGTTGCTAACCCGTATCAGCACAAATGTGAAGACTGGGCTTGGGAGCGGCTTCTAATTTTTGATCAGGCTGAGTTAATCAATACAGAGGCATTCACCAGGGACCTGCAGTTCAGCCGGCGGCTGGAGTGTGTGGGAGTGGGCCTAAGTTTGTTCAGCTGGGTGGCAGAAACGGAACTCAGTGGTGGCCTGAACAAAATAAAGTTGAGTTTCCAGAAAATCCTTGTCGTAATAAAGAGGAAGGAATGCAACCAGCTAGGGAAGCAGGAATGTTGGAATAGAGTTATCGGGTGGAAGCCATTCAACCATTCCCCAGCTGCGAGAGCCCGGAAGACACTATCTAGACTCTGACAATTAAGAAATGCCTGACGAGGGGGAGCACGGCATCTTTGAGAAGCACAGCGGCAGTTGTTCTCTGGGGATGTGGATGGGAGATGCTACAGTTGATTTAGGCTCCCTGATTTCAGTAAACGTGGGCCCCAGGTGGCAGAGGACAAGCAGGGGCACTTCGATGCTACAGGGCTAAAATAGTCAGCAGAATGATAAAATCTCTAGGGATCCGTGAGGGTGGTCAGTTGAGCGTGGGTCTCTAGGACCAAAACATATGAGCAGCACCCCAAGATCCTGATTCAGTCAGGATTCCGTTCTAAGTAACAGAAACAAATCTCACTTTCTTAACAGAAAGGAATTTAATACAGAGCATTAGCTGCTTACAAAATCATTAGAAGGCCTGGGGAGCAGACTCTAAATTGGGCCTCTGGGAATAGCTCCCAGATTAATAGAACAGAACCAGGCCCAAGGGAACTCGTAGCTTGCCATGGTCAGAAAGTCCGGGAATCAGGAAGCCACTACCCAGCTGTTGGCCCCAGGACTTATAGTACCAGTAGATCAACACCAACAGAAACAATTCCCACTTCCAGAGGTCTCCCCACTCAACATCTGTCCCACAGAAGTGCATCTGCTTGGAAAAACCTGAATCACACCTAGACCCATGGCTGCAAGGCGGTCTGGAAAAGGTAGATTTAAGATTATTAGCCTCCAGAGCACAGGAAAGCTCACCAGAAGCGTGTGGAAACTGATACGAGTAAGTCAGTCTTCCATATCTGCCACAGTTCCCTGCTCCACACCACATAAAGAAAACTTTAGGTCAGGAAGAGGCCTGTCTTAAGCCCTGTGATAGAGAATGGTAGGCTCTTATCCAATTCCAAAACCAGAATCAGCTCACAGACCCAGAGGACTTTGCATAAAGGGCAGTCCAGGTACCCTCGAGGAAGGACTCAGCAATAACATCTCGAGTGCGTACTGTCCGTCTACCTCCTGACCTTCCCCGTAGAATCCTGTGGGCATTTACAAGAGTCACTGAGTACTGGGGAAAGGGAAATAGCCAGACCTTCGGGGATTATTGGATCCTGGCTCCAAACTAACTCTAATCTCTGAAACTTAGAGATTGGCCGAACAACACTGTGGCTCACCACTTAGACTGGAAGGTTATGTGGGTGTATGTTATATCTGCCGTTTTCACCACCATTCTTTCTTAGATAGATCCCCAAACTATATTTCCCAGCCTCCTTTGCCACTAAGATGAACCATGTGATTTAGTTTCTACCAATCAGATGCACCATGTGAGACTTAATTTAGACAGGAGGTATGTGAGGAAGTGGACTCCATTTGGGGCATCCAGTTTGCTGGCATGGATGGCACAGACAGCATGGTTCTCAAGTCCAAGCAGCGGAAGCTGTTTCTGAATCAGCAGGCCACATCCTGATGTGGAAAGTTCATAGTCTCAGCAGAGGCAGCAGCGGCCTTGGCAGACCCATTCTGCAGTGTCATTTCGGAAGATGTTAGAAATTCAGCCTAGGTTTCATTTTTCTAGCCCTCCTAAGGATCTCTGAGTTATCTAGAACTTTTATGTATCCCTCACTTGTGAAAATAGCCAGAGTAGCTTGCGTTGGTTGCAACTCAGAATCTGAGCAATACAGAGGAAAAAATGGCAAGTGGAGTTCTGACCTAAGTCTGCCTCTCATGAGCCCCATAGTACCCGGGACCCATCCTCTGGTTATTTCCCAGCATCCAAAATGGACTAGATATTGTCAATAAATGGCTCCCTGATCCATGGAGGAAAGATAAGTAAGAAGAGCCAACAACACTACATCTAGAAGAGAATGACAGAGATTAGCACCACATAAAAGATCTGACAAATTCAGGTTGATGACTCTGAACAGTTCCCAATTAACTTGCTGTTTTTCCTGTGCAGAATACACAAAGACGCTAGGGAATGATTATTTGACAAGTTAGCATGTGGTTATCCCAATAGCAACTACTGAGCCAAATTTGGTGTACTTACTACAACAGATCACCATAATCCCTGGCACCAGATGTGGAAAATTCTTTTTCCTCTATCCTGATAAGTGAAGACCACCAGAATATGTTTGCTTTCATCTACAGAGAAGGAAGTACATCTTTTCCAGGATATGCAGAGAATCAGACTTGGGGGATATGCAAACAAAAACATTGCCCAAATCGCACTAAAGCACTGATGCAGGAGGACCCCACTGCTGCCATTGCTGGCCACAGATATTACAGCTCAAACCGTTGGTGTTGGGCACTACCTATTCCTGCAGAACCACCACTACTGTTGCCTCAATAAACTGTGTGTCTCCACCCCAGCCCTGTTCCTGCCGTATTAATTCCCCTCACCACTTCCTTCACATCCAAATCAAAGTCTTGTGTGGGAGCACCTGATTGGCAGAGCTGTTCACATGCCCATGCCCTAGCTGCAAGGGATGCTGGGAAAGCAAGTTTCTGGCTTCTCCCTTGGTGAGCCTCAGACTCAAGATGGAGAATTCCCCAAATAGAGGTATAGAGAGGACACAGAGTAGTGGAAGGGGAAGACAGCTGGTAGCAGGAAGAGGACCAAAGAGAGTAGCCAGTTGTAGATTAAGGGTGGCACACTAGAGAAAGGATCACAAACTCTCACTGCTCAGGCATCGTGTTAGAGCCATCTTGGACCCAGAGACACCACCCAGCTTCCATCTCTGTAAATCCCAGGATCTTGGGTTTTCCTGAGTTTCTGTGTCACTTGATGTCCTAAGTTTACCCTTATGTAACCCCTCCCCCAATGATTTGGCCAATTCTTGGCAAATTGTGTTTTCCAAAGATCACTATATCCCATTCCACGTGCTGTTCTTCAACATGACATTGACACTCCTCCATCTTGAGATGAGGTCTATATTTGTTTTCTATTTCTGCTTAACAAGTTACTGCAAATATAGCAGCTTAAAATAGCATCCAAGGGCTGACCCGTGGCCTAGTGGTTAAGTTTGACGTGCTCCACTTCAGCAGCCCAGGTTCAGTTCCCAGGCATGACCTATTCCACTCAGTGGCAGCCATGCTGTGGCAGTGACCCACATACAAAATAGAAGAGAATTGGCACAGATCTTAGCTCAGGGCAAATCTTCCTCAGCAAAAAAAAGCAAAAACAAAAACAAAAACAAACCCAGCACCATGTATTAGCTCATGGTTCTTCAGGTGTGACTGGGTTCTCTGTGCAGGGTGTCACAAGGCTGAAACCAAGGTGTCAGCCAGACCAAGTTCTCATCTAGAGACTCTGGGGAAAAATCTGCTGCCAAACTCTTTCTTGTTCTTGGAAATAGTCAATTCTTTGCAGCTGGAGAACTGAGTTCCCCTTTTCCTTAGTATCTGTCATCTCCTAGAGGCCACCCACATTCCTTGCCACATGCCCCCTTCCATCTTCAAGCCAGCAACGGCATCTCAAAATCTTCTCATGCTTCAGATCTCTGACCTCGTCTGTGACCAGCTAGAGAAAACCCTCTGCCTTTCAAGGACTCACATGATTATGTCAGGCCCACCAGATAATCTCCCTATCTTAAGATCAACACGTTTGAGACTTCAATTACTTCCCTAAAATCCCTTCACAGCAGCACCTAGCTTTGTGTTTGATCAAATAACCGGAATCATCTTAGAATTCTGCCTACTGCAAGGTGTGTTTCCTCCTCTTGAGTCCAGGCAGACCTATGACTGCAGCAGAAGTGACACTGCATGACTTCCTAGTCTAGGTAATACAGCAAAACAGCTTCTTCCTGCCTCTTCCTTACTTAGGATATATGTCTTAGGAGCTCTGAGGCGGCATGTGAGTAGTCTGGCTACCCTGAAGCTGCCCTGCTGGAGAGATCACACTCGGAGTCTTCATAGAGAGATGCCTCAGGAGCCCCTACAGGGCCAGCTCCCAGGTTTGAGTCCTTCCAGCCCAGGCACCAGACATGTGAGTGAGCGAGGCTTCAGATGACTCCAGCCCCAGCTTGTGAGGGGCAGTGACACCAAGTGGAGCAGAGGTGAGCTGTCTCCACCGAGCCCCCAAATCAAGGTTGTTATAAGCCTCTCAGCTTTGAGGAGGTTTCAAATGCAGCTGTAGTATCTGGAACACAGGCTGAGGGGCTGTCTGTCCCCAGTCCTAGCCCGGAGAAGGAATTTTGTCTAAGGCCCAATCAAATCCTTGGAGAACATTATTGGCTGCTGTCTTGTGGAATGTTCCTTCCTCTGCCTTGGAGCACTTTATTTGTGCCAGTATTTTTCACCATCTGTGAAGTCTTTCAAAGCAAAAACCACATCAGTTTTGTCTTGTTTCCCTCTGTAGCTGACACATGACCTGCTAAGAGACTATGCCAGACTGTTTGCAAAAACTGGCCTCGATTATCATCCTCCCTATATTCACGTCCTTGCCAAGTGACTTGGCAGCTCCTCCATCAAGAGAAGGATCTATTCCCCCTGCTCTTGAATCTGGCCAGGGCTGTGACTTGCTTTGGCCAATATGTTGCAGCCAAAGTGACTGCTCTGAGCCTAAACCTCATGAGGCCTTGCACGCTCGTGCCCATTGTCTTGGAACACTTGCTTGAACCAGCTAGCTGGAGGATGACAGTCATGTGGCCCCTTCACCCCCAGCCAGCACGCAGCCAAACCCCAGAGGCAGAGCCACCTAGCTGATGTGAGCTGACCACAGGGCCACAAAGGAACTGCCCAGTCTAAACTGCCAACTGCAGAATCTGAGCTAAAGAAATGGTTGTTATTTTAAGCCACTAAATTAAGGGTTGTTTTATTACACACAAAAGTTAACTGATAGAAAAGCTAACCCACACTTTTAGAGTGGATTCAATTGATTCTCCCTTCACCTCCTTTCTGTCCCTTCTTAATCCCAAAGAACAAATAAGTCAAAGTCCAATTTGGATTTGCAGTAGGAAGGCTTTATTAGGAAGTCGAGATAAGGCAGGGAGTGGGGTCACCCCCAGACCAGACAGAGGAAGAGAGGTCTCCCCAATCCTGCCTGAGGAGGGAGCCAATGGGCACCCAGAGGCACACCCCCCATCAGCCCAGTCCCAACTGGACCCTGGGGCTTGTGGCCAGCTATTCCTGATGTCAGAATGCAACGAGCAGGCTTCATCCAGGGTCTGCCCATCTCGGGGATGCTTAGCTGGGGTGGGGCCAGGATAGTTGACAGGGGCTCTGGTATCACATCTGGTAGCCTGTGGAAAGATGGAAGGGAGGTGAGAGTGAGAAGAGAGGACTCAGAGCAGGAGACCAAGAGACTGGGACTTGGAGAAAGATGGGCAAACTGGGAGCAGGAAGACTGGAGCTCAAAGAGCTGGAGAATCCTGAGATGGAAGGACCCTGGGGTCCTAGTGGCCCCCATCCAATCCTGAAGCTCACCTGCAGCAGCCCTGGCCGATACTCTCCCATTTCTGAGGGAAATGGGGGCTCATGAGGCTGCACCCCTCTTCCATTCAACAGCTTTATTAGTAAATTCTTCAGATACTGAGGCAAAGATGGCCCCAGCCTCTCCCCCTAGATGCACATCCATGGCCCTGCACTGCTGCTTGACACAGTAAACAACACCAGATGCCCCGGAGGGGGACAGCTCCCAGGCCCCTCAAGGCTTCTCTGAGCTGAACATTCCCAGTCACATCACCCAGCCTTTGACCACAAGTTCATATTGAATTTTTGCTTCATAAAATTCAACCCGCACAAGGGGAAACTTCCTCTGACCTAGAGACGACTTCACCTGTGTGACTCTTTCTCTTACTTATCTTCTCTGAACCTCATTTTCCTTACCTCTAAAATGGGGATATAACAATACCCACCTCATAGGGTAAGGGGGGAAATATGTAAGATGATGCACAATTTCTGACCCATCTCCTATGCTGTTGAGACTCAGGCCGTGTGTAGATTTGGTCCTAGCTTCACCCAAGGCTCTGTCAAAAACAACAACCAATCGAGAAACAAGGGCCATCCTATGGCACCTCACTAGAGGCCTCCCTAAAATCCAGTTCTGTTCAGAGAGGCTCAAAAATGCTTTAAAAGGGGTGGTGCCTTGACAAGTAACACCTGTGCCTCCCCTACCCCACAGACTCAAGTTGTCCCTTACCGTGTGTGTCGCCACAGGCACCAGAGTTTGAGGAAGAGGACTGGGACTGGAATGACCTTCCACTTCCTCCTCCGTAGCTGCCTCCACTTCGCCCTCCACATCCTCTTCCTCCTCCGTAGCCGCTTCCACCTCCTCCTCCAGAACTGCTTCCTCCACCGCAGCGCCCTCCACCTCCTCCCCCATAGCTGCCTCCACTCCCTCCCCTGCACCCACTTCCTCCACCACAGCCCCCTCCACTTTCTCTACCACAGCTGCCTCCACTTCCTTCTCCAGAACCACTTCCTCCGCCACAGCTGCCTCCACTTCCTCTTCCGTGGCTACCCCCACTTCCTCCCCTGGATCCTCTTCCATGACTGCCTCCACTTCCACCTTGAGATCCACTTCCTGTGCCACCTCCAAAGCCAATCTGTCCAGCTCCACAAGATTCACTGAGAAGGGAAGAAAACACAGAGATAAAATGAGTGACTCCTTGTACATACACAAGGGTGAATCTGGACAGAGTCAAGACCCAAATGTGATTCTCCCCAAGTTTTCCTTCCTGAAGAGCAGAGGACATAGACTGGGCTGGCGCCACAGCTGGGAGGGGAGAGCCTTCCTCTCCCTGGAGCAAGGAGCAGTCGCTTCTCTCATTGTTACCGTCCTCCCTTCCCAAAGCCCAAACCTCCTGAGATTCCCCACAGGATGAACAAGTCCTCAACCCATCAGACCCTTGGGTTCAGGAACTTTCCCAGCTGCCTCTCTCCAGAGGGACAGAAGTAGTGTCAGGGGCTTAGGAATTCCCAGGGACTACACAGAGTCCCGGGGCACCTACAAGTCTTCCCGGCCTCCTTCAAGGAGGCTGCGGTAGGTCTCAATTTCCTGCTCCAGCCGTGTCTTGATGCCGAGCAGAAGGCTGTATTCCTGCTTCTGGCACTCAGTCTCTGCCCAGATCTCAGTGAGCTCGGCCTCCAGGGCACTGATCTGCTCCTGGACCTCCTTCAGCTGGCTGTAGTAGCGGTTCTTGGTGTCTTCCAAGGACTTCTCCAGGCCTGATTTCTAGGGGCCGGGAGGAGGCTCTGAGAGGGACGCCACATCTTGGTTCCTCCCCTTCCCTCCCCTGGGGATCATGGCCAGCCTCCTGTGCCCCACCCTGGCAGAGTCTAGAGCAGGACTACCAACCGTGCTGAGCTGAGACTGCAGCTCCATCTCCAACTCCTGGATGCTGTGCCGGAGCTGGCTCACCTCCTGTTGTTGAGCTCCATTTCTTGGCTTCTATTCGTCACCTCCTGCTCGATCTGGCTCATCTACAAACCCAAAAGCTCAGTGAGGACCAGGCTTGGCCAGAGGCTGCAAAGGGCAAGGTTCTGCCCCACTCACCAGGACCTTCCCCTCCAGGGCCAAGAATGACCCAAAGCCAAAGACAAGTTGTTCTGACTTCTGGGTCCCTCCAGCCAGGCTGAGCTGTTCAGTTCTCTCAACTTAATACTCCTTCTCAGCAGGGCTTCAGGACTCTTCACACTTTGTCCCTAAACCACCTTTCTCATCTTTTTTTGAACTGACCCCCAAAACACACACACACTCACACACAGTACAGACCATGCCCTCACGTGCCAGGCTCTACGCTAGGTGCTGGAGCCCCAGGGAGGAAGGGAGTCATCAAGGAGTTCAGTGTAGTGTGAGAAGCACACTGTTTCTCTACTAGAATCTGATAGCATATCACCTTGTGTAAGCTGTTCGTGCTCTGCCTTTGTTAACACTTGTGATAAACTGTGAGCTTCTCAAGGGCAGCAATCTTATTTGACTCATCTCTGAGATGTCAAGATTTCACCTAAAACCTGGCATTGAGAAGTTACTTAAGACTTACGTTTGTGGGCAATGAATGAATTGGAAGATGGATGACTGACAGCCGGCCTGAGAGATGGAGTGGTAAGAGAATAGAGAGGTGGGGTGGAGGAATGGAGGGACACATGGACAGAGGGAAAGAAGGTTGAATGGGCAGCCCACCCTGCTCACCTGACTCTCATATTGCAGCTCGATGTCCTCATGGTTCTTAGCACTGAGCTGCTCGTACTCCTGGCGCATGTCATTGAGGATCTTAGTTAGATCTTTGCCAGGAGCAGCGTTCATCTCCACACTGACATCCCCAGTGCTCTGACCAGTCTGCTGGCTCATCTCCTGCCAGGGAAGAAGGGGATATGTGGTCAGAGGAGTGGGATCCTCTCCACAACCTTTCAGCCCTCTCCCTCTGCTCCCCCCGGGGTACAAAAAAGGGACACAGTTATAGAGCCAAAGCCCAACCACCACTATAGGCCATGCTAAGGAGGTGCTGGGAGTGTCCTCAAGAGTAAAAGAGAGCATGCCTCCCAGACAATGCTCCATAGCCCCCCTCATCCCCTGCTGTCTCTGCACTCCTGTTCCTCCCTCTCCCAAACAAGCCATAAGTAGCCGGAACCCTACATCTTCATGATTCTTCCTGAGGGTTACCAGATCCTCCTGCAGAGACTCATACTGCATCTCCAGGTCAGACTTTTGCATGGTCAGGTCATCCAGCACACCACGCAAGCCATTGATGTCAGCGTCCACGGCTTGTCGCAGGCTCTGCTCCATCTCAAACCTGCAGACCAGCCATGGGTAGGGAATGAGAAAAAGAGAACCAGTCCCTCGAGGGACCTCAAGAGCACTGGGGCATGGAGGAAGGATTGATGACAGGATAGGGAGAGAGAGCAAGACTCACTTCATCCTGAAGTCATCCAGTGTCATGCAAGTGTTGTCAACGTCCATGAGAGTTTTGCTGTTGCCCACTGTTGCGTCCATAATCTAAAAAAGAGGAAACAGCATGGAATCTATGCTCCCCTGCTATGACCCACTGATGGAGGGCAAGGGGCCAAGCAAAGCCACAGGAAGTGAGGACTCAATCCAGGAAGATGCTCAAGAGGTAGGAGGAGCTTCCAACAACTGGTACATGATACAGACCCCTCACAGCCTTCAGCAAGGATTTTCAGTATGGCCTCCATGTTTGAAGATCCACTACACAGGACACTGTGGAGTTTAAAGGTCAATAAGGCACTGCTCCTCAAGGAGCCCACGGTTGACTACAACATCCAAAGCATACTAGACAAGTTCAAGGAAAGGAAAGATGATTTATGGCTATGGGAGTTCAAGAAAGACTTAAGGGAGCAGGTGGCAATTGAATTGGTTCCTGAAGGATGGCTAAGATTGCACTTGAATAAATAGATGAAAGAGGCTTTTGGTAGAAGAAACAGGATGTCCAAAGTCAGTTCACCAGAATGTGTGAAGGTAAGGAGAACAGGGGGGAACACTGAATTAGCTAGACTGTGAGATCCTCAAGAGCAGAGACCAAGTCTGATATATTACTATGTCTGCTCAGAGCAACACTGAGGGTAGTCACTCATTAAACTCAGTGGATGAATAAATGGAAAGATGGAAATGTAGATGGATGGATGGATGGATGGATGAGTGAATGGGTGGATGGGTGGGTGGGTGGATGGATGGATAGATGGATGGGTGAATGGGTGGATGGGTGGGTGGGTGGATGGATGGATGGAGGGATGGAGGGGGGGTGGGTGAATGGGAGGATTGGTGGGTGGATAGATCAGTGGATGGATGACTTCCATCCCCAGAATTCTAGATCCTCCCTATCATTTGAACAACTAGCATGTGTATCTGGGTCCAACAAAACTGAAAAGATCAAGATAGGCCGCTATAGGAGCCCAGGAGAAGCAGGAAGGGAGAGATAGCATTTCTGGTTTTCTAAACTAGAAAACTCTGAAGTCCTAGTGGGTGAGAGGAGAGACAGGCATAGATGCTTTCCTCTCCTGAGCCATATGATCCATCTGGTTTTGGCCCACCACACTCTCATCTGGTTTTGTTTTGTTTTTTTAAATAAAATCACAGAAGTTTTAAACCAACAGTGACCTGAGAGCTAGTCTCCCTGTCCTCTGCATTAAATGGTTAGGAGAACAGGTCCAGAGAGGGCATCAGGTTTCCCAAGGTCACACAGTGAATTGGTGGCAGACCCGGGACCAGAATCCTGGCTCCCAAGAGAGCGATCCCCTCACTATGCTCCCTCCACACTGCCTCTGCATTCCTAACCTGAGGCCAGGAGGAGGCTCCCACACCCAGCGCCAGGCCTGCCCATGTTAAGCCAGGCCTCTTCCCTGTTCTGCCTAGACTCTGAAAGTTGGGGATGTGGAAATGAAAGCCCAGAGCACAGGCCAAAGTCCCAGCGCTTGGGCCATGAGGAGCCAAACATAAGTTTGTTTCTGATGAAAGTTTAAGGATTCTAAAAGATGGGTTCCCTGGCTATTGTCTAAGCCTGGAATCTAGCATCCTACCTTTTTATTAGATAAGGCACGTGAGTGCGTGTGTATGTGAGAGAGACAGAGACAGAGACCAAGATGACAGTGCCCTCACCTACCCGGTTCTGGAGATCCTTGATAGTGTCGTAATAACAAGAGTAATCCTTGCGGAGGGCCCCGGGCGCCTGCCTGTCCTGCCACTCCCCGATCTTATTCTCCAGGGTGGTGTTGGCCTCCTCCAGGGCCTTCACCTAATCCAAGAAGGACGCCAGATGGGTGTTGAGGTCCTGCATGGTGGTCTTCTCATCAGCAGCCAGAATGCCACCATCCCCACCTCCAGCACCACCCCCGAAGCCCCCAGACCCACCGAAGCCTTCTCCAGCACCACCGCTGAAGCCCCCGGAAGCACCACCGAAGCTCCCGCCGAAACTACCAGCACTGAAACCACCCGCAGACCCTCTGCCGTAGCTGGAGCCAAAATTACTGCCGCCTCCCCACCCTCAGGCCCCAGAGCTCCCCCCACCATAGCTACCGGAAAAGCCGAATCGGTCCCCTCCTCCGGCAGCCCGTGAGGAGCTGAAGCGGCTGAAGGACGACCCCATGCTGCCCCCACTGCCCCCACCCGCCCCGCAGCTGCTGCGGCGCTGGTAGGACGCCGAAAACTGTCTGCAACTCACGGCACTGCCCGAAGCTCGTCGGATGGGAAGCAATTGTAGGAGTGCTGCTGGCTCTGGAGTGCAGGATACAGAGCCATCCCCAGGGCTGCCTACTTATACCCCCACCTGCAGGTGGCACACCTGGGTGTGCCGTCTGTCTGTGCAGCCTCCCCCACAGACTCAAAGGAGGTCTGGGACACAGGAGACGGCAGGGCCGCCCCAGGCTCAGAGTCCTTTGGTGACTGCCTGGAGACAGCCCAGCCTCTCCCCATTGTGTGGAGTAATGTGATGATATCAGGCTGTCAGGGGCACCATAAATCAGCTCTGCTGCCAAGGGGGTGACCTAGATCCTGGGGTTTGGTCTCCTGCTGGCCCCACAGCAGGTCTGAGACTTAGCCATTCCGGGCTAGAAACTCCCAGGAGCAGTCACTCTCCCATTGATGATTATTACTGCCCACAACCCTCCCTGCTCCCGCCTCGTGCCCACTGTGGACTGAGCTGGGACCGGGGTACCGAGGAGTTACTATAGATGATGAGGGATGCACAAGCCCTGCCCACAGGGAGCTGCCAATGCGGGTGGGAAGCCCAGCCACTGCCCTCGTGGAGCCCCACTCTGATGGGGAGCCCTGTCCTTGCTCTCAGATGCTCCACTCTGATGGAGATGAGTGACATGGCAGAAAGACCGAGATGGTTACAAAGCAGCGTGCCCACCAGCACACAGAAACAGCAAGCAGAGTCCACACGAAGAACTCAGGGAGAAAGTGGACCGAATAAATAAAGTGGCGCTAATACTGGCTGACCTTAGAGCAGGAACACAAGCAACTCGGCTGTCCTGGTCCTTCAGCAGCGCCCGGTGGTGGGTATGGAATTGACCTTGATCAATTGCCTAGCCCGTCCGGACCCTGGGAGGGATACAGGGATGTGTGGTTTATCCTGCCCTCCTGGAACTTAGAAGCCCCTTGCTCTTGGCAGAAACTCGGAACACATTCTAGTGAGCAAGGCCAGAAGAAAGCGGTAAAGAAGGCAGTGGGCTCTGGTGCCAGACTACCTGAGCTCCATCCCAGCTCCACACTCACTAGCTATGTGACTTTGGTAAGTTACTTAACTACTCTGTCCCTCTGTTCCCTCCTCTGTAAAAATGACGATATTAATAGTTTTGCCCATCTCCTAGTAAGAGATGAGTGAGAAGCACTGGAGAAATGTTAGACCGCCTCTGATCATGCAACCCCCTGAGGCCCCTCTTGACTCTGCCCTCGCCTGGACCACCAGCTCCTTGCTCTTCTCCCTGCCTCTCTCGGTCTTTCTCCACGCGAGAGGCAGAGTGGTCTTTCCAATCCATCTGACCATCACTCCACTGACTTCTTTTCACCCCCAAGTTAAGGTTACATTCCTGGCATTCAAGGCCCATCCCAGTCATTCCATCCCGGCCCCATCTCCCACCATTCCCCAGGCACCCTAACCCAATCATACAACGCTCCAGAACACCCTTCACACCTTGGAGAAGGCTCAGCGCTTGCAGTTCTCTCCACCTGAAAGGCCCCTGTTCATCTTTTCTTCCCAGAAAACCCCTGCTCATCTTGGCTGACCCCTCCATGTGCCCCCTCCTCCGTGAAGCCTTTCTGGGTTCTCTCCCTCTGAGTTTACACTTTGCTCCATTACAGTTTCTCAGATCATATCTCCACCCCCGCCCCCAACTCCATGTCCACACTGAGAGCCCCTCTGCCCCTGCACCTGCTCATCTTGTACTCGCCTCAGTGCCCAACACCATGTCTGGTCCCAACACAGGGAGGATCCCGCCACAAATGGGATGAAGGAGAGAGAGCCAGCCATTCCAGTAGGAGATGCTAAGAGCCAAAAAAGAGCTACAAGTAAGAAGAGAGAGGCCAGAGTGGTCAACAACGACCGCTGGAAGGGGCAATGACCTCTGGGCTGAAGCTAAAGGATGTTTGGGCTTCATAAAGGACCAGTGTTTCCTCAGCTGCTTTTAGATGGTGCAAAGACTGTGTTAAATAATATTGAGTCACTTGGTGAGAAAAATATTTCCTTTCTCTGTTTTTCAATCTTCTGATCAGTCAAGGAGAAAATCTCAGTCAGACTCTAGAGCCTCTCCAGCGCCCCCCACACTGCCGATCACCCCACTTAACAAAACAGGAGCCCGTCTCGGGTTCAGAACTTTCAGGAAGCAACAGAATCTAGTTAGAAGTTAAGTATTTATTTATATCATTTCCCTCTATTTCTGGAAAATGGTTCTGATTTTCCTTTTTTGTTAGAAATAGTGTAATATGGGATTTCCTTCATAGATATATCTTTGTTGAAATGAAAGGTACACCAAAACGTGCTAAATAAATATTTAAACAGGTAGTACAACGTTTATGTTAAGTAAAAAATTAAACAGGTAATATGAAAAATACTGAAAGCATTTTGGGGATGCCTAACCCACGGAAAACTCTTGGACCAAGGTTGGCGGCGAGTATATTCGTTGTAAACCCTTCCCCAGGCTCCTGCTAGGCTAGGCGGGTGAGCCCAAAATCTGCCTGCGTGCAATTTGAGACCAGGGAAGCGTCAATCCTTCTCCTTCCCTGGCCCCCCAGTGCTGACGCTGCCACTCTGGGAGGTAAATCCGGGCCCTGGGTGTGTGCTGGATGGAGAAGAAGTTGGCAGAGCCGCGGTAAGCCTGCAAGGGGGCAGCTGGCAGAGCAGCGTCTCTGGGGCTCCTCACGCGCCTTCTCTGCAAATGCATTCACGTGGGGGACCCTGAGGACCCGGGCCTGACTGCCTCAGGGCAGCTGAGACCTGCCTGCCTGACCAGAGCTCCCAGCTCGGGCATCCCTGCACCGCTGGCTGTCTGAGAGACGGCCCATTTCCAGCCCTGGTCCCAAGCCCTCCAACCCTGCCCTCAGCCACCTCCTCAACTTGCCCCCTCCAGGGCCTGCCCTGACTCTCGCTTAGCTCCCAGCAGCAGGCTGCAGGCCTCAGAACTGCAGCTGCCCGGGAAGGCTGAGGTGCCGGCAGGGCCCACTGCACGGCCGGCCCTCTCCCCAAACCTGCCTCCCGGGGGCCAGCGAGGTGAGAACTTGACAGTCCATGTGCTCCAGGTTGGTTGTCAAATCTGGCTCTCCCCTGAATTTTGGACTTGTCTGGCCCATTCTCCCCCTGGGTTGAGGGAACCCTGATCGCTGCCAGCTCCCCTCCCTTCTCTGAGTGCTGAGAAGGCACAGGCTTTTCTCCCCATATCTGCACATCTGCACATCTGCTCCAAAGCCTCATGGGGTCAGGGGCGCAGTGGAGTGGAGAGAGAAGGGCTGCCTCCCAGCGCCCCCTCCCTGCCCCGGGGCCTCCATCTCAGTTTCCTCTTGAGAAGCCCCTTTGTGTGGAGCTGTCAGGGGCCGTAAAGATAGCGTGTGAGGTCTTGTCTGGAGCGGTCTCTGGATGGATGCCCCAGTGCTCCCATGTGCAGCCGTGCTCCCCACATCTGCCAGTCCTCTCCACTCTGGCCCTGCTTCCAGTACGAAGAAAAGCTTGCAGTGTCGGACGACCCCCACAGCCAGGTCTTACTCCAGTCGCACCTGGGTGCCATCCTTTCCCTTCCTCCAAGTTCTCTGTAGCACAGGGAAGACTGGGCAAGATGGGTTCAGAGATGAGAGGTCAATTTCTTCCAGGCCATGTGACACGGCTCCGTCTTCTGCCCTCTCAGGGCTCGTGGGCCTCCCTCTGAGCTGCGCCTCCAACACCTCCTGGGGGACCCCTGCAAAGCGTGAGTGAGGAACAGAGCGCTCTCTCCTGAGTGCGGAGAGCCAGCGCTGCCTCTCCGAGACCCACAGTGCCAGCATCCACTGTGCAGGCCCTGCCCGTGCAGGAGGGAGAAGTGGGAGAGAAGGTACCATGAGGACTCCGGCAGACAGAGGAACACAGAGACATCTGAGATTCCACCCACGAGGTGTCCCCAAAGGGCAAGGGCACAGGGACGTGGGGGGTTAAGGACAGCCTTCCTCTGACCATGGAGTCCTGCTGCTTGCCTATAACCAGCTGCTCATCGCCCACCGCCCCGCACACCCCACCCCCTCGTGCTCTCCGTCATTGAGCCCCAGGTGGGGCCCTGGGAGGGTCCTGAGTCTTCATGTGACTGGCTGCTGGGGGAGGGAAGCCAGGTGTGGCGCGGGACCCACCCCTCCGTTAGCCATCTAGACAGATCTAGACAGTGCTGCCCACTGACTCAGGGCCGAGATGCCTGCCTCGTCTGTCGACACTGGTTCTTTCCTCACAGGATAGGCGCCTGCCACCACCCTACTGAGGCAGAGCCCACCAGACCAAGTGGCATGGGTGAGGGTGGGGGCTGAGGTGGGCCCTCAGGAGGCTCCTCCATGAGTCTGGACACCCCAGCCTTGTGTCTGCAAGGACACACCCAGCAGAGAGGTTCAGGGCACCTGCTTGGGAGCTAGACCCGTGTGAAACAAAAGCCAGGTTCTTCCATTTATTTGGGGAAGTTGCTTCCCCTCTCTGAACCTCAATTTCCTCACTTAAGTTTGGCTTCATCCTTTATTGAGCCCTACTATGTGCCAGGCATGTACTGAGTGCTGGGGATAAAGTGACAAGCAAGCCAGACACAGCCCCTACCTTCCTGGACAGTTACGGGATAAAACAGACCCTCAAAAATAAATGTATAATTCAAAACCGGGGGTGAGCACTGTTGGTGGGAAAATGGGGGAGCATATAATGAAAGTGTGGCCCAGTCTGGGAGATAAGGGAGGATCTCCCTGAGCAAGAGACACTGGAGTGAAAAGGGAGTAGGAGTGAGCCAGGAGAAGAGCATCTTGGGAGAGGAACAGCCAGCATGTGCAAATGTCCTGAGGTGGGAAGGAGCACGTGACTGCAAGGGCAGAAGGCCAGTGTGGCTAAAGGGCAGTCAGATGGGTGAAGCAAAGGATTTTAGTGGCAAAAAGTAGTTCTGACCTCACACGGTTGCTGTAAGGCTTGAAAGAGCTAATGTTGTAAAGTTGCTGGTGTGGGTCCAGCACACAGTGGGATGTTTTCCCGACTGTCCATGGCATTGTGCCCGCCCCTGACTTCCTCTTGGACTGTGTGGACGACCTGGGTTCTCAGCCCTGTCACCTATGGTCAATCCACCCCTCGAGTCTGATGAGCCCCCATTAAGGTCAGGGACCGGTGCTCAATGGAGCTGGGGAGGAGGGCACAGAAAGGTGTGAGGACTATGGTTTCTTCCATCAAGGACCCTCCAGGGCTCCGGGCAAGACCCCCATTGCTTTGCCTGCTCTGTCGTATTTAGTCATCACAGTCATTTTATGAGGTAGGTACTAATTTTTAAATGAGCACTGAGGCTCAGAGAGGGTCGGTGTCTTGGCCACAGGCACAGAGGTAAACAAGCAAGAGGTGGAGTGGAGTTTGTCCTGCAGTGAGTGGGAGCGAAGACAGGCACGAGGCTTGGGGCATCGTCTCTCCACCCCCAGCCTCACACGCTTTCTGGATCCCTCTCTGCTCCCCTCCTCCCTGTGTCTCTCTCCTTGTGGAGTCTGTCTCACTTCACCGCTAGGGTCCCCCACACCTAGAGCAGTTTGCTGTTGTTACTGCCATGGAGTCAATTCCGACTCCTAGCGACTCTGTGGACAGCAGAGCGGAACTCTGCCCGGTCTTTTTGCGCCATCCTCTCCCCTTCCGGCGCTGTAACAGACCATGCTTCGCTACTATTCATGGGGCTTTCATCATGGCCAATTTTTTTGGAAGTGGTGGGCAGAGTCCTTCCTCGTCTGTCTTAGTCTGGAAGCCTTGCTAAAACCTGTCCACCACAGGTGACCCTGCTGGTATTTGAAATACCAGTGGCATAGCTTTCAGCATCACAGTGACACTCAGCTGCCACAGCGTGACAACCGACAGACGGGTAGTGTGGTTCCCTGAGCAGGGAACGAACCCAGGCCGCAGCAGCGAGAGCGCCAAATCTTCACCACTAGACAACCAGCGCTGGGCACACCTCGAGCAGCGAGCTTCACTAAATATGTGTGAGCGGATAAACGAATGAAGGAATGAATGAACGGTCCTCACTGCCTAGTCCTAGCCCAGGGCCTTTACTCTCCTGTCTGTCTGTCTGTCTCTCTCTCTATCTAAATGCGTTTCTGTTTCCTCTCTCTCTCTCACCCTTTCTCCCGTGCGGAGTCACCCCAAAGCTCATCACAGTCCCTCAGAGGCAAAAAGCTTCCTTTCCAGCCCTGTCCCAACAGTTGATGGTGCCACACAGGAAGCCCCATCGGGAAAGTGCTGGCCCAGCACCTCATGCTGGTGCCTGTCCTGTGTCTGCCTGAGGCCAGGTCACTGCCTTGGAAGTCCCTGCCATCCCCTTGTCCCCTTTGTGGCAACATCCAAGCTCAGTGAGGTGGACCCAGCCAGGACATCAGGACCTCCAGCCTCCTGGGTCAGCCCGCCTTGGGGCTGCCTCCTCTGACACCAGCCCGTGGGACTAGTTGGCTACTTTACCCAAATCAGATCCTCCGTGGCTCTGGGGAAGAGCCATTCACCGGATCAGGTAACCACCAGGAAATATGCTGCTCTTGCCTATAGATCTCCCTGAACACCTTGGAGGTCCATTCACAATAAAAAGAGCCCCCAAAACTAAAGGGATCCAAGAATTTCATTGTGGGCCTCTTCCCATAAAACAAAAACATTGGAGTCAGCTAGGAAAAATTCGTGTTGGTCCTGCTGGGCCCTCAGCTTCATCCTCAGAGAGAACAGCAGGAATGAAGCACAAGCCTCACCAGGCTGGGCTGGGCCACTTTCAGTCTGCATGTCCTGGAGCAGGCCCCGTGCCCTAAGACGAGGAGGTTGCAGGAGGCGTCTCCACGGCTCTCCCAGCGCTGTCCTTCCGCGTCTGAGAGGGCGGGAGATGAGCACTCCTCCCAGATTGCACTGGGGCCAGTGGAGCCCCAGGGGCCCCATGACCTGCCCCAGGACTCTGACAGGCAACTCCTGCTCCCTCCACTAGACTGTGCTGTGGAGTCACTTTCCTGGTCTCCTATGGTGTAGAACTGGGGTGGGGGTGGGGAGGCAGCGCTCAGTTGGGTGGTCGCTGTGCCAGGGCCTGTGGACAGGAGCACTGCTCAGCAGCAAGATCCAAGGTGTTGGCTCCACTCTTCTGAGTGGGGTGTGGAGTGGGGGTCCCCGAGGGGAGTAGACTCTATGTGGGACTCTGGGACAGCTGCCCTGTCTACTCTGTTCCTCTGGGGCCCAGGCACACACAGTGGGACCACCTCGAAGCCCACCCCTTGACTTCCTGCCCTCCCACTTCTGAGCCTGCTTTCAGCCAGGCGGCCCCTGGCAGCCATCTTTGCCCTCAAGCGAGCCCACTGTCCCTATGTTCCCTCCAAACAGTAATGGCAGCCACTTGAGCAGGGGAAGGCCACCTCACCACATCCAAGTCTAAGAAATCTCACCTTCCTATATTCCCCTAAAGCAGATCTCCTTTGCTGGTGGAGACTTATTCTGGCACCACCTACTAGGCAGAGCGACACCTGGGGATTCTTCTGCAGTCCAGAGCATTCTAGGCTTCAGTCCTCACTAGTGACTCCTGACATGTTTCTCTGTCCTGGCCCATGTGGCCCCCCAAATGTGGACTGCCCAGATTCCATGCCACACTTGACCTCGTTGCCCAGCTGGGAACACTGGTCCCCAGGGTCCAGCATCCCTTGGGGTAACATGCAGACCCTCCCCACCAGGGTCCTATCACTCTGGGACCACAAAACCATCCCTTCCCAGTGCCTGAGGAGCTCCTTCTGACCTCCCTCCTCCCTGAGTTGTCCCCACAAACCTCCAAAACCCCAGTCATTCACCTCCAGAATGGCCCACCCTCACCCGGAGATCACCAGATCAACCCTCATTAATGCCTAAACTCAGATAAAAAGCCATCCTGGAGTTCTGGGGACACTAAGCAGGTCTCTCTTTCCGGGGGTGAAGACGGGGTCAAGAGGAACCAACATCATTTACTACTTTTCCTTACAACTCACCCTCTTACGCTGCCATTTATAGAGCACAGCTATGTGCCAACACAATGCTAAACTCGTTGCCTGCATGAGATCATTTAATCCTCTGTTGGCCTACTGTAGTAAGGGTTTTTATTCCCCATTTTGTAAAAGAGGATCTTGCCCAAACTCTTAATGCCAGTTAGTGTAGGAGCCGGGACTCCAACCCAGGACGTCTGATTCCAAAGCCGAGGCTTTTGGCTCCCTTGTCCTCAAAGATTAAGTCAGTCTTTACCCCAGTTCTACCCTTGACCCCCCACCCCCACCCCCACAAGCTTCATTCATGCAGCGGAATGAATGAGCTGTTGAAACTGACACAGTGACTAGTCAACTCTTTCCTAGCTCGGGGCAGTGAGCCCTACCCACCTCTGGAATCTTCACTACTCACTCAGGTGAGTCCTCCCCTTCCTCCTCCTTCTCCAGCCCCCCAAAGAGAGGAGAAGATGATCCCCATCAGAGGAGGCTCCTACCAGCCTGGTTCTCACTGTGCATTCACTCATTGGATTCCCATAGCAGCTCCAGGAAGCAGAGTTCACCACTCTTACTGGAAAAGTGGGGAAACTGAGACTCTCGAAGTTCACAGAACTAATTCAGAACAGAGCCAGAGTCAGAAACCAGTCAGTGTCTTTCCAAAGCATCTGAAACCATCCTCATCACGGACGGAGAGTCACCAGAGGCAGCTCACCCAGGACGGCTCACACAGCCGCACCTGCGCCTGCGCCACCCCCACACCACGCCAGGGGCCTCACATGCGTTCTCCCCGTGAATCCTCACAGGAAGCCCGTGAGGGAGGTACTGTCAATACGCCCACTTTACAGATGTGGAAACTGAGGCTTGGAGGTGATAATCAGCTTGTCCTCGGTCAACTAAGAGCAGGAAGGATTCAGACCCAGACTGCTCTGGAGGCAAGAGCAGGTGAGCTGGAGGGAGACAAATCTCTCAATAAAGTGTGAGTTCCTACTGGGTCCATGGACCTCCACTGACGAGCTTTAGGGGGACTCATGAACCTCATGAATTGTATACAAATGTGCGTGTTTATTGAGGGGCAGAGGAGAGAATCTATAGCTTCTAATATATTCCCAAAGGAGTCCCCGATGACAAAAATGTTGAGACTCCTCACCTACCACAGTGCCTGGCACAAAAGGCACTCCAGACTATCTGGCGAATGAAGGCACCAATGACTGAATAAATGAATGAGTGAGTGAAGGAATGAATGTGCCCCATGGCCTAGGAGTCACCACACATGGCCTAGTACACACATCTATCTGTATCTTTTGAGATGGTGAAAGGCATCCCGGGACCTGAGCCCAGTCCACCTCCCAGCCCTTTCTCCCAGTCACAGAGGCCACAGCCAGGTGCTATGACAAATTCCAAAGAATGCTTCCCAGGCTTTCTCCCCACCTCCACTCCTGACAATGACCAGGCAGAGGTAGGAGTTGTGCAACTCAGATAATGAAGCTTTATTGATTGCCAGGAGCGGGCAAGGGTGAGGCAGGGTTCAGGTATGAAGTGCTTGGGGGATGGGAGAGGGGATTCCCCAGTGACATGTGTGTCCAGACGGGGGGCTTCCTAGGCCTGAGCAGTGCTGAGCAGCCTTAGTTCTTGGTGCGAAGGACCTGCTCGTGGGTAGACACCACCTTGCCATCGTGCACATCCATGACCTTGGTGCGGATCTGACGGCTGGTGGAGGTCACTGGGGAAGAGAGGAGAGAGGGCGTTACCAGTGGTGGACAAGCAATGGAGAAATCAGGACTGGGGAGGCCAAGGAATTGAGAGAACTTAAATGAACCGTCTTCCTACTGCCCTCTCCCCTAATGATCACTTCACTCCCTGCTGTTGCTCCAGCACTGATACCATCAGCATATTTCTTTCAGACTAAGTCTCCCGAAGGTCAGGGGCAGAGTCTGTGTCCTCAGACTAGAGCCTCCTAAGAACTCAGATTGGACTAGTTCAGTCCAGATCAACCCAAATGGACTGGTCTTGGTGGGGAGAGCCATGTGGGGCCCTGTCCATGGTGCTGAGTGCCAGAACCATGGGGTCTGCCACATACACTGGGCGACAGAAGAAAAAGGTGGAGGCTGCCAGCTCCTAGCCCTAAGGAGGGTTTAGAAAATGGCTTCTTCTACCCAAAGACAGTTATAAGGGATCCTGGGTGAGAAAGCTCTAGCTCGACCCTTCCATACGTCCCTCTCCAACTCCCTAGACCTGCTAGGGGACCGGGGATGGTCCTGAGTTTAGCCTTGATGAGAAGGAAGGTCTTACCATCTCTGGACGACTGAGAGCCAGAAGAGAACTGGGAGGTGGAGAGGCTGCGAAGACAGAAAGGGGCAAGATCATTAAACGCATAGGGGGCCACAAGTGAACAGTGGGGGGATGGACTGGAAGGGTGGGCAGGGCACTCACTGGGCATCTTCTCCCTCCAGCAGGCGGCGGTAGGTGGCGATCTCCTGCTCCAGCCGCGTCTTCACGTCCAACAGTATCTTGTATTCCTGGTTCTGCTGCTCCATCTCGCAGCGCAGCTGGGCCAGCTGCTCCTCCACGCTGCTGATTAGCTCCTGGATCTGGGCCAGCTGCATGCAGTAGCGGCCTTTGGTCTCCTCTAAGCTGTTCTCCAGGGATGCTTTCTGTGAGGGAGGAGAAGAGGATCAGGGATCAATGAGGGTAGTCATACCCTCCCTTCTAGTCCTGGGTGCATCCCAAGCCTGGCAGTGCCCCTACCATGCTGAGCTGGGACTGCAGCTCGATCTCCAGGTTCTGCACAGTGCGCCGGAGCTCCGAGATCTCGCTCTTGCCGCTCTGCACCAGCTCGCTGTTGGTGGCCACCTCGCGGTTCAGTTCCTCTGTCTGCAGAAAAGAAAACATCATTCACACTGGAAGTTCCCAGGAGGCAGGTCTCCTGGGTCCTTCCCACCCAATGACGCCCCCAATGACCCCCACCTTGCTGAAGAACCAGTCCTCCGCGTCCTTGCGGTTCTTCTCCGCCATCTTCTCGTACTGGTCGCGCATCTCGTTCAGGATGCGGCTCAGGTCCACGCCAGGGGCTGCGTCCATCTCCACATTGACGTCTCCGCTCACCTGGCCTCTCAGGCTATTCATCTCCTGCACAACCAAAGAACAGTCCACAGTCAGGAGCCCCACTATAGCAGCTGATTGGGACTCCCTAGTTGGAGGTGTTCATGGCCCGAGCAATCCCTCCATCTCAACTCCATCTCTTCTCCCAGCTAATCTTCCAAGCTGGCTTTTCCACTTAGCTCTCACCTCCTCATGGTTCTTCCTCAGGTAGGCCAGCTCCTCCTTCAGGCTCTCGATCTGCATCTCCAGGTCGGTCCTGGCCAGGGTCAGCTCGTCCAGCACCCTGCGCAGGCCGTTGATGTCGGCCTCCACACTCAAGCGCAGGTTCAGCTCCGTCTCGTACCTGCAATGACCCGAGAAAAAAGGAATGAGACACCCATCCCGGCCACAGTGAAGGCTTTGTTCTCTTCCCCCTGCAACTTCTTCCCGTAGCTGGCACCCTGTGGGCGGTTTAGGGAACCAATCTTGAAAATGGCATGGTTGGACACAGTGCCCATTGATGGCTCAGATCTGAACATTCCTGGGGGGTAGGGAATAAGGAAGTTCATCATGCTACAGAATTCGGGGAGGGAAGATGCTTCCAGTCAGCCACCCAATAGCACACAAGACCTCCAAATACGACAACCTCCTGCACTTCAGGGCCAGGTGGGGAAGTGGGGAGCACAAAGCAGTGGCTCCCAAACCTGGCTGTGGATGAGAATCACCTGCGTAGCCTGTTGAAAATAACTGAATCAGAACTTCAAGGGTGGGGCTCAAGAATCTTGTACTTTTACAAGTACCCCAAGGGGTTTCCACATGGCCATCCCGGCACTCATCAGCCCTATTTAGGGAACGCTGTTCCAAAATTGCCCCACCCTGGGGACACTAGATGTTCTGGGCCACCACTGCAAACTCACTTGGTGCGGAAGTCATCAGCAGCCAGGCGGGCATTGTCGATCTGCAGGACAACATTAGCATTGTCCACGGTGGCCGTGAGGATCTGTGGATGGAAAGGGCACAGGTCACGGGTCAAATGGGCATCACTAGCCAGACTCCACTGCGGCCTGCATTAGGCCTTTGCTTTCAGGGGTCCCCTCTTCTCCCTTCAAGCCTTTGCCACAGCAGCCAAAAGGATAACCCCCAGTGGTCCAGCTTTGACCCAGGGCTTTGCTGTCTCATGGTCGACAGAGGGGGTAGAAAGAGCCCTGTCCTTAAAATCAAAAGTCCTTGAGTTCTGGTCCTGGATCCACCACTGACTTGCTGCAAACCCTGAGACCTGAGCCTCGGGGCCTCGGGTCCCCTGCCTACAGACCAGGGGAGCAACCTAAGGCTCTCTAGACCCCTTCCTGTTCTGAGCTCTCCTCTCTGCACAAGCCAGCCCTGCCGGTCCTCTGCAGGCACGTACATTCCTTTTCAACCCTGCAGAGCATGGGACCTCAGGTGGGGCTTTTCCAAAAGATGAGACTCAGCTGGCACACGGGATTAGAAAAGAGGAAGCCAAAGAAAAAGAAAATCCACTGAACCCTGAGCTGAGCTCGAGTTCCCTCCCTCGTCATCTAATTTCCCTAATCCATGCAAAGCATCAGAGCCAGACACCAAGGGAAGCAGGATCAGCAGGGAGGGCTTCCCGGGGTGACATGGAAGCAGGGAGCAGGGGGCACAGATGACACAGGCCCCCAGGCTCCCTCCCATTCAGGGCACATAAGGTAGGCCACCACTGATTATCTCTGTGGGTTTTCTGTGCCTGCCTGGCTGTGGGGTGGGGCGGGCCAGTGCCAGGCTCATGGGCAGCAGCCGCCACAGCCCAGACTAATGAGGTAATGAGCGGTTTGGGTGTCTAGCCTGGTCCCGTTACAGTCTTGCTCCTCCCCTGTGCTGAAGAACAGGTAGCTAGCTGCCTCCTGTACTGGCAGGTAGAGCACAAGGGTTCTAGCCTCAGCTCTGCCAGTTATTTGCTGTGTGACCTTGGGCAGGTCAAGGCACCTCTCAAAGCTTCAACTGCTTCCTCTGTAAAATGTGAAGGTAAGAATTCCTGGTCTCATGTGGTCCAAGGATCTGCAGCACAGAAGGGCATGAGCAAGGCTAGGGAGGGAAGACCATCTTCCCACTGACCAGCTCTGTCGGGGCAACCCAGATCCCAGATCTGGGGTTGGAATCTGTCCTTTCTAGGAATCTAAAGATGCCAGTGGCCTGGGGCATCTACTGCTCCCAGAGTGAGGTAGCTGGAATGGCACCTCCTGCTACCTGGTGCACACACCTTGTTCCTCAGGTCCTCGATGGTCTTGAAGTAGGGGCTGTAGTCCTTGGTCTCAGCGGGCCTCTGCCTCTGGTACCAGTCACGGATCTTCACCTCCAGGTCGGTGTTGGCCTCCTCCAGGGCGCGCACCTTGTCCAGGTAGGAGGCCAGGCGGTCGTTGAGGTTCTGCATGGTCACCTTCTCACTGCCCACCAGGAGCCCATCACCGCCACCAAAGCCAGCACCAAAGCCAGCACCAAAGCCACCACCAAGGCCACCACCAAGGCCAGCACCAAGGCCACCACCATATCCTCCACCGAAGCCGCCACCCAGGCCCCCACCAAAGCTGCTGCTGCTGAAGCCGCCGCCATAGCCGCCCCCCAGCCCGCAGGCTCCCACGGAGGAGTAGCGGCTGGAGGAGACCGACAGGCCGCCCCCATAGGCGCTGGGGGCCCGGTAGGACCCTCCGGCCAGGACAGAGGACATGCGGCTGGAGCCACCACCGATGCCACAGGAGCCCTTCATGGAGCTGGAGGAGGTGAACTGGCGGCTGCAGGTGGTCATGGTGCCAAGGAGGGAGGCGAGTGAATGAGCGAGTCCACAGAGAGAAGAGAAAGGTGCTCAGGTGAGTTGGAAAGGATGCGGGTGCTTTATATTCCTGAGGAGGGGGCGGGCCTGGCATTTTCCATTCCCCTTGGCTTTCATCACCCGCAGGCGGGTGCCAACTCCCAGTCAGATCCCTCCTCTCCTCCGCCTCATCATGTCTGTCATATTTTACTGGAAACTCATTGTTTGGGGTGTTTTTGGTTTCTTGTCCCGCCAGGCGTGATTCACACCAGGAGGTGTGGGCCTGCAGGCTACACTTTCCCGTGGGGCCCTGGGAACCGCGGCCCTCAGGAGCCCCCATGCTGGGCTCAGCCAGGTGGCAGGGATCAGGGCCACTCTGCACCTTAAACCTGGTGACCTGTTGCTTCCCTGTTAACTAGGTGGGCCTCTGACATCCACTTAAAGAAAGCCCACCACTTCAGGTGGCGCCTGGCTGGAGAAACACCAGCACAGCAAGGTCACGTCGAGCACGGGGATGCCCCCTCAGCATTACCATCTATAAAAGTGAGACGAGAGGGTCTCAGGACCCTCCCAGGGCTGACCGACTGGGCTGAGCTAAGGAGTCTGTCACATCCCTGAAGCATGCCCAGCCAGCCCAGTGGCTCAGGTTTCCACCCTGACAGCCCCACTAAAGTGAGGTCCACGCAGCACTGCCTGACCCTGGGCACAGACCCTAAGATCCTCCACAGGCTTGTGGATAGACCCGTGGCATCGGCTGCTCAGTCTGGCCAAGGGCAGATGGCCTCACAGGCACAACCAGGGAAGTGGGGAAAGAGCATGGAGTCAGACTGAGTCTTGGCTCTGCTATTTACTCCTGCGAGACCCAGGCCCTGACACTTCCCTAAGCCTCAGTTTGCACATCTGTTAAGTGGGAGTAAACACCATCCACCGTGCCTACTGCAGAGCCAGCCCTGAGAATGCAACGTTGGCGGAGTGTGTGAAAGGGTTCTGTAAGCCGAGTGAGGCACTAGTCTGCTTGGCCTTGTTGTAGCCCAGTCTGGGCCCCGAAAGAGGTGGAGCCACACCCCTGGAACAGGACTGAAGGGGCCTGTTGGCTTCCAGCCCCAGGCATCTTCTCAGGCCCCCAGGGCAACCTCAGAAGGAGAGGTTGGCACAAGCACCCTTATCTGGGCCTCTGTGGAGCCAGCTCAAGGGATTTTTTTTGAGGTGGGGGCGACCCTCTAGGATCCCAGACTCCTGAGGCCCCGAGGGTCAGGGGACATTTCCAGGGGTCCATTGGTTCTGCCTTGGAGGTTTGTGTATCGGGACCTCAGCAGTCCCACATCTCCCAGACAACTCCAAAGGCACCCCCTCCAGCCGCACCCCGCCCTCCTGCCGGCCCCTCAGCTCCACGGACCCCGGCAGGCATGTCGGGAGGAATGTGGTCGTGTCTGGGGCTGCCTGACACGTCCCATCTCCCCAGACAGGCCCCAACAGCCCCCGCTGGAGGCTCCAACGCTCTTCCTAGGATCAACTGCTCCCAGAAGGGAAGCGCAGCCTCCCTCTCCCCCTCCCCCCACCCCGCCCCGATTGCCACCAAAGCAGAAGTCTGGGAGCCGCCCCCACCTGGGGGGCTTAGGAGCCCAGAAGACAATGCTGAGACAGGCACTTGAGGCCGTGCGCTTCCCAAATCTGCCACGGGGAGCATTTGCAAGGATGTGAGTAAGCTAGGGCCCCGCCCCCCACTGACAGACACTCCTAATCTCCCTCCAGAGGCTGGGCCCCCACCCAGGCCCAGCCCTACAATTTCCCTGTTGAGAGGCACCGCGAATTTTAGCTGAGGGACAGATGCTTTTGTTGGGAGGCATGTTGCTTTCGGCTGGGGTGGGGGGCAGCGGGTGCTCACCAGACAGAAAAGCAGCATTGAGAGGGACATCCCCCCCCCAGCAAGAGCTGGTGCAGAGCCCCATAGGGGCTTCTGCTGCGCCGCCCACCACCCTGTCTTCCTCCGCCACGGGGAACCTCCGATAAAGTCCCTGGAGCATAGGACTCGAGAACAGCTCTCCTTTCCCCTCGCCTGATTCAGTGGAACCTCGAAAGAGGCTCCCTCCTTGCCCCTCCAAGGGGAATCCAAAAGATCAAGAGGGTAGGGAACCGATGACATAAACGCATGCACACAATCTAAGAGGACTTTGCCAGCCCTCCCTGCCCCCACGGACCATGGAACGCAGCGTGGAATACACGTCTGCCCCGGCCCCAGGATTGGAACCCTGGCTCAGATCCCGAAGCCGACTCCCTTCCCCCTGCAGACATGGAACTGGGCGCCAACGGCCCAGCCTGGTGCTCATGACATTTAGAGGAGAGGCAGCTTTCTGGGGCAGTGGGGTTAATGGGATGGGGGGTTGTCTGCTGGGGCCCAGAGTACCCCCCACTTCGGACTCCTAGGCACGTTTTGTGTGAGCGCCATTACCTGACCCTCGCTGCAGCTGCCTCAGGAAGGAGGGGGCGCAGGAGCAGCTTGGGCGGCGCTTCTTGTGGTCGGTGAGTCTCCCCCGCCCTAGCCAGTGGGGGGGACTCACGCCAATGCAAACAGGTGAGGCAGCAGGGCCAGGCAGCCCCCCACAGAGCCCGTATTGTGTGCTGAGGACGGGGCGGGACCGCCCAGGTGATGGGATCCTAAGGAAGGAGGGGACCTCGGGGACAGCCCAGTCTGAGCCGCCCCCCCCCCCCCGCCCGCACCCCGCTTAGAGCCCAGTCTAATGGAAGAGACTGTCCCTGTCTGTAGGAAGTCCGCAGCCCAAGAGGGAAGACAGGAGACACATCGAAATTACGTCAGAGGTGAGCAAACCTAAGAAGAGTGCAATCCATATGTATTAGTTTCCTGGGATGGCCATAACAAATTCCCACAAACCTGGGGGATTAAAACAACAGAAAATTATTCTCTCACAGTTCTGGAGGCCAGAAGTCCAAAATCAAGGTGCCAGCAGAGCCACGCTCCTTCTGAAGGCTCCAGGCCAGAATCTTGCCTTCCGTCTTCCAGCTTGTGGCAGCTCCTTGAGTTGGTTGCATTGTGGCTGCATCACTCCAGTCCCCCTGCCCCGGTCTTCACGTGGCCTTCAGCTCTGTGTGTCTCTGTGTGTCCTTTCCTGTCTCTCATCGGAACACTCCTTGGATTCAGTGCCCACCTAATCCAGTAGGATCTCATCTCAATTCTTACCATAATTACATCTGCAAAGACCCTATTTCCAAAGAAAGTCACATTCTGAGGCTCTGGTGGACATGAATTTGGGGGGGACGCTGTTCAACCTCCTACACCCTATAACAGACCAGGAGCTATCCATGTTGCAGAGGGGATGGTGAAAACTTGGTGGGGAGATGGTTGTGATAAGATGTGGGCAGGGCCAATCTTGAAGGCTTCTGGGAGCAGCTTTTAGGGCAGCAGGGAGGCATAGAATTCTCAGGTATCCGGACCACGCTTCCCACCACCCAGTTTCTCTGGCTCCTTCGCAAACAGACAACTGCTCTGGGAGAGAGCTCTTTTCTTTTTTTTAACTTTTTATTTTGAAATAATTTAGACTTTCAGGAGAAAGTTGCAAAAATAGAACAGAGAGGGGCCAGCCTGGCACAGTGGTTAAGTGTGCACAGTCCACTTCAGCAGCCCGGGGTTCGCCGGTTCAGATCCTGGATGCAGACCTGCACACCACTTGTCAAGCCATGCTGTGGCAGGTCCCACATACAAAATAGAGGAAGACGGGCATGATGTTAGCTCAGGGCCAATCTTCCTCAGCAAAAAGAGGAGGATTGGCCGTGGATGTTAGCTCAGGGCTAATCTTCCTCAGAAAAATTTAAAAAAAAAAATAGAACAGAGAGTTCATGTGCACCCCTCCCCCAGCTTCCCCTAATATGATCATGTTACGTAAACATTATATAATTATCAAAACCAATAAATTTACATTGGCCCAATACTAGTAATTAACTACAGACTTGATTCGAATTTCACCAGTTTTCCCACTAATCTGCCTTTTCTGTTGCAGGACCCAATCCGGGATTCCACCTTCTATGAGTCGTGTGTCTCCTTTGTCTCCTTCAGTCTGTGACAGCTCCTCCGTCTTTCCTTGTCTTTCGTGACTGCGACAGTTTTGAAGAGCACCGGTCAGTTATTTTGTAGACTATCCCTCAGTTTGGGTTTTTCTGATATTCTCTCATCATCAGATTAACTTAAGCCTTTTGGCAACAAAAACAGAGAAATGCCGTGGTCTCCTTCTCAGTGCGTCATCTCAGGTATATAAGACATATGTCAATGTCTTATTGCTGGTGACGTTAACCTCGTCCATTAGCTAAGGCGGTGTTTGAGGATCTCTCCACTGTAAAGTTACTATTTTTTCCATTGAAATTAATAAATACCTTGAGGAAGTTACCTTGAGACGAGGCAACTATCCTGTTTCCCCTTAAATTGTCACCCACTAGTTTTCCCATCTATCAGTGGAGGCAAAGAGCTCTGGACGCCCACCGGGCTCAAGAACCTCATTTGCCCCTTGAGGGCCTGTGGTTTTTAGGAGAGACTTTGGTGGCAGGAGTCCAGACCCAAGAAAGAACTCTTTCCACCTATCTCGTCCAGCCCCAAAGCCAGCCCGGGCCTCCTCAAACCCTCTGCGTGCCCTACAACTCTCCCATGCCGGCCTCCCTTGAACAGGGAAGTGCTTCTCTAATCATTGATGTCTAGAGTCTTTTCCTAGGCCCCCACCAGCCCTGGGGGAAAGGAGGGGACAGTCAGGATCCTCCTCCTGTCACAGGTAAGAGGTCTGAGGTCCAGAGAGACTCATAGTTAAGTGACCAGCTAGAACTCTCCTTGTGATTCTCAGACCCACAGGGTCTGCCCAGGGCTGGGCTTCTCCTCTCCTCCTGGCAGAGTCCCATATCTCCTGCCCTTCCTTCTCTGGCCCTCCACACTTGCCTCTGCCCAGCCCCTTCCCTGTGCCCATCCCTCTCCCCACCAAGTCCCAGCCACCTGTGTGTAGTGAGGATAAGGTCTCCCAGAGCTGAGGGCTGCCACTTATAGGAATGACAGGCAGGGGACTGAACTGAGCTGAACCTCAGCCTCTGCCACCAGAAAGGCAGGGCTGGCGTGGGAATTGGGAGCAGGCTGGCAGGCAAGATTGCAGGCACAGGAGGCAATCAGGAGCCTGGAGCACCTCCTTGAGGTCCGGGTCCCCTTTCCTCTAGAAAGCTCTGCCACCCGCTGGTTTCCCAGGCCAACCTGCCCATCTGGGCCAAACGTCCTTGTGAGAGCCTGGGCTGACACAACAGATGGGCTGAGCCAGGTGTTTCAGTGTCCATGGCCTTGTCTGAGCCCGCCAGCTGCTAAAGCTGTTGGAACAGAGAGTGATCACCCTGCGTTATAGAAGCAGGTGCGAAGGAAACTTGAGGAAATTCCCAAGGTCCACAGCATGGAAGCTGCTCAGCAGGATTCAACCCCAGCTCTGCCTAGCTGCAAGCATCACTTTCCAATGACAGGTCCCCTCCTGCTAGAGGGTCCCCAAAAGTCAGAGCCAAAAAGGGCCTTGGGGGTCATCCAGACCAGCCTCTTAACTTTACTTATGGGGAAACTGAGACCCAGGGAGGGGACGGGTCATGTCCAAATTCATGCAGCAGAGCCTGCTTTGAAAGTGTAAAATGTTTCGTAACTGTCACCCAGGAATCTGAGCTAGGTAGGGTGAGGTTGTGTGGGATGAAAAGAGCTGTGCCTGCACCCCAGAATCACATTTGGGGTGTTAAGAACACAAATGGTTAGGTGGCCAAGGGCCAGCCACAGATGGGTTCACTAACTGTCTACTGGCTCCTTCTCAGAAAAGTAAAGATTAAGTTCTCCAGCCAGCCGATTTCCCATGATGCCCTCTGCAGACTGAGCTCTACCTCCAACAGCCCGTCCCCTTGCTGACTCCTCCATACCCACCCATCTCCCAGCCTCTGCCTGGGTTTCTGCTTCTGTCCTCTCTTCCTACCCGAATCCCTCACGTTTTTTAAGGCTGAGCCTCAGTTTAACACACAGATTTAAGATATGATTTCTGCAGGCTGTGTGGCATAAAGTAGGTGCTCAATGAAAGACAGACAATAGGAAGGGAGGGAGGAAGGGAGAAAGAGAGGAAAAGGAAGTTAGTAAGAGAATGTGGAAGGATGGATGGATGGATGGATGGATGGATGGATGGATGGGCAGGTGACTGGGCTGATGGATGGATAGATGGATGGAAGGATAATGGATAGGTAAATAGAGAGGAGAATGGAAGGAGGATGGATGGTGAGTGGGGAGGTAGGTAAAGGATAGATGGGACACAGAAAAAGGGCAGTCATCCCACCCATCCCAGGGTGGGCAAGCATCCTAGAGAAGTTCTCTTTTTTTGAGGAAGATTAGCCCTGAGCTAACATCTGCTGCTAATCCTCCTCTTTTTGCTGAGGAAGACTGGCCTGAGCTAACATCCGTGCCCATCATCCTCTACTTTATACGTGGGACGCCTACCACAGAATGGCTTGCCAAGCAGTGCCATGTCCGCACCCAGGATCCTAACCAATGAACCCGGGGCCGCCGAAGCGGAACGTGCGAACTTAACCACTGTACCACCAGGCCAGCCCCCCTAAAGGAGTTCTTAACTGAGCTGAATGTTGACAATGAGTAGGTGCTGAGGAAGCACAGACAGTGAGGATGGACATTCCATTTGCTCAGGGAAGCACCTGAGCAAAGCCGCAGAGGCGTGGAACACTGGTGTGACGGAAAACGCAAGCGCTGAAGCGCTGCTGGTGCGCAGCTGGAGGCTGGATCTGCCTGATGGAACTGAGAGCAGAGGCTGGGTGGTGAAGGCCGTGCTGAGGAGCTCAGACTTTATCCTGACAACACGGCGGGCACTGAAGGGTTCTAAGCAGGGGAGTGACACTGTCAGGTGTCTTTTATAATGGCCACTCTGGCATCCCTGTGGAACATATTTTGGGAGAGGGGACAGAAAAGGGAAACCCAGGGAGGAAGATGTTGCCATGTCATTCTGCAGGTAGGGATGGTGCTGGCTCAGCTCGCTCTGCTCCCAGGAAGTCCCACCCATCACCTCAGATCACCTGGCTTTCCCCTTCTCAGCCCTCCCACTGCCTCAATGATCTGTGCCCCACCCCTCATTATGGCTTACCCAGTGCCTTAGGGGGGCACCAAGTATTTCTCGAATAGTGGGTGCTCAGCATGTTAATTTACTGTGTCTGATGGGGAGACACAGCCCCTGCCCTTGGGGATGTCCAGTCTGATGGGGGAGGGCAAATGAGCCTAGAGTTTCCTCTGCTCTGTGGGCTGTGGGGAGCTGGGAACCGAGGAGCCACCAGGTGGGGTGGGTAGCACAGGGAAAATTTCTTGGAAAGGGTGTGTTTGACTCAGGTTTTCAAAGAAGGAAGAGCCCTGGGTGGGTGGAGTGGGGAGAGGGCATTCCCAGGCAGGGGCGTGGCTGTGCGAGTTCCAGCACCATGGTGAGTCGCAGGAAAGTCAGCACCTGGGAGTCACAATGGCTGTGTCAGGAGTCCTAAGCTATGGGGCCGGCAGGACAGAGGGAAAGGGAAAGAGGGGAGAGGGGTCCCCAGGTACTTCCAGCCTCGGCGGGGAGAAAGAAAAGGAGTGGTCAGAGGTTGGGGAGCAGAGACACTCCATAGGCTCCGGGAAGCTGCAGGGCCCCCCAAGTCCGTCAGACCAGGCTTCCAGTCTGGGCTCCCCAACTGACCGGCCACGTGACCTTGGACAAGTCACTGCAGCCCTCCAAGCCTGTCTCCTATCCAGTGGGCATAGAACAGTTCCTGCCTCGCAGCATTGTTAAGAAGAATAGATAATTCATGGCAAGTGACCAGCATGGTGCTTGGCACAGAGTAACGCTTGGTAAAAAGTTCCCTTAAATTAAGCCCTAGAGTTTGGCTAGTGGGGGCAGGGGATGAGCCCACATGCAGAACAGGTATTGAAAGTCAGGCAAAGACAGGGACAAAGAACAAAGAGGAGTCAGGACGGTGCTGGGGCGTTGGAGTGACAGGAGGAGGGCGGCCGCGGAGAGCTGCTGAGGCCAGCGGGCTGAGGCGATGAGCTGGTGCGTTCGTGACGGCCTGGCTGGGGTGGAGTCGACGGGAACTAGGCCCGGAAGCCTAGCTGAGGAGGAGTCAGCAGGAGGGTTTGGGTGTGAGGGGGGAAGACACGGGAGCTGCCAGTGGGGCCCACAACCTGAGGCGGGAGGCCCAGCACTGCTTCCCCCCCGCCTGGGAGTGAGGGATGGGGAGCAGCTGCTCTGGGTTCCGGTGAGGTCCTCAGGCTGGGGGAAGCCCCACCGGTCACTCAGCATCACCCAGCGCCTGGCTCTTCTCCTCCCAGCTCTGGCTGTCAGTACAGCGGGGGCAGCATCTATACACACACACACTCTTACACACATGCATGCGTGCACACACACGCATGCACACATACACAGTTTCTATGCCACTCACTTCAAAGGAGTGGTTTTGGGCAGCTTATGATTAAAAAAACACGTGTACAATAAAACTAAAAATATCCAGCAAGGGTCCAATAAATTGAGGTTTAGGTAATAGGGTATATTGATGAACACGTTTTGGTTGCAAAAAACAGAAACCCAACTTGAATTCATTTCAAAAAGAGGTAATTCATTGATTTATTGTCCTGTTTCTCTCTCTCTCTCTTTCACACACACAGTCTCTATCTCTCTCTCTCTCTCTCTCTCTCTCTCTCTCACACACACACACACACACACACACACACACACACACTCCCCTCAGCCTTGCTCTGCCTCCTGACTTCCTCCACAAGGCTGGAATCAGGCTGACGGCAGCCCTGAACTCATCCTTCAGCCTCATGGCCAGAGAGGATCAACTCGAATTTGAAAAACCCCAGGGAAGGCTTCTGCGTGGCCCGATAGGGGCCAGAATCCTATATGACCAACCCAGCATGTGCACACCCCCCACCGTGACCAACGAGGAAGAGTCTAGTATCAGAAGGAGGGGGCACAGCTTTGGCCCCAACATTTACGAACTAAGCGGTCACCCCAACGTGCGTCTACTGCAAAAGGGAGGTGGCAGTAACTATAGGAAGGAGGCTGCTATACCTGATATCTGGCCCTGGGTTTCCCAGCAGCCAAGACAAGAAGGGAAACGTGATGGAATATGAAACTCTCACTAACTAAGAAGGAGGCACATCTGACTGTCAAGAAAGACAAACATCTTCTAAGATCTGAGGTCTGAGAAGAGTCTGTCTTCATAGACTCTGAAGGACACTAAGAGCTTCAGTTTACCGAGCCCTGCTCTGTCAGGCTCTGTGCTAGGCACTGCCACAGATGTTCTCATTTAGTCCTAACAACCGCCTTGGGGAAGGTCTTATTGTGTCCGTGTTACAGACTTAGACAGGTAAAGGCAAGGAAACTCTCTGGGCCTCAGCCCCCAAGGGCTGAGCCCCTCCCAGCTGCCGCTGAATGTGCAGGTGTCACAAAGGTGCCAAGGTACTCCAGAAAGCCAGATCCCCTACCCCTGGTAGCATCATCATGGCTCGCCTCCTGTCACCACCAAGCTCTGGCCACTTCTCCTGCGCACTTACTGGCCAGGGTTCCAACTGTCAGCACCAGAGACTTTTGGCTGAGGACCTTCTCTGGCCACCAGAGCCTGGTCTGCCTGCACTGAGGGCAGGCTAGAGCACTGTGGAGTCAACGTGACTCCCCTGCCTGAGCACCCCTCCACCTGTGACTGATGGGGTCGGAGGGCACATATGCCAGCTCCCTCGTCGCTGGGAAGAACTCTGAGGTGCCTGATCTTCACCATCTGTTGGAGTTCCCGAGCAGGACTGAGCTACAGCTGACCGCGGTAATCACCTGCTTGATAACACACCCCCTGTCGGCTGCCTTCCCTTCTCTGTCTCACCTACCGGCTCCCTAATGACATTTCATGGGACACCGCCCAAAACACTGCTTGCGCTCGAATTTCTGTCTCAGAGTCTGCTTCTAGAGCCCAAACTGAGGCCCCTGAGTCTTTGAGTTTTAACTATATAAGCCAGTGATATACTGGTAAGTGTTTAACCACCAGCTATCCAGGCGGGAGAGGATATACATATTATATATACAATTTTATTATAAATTTTACTAATATAAGGGATGTGTAACGCTCAATTTACTAATCATAAGAAGTACTCTTTATTGTAAATTCCGTATAATCAACTGATCTCATAGGATGCCTTCACTGATTTTTGCCAAACTCTTGCAACCTGTAGCTGCAAGTAACAAACGAGTATAGTGCCGACGTGAATGCTAGTTGGAATTTGTGTTTACAGTAAGGAGTATGATAAAAGTGAAGCGACAAAGACCCATGCCCTAACTTCAGTCACTCATCGATGACGTGTGACTTCTTTCCAAATCAGATAGCAGATTTCGAATACTGAATGGATGTTTTCTTACGTTTTTTGCTATTCACAGTGCAGTGACTACAGACATGACACGCTTTTAAGTTTAATCTGCCTTATTTTTGACATTGTTTCTTCAAAGGTTGAAGTCTAGACAATCAAAAGACAACAAATCAAGCCCCGATTTGTATCATTGTAAACGCCCCACCACCCTCCCCAGGGGAGGAGGAGGGAAAGGGAGGCACCAGCCAAGGCCAGGCTGCAGGAACACCGCCCACCCTCCGCGCACTAGAGGCACCTAGAGGAGAAGCAAGACAGAGTGCCATTCTCTGAGCAGAGGCTACAAGTCCATGTCTCATATCAGGGTGGGGCAGCTCCTGGTTGATCACTGTAGCCCCGACCCTTCGCCCGCCCCCGAGCCCAGCACACCTGGCCCAGAGCAGCCTCTGAGGGGACGTGGGCTGAGTTCACTCGGCTCCTGCGGGAACTCGCCTTCTCTGCAGACCCGATCAAGTCAAACGAGGCCAGCAGTCTGCTCATCTGGAAGATCTATATGCAGGTGGCATGAGGGGGGCCCATTTTGACACCCCAGTTGTGCACCCTCAGGCGAGTCACAGCCTCCCTGAGCCTCAGTTTCCTCACCTCTAAAATGGGATGAGGGCGGTATGGGGAGGTAGCGAGAGTCTTGGCAGAGAGCGGGCTGCGGGGAGGAGTTTGCCCCGGTTCAGCCTTAGCAGACGGACAGCCGCCTGTCCCAGCTTTGCTGCGAGAACCAAATGAGGTAATAACGGATCAGGCTGCTTCGAAAACTGTCAGAGGGAGACGGAAGGAGCAAGCAAACATTTATTGGGTGTCTAGTTTGTACTTTGTCCAGCTTTTATCTTCTTTAATCCTCACAGGAACCCCTTCGGGTGGATACCAATACGCTAAATTTACAGAAGAGGAAAGCGAGGTTCAGAGAGCTGAAGGGACCAGCCCGAGGTCATGCTCAAAGTTCAACCTGGGCTGGCCTCTTGCCTCCTTCCACTATTCCGCATGACCTCTGCAAGGGACTACCATCTTACTTTAGCTTATTGTTTTTCTTTTGGTTATCACTTTTAATTTGTGAGGTCATATTATTATTTAAATACAAAGTGACTTAAAAATGTATTCTATGGTGTCACCTGCAACAACACGGAAGAACCTTGAGGACATTATGCTACGTGAAATAAGCTGGTCACGAAAAAGAGAAATACTGCGTGATTCCACTCACACAAAGTACCTGGAGTAGTCAAAATCACAGAAACGGAAAGTGGAAGGTTGGTTACCAAGGCCTGGGGCGGGGAGAAGAGGGAATTAGTGCTCAGTGGGTACAGAATTCAATGTCGCAAGACGAAAAAGTTCTAGATTTCTGTTGCCCAGCCAAGGGAATATATTTAACACTACTGAACCGTACACTTAAAAATTATTAAGATGGTAAAAATATCTATTACATAGCGCTATAAAATTGACTGTCCAGAACATTAGGGTATGCAGTCTGTTTTTAACTAGGAATTTGATGCGATATTCAACAAAGTAACTGATTCTTTGGTTTTTACGATTTTTGCTTATTTTCTTTGCTCTTATACACACATACACAATTTTATGTATGTATGTAAAAATACATGCACTCTTTTTTTCCTCTTTTGTTTTTCTTGGATCCCCTCTTCCTCTCTATTCTCCCTCCACCCACGTCAGCCTCCTGCCCTGCCCCCAAGGTAAGCCGTGCTGATAACTTCACAGGCACCCTTCCGTATCTTGGTGCTCACGTCATTATACATGCATGCACGTGTATTTACATAAATGAGGCACTGGGTTTTGTTTATTCACACCAGTGAGATCAATATGCTACATATGCTTTTCCACATGATGCATTTCTTTTTCCCCGACACACTGAGGAATCTCTTCTTGTCATCTGACATGGCTCCGATTTATTGACTGTGATGGCTGCTTAATATTCCACAATATGAGTGGATGCTAATTCCTCAACTGTATGCTACCAATGGTAGCCACTTTGTTTTCCATTTTCAGTCACTGTAATTAATGCAGCGATAAATACCCTTGCATATGTGTCCTTTTATACTGGCCTTTATTTCTATGAACTTATTCATTTCATAATGAAGTCCCTTAAATGTTTGAAAATCATCTTCGTCATGTACTCACACATGAGGCCAGAGAGGAGCCTGGGAGAATAAAATCCCTGGGGACAGAAAAACGGACAAATGTTTTTATTTTTTATACTTCCGTTTACATTGTCACACTATTCGTATGGCAGATAAAAGCTGGAACCAAACATGTGTTTTATGTCTAACAATCTTATGATGTAGGAAAGAACGGGACCCTTGGACCCCAGCAATGAGTTCACAAGGACCCAAGTCAGAAGTGGACTCTCCTTCTAAATAGCTGCCATCTTTGCTTTAACATCCCGATCTGCTCAGAGCCTTTGAGGGGCCCCGGCTGGCTGGGGGGGTGGTCAGGCAGAGATACAGCTGCTCATGGTGGTGACCACACAAGCACGTCAGAGGAAGGCCAGACAAGGAGCTGCACTTGCTCTCTGCCTCAGCCCCATCCCTCCACGGCTTGAGAAGATGCTTGCTTCCTCTTCCGTGGCAGCTCCACTATGCCTATCCACGGCGGCTGCCTTGTACCAACGTGACCAAAGGCATGTGGAATTCAGAGAAGCCTGACCTCAACAAACTTGCTTCTGAGAAGCTTCCATGGAGACCAGAAAGAGCAGAGGCTTCTACACCAAACCCGTGGCCTTGACTCCACAAACCTTCACCGAGCGTCAGCTCCGGGCTGGGTGCTGGGGGTTGTTGGGGACGAGCAAAACCAGAAGCTTCCTTCATGTTTATGTTTCAGGGAGCTGTTAGAAGGTCTTCAACGACAAGCCACAGCGGTGAGAAGGCAAACAGGAGAAATTGCTTATCTCAGACGCCGGGAGGGACACTGCTCTTTTCATAGCTCTCAGAAACAATGGGCCCAAAGAAAGCAAACCCTTACAAGCTTACCACTAATTCATTTAGCTCAGCAGACACGCTTTATGGGCTATCATTAATTCTCACTCCAGCCATTGTTTTAGCACTTTATGCAATTATCTGAAACAGTATTTCACAAACTTTGACTCTAACTCAAGCTTAAAGAATCTGAGGGTGTGTTCAAGCAGACAAGTTACGAGGAACATTCCAGAACACTCAACCTCCTCATCTCAGGCGCCAGGATCTTAGGAAGTGGGAAAGGCCAGCCAGGAGCAAAAAGCATTCCAATCTGGGGCTTGAATCTTAGTTTGAGAGATCCAGGTGATGCGGGGTCGGTGAGCCGAGGAGTCGAAAGAAAGATTTCTTAGACTCTTAAGATCTGGCAGTAGTGCTCTTTTATTTAGAGAATAGTATAGAATAGCATGGGGACAGGACCCATGGGCAGTCAGAGCTCCTGCTGCTGCTGCTTCTGCTGCCCCCGCTGGCATGGGGACAGGACCCACGGGCAGTCAGAGCTCCTGCTGCTGCCCCGAGTTGAGGGTTAGGGCTAAATTTAAGGCATAGGTATGTGAGTTATCTCTTTACAAGACAAAGAATATGTAAAAAAGTTAAAATGGTATCAGTGCCCGTATGGTCTGGCCGTTTGGCGGTCCCACAACTTTTAGATAAGAATCAAACCGGATTGAGTAAATGGCAGAAGTCACCGCTTGAATTTTATCCTCAGCTAAAGACAAAGGAGGATTTGGGGGGGGGGGGTGTCAGTTACATGAGGTTGCCAGACAGTAACCAACTTAAGTTCTTGCCTCTGGCATTGATTAAGAGCTTCTAGAGATAAGACCATCCCCCCTTCTTCCTGGCACAGAGAGGGAAGCATCTTCATAGATAGAGGTTTCCCTTAGAAATGTAAATGTTTCCCAACAAAGGGGCAAACAAATTCCACTCCTTGGAGCCTGAATCTCATCTGTAGTTTTAAAACTAACCAGCCTAAAAATCCTCATCATAAGCCATTTTAAAATTAAGCAGCCTAAAAAATCCTCATCACAGGCAGCAAGGCGTTTTTGGGTAGAAAAGCTGATTCCCGTCCTGAAGGGGAAACTCACATTTCTGCTTTAATGTTGTCCTTTTCTAAAGGGCTCTCATGCTTGGTTTCCACAGGATGCAGCCACGAACAGGACAAATGTGGTTTCTGCTCTCAGGGAGTTTTACTAACCAGCTGGGAGACCCTAAGAAATGATGCAGGGTCAGTGAGCCGAGGAGTCGAAAGAAAGATTTCTTGGACTCTCAAGATCTGGCAGTAGTGCTCTTTTATTTAGAGAATAGTGTGGAATAGCATGGGGACAGGACCCATGGGCAGTCAGAGCTGCTGCTGCTGCAAACATGGGTGGAGAGTAAGGCTAAATTTAAGGCATAGGTATGTGAGTTATCTCTTTACAAGACAAAGGAAAGAATATGTAAAAAGAGTTAAAAATGGTATCAGTGCCAGTAGGGTCTGGTTATTGGGTGGTCCTATAACTTTTAGATAAGAATCAAACCAGATTAAGTAAATGGCAGAAGCCACCACTTAAATATTATCTTCAGCTAAAGACAAAGGAGGATGTTGGGGGGGAGGGTCAGTTACATGAGGTTGCCAGACAGTAAACAACTTAAGTTCTTGCCTTTGGCATTGATTAAGAGTTTCTAGAGATAAGGTCATCCCCCTTCTTCCTGGCACAGAGAGGGAGGCATCTTTACAGATGGAGATTTCCCTTACAAATGTAAATGCTTCCCAACAAAGGACAAGCAAACTCTGCTCCTCAGAGTTGCTTTTATTAAAAGTAACCAGCCCCCTTCTCATCTGCAGTTTTAAAAGTAATCAGCCTAAAATAATCCTCATCAAGAAAGTTTTTGTTTTTTCCTTAATTAGTTGGGACCTCAGTTTCCCCATCTGTCAAATGGAGGCCTTTCTCAGGGAGCTTCCAGAGGGTCCACTGAGGGGCGTTAGGCCCTCTGAAGACAGTGGCACAGACAGCTTTGCTAAAATCACTCCCCACGCCCGGGGACATCTCTCACTGAACAGCTCAGGAGCATATGCTCCCGCTCAGAGCTTTCGTCACCAAGGCCAGGACTCCATCTCTGTGTAAAGGTCCTTCCACACCTTCACTTTAAAAGTGACAGGTGAATCAATTTATAAAAGAGATTTTAAAAGATGATACTCAAAGTCGGTGAGCACGTTTTGAAATAGGCACTCCCATTCCCTGCTAGCAAACTATGCTAATTGGTACAACTTCTCTTTAAATCAATTTGGCAATCCAAATCAAGAGCCTTAAACCATTTGTTATTTTCTCACCTAGTAATTATACTTCTGGAAATCTGGCCTAAGGAAATAATGCAAAATATTTGTAAAAGCTTTATGGTGAAAGATGTTCATTGCTGCATTATTTCAAATGGCAACCCAAAAAACCAGTGGAAACAGCATTAAAAATGTATAACACTTTTAATAACCCAGGGAAGTGTTTCTCTTATGAAATTAATATAAAACGGTATAGACATTCAGTGTGATTGTAGCTATATTTTATGTATATATAATTTGTAATATATATGCTTAAATATATGAAAGGAAGTCACCAAAATGTTACTGGTGGTTACCTTGGGGCATTGGGATTTAGGGTCAGTCTGAATACAAGCTCACCCCATGGCCCGGAGGACAGGATCAGTGGCCAGAAACAGGGAGACATGTATGCCAAACCACCAACAGTGGTCATGCGTTATAGAGTGATGGGTCAGCCTCAGCAGCCTGGAGGAATGAAAAATACTTTGCCATATAGATCAGGGACTTCTGGTTAAACTAGCAGGTTACGTGGTTTATCTTCTCCCCCTAAACTCCACTAAAATTACTATAAGTGATAAAGCCCACATTGGACAAAGAGAACCGGAGAGGAGATGACAGTAATAAAATTTTGGAATCTGGAAAACAGACAAAAAGAAATCTCAGTGCTTTCCCAGGGAGAAGCAGAGAAGCCAGCAGATTCATACATCAGAACCCTGGAAAATCTCTGGAACGGGAGGCACGAAGCACCTCTGAGAGGGAGGTGCAGGCGGGCTAGAAACGGGAGGATGGATGGGTTACAAGACTGTGTAAAGCAGGGGAGACCTCCATAGCTCCTCTCACATCACCCACCCCTCCCTTACCCCAGGAGAAACTGGAACTTTACTCTGGAGGGTTTACCCAGAGGGACTCCGAACCCTGAGACACCGAGCACAGCCAAAGGTGGGATAATAAATTGAAATAAGTCAGATTAACAGAGACTGAGACCCTCCCAGCCCCGCTTCTCCATGTAACTTCCCAAAAGCTGGCAGCTTTTTACACTTTTACGGAAAGGACATTAGAGGCATCCTCCTTGAGGAAAACTCTGCCCAAAAGAAAAAGCCCACAGATACTGACATTTGGGGTTCCCCAATGAAACAGTTTATTCTCCACCAGAATATTCTATATTGAGACTCACCAGGGAAAAAGCCCCCTTGCTGTACACACACACACACAAACACACACACACACACACGTGCATGTGTTCCAATCAGTTTCTTAGTATTATTACCCTTAAATATTAGCAGACTACCAAGAACCACCAGACATTTGAGGAAAACCTCTGACATGGAGGATGGAGACAAAATAAATAGGAAAAAAGGAACCAAGAGGAAACTGAGACGATGGCAGAAACAGAAGAATTATTACATCCATGATTAATAGGCTCAAAGAGATAAGAGAAGATATTCCCTTGACACAGAACAAAAGACTATAAAAAAAGAGCTATGAGATATTTAAAATATATCAGATTTTTTTAAACTCAAAATAATAAGGTTAGATGGCAAATTTTAGGCAAATCTCAGAAAGTCAAAAAAAGACTTGAAAATAGAATGAAACACATAGGCAAAAGAGGAATTCAAAAAAGACAGAAAATAGAGGGGAGGAGATCATCAAATAAATAGCCAAGGAAATTTCCCAGAACTGAAGAACATGAGTTCCCACCTGAAAAATTCTGCTAAGTGCTCAATCCAACAGATGAAGACACAGCTACGTCAAAGCAGAACGTGTGATATTTCAGCCGGCCAGAGAGAAAGAGAAGAACCTAAAAGCTCCAGGGAAAGGGGTGGGGATAGGACAGTGCAAAGGATAGAGGATCAAAATAGCATGAGACTTCTCAGGGGCCACACTGAAAGTCAGAATGCAGAAAAGCAATACCTTCAAAATGCTGAGGGAAAATTCTTTCCAACCTAGAGTTCTATACCCAGCCAAACTGTCACTCAGGACTGAGGGAAGACTAACGATATTTTCAGACATGAAAGTCTCAAAAAACTTAACCCCTATGAATCCTTTCTCAGGAAACTACTAGAGGATGTGCTTCACTTAAATGAAGGGGAAAAAAGAAGAGGGAAAAAGAAAGAAAGAATGGGATCCAGGACACAAGCGCTGCAACAGAGAAAGAAGGGATGCCCAGGATGATGGCGAAGGGAGATTCCAGGAGGACAGCAGGCCTGAAGAGCACCCAGAACTGACCAGAACAGGAGGACAGAGGGCTCCAGGAGGGGCATCTCTACGAAGATGAAATTGATGGATGATATACAGTGTTTAACGTATAAAGAGGAGATTTATACTTCTGGCAATGAATGAGGGAATAAATTAGTGGTAGGTACATAGAAAACAAGCAAATTGAAAAACACATATTTATCCCAAGCATATTTAATATAGTATAAAATGTGACTCAACTGTGAATAACACTTAAATAGTCATAATTATTTCAGCCTTAAACATTTGTCTCATGAATATCTTGAGAGGGTGGGAAGAAGTGGGGAGGGGCTATGATGTATAAGAGAGCTAAATCCCTATCCTTCATGGCAGGAAGTCAAGTGGTTAAAAATAAAACTGAAACAATCAAGAAATAGTATAAGCCTGTGATTTAGAAACAAGGAGAAAATACCAAAAGTAACAGCTAAAAGTTGAAAGTGGAAGGTGGGAATGGAGGAATGGGAGCCAGCCTAGGGATGGCTCTTTTTCATAAAAAGTCTTATTATTATGTTATACATACATAACTTTGATTTTTTAAATTAAAATTTTAAAATATGGAAGGCACCCATGGCAAGGTGTGGGACGCTGCAATAGCCAGGGATGGTTGACTCGGGGAACAGGGCAGGGAAGGGCAGGAAGGCACCAAAGCGGGTTGAGACTGGGGCCAAGAGTCAGAGGGGAAAGGAAACATCTCAGGTGCTTAAGCAGAGGAGTCTTGATCATGGCTTTGATCTTGATCTTGACCAGATTCTTTTTAGGAAGATCCTTAGGCAAAAAAGGGAGTGGGAGAGATGGATGGCAAGGGGCTCTTGGGAGGCTGTGCCCATTTCTAGGGAGAGAGGACAGCTCTGAACATGGCGGTGGTTGTGGGAATGAGAGGAGCACGTGGGTGACCCAAAGAGGAGCCCAAAGGAAGAAGGCTCTCCCTTCCACCACCCAATACAAAAATCGTGTTCAGATGTGAGGAGCCAAGGGGTAGAGTTAAGAGCTCAACCTTTGGAGCCTTTGGGTTAAAATATGGGTAGCTAGAGACCTGGGTGTGACCCTCTATCATGCCACTTACTAGCTGTATGACTTTGGGCACGTTACTTGACCTCTCTGAATTCTGGGGGTTGTCTCAATTGCAAAATGGGCCTGACCACATCCATCTCACAGAGTTGCCCAGAGAATCTAAGGAAAGAACCTCTGTAAAATGCCTCTGCCAACACGTGTGAGCTCCCTCCTGTCCTGTGTCCCACCTTCCACTCCCACGATGGCATGAAAGTCTTCTAGGAAGACCCTACAAGCTCTTCTGAGCTTGATTTCCTGAATCCCTCAAGTGTGAGGCCCCAAAGGGTTCCTGGGAGGTACTGTCAACTCCCCTCCAATCAGCTCAAGAATAGAGACCACACAGGTTTGCATCAACCAGAAAGTCAGCTTTATTAGCCCACCACCAGCGGAGGGGGAGGGGAGACAGCTGGGAGCCGCGCTGGGAGAACAAGGGCCCGACCCAGGCCTTCAGGAGGGGAGGCCAGCAGGTGGACAGGAGGCTCTGGGAGAGGCAACTCAGTGCTTGGAGTTCTGGCCCTGGCTGAAACTGGAAGAGTCCATCTCCTTGAGGATGGACCGGGTCTGGCGACCGGAGGATGACGAGGAAGAGGAGATAACTGTGGGAGAGAGGAGAGGCGGTGAGAAGAGCTCTGAGAGCTAAGCAGACCCCATACATGGAGAAGGGGAGACTGGGGGCTCTGGAGTGCCCAGGAACCTCAGGAGCCTTACCATCGCGGGAAGAATAGGATTGGCTGGACATGTGCTGGGAGGAGAGGCTGTAGGGGAGAAGAGGCAGAGAGGTTAGATGTGCTGGGAGCAGTGGGGGGCTGAAAGGTCTATGGGGCAGGACTGGGGGCCGGGCACTCACTGGGCATCTTCTCCCTCCAGCAGGCGGCGGTAGGTGGCGATCTCCTGCTCCAGCCGTGTCTTCACGTCCAGCAGGATCTGGTACTCTTGACTCTGCTGCTCCATCTCGCAGCGCAGCTGGGCCAGCTGCTCCTCCACGCTGCTGATCAGCCCCTGGATCTGGGCCAGCTGCATGCAGTAGCGGCCTTTGGTCTCCTCCAGGCTGTTCTCCAGGGATGCTTTCTGTGAGCAGGAGAGAGAGAAAAAAGAGTCAACAGTGGTGGTCACTCCTGTCCCTCCAAGTCTCTGGGTATGTTTCCTGAGAGGTGCATGGATTTTGACCCCAGCTGGGCTACTGAGGGGCCAGACAACATGGAGAAAAGTTGCTCCACCATTATGGGCCTTAATTTGTCCATCTATATAATTTGTCCCACTCCTAGGAAAAGAGTGATGGAACTGTATCGTGGCAGTATTGAGGGGCTGGTGGCCATTACTGATGACTTGGGGGCTAGGGCTGGGCCAGGTCCTCATACCATGCTGAGCTGGGACTGCAGCTCGATCTCCAGGCCCTGGAACACCCTCCGCAGCTCAGTCACCTCACTGCGGCTGGTCTGCACCAGCTCACTGTTGGAGGCCACTTCTTTGTTCAGCTCCTCTGTCTGGGATAGGAAAGAAGAGCAGAAGGTGTGAGGAATGCAGAGGTGCCCCCTGGCTGGGAAGCCCTGCAGGAGGGCTGACGGCCCGAGCCCCACCTTGCTCAGGAACCAGGCCTCGACGTCTCTGCGGTTCTTCTCCGCCATCTGCTCATACTGGTCGCGCATCTCGTTCAGGATGCGGCTCAGGTCCACACCAGGTGCAGCATCCATCTCCACGCTGACGTCCCCACCGGTCTGACCCCGCAGGGCAAGCATCTCCTAGAAAGGGATTCAGGGAGGTGGTCAGCTCAGTTGACCCCTTTCCTGTCCCCAGGCACATCTGCAACCCCACCGAACCAGCCTCCCACCCCCAACGCCAGCAGCAAACTCACCTCTTCGTGATTCTTCCTCATGTAGGCCAGCTCCTCCTTCAGGCTCTCGATCTGCATCTCCAGGTCCGTCCTGGCCAGGGTCAGCTCGTCCAGCACCCTGCGCAGGCCGTTGATGTCGGCCTCCACGCTCTGGCGCAGGGTCAGCTCGTGCTCATACCTGGCAGGACAGACGTCAGGGCATCAGGTTCCATCTGTGAGGCTTCTGAGCCTCAAGACCTACTGGTCCACCCGGATGGACAGCCCCACTACCCGCCCCCTGCCTCTTCTCTCTGCCCTCAGCCCACCACAGCGGCTGCTCACTTGGTCCTGAAGTCATCCGCCGCCAGCCTGGCATTGTCGATCTGCAGAATGGGCTGAGCATTCTCAATGGTGGCCGCAATGATCTGCAGAGGGCGTGAGGGACAAGGGGCCTGGTTAGCCAAGACCCTGAGGTGAAGGAGAGCAGAGAGGGGAGAAAGGAGCCTCCCCAAACTTGAGTGCTGTCTGGCTGTCAGGTCAGGTCCTCTGCTCCCCCAGCCAGCCCGGGGTGCCTTCTCCACCCAACTCAGGGTGTGTAGGGAGGCACCCTACATCTCCCATCACCCCATCCTGGGCCAAGGCTGAGAGCTGAGGGTGCAGTGCAAGAACACTTGCAGGGAATTAGAGGTTCAGGGTTCCAGGCCCAGCTCAGACACGTAGATGCCGAAGAGGGACCCTCTGCCACCAATTCTGAGTGGACCTTGGCTGCTCCCCCAAGGCAGGCCTTGGTCTCCCTGTTTGTAAAGTGGAGATGCTAGCAAGCAGTTTTCTAAGGGCCACTGATGCCCTGGCATCTCTCAACGTGCCACCCACCGGAGCAGCCCATCTGGCCACCCACCTTGTTCCTCAGGTCCTCAATGGTCCTGAAGTAGGGGCTGTAGTCCTTGGCCTCAGTGGGCCGCTGCCTCTGGTACCAGTCGCGGATCTTCACCTCCAGGTCGGTGTTGGCCTCCTCCAGGGCGCGCACCTTGTCCAGGTAGGAGGCCAGGCGGTCGTTGAGGTTCTGCATCGTGATCTTCTCATTGCCAGAGAGGAGGCCACCATCACCACCACCAAAGCCAGCACCAAAGCCAGCACCAAAGCCAGCACCAAGGCCACCACCATATCCTCCACCGAAGCCGCCACCCAGAGCTCCACCAAAGCTGCTGCTGCTGAAGCCGCCGCCATAGCCGCCCCCCAGTCCGCAGGCTCCCATGGAGGAGTAGCGGCTGGAGGAGACCGACATGCCGCCCCCGTAGGCGCTGGGGGCCCGGTAGGACCCTCCGGCCAGGACAGAGGACATGCGGCTGGAGCCACCACCGATGCCACAGGAGCCCTTCATGGAGCTGGAGGAGGTGAACTGGCGGCTGCAGGAGGTCATGGTGCCGAGGGAGGCGAGTGAGCGAGCGAGTTGGCGGAGAGAAGAGAAAGGTGCTCCAGGAGGCTGGGAGAATGCTGGGGCTGCCTCCAACCCCAGGAGCCTTTATATGCACCTGGGGAAGGCGGGGCCCTCCAAACTGCTGACTCCGGGTTCCCCTTTGGATTTCATCATTCCAGGTCCTGCCCAACTCCCCACTCCAGATTATTCAGCCCAGGGTGGACTCACTTTGCTGCATGCTGCTCGGAGTTCCCACCCAGCTTTGGGGGTGTGGGGCCGAGAGAAAACACACAAGCGGGAGTCGGTCGTGACTCAGGCTGGGTGGTGGGGACCCAGCTCTGTTCCTGGAGCCCCAGGGACCAGTGGGGCCTTGGCACAGGCAGCTTCGTGGTGGCTGCATCCCCAGGCAGTGAGTCAGCCCATGGAAGGACTCCCTGCCCCACGGTGACAGCCTTGCTGAAATGGCCTCAGCGATGCCATCCCGGGGCTGTCTCGGGATGCAGCTGTGGGGATCGTAAATGCCTGGCTCTGCACAGGAGAGTTGGTTCTGTGGCCTCACTCTGCTTTGCTCACTGTGTGACTGAGGCCCCTCACAACCTCTCTGGGCCTCTGTTTCCCCTCAGTAAAGTGGCCTGGACTGGGTGATCTTGGAATCCTTTCTAGTTCTAAAACTTCTATGACTCTGTTTCCCTTATGAGATTTAATCCCAATGTCAGAGGCTGCCTTTGAGCCCCAGGACCTCCAGAAGTGGAGCGTGCCATGGACGCAGTACGCTCTGTGGAGCCAGACAGACTCAGCTTGAACCCCTGCTCTGCCACTTATAAGCTACATGGCATAGGCAGCCCTCTAGCCCCTCTGCGCCTCGGTTTTCTCATCTGTAAAAGGGGAGGACACACCACCAGCCACAAAGAACATGCATGAAGGACCCTGCCAGCCCTGCCCTTCAGCCTCCCCACCTTCCCTTTCCAGCCCAGCTGCCCCTCGCTTGCCTCCTCACGCCCACCTCTGTGCTCTGGCACCTCCCTACCACAACCCTGCCCTCTCCTCCGCACCCCGACACTCCCACCCCAACGCATTGCTACACCTCATCCCAGGCGCCCACTGTAAACTGTGGTGGGAGGGAGACCCGTCCTGCCACCAGGGCCGTGTGTGACCCCTGACTCAGCCATGGGCTACCCACACAGAAAACAGTCGTATCCAGTGCTCAAGTCCCCAACAGTTTCCTCTCGCGTGTCCACAAATTCCAGGCTGGGCTTGGCAGCTTCATTCATGCAGTCCAGGAGAGGGAGAAGGCAGCTCTCTGGTCACCTGCCTCGCTCAGATACTGCAAGGAGTGCCCTGCTCATGCCACACGGCTCTGTGAGGGTCGTTATTCCTGCCACCAGTTCACAGGCGAGGGAGCTGGAAGAGTAAGTGGGCTTCCCTGGACAACAGTCACTGGGGAGCTGAGGTTTTGAACCCCTGTCTGTTGGCTCACCCAGCCCGGGCCCTTTCCACCATCCTGAACTGCCCTCTCTAGTGCCTCCAAAATATATCATTGTCTTGAATTAACCCTGTGAAGGGGGGAGGGGAGAGGGAGAAACAGAGAGGGGGTGGTTCACCCAAAGTCACTCGGCTTTAAGCCATGAAGCCGGGACTAGAACCCAGAGCTCAGGCCATCTCCTCTCTCCCATGATGCCTTGCAGGCAAGTATGGACCAGGTATGTCCATTCTCATCTACCTCCCCACAGTGCCCAGGACAAGCTCCGCCCACAGTGGGCATGACCTTGGCCTGAGGGCTGGAGGCAGGATTAGGGGATGTGGACCTAAAAACGAGGCCTCCTCAGGGTTCTCTGGGGTTCACCCACATTCCTGGTTCCTGTCCTTGCTGTGAGGGGCCTCTGTGGAGGGGAGAGGAGCCAGGACAGGGCTTGCATCAGCCTGAGCTCTGCCAGCCGATACCACCTGGAACCTCGGGCAAGAAATTCTCCATCTCAGCATAACCAGGGCTTTGTTACTGCTGCTCAGCATCCCGTCAGCTTGTAGGCACAGGGCCCAGAGGTATGAGCAGAACTGATGCCCAGCGACGCCTTCAGCGCCAGGCCTGGGAGAGAGAACTCGGCACTCCCTTCCCCCAACCCCCAAAATGGGCAAAGGGGACTCTGGAATCTTGGACAAAAATCCCACCATCCCAGAGACCAGCATGGGCCTGGGGTTCAGGTCCAGTCACAGACTCATCACCCTCAGAACTGGAAATGACCTTTGAGGTCTCCAAAGGTCACCAAGCCCCAACCAGAGAGAGTGAAACATTTGTCCCGGGTTAAACAGCATGGAAGCAGAGGAGCAGAGACTCAACCCGGCTCTAACACCCTAACTGAGCTCCACGCCGACCCTCCCAGTGATCTCTGGGAGCTCCTTCTCTGTCCCCAGCACCCCCCGCCACTGGGATCACTGCCCCTCCCCCCGTTCCTGGAGGCATCATGGGTGGGATTACACACAGGCCCAGCCCTGGAGGTCTAGGGGTCTGCCTGGGCTGAGAAGCTGCGGGAAGTTGCCAACCAAGCCATCAAACCACTCAGTCCACATGGCAGACCAAGCACCCACTGTGTGCCCAGCACTCGGGGTGTGGGGAGTTGGGGAGATGGTGACAGAGTCTCTGACCTTGGAACTTATCACTTGACCCTGGAGGGAAAACTAAGGCTGGGAATACAGCACCACGTGGCAGGAAATGTGGGGGGCTTGGCCTGCAGGATGCAGCTGGGTAAGACTCTGAGCCTCAGCAGTGAAGGAGGGGGCTGCCCCTCAGATCCTCTTCAGAAGGGGCCTGGAGTAACCAGGGGAGGCTCCAGCGGGGCCTCAGAAGATCTGAATTGGCAGAGAAGGAGCAGGGGGCAGCCTCCCACCAAGCTGGCACTCCTCCTCCAGGCGGTGGGTTCCTTCCCATACCTAGCCTCTTTCCTCTCTCCTTTGTCCCGCCCCGTCTCAGGTATGAGGTCATCTTGCCCCTGAGTTGGCTGGGAAATAGTATTGGCCAATGCCACGTCTCAACTTGCAGTGGTTCCCAAACCTGACCGAGCAGCAGAATCCCCATCCAGATTCCCGGGCTGTCAAACCCACTGCATCAGCATCGCACACAAGCCTGACTGTGGGGATGGTTTCCAAGCCCCCAGGGGATTCTGGTGACCAGCCAGGCTGGGAAGCAGAAGGCAGCTGGGGCAGGGAGGGCAGGGGAAGGAGGCCCCAGGGAGACTGAGGGGAGAGAGGGGGCTGCTGTAGGGCCCCCGCCCCTGGTGGCAGCCGGAGCCACGGGCTTCGTGCAGGATGAAGAAAGAGAAGAGCCCGAAGGAGACAGGACAGAGCAGCCTGAAGCTGGGCAGGCGGGGGCCAGAACTTGGGCAAGTCGTTCTTCTTCTCTGAGCCTCAGTTTCCTTCTCTGGGAAATGGGAATGTCAACACTGCTTCGCAGGCATGTTAGAGGATTCGAAGTAAAGTAAATGTAGTACCTGGCACAGACTGGCGGCTGCCATTGCATCTACTCACAGGTATTTATAAAGTACCTACTACATGCCACATGCTGTGCTGGGCCCTCAGATGCAGAGAAAGAGAAAGAGAATCCCCCAGGGCACAATGTCTGGCAGGGGAGACACGGTAATCCCAATACCGTGTGGTCAGGCCGCCATGGGGCGCAGGGGACCTGCAGGGAGGGGCCGGCTCCCTGGGAGTGAATGAATGTCCCCTGTCCAGGCTCTGGCCCCATGACTGCTCCCAGGATCTGGGTGAATCTGTGAGCACCAAGCCTGCCTTGGATGGTCCTCTCCCCTCCCCAGTGTTTGATGCCCCTCTTCTGAGGGTAGGGGCTGTCACAGCCCCTCATACTGGTCTGCACAACCAGGGAGCCCTCAGGGGAGCCCATGGCTGGGTCACGCTCGGTTACAGCCCCAGCCCTGTGCCTGGTGGCAGAACTGCCCCCCTCCTTACCCCCTGTTCGCCTCAGCCCCCCACGGCCTGGGGTGGCACAGGAGACCCGCACTGCCTAAGGGCTGAGGGAGTGCCGCCAGCCCCCCGCTGTGTCCTGCTCACTGCCCCTACACTGGGGTTCCTCGGGGTCCCTGCAGGCCAGGGCCTGTGTCCCCTCCTCCCCCAGGGCCAGGTGCAGACCCAGGCACAGAGCAGTGCAATGCCGTGGACCATGCTGCTGCCGTGTCATCTCCCTGCAGGAAGCCCTGCCAAGCCGCCCTTCCAGGGTGTGGGCGTGGTGGAGGAAGAGTCACAGGGGCTGGCTGCTGCTGGGCCAGGGCCCGGGCCTGGGAATCAGGTGTGTGTGTCCGTCATATGAGAGTGGGCGAGGCAGTGCCCAGGGCAGTTGCAGACCAGTCCGCTGATGGGGGTGAAACAGGCTGTGGGCTGGACGGGTGGGTGTGGACAAACTGCTGGAGAGTCCTACAGCTGGGTGCCCCAGTCCAGCCACAGGCACACGTCCCCAGCAGCCTGGGTCAGCTTGGGGTGCCTAGACAAAGCCACCAAATTTCCCCACACCATCCCGAGGGGGACCATGGGCCCCCACCCCTAGTCACTCCTCCCTGTGGATCCCACCTGCCAGGGCCTGGGCTGAGCCCTCCTGGAAAGGGTGGGGCTTTCCCTCTCTGGGCCCAAGACTATCCCCTGAGGACTCCCAATCCCAGCAGGCTGCCACCTGGCTGCTCCTCCATCATGGCCTCCTGAGCCGCCCACCCACTCCCTTTGTGGGCAGGGGCTGCTCCCAGAGCAGAGGGGCAAAGTCTGGGGCTGCTTCTGACCAGCCCCACACTCTGACCCCTCCTCACTCACCCCATCATAGGAGTGAACCTGCCTAAGAGCCGGGGGCGGGGCCGGGGGTGGGGCTCTCGGCTCCTCTTCCCAGCACAGAGGTCTCCCTCTGGCTCCTGCTCCACCCCTGACATGCCAGGCTCCAGACAAGGGCTGAGTCACTGCTCCTCGGAGCCTCAGTGTCCCCATCCGCACAATGGGGAGCCTCTTCCCAGACCCTCCCTGCTTCCTGGGACTGTTGTTCAGATAAACGAGATCAACCTGCAGGTGAGCCATCCTTGGCCCCCCGGGCTGGTTCTTCTGGTTGCAGCTGGATGTGCGGTGGGGGCCTGGTGGGTACAGTGCTTCCCTCCTGATTGCTGCCCAGGCAGCTGAGAGACGCCAGCCTCTGAGGGAGCCACCAGCCTCTGACGGAGCTGAGCCCACACTCCCAGCTGGCTTTGAGTCTTGCAGTTGATGCTGCAGGCCCAGGATCCTGGACTCCAGCCGGTGGTCCTGCCACAGAAAGGAACTCGCCATCCTCACCATCCCCATATCAAGGCCCAAAGGGCCGTTAGCTGGGGCTCCTCTCACCCCTCATTTTACCGCGGCTTCTGAGGTCGGAGAGGACTACAACCTGCACCAAGTCCCCACACCCAGCTGCCGACTCCAGCGACAGCGCTGGTGCCTCTGCCCCACCTGCCCCTCTCTGGCCTCTGCTAGTCCCAAGCCCGTCTCTGCACCAAGCCTGGGGCAGTGGGGGGCCTCCGGCTGCTCCTCCCCCTTCCTGGCCCAGGGCCCCACCCCCTCGTCTGATTCTGCAGCAGCAGACAGCCCCAGGCCTGTCTGTGAATTGGTGTGGGGGCTCCCCTCCTCTCACTAACCCCTTCCACCTGACAAATAAAAATGACAAGTAATAGGACATATTGGAATATATGTGGAAGCCATTTGGTGTAAACCTAATTCGGCCTGACTTTGTTTTTTCCAAAAGGGCCTGACTGGCCATTGAGCACGCATTGTATATCTGCTTAGACATTTCCTATGGCCAGAACAAAGGCTCTTGAGATAAAAGTGCAACTTCCCCCCACATTGCCATTTCCTGAGGGATAAGCATTTTTCCTTAGGCTAGGAACTGATTGCTGCACTCACCTTTGACCACCCAGCCCACCTGTGACCACTCAGCTGGAGACAACAGACTGCCACCCTGCTGTGGTCTCTGAGACAGAAGACCTACCTGCTGTTTCCATCAATCGCTGTGCAGACAGAGCAGTCTCGCGACTATTGTAAAAGGGACATTTCAATCATATGTGAAACACCCTCTTTGAGGGTATATAACCACCCTGTGTACCCCCACTTCTTTGGAGTGCCCTGTTCCTTTGTGGAAAGACTCTCCCGGGTTATAATCCTCAGATTTAAGCTCATAATAAACTCACCCAAATTTTCATTTATAGATTGGATATGGATTATTTTCGTCGACACACCCACCCCACTTCTTGGAGAAAACCAGGAAAGCAGGCCGGCCCCACCCAGTGGTTTCCAGATTTACTCAGAGGAAGACTTCCAGGTATCAGGGCTCCTCCCCAACTGGCTCATCACCCGCCCCGAGAGTGTGAGGGGCTGGGGCCCAGAGGGTCCTGGGCATGGCTGGGGCAGGACTGCCCCTCCCCACTCTCCCATCTCCAGGCTGCTGGAACGCAGAGGAGACAAACTGCCAGGAGGCTGGTGCCCCTCTTAACACCCCCATCCTGAGTAGCAGCTGACTATTTGAGGAAACACCCCTGAGAGAGGCCCCAGCCTTTCTCCCACTGCCCCCTGGGGTCCACAGTCTTCTCCAGAAGCACAGGCCTCCAGCTCATATTCCTGGAGTACCCCTGGGGGCCCACAAGCCCTCTTGGGGATTTCCTGAGACTCACGCAGGAACCTGGGCCCTGACTAGCCAGCCCGCCTCCCCTTCCCCACCCTCGTGCCTCTCCCAGAGGATCCTGCCTCCCCTCTCAGTCCTTGCTCACCCCCTGCCCCCTCTCAGAGGAGGGCACGGCCCCCAGGACCCTGGGAAGCACTCGGTTGGATGAGTCATCCCTCAGGGGTCTGGCTCCCACACCTGAGAACTTCTTGTCCATTTAGTCACAGGAAAAAGAGGCTTAGCAAGGGGGTGTGACTGCCCGAGGTCACAGACCTACTTATAGGGCAAGAAGAGGCCACCTAAGACCCCCTCTGATGTGGTGACCCCACCCTGGGTCTGGCACTGCCTGGACCACCTTGCCTTGGATCCCTGGGCCTTGGGAGATGCAAAGTGCCCCCTGCCCCCAGCTCTGCCCAGCCCTACTCTTTACTAAGATGGTCTGTGATGACCTGACCTCCAAGCCAACAATAGTGGGTGTCCATGGACTCCACCTCTGCCTCCTGTGCCCCCAGGTTCACCCATTTCTCACTGGGGCCCACCTCAGTGGCCACGATCAGGATGCATTCCGTGAGTGAGTCAACAAGCTTTATTGATCAGGCAGAGGAGTGTGGGAAGGGATCGAAGGGGTGGGGAGGGGGCTGTGGCTGGGGAGGCCAGTGGCTGCAGGGCTGACGGGGGCTGCCGCCTCCCTGCCCCTGGGGGCTGGCTGGGGGAGCTGAGTCTTCAGTGGGTGGTCTGGTGGACCTGCTCTCGGGAGGAAATGACCCTGCCGTCCTGGACCTCTTCCACAATGGTGCGCACCTGGCGGGTGGTCACGGCTGCAAGAGACAGACACGGGAGGTGGGCAGGGGCCAAGAGACCTTCGCTCAACCCCCAGCCCCCAGATTGGAGCCTGCTTTCTCCCCCACAGCCGCTCGGTGTCCAGGCCTCTCCTGGCCCCTCAACATCACAGCTACACCTCTCCCTCCTGTCCTTGCCACTCATTCCCCACTTCTATCCTGTCCCTCTTCTGGTGTCCGGGAGTGAGTCCTGCCTCCAGATGAGTCGCTTGATGCTGACCCACTGAGTCCTTCTGCAAGAGACGCACCAAGCAGCCTGGGCACTACAGCAAACAGGGTCTACCTCCATTTCTCTGCAGTCCCGAGGGTGAGGACTGTGCTCCTGTCTCCCCCATCAGACTGCGATCTCCAAGACAAGAACCTGGTCCCCATCACCCCCAGTAGGCTAGACACCCCAGGGCTAAGATCTTATCCTCCCCCAGGCTGGGATCTGGAGGACAAGGACCGAGTCTCTTTCTCCCATCAGACTAGAGACCCCAGAGACAGGACTGCTTTGCTCATCTGTAGAGTCTCCAGTGATGAGGATTTTAGGCTGGTTAATTTTAAAACTGCAGATGAGAAGCAGGCTCCGAGCAGTGGAATTTGCTTGCCCTTTGTTGGGAGGCATTTGCATTTGTGGGGAGAAGCTCCATCTGTGGAGATGCCTCCCTCTCTGTGCCAGGGGGAAGGGGGATGGCCTTGTCTCTGGAAACTCTTAATGCAGAAGGCAAGAACTTAAGTTGGTTACTGTCTGGCAACCTCATGTAACTGATTTAGGGTGGTGGCTTCTGGCCTTTACTTAATCCGATTTGATTCTTATCTAAAAGTTGTGGGACCACCCGATGGCCAGACCCCACCTGCACTGATACCATTTTAACTTTTTTCCATGTTCTTTCCTCTGTCTTGTAAAGAGATGGCTCACATACCTATGCCTTAAATTTAGCCTTACTCTCCAGCCATGTTTGCAGCAGTAGCGGGAGCAGCACCTCCTCCTGCCCGTGGGCCCTGTTCCCACGCAGCAGCCTGACTGCCCATGGGTCCTGTCCCCATGCTACTCCACACTATTCTCTAAATAAAAGAGCCCTACTGCCAGATCTTGAGAGTCCAAGAAATCTTTCTTTCGACTCCTCGGCTCACCGACCCCGCATCATCAAGAGCAAGGATCATGAGACTGTGTCCCTATCTCGCCATCAGAGGAGAGTCTCCAGAGCTAAGACGATGTCTCCCCTGTCCGACTAGGATCTCTAGGGTAAGGACCATCTCCCTGCCCCGCCCCCATCAAACTCCCTCATCTGGTTCCCCTGAGCATGGACCCTGAGCCCTAACGGGTCCCTTCCCCCCTCCCCACCCCTTTTGAGGATCAGCCATCATTTCCTGGAGCTCCTGGGGACCCTCCCCCAGCAATGTGCAGATGGATGGCCTGACCCATGCAGCTCCGCCCTCAGCTACCAAGATCCTTACGTTCTCTGGGCTTGTACTGAGTCAGGCTGCAAAAAAAACAGAGAGGAGATTAGATGTGGGTCTGAGAGCCCCACCCTTGCCCCTGGCCCCAGCCCTGGCCCAGGGCCCCCACTCACTGGGCATCCTCTCCCTCCAGCAGGCGGCGGTAGGTGGCGATCTCCTGCTCCAGCCGTGTCTTCACATCCAGCAGGATCTTGTATTCCTGGTTCTGCTGCTCCATCTCGCAGCGCAGCTGGGCCAGCTGCTCCTCCACACCGCCGATCAGCCCCTGGATCTGGGACAGCTGCACGCAGTAGCGGTTCTCTGTCTCCGCCAGGCTGCCCTCCAGGGATGCTTTCTACAGGAGGGTAGGAGGAGCAGAGGTGAGTGAGGGTGGTCAGGGCCCCCTCCAGGACGCTGGGCACACCCCAGGCCTGGCTGCACCCCTACCATGCTGAGCTGGGACTGCAGCTCGATCTCCAAGGCCTGCACCGTGCGCCGGAGCTCCGAGATCTCACTCTTGCCGCTCTGCACCAGCTCGCTGTTGGTGGCCACCTCACGGTTCAGCTCCTCTGTCTGCAGAAAAGACACAGGACAGTGCAGCATGAGCCTGGGATCCCTCTTCCAAGTCAGACGACTCCATGGTCTCCACATGCTCAGCCCCTTCTGTGCCCAGACCCAGCACTCCCCATAACACCCCTGACCATGGTCACCTTCCTGACCTCCCCTGGGCCCCTCAGGCCTCCTCCCAAACCTCACTGTGGGAGCCGTGCCTTCTCAGCAGCTTCCCACCTCCCAAAGCCCAGAAGCCTTTGAAATGATGTTGAGTTTTATCTTTCATCCCTACAAGTGGAAGGCACAAGAGTAGGAAACTCGAGAACCAGCCAGGACAGGGGCCCAGACCCTGGTGCTGGTTCCTGACTTCCTGACGGAGAGGCAGAAGCTCCCAGGGTCTTTACCCTTTGGCTTCATTCCTGAGGGGCTCCCCTCCCATCCCCCAGATCCAAGCTTTAGCCAGGCTCTAGGCTTGTAGATGCAGAGGGTGACACCAAAACCCCTGGGGTCCCTGCAGCTCCCTGAGGATAGGCCAGCCCAAGATGCCAGGCGCTCGGCTGACTGTCAGGACTCAGTCCTTAAACCCCACAGCCTGGGAGAGGCCTCTGGCACGCGTGGCCCCACCTTGCTGAAGAACCAGTCCTCCGCGTCCTTGCGGTTCTTTTCCGCCATCTTCTCGTACTGGTCGCGCATCTCGTTCAGGATGCGGCTCAGGTCCACGCCAGGGGCCGCGTCCATCTCCACGTTGATCTCACCGCCCACCTGTCCTCGCAGGGCGTTCATCTCCTGTGGGGGATGGAGATTGTGGGGGTGGGCATCCGGGCCTATCCTGACCTCTCACTCCCAACCCTTCCCACACAAGCTCTCCAGACCCCTCCCGAGGAGTCCTTCATTCTGCCTATCCTCTCCCCTCTGACCCTCCTAAAAACTTTCGTCGTCTGCTCTGTAAGGGCTCTGCCTCCATCATCAGACTGGGAGCTCCCTGTGTCTCCCCCTTAGACTAAGGGCTCTCCAAAGATAAAATCTAATTCTTAGGTCTGTGCCCCCAAAATATCCCCTCTAATTTCCAAACTTCTACATAGGGCCCAGATTCGAGGATTTGAACTGAGACAAGGAGGAGACCACCTCGCTTATCCCCTGTCCTTGTGAGGGAGGCCAGATGGGCAGAAGAGGCGTTTGCAGGCCCCTGGGAGGTTCCCTGGATGCAGGGAAGCAAGGTGGCACATGGAGGAGGCTGCCCTGACTCTGGCTCTGCAGACAGGGCAGCCCCGTAAGGTGATCAGCTCTGGTGCACCTGCTCTGCTGTCTTCCCACGGCCTCAGCCTTGGCCCAGCCCCAGAGCCCTGCCACCCGCTCCACAGCCTCTTTGACCTGCTGCCTGGGGTGCCCCACCTCCTCATGGTTCTTCTTCATGTAGGCCAGCTCCTCCTTGAGGTTCTCGATCTGCATCTCCAGGTCGGCTCTGGCCAGGGTCAGCTCGTCCAGCACCCTGCGCAGGCCGTTGATGTCGGCCTCCACGCTCAAGCGCAGGGCCTGCTCCGTCTCGAACCTGCAAAGGGAACCAGAGACTTCAGACTAGATGCTTGGACTGGTAGAGCCAGGACCTGGCCCTCATCCCGCCTCCACCAGAGCTCTAAGGGCTTGTAAGGAATGATGAGGGGATGGAGTGGAAGCAAATTCTAGCCTGTCCCTGGGGCCCCTGGGACCCCACAAAAGGCAAGGCCCCACACCCACCCAGCATCCTTGCTTCTCTCCTCTCTGCCTCCTGCCTCCCTCTCTTCCATCACTTGCCTAAGCCCAGTGACCATCAGAATTTGCTGCATCCTGGACTAAGAGGTAGGCTCTTAGCTCCTGGGACTTGCCCACCCCTAACTCCTGGCCCTTGCCACAAGCAACCGAGGAGTCCTGGGGTGGAGAGGGGTGCCCCAGCTCCTCCCCAGCCCACTGGTAGGGCTCACTTGGTGCGGAAGTCATCAGCAGCCAGACGGGCATTGTCGATCTGCAGGTGGATACTGGCATTGTCCACGGTGGCCGTGAGGATCTGGAGAGAAGAGAGAGTAGTCAGGTCATTGGGTGTGGGCACCTCAGCCCAGACCAGGGTTCTGAGATGAGTCTTCCTGGCCCAGGGGCCAGGATGCAGCTGCCTTCTCCAAGAAGGTTCCCCTCCCCCCCCCCCCCCAGCCTCTCCCCTTTACTGTGCTGCAGTGGTTGGCAGGGGCCAGGCCAGCAGGAGTCTGATGCCCTGAAACTTACCTCCCCTGCCCCCAGGACCTGCCTCCCCCGACACAGACCCCCAGGCCAGGCTCTACCTTAAACAAGAGGAGGCATTCGAGTGCCCAGCTGGGAATTCGGAGAGCCAGAGCGGAATGGGAGAATGGCCCCAGGGCAGAACCCCAGAAAGATGAGGAGATGTGGGCACCCCCTCCTTTTACAGTTGGGGAGATGGTACCTCTGAGAGACTCCCCAAAAAGGAAGTTAAGGAGCCCTCACCAAAGAGCATTTCCAAATCAGAAGCCATGAGCCCCACTAAACCCTAACCCCAGGCCCCAGCAGGCAGCCCTGCCCCCCCCCCCCCCAGGTTTGCTGAGCCCATTCTTGAGGAGGCAGCAGGAGGGATGGAGAAGCCAGAAATATCCCCAAATAAGGCACACAAGAGGCCTCCTGAGGGCCCGCCCCCTCTCTCCAGCCTCCTCCCAGCAGGTGTCATCAGGAGCTCACTCAGACCCTTCACCCTGCCATCGCCCAGAATCCCCCTCTTACTCCAAGGAGAGAGGTGCCCACATATCTGGCCACCCCATGGGCCCAGCCTTCCACGTGCATTCACTCATCCTATAACCACATGAGGTGGCAAGAAGCTCTGTGATGAGGAAACTGAGCTCAAAGGAGCTCCTCAAAGCCTGCTTGTCCCTGGTCCAGGCTGCTGCCCACGATAAAGGGAAATGTGGGCCACATAGTGCTGCCAAGGTGGACTCCCAGAGGCCAAGCTGGCGCCAAGCAGTCCTTGGCTCCCCAAGACCCTATTGCTGCCCCCAGGCTGGACTCTAGGCCTTGGTCAAGGGCAGGAGGTGAGGAAGGAGAAGTCCTGCCCCTCCCAGGCCCCCTCTCACCAGCAGGCCCTACCTTGTTCTTCAGGTCCTCGATGGTCTGGAAGTAGGGGCTGTAGTTGGGGGCGGGCCCCGGGGCCTGCTTCTGGTACCAGTCACGGATCTTCACCTCCAGCTCGGTGTTGGCCTCCTCCAGGGCACGCACCTTATCCAGGTAGGAGGCCAGGCGGTCGTTGAGGTTCTGCATGGTAGCCTTCTCACTCCCCGCCAGCAGCCCATCAACACCACCAAAGCTGCTGCCATAGCCACCGCCAGAGCCGAAGCTGTAGCAGCTGGAATAGCTGCTGCCCCCAAGGGCACTGCCCAGGCCACCAGCAGACCCCAGCCTGCAGGAGCCGGCACCCAGGCTGCCAGACAGCCGGCAGGAGGTGCGGGATGAGCCGCCCCCCAGGCCAGAGGAGCCCTTGATGGAGCTGGAGGAGGTGAACTGGCGGATGGTGGTGGTCATGCTGGCAACAGCAGGCGTCAGTCAGGCACGGAGCAGAGCAAGAGGGTTCGAGAGGAGAGAGGCCCAAGGCACAGGTTGCTGCTGGGGCTCGCCTGCCTCCTTTATAGGCCAACCAGTGGGCGTAGCGATTACGGCAGGCTCGCTCCTCTGTTTCCATTCCCCTGGGCTTTCATCACCGCTGGCTGCCAGCCAGCTCCCAGGTGGCTGTGGGCCCCCTCCCCTCCCACCATTAGGGCTTTGCCTCATTTCTCCGAAGCCCCGTGCTGGGCGTCTGCATGTGCATGTGCGTGTCTCTGGTCTCAGGCCCGTCACCTGTGATTCAGGCAGGCCCTCCAGCTACGCTTTCCCATGACCTAATACGGAGAAGAGAAGAAGGCAGGACGTCACCGTCACTGGGCCCTCCCAGGCAGCTGCCACCCCAGCCCAGCCCTCCTGGACCTGGTGTCTGATGGGGAAGCAGGTTGGGGACCAGGCAGCCTCCAGGCTGAGGTTGCTCTCCTTCATCACACAGCACACCCCACACGGTGCTGGCCCTGGGCTGGGTGCTGGGGAGGCAGTGAGGACCAAGCCCCATCCTGCCTTGGAAACTGGCCCTAAACCCACCTGGCTCACCACATAACACCGTGACTCTGTCAAGTCTCAGATTACCACCCCATTTCACAAGTAAAGGAAATTGGGGCTCAGACAGGGTGGTGTCCCACGGCCCCACCTAACTCCAGAACTGAGCTGGCTGGCTACACCCTTTGTACCCCCGTGCCACAGCCCCCACAGCCCTCCCCCCGGGCCCTGGGCGCACCATCCCCTTCTGCAGAGCCCTGACCCAGGCAAGCACTCCAGGGACTGTGAACCCATCTGGCCAGCTTTCTGACCCTGCCCCCATCCCTGGGACCACCGGTGACTCAGTCTCCTCTTCTAACCTTTCCCCAACCCCTCTTACAGGTGGGCGTCCTCGGCTAGGGTGGGCAAAGAGGAGCTTAGCTGTAGGTGGGGAAACGGCAGGCTGGGAGGGAAGCTTGGTGGTAAAGGGGGCTGAAAGAGCTGTGAGGGGCACCCCCTTTCCACCCTTCCTACCCCTCCTATACCCCAAGAGGCCTCAGGGCGAGGCGAGGGGCATACAGCTCAGGTCCCAGCCAGCTGGAAACTGCCCAAGAAGGGGGTCTTCCTGAGACCCCACCAGCAGTCCCCCTCCCCAGTAACCTCCCACAAAGCGCACCCCCCCCCCCCAGATCCCTGATGTGCCCCGCAGGACAGGTCGTGTGTCTGCCCACCACCCCCAGCCCAGCCCTGGGTCCCAGGGTCCCGGCAGGCCCACTGGGCAGAATGTAGTCGTGTCTCAGACTGCTGATGGCTTCCACTTCCCAGACAGGCCCAGACAGCCCCGGCCAGCAGCTGAGAGAGATTCTCCAATAGCCCAGCCCGCTGCCAAGCCATCAAAGCAAACAGGACGCCCCCCACGCTCACAGGCACAGCAGCCACCCCGCCCCACACACACCTCGGAGCCAGGCAGAGCCAGTCTGGTTTCCTGGGCTGGCTGTGCCGCTGCCACCCGCTCTCCTTGCCCTGGACCACTCCTTGAGAAAGCCCCCTGCCCAGCCCCTCTCCCTCTGATCTTGAATCTGGATCTGCCCCGGGACGAGGCAGGGAGTGCTCTATAACTGGCGTGGTTCCCCAGAAAATCTATGGGGCCCTCCCAGGGACCAGTCACAGGCCATGGGAACCCTGGGGACTGATTCTTAGAAACTTTCCCAGCCTGATGGCCTGTTCTAACCCTTCACCCTCAATCCTTCTGCCTCCTTCCCTCTGGGCCTCCCAGGAGCCCCAGGCCTGGAGGGGAGTGGGCAGAACAGGGTGGCAGGTGACAAGCGCCACCCAAACACTCCACAGACCCCCCTCCCTCCAATCCCTCTGCCATATTGTCCCAAGCCAAGGACCAGACCAGAGCACACGAGGCATTGACCTTCTGGCAAAGCTTTAATAGCAGTCACTGGGGCAAACCCAGGAGGCCCCCTGGGTGAGGGGCTGCAGGAAGCAGGTACAGAAAGGCAACAGCTCTTGGGTGGGGGCCCAGACCGGTAGTTGGGGCACAGCAGTAGCACACTGGGAGCTGGAGGCGATGGCTGCCCCTTGACCTTCAAGGCTGGGGTGTTGCAGGTGAAAAGGGGCTTCAGTGGGTGGAGCGGTGGACCTGCTCGCGGGTGGAGACCACCTTGCCATCCTGGACTTCCTCCACGATGGTGCGCACCTGGCGGCTGGTGACCGAGGCTGCGGGCCGTGGAGGAGGGGGCACAGGGAACCTCAGGCCAGAGCCCCTCCCGCAGTCTCCCACACTTAAGGGTCCTCAGCCTCTCCCCACTCCCTCTGGGCAGGCTCTTACCTTCCCGGGTGGGCTGTGAGGCCAGGGACGAGGAGTAATGGGTGGCCAGGCTGCAGGGAGAGGGGGACCTGTCAGCCCAGGGATGCCGGCAGGGAACCCAGCCCCTGGGAGCACTGCTGGGAGGAGGAGCAGCTGGGAGGCCAGGGGTGAGGGGAGAGAGGTCCCAGCAATCAGAGAGAAAGCACAGCTGGGAGTGCAGGGAAAAGCAGGGCAACCACAGGGTCAAAGGGCACAGGCCCAGCGCATAGGAGTAAGGAGAGAGCATCCCAACAGAAGACCGGAAGGCCGGGAGGCACTGCGGTTAACCAGGGATTTACAAGGAGAAGCTGAGCAAGTGGTTTTCCATATCCTGAAGGTCCCAACAAATAAACTCAATTAAAGCAGGAGATACTGTGTTTAGACTCTGGATGGACTTCACCATCATCAGGGAACAGAAGCTGGAATGCGTGACTAAGCATGGAGACTCCAGGACATTCTCAGCCCCCTTACACTAGGGGCCCATCAAGCTTCCCAGCTCCAAACCAGATTACCACCCACTCTGTTCCTTATCCCTCCTGGGTGATAGCATCACCAACCACACAGTCATTGGAACCAGAAACCCAGGGTCAGCATCACCCACTGCATGTGCTCATCAACACTTACGGAGTCCTGCCCACGAGCCACGCTCGCCCCCACGCTCAAGCTTCCAGCCCTGCTGTTTTTAGCTATAACACAGCTTCTGCTGCCTCACCTCCCTTTCCTCGCCCTCTGCCCCCAGCCACAGCAGGACTTCTCTGGCCTGACGCTGCCACAGCCTCCTCACAAGTCTCCCTGACCCCGCCCTGGCCCTCTGATCCATTTCTCCCTCTAAGCCATCCTGAGGATCATAACCCTCCATGGCTCCCCATTGCCTACAAGCTCCAGTCCAGATGCTTTCATTTGGCCTTCAGTGCTCCTCACAGTCAGACCCCGCCAGGGTTCTCAGTTTCACCTCCTGCGAAACCCCACACCTCCTCCTGGCCTTGGTGGGTGCTGTCCCTTCAGCTCAAACATCTCTCCCTGGGTGAAGCGGCCCCCAGCCCACTGGAACAGGTGCCCCCACTCACTGGGCGTCCTCTCCCTCCAGCAGCCGGCGGTAGGTGGTAATCTCCTGCTCCAGCCGTGTCTTCACGTCCAGCAGCACCTTGTACTCATGGTTCTGGCGTTCCATGTCACAGCGCAGCTCGCACAGCTGCTGCTCAATGCTGCTGATGAGCCCCTGCAGCTGGGCCAGCTGGGTCCCATAGCGGGCCTCAGTCTCTGCCAGGCTGCCCTCCAGCGATGATTTCTGTGGGCCAAGGCATAGGCAGCTGGCTGAGACTGAGCTCGGACCCTTCCTTCCCCACAGTGGAGCACCCATAGAGGGGCCCACCTGTGGGGTCGTGGGTTCTGCAGCGTGGCAGGGTCGTGACTGGGGCAGAGGGGGCCCCGAGCTGCCAAGTGTGAATGACACGCTGGGTGGGGACTCTCTGGTTCTCCCACTGGGGGTCCAAGAGGCTGGGCCCATCCTGGGGTGACAGACTCAGGGCAGGGAGGGGACGGAGGCCCTACCATGCTGAGCTGGGATTGCAGCTCGATCTCCAGGTTCTGCACGGAGCGGCGGAGCTCCGTGATCTCCGTCCTGCTGCTCTGCAGGGCCTCGGTGCTGGTGGCCACCTCCCGGTTCAGCTCCTCCGTCTGCAAGGCAGGGCGAGCCAAGGGGGCTGGGGGAGGCGTGCAGAGGACAGGAGCCGCCCATGAGCCCTCACCCCCCCACAACTGCTGTCCCAGGTCCTCCCTGGCCTCTGTGGGGCCCCACACACAGCGTGCCCCACTGGACCTGAGCAGAATCACCTTGCTTCACCGTCATCTGCACCTCTTACTACTGCCGAACTGCAGGCGCAGCTCAGAACCAGGCGCCAGGCTTTACCCGTCCTGTGCCTATGACCATCCAGGACTGTAGATGCTCATGGGGAGTTTACTCAGGGCCGGAGTTATGCATCCAACACACACAGCCACACACAGCCAGCAAGGGGCCAGGAGACCTGACTCTGTTCTCCAGGCCCCAGTGAGGGTGTGTGACTTAAGGCCTCTGAGCCCCACAATCTGCCAGAAACACGAGGGATTGGTCCACCTGGCTTCCAAAGGTCCTTCCAGCTGGGACAGCCTGTGAGTCCACAAGTCTTCATTCAGCACACAGCACACATGCGCACACCTGCTCACGCGCGGCCCCACCTTGCTGAAGAACCAGTCCTCCGCGTCTTTGCGGTTCTTCTCCGCCATCTTCTCGTACTGGTCGCGCATCTCGTTCAGGATGCGGCTCAGGTCCACGCCAGGAGCCGCGTCCATCTCCACGCTGACGTCCCCACCCACCTGGCCTCGAAGGGCGTTCATTTCCTGGGAAGAGAGGAGAGCGGGAGCTCACCCAGAGCTATCCTGGGGAGAGACCCTGGGGCCTGCCTTCTCTACCTCGGAGAGATGGGTGCAGATGACAGACAGACAGATACAGACAGACCAACAGCTCCTCACCCTGAAGGTGAGGCAGGTGTCATCATGTCCCAAACGTGCAGGCCTGTGGATATCAACCATCTCCCCAAAACACACTCAGGGTCCACCCCCAAGGTGTGCTGTGGCAGGAGAGATGGCAAATGCCCATCACGGTGGAGGACGAGCCAGGACAACCTCACTCACTGTCCTGACTGCCCACCTTGTCCCCCACCGCCAACCACACAGCACCAGCAGGGGAGCAGCCCTATGTCAGTATCGGCTGAGCCAGATCTCATCAAGAAATGATAAATTGCTGGGGGGGATGCAATTCACATAACCAGCCTCAAAGCCAGGTGGAGACACTTTCTGGGCACCTGCTACTTAGGACTAGGCTCCCCCAGCTCAGGCCAGCCCAGAGGTCGACTGAGAAGGAAGCCACAAGGCTCATTGGTCCCCCTACAAGGTCTTGGATCCCTGTCATTGGGTTGAGCCTTGAGGTCCCTGGGAATCGGGCACAAGAGGTGGCAGACCTGGTGGAGTCAGACCTGGGTGTGTTTACGGGTCAGACAGATGGGAGGGAAGACCGCTGTGCAGCCTTGAATAAATCCCTTAACCTCTCTGATCGCCAGTTTCTTCTCTGGTAGACGTAGGAAAGAGCTCCCTTCTCCCAGTGCTGCTGCTGGTATCAGCTAAGATAATTGCTGTGAATCACTTGCAATGTGCTGGGCAGATGCTCCTTGTTGTTATGACTATCGCTATTATCATTCATTATAATAATTAGCATGCGTGTTCTTAGACTGATTCGCTCATTAGATAGTTAACTGTCACCACGCAATGGACTGTGCCTCCAGGGACCAAAAAATGTATCTTTGTGGGGAAGAGGGCCCTCCAGGCCTCACCCAGGACCCTCTGGGGGTCTCCCAGGGTCAGACCAAGAGCCCACCAGAGACAGAAACTGGATTGAGAGCATGGCCCTGCCCAGGAAGTCTCGGGGGCCCCAGCCTCGCCTGTTCCCGGGCGAGTTTCTCCTGCTTTCCCGAGCTGGCCCCACCTCCTCGTGGTTCTTCCTCATGTAGGCCAGCTCCTCCTTGAGGTTCTCGATCTGCATCTCCAGGTCGGCTCTGGCCAGGGTCAGCTCGTCCAGCACCCTGCGCAGGCCGTTGATGTCGGCCTCCACGTTCATGCGCAGGGTCAGCTCCGTCTCGTACCTGGGCAGGAGGGAGGCGCAAGCCGTGGAGTGCCACGAGGACACCCCCTCGTGCACACAGAGGGCTCTGTGGTGTGCAGAGCCAGCCCCACTGCCAGCCCCCCAGGGCAGCCCCGAAGCCGACTCACTTGGTGCGGAAGTCGTCGGCTGCCAGGCGGGCATTGTCAATCTGCAGCACGAAGCTGGCATTGTCCATGGTGGCTGCCAGGATCTGGGGGACATGGTGGGCTCAGTGAGCAACACCCTCGGCAGCCCCGGGAAGGCCCTGCAACACCCCTCTCGCAGCCCTTTGGAGAACGGGCCCGAGTGAGGGAGATGCGGGTTCCTGGGGTCTCCTCCTCTGGGCACCCGGCTGGGGGGTTTCCCTGGGGGGCTCTCAGAGTGGTGAGGGCATGCTACCCAGGCACAGGAAACCATGATGCCAGGAGAGGGACCGATATGCACCCCTCTCCCACCATGGGGTCACTGCCTCAGCTGCCTGGACCTCACTCCCTCTTCCCCAACTAAATTCACCTCTAGGCTCAGTTACCACCCCCTCCGGGAAGCCCTCCTCGATGCCCTGCCATACCTCCTCCCTGCTGGTCTCTCTTTCACAGCACTTCCCCCAGTGCAATATTTCTATTACCCTTTTGGCTATTTCATCCTCCACTGCACCCTGGGCTGCAGGGGGACAAGGACACGTCTGTCTCATTCTCCTCGGAATCCCCTGCCCTGGGCACAGTGCCTGGCCCAGAGTCAACCCCAAGGAAATATTCATTTAATTAAGAGCTTAATTAATTAATTAATGAGGTTGTGACTGGCCCCACCTCAAACCCAGGACAAAGTTTTCTTTTCCCACAGGGTCATCCAGGAGGTTAAATGGGAACACAGGAGACAGGCTCTGGAGGGAGCAGAATATTGGTTATTATTATTGCTGCTGTTGTTATTATTGTGAGAAATGCCCAAGAGATGCTCCAATCTAGGGCCGCTGGGGGCGGAGGAGAGCGAGGCCCCTCCCCACTGCCCGGAGGGAACAGAGGGGAGGCCTCGGTGGAGGGGCAGATGAGCCGGGGAGAATCTGGAATTCTTGAGGGCCCAGGACTGAAATGTAGAAGGCAGAAGACGGGCAGCCCCAGGAGGCACACGCAGCTCCAGTGGCTCCTCCAGGGCCTCAGAGCCCGCTCGAGGCCCTAAGTCCTGCGAAGGGACCCCGGGTCAGGCCCTGTTTCCAGACTGAATCCGAGGGCCAGTTTGTTATTGTCCTTGGGCCTCAGTGGGCCCATCTATGGCCTGCAAACCCGCCCCCACCCACCTCCCTGCTCAGGAGGCTCACTGGGCCCAGCGAGGGGCAGTTGTGCAAACTCCCGGGAGGAGGGGGTGGTGACTCAGAGGCGCAGAGGCCTGGTGCAAGTGCACGGGGCTTGGCAGTGAGGAGCTGGCTGACCCCGAAGCTGGAACGGTGACTCACCGGGGCTCCCCTGGGTTCCCCCCTGCGCAGACCCAGCCCCATATCTGATCTGGCGCTCCCTGTGGCTCCGCTTCCGGGGGGAACCTGCAGGAATTCCCTGCCTGGTGGAGGCCCCGGGCAGGAGCAGGCAAGGCCCCTCGCAGGGCAGCACCAGGCCTGGTTCTGCACCAGGAAATAGCAGGCCTTGCTGTCTGGGGCCTCCACAACCTTCTCCCAAGCCCGGCTACCAGAGGTCCTTGACCTCTCACCTGCCTCTGGGGGCTGCAGCACTGTAGGACCCCCCCCACCAGGGGCAGGGTTTGTGCAGAAGACCCAGGTGCCACATTTACAGAACGCCAAGGCTGTGTTCTTAGAGGTCGTGTGCATGTGTGTAACCTGTCTTCTCCAGCAAACTAAGTTAGAGAAATTCCTTCCCTTGGGAGCTTCCAGTCTGAATGGGAAGACACAGCTCCTTCCCTCAGGGATCCCCCCAGTCTGCAAGGGGAGACACAGCCCCTGCCCTCAAGAAGCCACAGAGTGACCATCGTGGAGCGAGATGGAGGACCCACAACGAAAGCAGCCACGAGAAAATGCCAGACTATGAAACCAGCACAGTGAACAGGGTGGAGGCAGAACTTCAAAGTGTTGAAGGGACCCCAAGATCTGGGGATAAAGCCCAGTGCCATCCATCCAGGAGGACTGCCTGGAAGAGGTGAGGCAGGAAGGGGGGCAGACCCAGCAGTGAATGGAATAGTGAGAAGGAGATCTCCAGCCTCACCTCCCAGCAGCCACACCAAACTCTTTCCCACTTCTTTGCCTTTGCCCAGCTGTTCCAGACCTTCCAGGCCACCTGCAGCCTTGCCTGCCCACTCCTCCATCACCCACCCCACCCACACTCCCCCAGAAAGGGAGAACTAACTCCGAGTGACCTCCTTGCGTTGGATGTCCTCCAGGCCTGGGACCAGTGACTGGCCCGGGGCTGCGTTCCAGAGCAAGTGAGAGAGTGAATGGATGAATGAATGAATAAAGGATGGAGACCTGGGACGGGGGAGAAATGTTCGCAAAGGTCCAAAGTTGGGACAGGGTGAGTCAGAAGCAGGTACTAAGGACAGAGGGCAGAGGGCAGGAAGCTCCCACCTTGCTTCGCAGCTCCTCGATGATCTTGAAGTAGTGGCTGTAGTCGCGGGCGGGGCTGGGCCCCTGCTTCTTGTACCAGTCTCGGATCTTCACCTCCAGGTCGGCGTTCGCCTCCTCCAGGGCGCGCACCTTCTCCAGGTAGGAGGCCAGGCGGTCGTTGAGGTTCTGCATGGTCTCCTTCTCGCCGCCCCCCAGCAGGGCATCCCCCACGCCAAAGCTGGAGCCGAAGCCCCCGCCCAGGTTGCAGGTGTAGCCCCCACTGTAGCCGCCTCCCAAGCCTGCCGAGAAGCGGGACGAGGTGACCGACGTGTTGCCAAGGCTGCCAGTTCCCAGGAAGCTGGGCGCCCTGCAGGCACCCCCGACATGGACTGAGGACACCCGAGAGAAACCCCCGCTGGGCATACACAGGCCCTTGAGGGAGCCGGAGGTTGAGAACTGACGGATGGTGGTGGTGGTGGCAGCCATGGTGTGCACAAGTCAGGAGCAGGGTCCAGTCTGGACAGAGACCCCGGGCAGCCCTTTATAACTGGGCTAAAGGGGGGCTGGGCCCCTGGCCCTTGAAGTCAGAGCCAAAACTCCAGCTGTGTAATTTGCTTCTGTTCCAGCGCCCAGGGCCTGGGGCTCAGGCTGGACACACTGAGTGCATCCCCCAGGTCCCCTCCCATGCCCGAGCCTGGCCTGGGCCTGGTGGCCTCTTAGCTGCCCATTGTCTGTTCAGAAACAAAGGTGGTGTTGGAGCCACAGCCCTAGGGTGGGGTGATCCTCCATCCTTGGCCGCAATTAGGCCGCTGAGCTCACTCTTGGGGGGAGTCTGGGGAACCCAGCCCCAGGAGTCAGGAAGGGCCTGGAACAAGCCTCCACAGGCCTAGAGCCCGGGGGCTGCTTTCGCCCCCCACCCAGCACTCCTGGGCCCCAGGGAGAAGGCGGAGAGATTCGACACCCTCCCCCAAGTACAACGTGGCCCTGAGGGAGCACCCCCCCACCCTCAGCCGAGGGGAGAAAAATCAGTCTCTGACAGCAGGGACCCCCAGCCATCTTGGGATGAGTCCAGGACTGTGGGAGGAGACACAGCCCTGGCCTGGAGGGGGTCCCCGTATCTGAGGGGAGCAGACACAGGCACTGACCTGAGGGAGATTTGTTTCCAAGCCTTGCAGGAAGTTAATACACGAGCATCAGTTTCCCCATTTGTAAAGTGGGGGTAATTCCCGCCCCCCATGGTCTTTGAGGGGGTATGGAGAGACAGTCACATCAGTCAAGCTGGTGCCGAGGGGGAGGAAGACACAGAGGGTGGGGTGACCACTCCCACTCATGCCCCAGGGCTTGGGAAAAGCCACCCCGAGGGGCCCCCAGATCTGTGTGGTGGGGTGCCCCTCCATCAGGGCCATGCCCTGGGGGGCCACCCTGCGAGGGAGGGCGCCAGCCCCCATCCTGGCAGCTGGCACCCACCTCCCGACAACGAGATTACCAGCCTAATCTCCGCGGCGCTAATGACTTAGGTGCTGCCAAGATGTTGGTGTCTGCACCGGGCCTGTCTCAGTGCCGAGCTTCCAGCGGCGGCCACGGGCAGGGGAGGGCGAGCCTGGCCCGGGGCGGCAGGCGTGCGGGTGGCCCAGGCTCTGGAGAGGCCCACACACGGGGACAGGGAGGGAGTCAGACTTTCCATGTGGGCTGGAGCTCCCAGGCTGAGGCTAGACTGCCGGAAGGACTTCCTGCCTAGCAAGTGGGTGGCCTCTCACCTGAAGGTGGCCCCTCGCTTGGAGAGTGGGGACAACATGATCTGTCTGGGAGAGAAGGGATGAGCCCCAACTTTATCCTGCTCCCACCCCAGCTGTGAAGTCTGGGGTTCCCAGAGCTGCTGGGGGTGGCGGGGCTCAAAGCCAAGGCTAGAGAGCCAGGGCAGACCACCAAGGCTCTTCCATGAGGTCAGATGTCAGGGAGGACTTCCGGGCACCCCAAGACCGTAGGAGAGGGAACCAATAGAACCTGGGGTCACCTGAGTGGGCCAGAGGCAGGCCCTGCCCCAGTCACCCACACAGGGAATGACAGGCGGTGAAGACCCTCACCATCCCTGCCGGAGCCACATTCCCCGGAACCCTCTCCCCAGAAGCTGGCTGCCCTCCTCCCCCAGGCAGGCCTCACTCGGCTCAAACGGGATGGCCGGACTTCCAGTGCTGAACCTGGCGCACAGTCAATTTAACCAAATTCAAATCTGGGCCTGGGAAGAGGGCCACCGCCCTCAGTGCCTCTCCCCAGAGCCCCCGCCTGCCCTCACCCCACTTCTAACTCCCTCAGACCTTAGTCTTGAGGCCCAGTTTGAAGGGGCAAAAGAGCTTACGAGCCTGGCTTCCTCCCTCTAGAATCACCAAAGCCTCACCCTACGTCACCACCATCTGCCCCTCACCCCGGGCGTCAGGCTGCACACTGCCAGCTGGGCCTCAGTTTCCCCACACCAGTGACTCCCAGGCCCTGTGCCTCTGCTCTTTGGAGATGCTGCTGCCTGTGGACCCCTCTGCCCCTCAACCCAGAAAGGCCTCGCTTGCTGAAGGCCCGGCCCAGCTCAGCCCCCTCCCCAAGGGCAAGGGCAGGGTGAGGCCCTAGGAAGGCCTCCCCAGCTCCCCAGAGTGTGTGGCCATCTCTGGCAGGGCCGAAGAACACCTGGACTTTCCTCCTACACAGCTCGGGGACAGCCCTTGCCAGATCTTCCCAACCACGGTGGGAGGAAACCGAGGCCCGGTGCTCCTGGGCGGCGGCCAGGCAGCAGAGCAGGCTGGGGCCAGGCTCCCTGGGGGGGAGGAAGGCCTGGCAGGAGCAGCCAGAGGGCTGCACAGAGGTCCTCTCAGCCATGACTCCTCCTGCCCGGGCCTGTCCTCCACCCCCGGCAGGGAGAGGCCCCGGGCCCACAGCCCCCGCTGTCGTCAGCAGCTTGGCCCACATAGGGGACGAGAGGAAAAGGAGGAAGAGATCAGCCCCAGAGGTTTCTGGGAGCCAAGCACAGAAGGAGAGGAGACAACAGGAGGCCCCCAGGGAGACAGCGGGGATGGCTTCCAACATCCCCCGGGGTCCTCAGGCCAGCCCCAGGCTCAACCACCCCACAAGCCCTGGATATCCTCCAGAGGTTGCTGAGAAGCCCATGTGCTGGAGCGTGGAGGGCGGACAGGCCCCACCTCAGAGCTGAGCAGGCCCAGGGAACTGGGGAGGGTCCCGGGTCTACACCACCCCCACAATGCTGACAGAAGGTGCAGGGTGAGGAGCAACCTGAGGTATACAGTGGATGTTCAACAGATGCATATTGACGTTGACACAGGTCATGACATATCTGCCCAGCTGACCTTGGCTCCTACAGATCCCCTAAGCATTAACCGTCCACCCCTGATCCCTTCCCAGAACCCAGGGCATGGCTTGTATGCAGCAGGCGCTCTGTAAGTGCTTGTTGAATTGTTAGAGACAGGGAGCCTGGGCCATGACTAGATGGCAACAGGGACCCAGGAAAGGAATACACTGCCACTTACCCTCCCCCCAAGGAAAAGGGTCCACATCAGGGGAGGTCAGGGAAAGCCAGAGTCCCAGGAGCCCAGAGGCAGGCTCCCAGCTTAGCTTGGCTTGGCTGATGAGAAGAGGACCCCAAATCCTTCAGGGGTCCCAAAGTCCCTCACTCCATCCCGGATCCCTGCCCCAGGGTGCCTGTCGGCTCCTTTCCATTCACCCCACAAACACGGAGCCCACTCTCACCTCTCACCTGCGGGCACCTTGCCCGGGATGGGAAAGGCAGGGCCAGCAAGGAACTCACAATGCCCTGCCGCCTACCTCATCCCAGAGCACTCCCCACCCCTGCCCAGCCATGCACCCTGCCCAGCCACACCTGCCCTCAGGGGGAATCTGCTTCTTCCTCTCTGCCGCCTGCCCAGATCCACCCACTAATGATTTGTGTCTGGCTCCAAAGGGGCCCCACCCTCCCCGGGGCAGCAGGAGATGCAGAACATTCCTGGGGCTCCCAGGAGCTTCCTCCAGAGTGGGAAGTCAGAGGCGGGGTCCCCCAGGGCCCCCTGCACACCCCAGGGGTTGCCAAGTGCGCCCTCCCCAGGGACAAGCAGACTCAGCCACCTCCCTCTGACAGGTTTCCAGGAACCATCGGCTTGGGGTGGACACAAGACATCAGATACAGTCACCTGGGGTCACCCCACACTTCCAGGCAGGGCCATCAGCTGCCCCGGGCCCCTCTCCAAAAAGGACCCTCCCCTGATGGAACCCAGGTCAGGAGAGGGCAAGGGAGGGCGGGCAGGAAGCAGCGGGAATGGGCGGGGAGGAAGTCGGGGAGCCTGGGAAGGGGAAGCGAGCGCTGAGGGAGGCACCCGTGGGAACTCCTGCTGCTGCCCACAGGCTGGAAGACTCCAGGAGACAGGACTGCATTCCTCCCTCAGCCTCCCCTTCCTCTTCCCACTCCCCCGCTTCCTTGGCTTAAGGGGGTATGGGGGAGGGTGAGAGGCAGCAGCCCAGGTAGGGTCCTCTTTCAGGCTGGCACCCCCCTTGGCCCTGCAGACCAGCTGAGGGGGCCCTGAGGGCGCCCCAGGACCCAGACCCTGCCTTCCGGACCCCGGCTTTCCAGGGTCCTCGGGCCAGCCCCACCTGCCGGCGCTGCTCTCTGCCCTCATGCCCTGTGAGGCTGGTGGCTCCGGCTCACTCACACTCATTGGGACCTGCTGTTTCTTCGGTGCCCTGGAGAGATTTCCTGCAGGGCAGCTGTGGCCCAGGTTCCCTGACAGAGGGGCTTGGTCTCCCCCCAGAGAGGATCCTTCCTCAGGGTAGCAGCTGTGCCTCCCCCTCACACTGGGAGCTCACTTGGGGTGGGGGCTGTGACTGCCTGTGTGAGCGTGGGGATGCTGAGCATGCCGGTCTCCTCCCTCCTTCACCTAACACAGCCGGCAGGAAGGGGGCTCTTGGCTCTTTGTCTCGGTGCATGACCACCCAGCCCACCACAGTGTGACCAAAAAGGGGGGACAGTCAGAGGATGACCTGGGGACGGAGAATCAGAAGGAGGACCAGGGGAGGAGGATCAGGGGAAGGAGGATCAGGGGAGGAGGACCAAGGGAGGGAGGAGCAGGGGAGGGAGGACCAGGGGAGGGAGGACCAGGGGAAGAGGATCAGGGGAGGGAGGACTAGGGGAGGAGGATCAGGGGAGGGAGGACTAGGGGAAGAGGACCAGGGGAGGGAGGACCAGAGGAGGGAGGACCAGGGGAGGGAGGACCAGGGGAGGGAGGACCAGGTGAGGGAGAACCAGGGGAGGAGGACCAGGGGAGGGAGGATCAGGGGAGGAGGATCAGGGGAGGGAGGACCAGGAGAGGAGGACCAGGGGAGGGAGGATCAGGGGAGGAGGATCAGGGGAGGGAGGATCAGGGGAAGAGGATCAGGGGAGGGAGGACTAGGGGAGGAGGATCAGGGGAGGAGGACCAGGGGAAGAGGACCAGGGGAGGAGGACCAGGGGAGGGAGAACCAGGGGAGGGAGGACTAGGGGAGGAGGACCAGGGGAGGGAGGATCAGGGGAGGAGGATCAGGGGAGGGAGGACCAGGGGAGGAGGACCAGGGGAGGGAGGATCAGGGGAGGAGGATCAGGGGAGGGAGGACCAGGGGAGGAGGACTAGGGGAAGAGGATCAGGGGATGGAGGACTAGGGGAGGAGGATCAGGGGAGGGAGGACTAGGGGAAGAGGATCAGGGAAGGAGGACCAGGGGAGGAGGATTGTGGGAGGCAAGAGGAGGCAGAGTGGCCTGGATCCCAGTGTTCCCAGCTCAGGAAGTCCACACTGGGAAGGGAGTGATCCGTCCTTTCCAAGGGCAAAACAGGAGGCAGAGGCCTGGGCTTGGTGGCACACCTGCCCCACCACAGGCCCCCTTCCGGCTCCTCCCCTGGAGGCCTGCCTCCTCCTGAAGCTCCCAACCGGCCTCCAGGAGCAAGCTCCCTCCGCTACCCTGCCCAGTCCCCTCGTCCTACCTCTGCCTCAGAACCCGGGCCCTGGGGGTTGTAATCCAACCTTTCAGGTGAGGTAGCCTTTCCCCAGCAAGGCTGTGGGAGGAACCACAACTCCTTATCTCCCCCAGCCCCAGGTCAGGCACATCATCTGTGATCACGACCCTGCACCTTACGAGAAGAGCTCAGGTGCCTGGGGTCCATCTGGACCCTGTGTAGCCTGGGGCACATCACGTCCCTTCTCTCAGCCTCAGCTCCCTCATCTGCAAAATGAGGCTACTAGACATCCATGCCAACTCTTCGTGAGGCTTAAACAAGAGAGCGTGTCACAGCGGCTGGCACCGTGCCTTGTATGTACAAGGGACTCCGTGAAGGCTCGGCGACTCCAGAGCTGGCTGGGCGAAGGCTCTCGGGGCTGAGACACAGCCCTTCCCTCCCTGCACCAGGCAAGTAATGCCCCAACCACGTCCACCTCCCAGTCCCCAGTACCCATGAAGGTGTACCTTACCCGGCAAAGGGAGCTTGAGGGTGTGATTACGTTAAGGGACTTGCTATGGGGAGATCATCCTGGATTAGCTGGTGGAGCCCAATATAATCACAGGGGTCCTTATAAGAGGGAGGCAGGAGGGTCAGAGTCAGAGAAGGAGATGTGAGAACAGAAGCAGAGGTCAGAGTGGTGCAGCCATGAGCCAAGGAATGTGGGCAGACTCTGGAAGCTGGAAAAGGCAAGGAAGAGATCCCCCCCTCCAGAGGCTCCAAAAGGAGCACGGCCCTACTGACACCTTGATTTTAGCCTCGTAAGATGCATTTCAGACCTCTGACTTCAGAACTGTAAGATAATAAATGTGCAGCTTTAAGCCCTGAAGTTGTAATTTGTTACATCGGCAATAGAGAACTAATACATTCCACTGGCCCATTCTAGCATCAGTGAGTGCTAGCCATTCTCACTTGTGTTAGAATTATTCAGCAGTGGATCTGCTCCCCTTCCAGAATCATAATCCTTTGCAGCCAAAAGATGGCTTTCCATTCATCTCTGGGCCCACGATAAGGTCTCACTCAGTGCTTCGTACACAGTAAGTACCTGATTGATGCTTGGTGAGTGGACACAGGCAGGCAGGGCCCTAAGTTGGACACCATTCAGCAGCCATTCATTGCATCACTGTGTGACATTCCCCGGCTGGGTGCTGAGACTCCGGCACTGAGTCAGCCGAGCCCTGCCCTTAACAAGCGCAGGCCGGGGAGCGGGAGATGCACAAACAGTCCGTCACAGCACGGTGTTCTTTGTGCCGTGATAAAGGTATGTGTGTACAGCACCTGGGAGGAGCGGGAGGGAGCGACTCATTCAGACCAGGCCGCTGAGGACAGTTTCACAGGGAGAGACAACAAAGCTGGGTTTCGGAGCCAGGGTAGGGCTCTGCCAAGCCGAGAAGACAAGGTGAGAAATCACCCAGGCAGAGGTGGGGACACGCCTGGTGGGTTTGGGGAACCCAAGCCAGGAAACTTGTAGCTGGATCCATATTCCCAAGGGGGTGCAATAGGAATGCTAAGGAAAATGGATCCCAGAAAAAAATACATCCATTCGGCTACTGTTCATTGAGCGCCTACTGTGTGCAGGACACTGTCCTGGGCTCTGGGGATAAGGGGATGACCACAACAGACAACATCTTTGGATGGATGCATCTTTGGATGGAGCAGACACTCTAGCGGGAGAAATGGGCAATAACCAAACCAGAGAACCATACGTTCTCCATGGAAACATACAAGGGAACGTGGGTGCCTCTGGGGGCCAGGGAAGAAAGGCCTCTCCTAGGCCACATTTACGGGGGAAACCAAATTAAGGAAGGAGCCAGTGAGATACAGGGAAGGGCATTCCAAGCTGAGGTAACAGCAAGTGCAAAGGCCCTGAGGCTGGACCAAGTACTCTTTTGCAGCAAACATAAAGAAGGGCCAGTGTGGCTGGGGTGGGTGAGCAAGGGAGAGAGGGGGCTACACAAGGGGAGATGGGGCAGAGCAGTGGCTCTCAGCCCTGCTGCACCAGAGCTGGGCCCAGGGGTGCTAAAGAGAGCCAGACCCGAGGACAGTGCTCCAGAGCCTGGTAGGCCAAGGCAAGGCACCTCCTTGTCAGTTTTTGCTTGTTTCACTGCCTTTAACGAGCTAACGTGCACTGTGACTCTCCAAGGAGGGAACAAAGTGCTAAGCGTTTCCCAAACTTATTCACCCATGGAGCCACTTCCGGGATGAGCATGTGGACCTCAGGTTCCTTAGAACTCATCTTGGGAATCTCTGGGCCAATTCCTGTAAGTGGAAGAAACGGCCAGAATGAAGGTTGGAAAGGGAGACCGCCACGAAGGGCGTGCCGCAGGGTCTGGACTTTATCCTGTAGCAATGGAGTCAGCCAAGCGTTGCTGTGCAGTTTTGTTTTTAATGTGTCTGTTTATAGAGATTTTAATCATACAAAGGGATATTACTGAGCCTGTCAATGCCTCCGTGCCCCAGTTAATCATCTCTCTTGGAGAAGCACCTCATTCTTTTTAATCCATCATGACCATGAGCTATAATTTATTTACTCCTGTCCCTACCAACCACCTCTCTGGTCTCCAGGTTTTTCGGCTTTTACAAACAACTGCGTAATAAACGGCCCTGAACAGGGCGCCTGGGGAACTTTGTGAATACATCCTTAGGGAAATTTCAGCAGCAGGATTACGGGGCTAAAGGGTAAATCCATTTTTTACTTGGATAGCTATTGCCAAATTTTCTTCCAGAGTGAAATGAAATTATATCTTTGCTTTAAAATACTCTCATCTCCCCACAAAAGCAGGGGGAGAGAGAAGGAACAAGAATGGCAGCATGTTGACAATTATTGAAACTAGCAGTGGGCATACAGAAGTCCGTTTTGCTATTCTCTCTACTTTTGCATATATTGGAAATTTTCCACAGTAAAAAAAAAAAAGTCTTCTTGAAAAGTTCTACAAATTTTTGCTCCCACCAACCGTAAATGAGAATAACTCTCCCCGGCACGTCCACCAGCACGGGTCTCGCCAAGGTTTGAAGGTTTGTCTGCTGTTCTCCAATTTTTGTTTCTGCTAGTTAAAAAAGGCTTCTCGGGGCCAGCCCAGTGGCGCAGCGGTTAAGTTCGCACGTTCCACTTCGGCGGCCCAGGGTTTGCTGGTTCGGATCCTGGGTGCGGACGTGGCACCGCTTGGCAAGCCATGCTGTGGTTGGCGTCCCACATAGAAAGTGGAGGAAGATGGGCACGGATGTTAGCTCAGGGCCAGTCTTCCTCAGCAAAAAGAGGAGGATTGGCAGCAGTTAGCTCAGGGCTGATCTTCCTTTAAAAAAAAAAAAAAAGGCCTCTCTCTTGCTTCAGTTGCATTTCTTCAGTCACGAGTGAGATTGAAGCTCCTTCCTTAAATGTTTTGGGTCGCTTCTTGTTTTTTATGAACCAGCTGTTCCTCATCTTCACCTCTGTTTTCCGTGCGGTCTTCTTCCTGTCTCATGTGAGCTGTTGGTAAATGTGGGAAGAAGGCCTTTGGCACATGGGTTGCGAACGCATTTTCCCAGTTGGCCACCAGTCTTCCAACCTTGTTTATAGTCATTTTCCACATGGATGACCTCCCTTAGGTGACATTCGCTGATTTCTTCTTTCCTGCATCTGGGCGGCAGGTAGTTTGAAGAAGGGCTCACTTTGGTGGCGATGTGAAAGCTGGATGGGCCCAGGGCTGGGCCCACGGCTGAAGCAATGGCCTGGGAGAGAGATGGTAGGACGGCACATGGTGGCCCGCTCAGAGGCAGGCCTGTGCGGCGGACACACCTGGATGACTCTGCATTTTTGGGGGTTGAGCAGGTGGCCGGGTAATGATGCTGCTGACTAGGATGGAGAAGCCAGAGGGGAAAGCAGGATTCCAAGGAAGAGAACAATTCATGGCTCTCAAAGCACTGAGTAGCCTGCGAGGTCACACCTGTTTGCCTGTCTCCTCCTCCAGACACGAGCAGGGACCCTGCCTCCTTCTTCTCTCATCCCCAGAAACAGACGTAGCCAATGGTGCTTGATAACCGTAGAAATGAATGAATAAGCGAACAACCTGAGTTGAGGGTGGCTCTGCCTGGGTGGAGATGTCAGGAGGCAGAAGGAGGAATTCACAGCAGAGGGGACTTTCTCCTCCCTACTTTTCCCCCAAGGAGTTGATGGTGTTGGCCCCACCTCGTCTGAGCCAGCCAGACCTGGCCGTGTCCACCAACCTGGGGCAGAAGACCTGGGTGTGTGTCCCGAGAACTCTGGCATCCACCGGCTCCTAGGAGGTGGCAGCTGAGGGACCCTGCTGGACACCAGGTGAGGAAGTCTCCACCTAGAGGCGAGAGCGAGGGAAGCAGGGAGCCAGTGAGGTCAGGAGAGAGACTACAGAAGCAGAGCCCTAGGGCTAGAGCCCTGCAGAACTTTCTAGAAGGCCGGCTGGCCCCAGTAGACTACCGAGGCCCAGAGGAACACCTCCAGGGCAGGGCAGGCAGGCTGATCACATTTCTGGGGGTAGTTTCCAGGTCACCACCTGGAGACGGGATGGAAACACTGACCAGACTGCTTGACCAGGGAGCAGGGGAGGGGGAGAAAGAGGACACTGGGGGGCTCCCCCCTCACGAGGTCGTCCCTCTCACCGCTAGGCTCCGTAGCTCCCAAGGGGGAAGCCAGAAAGCTTCCGCTCAGGACTGCAGGCCCCGGGGCTTTCCAAGAAGGATCCCCGTTTCCACCCGGACTCTCCAGCACGCCGGCTGGAGCCTCAAATCTGTACCAGGAGCGCCCTCTGCTGGCCACTCTGGGCCGCCGCCTCTGCTCTGCAGTCCTGGGAAGTGACTGCCTGGGGCTGGCGGAGGGACGAGGGGACTCAAGACGTCCTCCATCTCCGCTTCACACTGTCCCTCCTCCAGGGCCTTGGCTTCTCCTCACCATCTTCAGCTCCTCTCCCTCCAGTCCCATGACCTGCATAGCACCAGGGACCTAGGCTGGGCCATTGTGTCTTTTCCCCTGCCTCCAGGCCAATGGACATGAAAATCCTTTCTGAAGCTGGCTTGTGCATTACTCTCCCCTTATTCTCCATCTCAAAAAACCCTCCCCTGCCTCTGGCACAGAGCTCTCCTCCCCGCTCCCACCTTAGGTCGTTCTATTAAACTGCTCACCCCAAAGTCAACCTTCCTACTCAGCTTCTGCCAGCCCTGAGTGTGAGGGTCCCTGAGGCACTGTCCCTCCGTGGGGCCACCCTCTTCCTGCTGCAAACTCCTTACGGACTGCAGCTGCTCTTAGCTCGCTCTTGTCGGAGAGCCCCATGCAGAGTGTGGCACCCACTCCACTCCCAATAGATGGAACGTGTCTGTGTATAAGCCTTTGTGAGTGACCAGTGTGTGCATCTGTGTCCTGGCGTGCCCTGTGTGTGTGTGCACAGACAGGACAGTGCGTCCACCTCTAGGGGGTCTCTGTAGGATGACCCTGGTGGGACTCCTCGCCCAGGCTTCAGGCTGCTCTGAGCTGGAGGCAGGGGGCGTCCGGCGCCGCCAGAGGGCAGCACTGGGCCACTGTGGCATCGCTGGGCGACTTGACCCAGACGTACAGACGCCCACGAAGGCCTGGCGAGAATGACTTCAGAATAACAACAAAAAATTAAAAATAGAAATACCATACGATCCAACTATCCCACTACTGGATATTTATCAAAGAACATGAAATCAATGATCCAAAGAGAGTTATGCACCCTTATGTTCATTGCAACATTATCCACAATAGCCAAGATTCGGAAGCAATCCAAGTGCCCATCAACTGAAAACTGGATAAAGAGGGTGTGGTGTAGATATACAAAGGAGTACTATTCAGCTATAAAAAAAAAGACAAAATCGTCCCATTTGCAACAACATGGATGGACCTTGAGGGTATTATGTTAAGTGAAATAAGCCAGACAGAAACAAATATTGCACGATTTCACTCGTGTGTGGAAGATAAACACGTAGATATCAGAGAACAGATTAGTGGTTATCAGAGGTGGGGCAGGTGAAAAGGATAAAGGGGCACGTATGTATGATGATGGACAAAAATCAGACTACTGGGGGTGAGCACCAGGAAGTGTGTTCAGAAATTGATAAACAATAATGTACACCCGAAATTACACAATGTTATAAAACATTATGACCTCAATAAAATTACTGGGGGAAAAAAAAAGAATAACCCAAAATCCAGGTAGTGCTTTACAGTGCGTCCTGGGAAGGAGCGCTCCTCAGAGCTTCTGAAACTGGGCGGTGGGTTCACGGGTATTTGTTGTATCTTAATTCTCAAATCCTATGCAGATTTTGTAGATATTATTTTTATTATTATTTTATATCATATATAAATATAATATATATTATGTTATATAAAATATTATAGTCTTATTATTATTATTATTTGTAGTATTACTTTTTTTTCTGGTAAAGAACGGCCTCCGAGCTCTCTCTAGGATGAGGAAAGACCACTCACCCCTCTGAGTAAACTCTCCTGGGGCAGCACTGAGCCTCAGCGCCCTGGTCTCCCCAGAACTCCCGGGAAGGGCTCTGAGTTTCCCAGGGTTGACCGTGGCCTTGGGTCCTCATCAGGCCTCTCCCCAATAAGCCACACAGCTCACACACATTCACACTCTCATACTCAAACAAATTCACACTCACGCTCATTCATAGACTCCTACAAGCTCACACACATTTACATACACACTCCCAGGTTCACACATCCACAGCCTTCACACAGTCACACTCATAGACACACATTCACAATCACGGGTATACACATACTCACACCCACTCATAGATCCATACACACTCACATACATTACACATTCACAGACTCCCACACTAACACAATCAGCTTACGTGCACATTCATACAGACTTACACACATTCACACTCACAGATAGACTTACACATACAGTCACAAACCCATACACACACTCACTCACATCCATACTCTCACACATTCATACAGCCTTGCACAACCTCACACACTAGTACACATTCAAAGCCTCACACACTAATACACATTAACTGACACACTCATATTTTCACACATTCATGGACACACTTATGCACACACTCACACTTGTGCACATTTACAGGCCTCTCACTGTTCATACTTTACACACATTCACACACTCACACAAAGCAGCCATTACTACTCACACACTGGCCCATTAAACTTGAGTCTTCACAGGGGGAGAGAAGGAGCTTGTACCACCTTGATCCTAAAAGAGATTTCTGGAACCTTTCCAGGAGACCCCAATCCCAAGGTGGAGGGATGTCTCCTCAGACTGGAGGAAGCAGAAGCAGAGCTAGGATCATATGACAGCCTTTGCAAGTCCACAGGCCTCAGAGGAATGCCTCACACTTCCCGCACCCATTCGTTAGTTCATTCTGTCACTCCCTGAGCTCCGTGAGGGAGGGCCTGGGGCCATGACAGTGGACACACAGTCGACCCTGACCTTGGGGAGCTTTGTGTCCAGGAGACACACATGGACCTCACAGACTGACTGAGCAGGGCATCATGGAGGCCTGAGCAGGTGCGGCTGTGGGGGCACCTACGAGGGGTACAGGACAGCAGGGGACAGAGTCTGAACAGGGACCCGTACACAGAGGGGTCCCAGGTAGACCCTGGCTTTCCAGGCAAAGGCCGTGAGGCACAGGGGCCTGGTGCTTTCCGGGAGAGTGAGACGCTGTGCACAAGGCAAGTTGGCTGGGGACAGTGAGATGGAAGCTGGGCCTGGAGAGTCTGGCGGGAGCCCACCTGTGGATGGCCCTGTATGCCATACTAGGCATACTTTCTCTTGAAGGCCACAGGACACCCTGGTCAACTGTGCAAGACAGGAGACAAAGACACTCTGCAGAGGCCGCCAGTGTGTGTCCAGAAGCTCCAGGACTGGCAGTTGCCCTCAGCCCCTCTCCTGGGAGCAGAGCTAGCCCAAAAACTCCATCCGCTGGGGCTGGCCCCGTGGCCGAGTGGTTAAGTTCGCGCGCTCCGCTGCAGGCGGCCCAGTGTTTCGTTAGTTCAAATCCTGGGCGCGGACATGGCACTGCTCATCAGACCACACTGAGGCAGCGTCCCACATGCCGCAACTAGAAGAACCCATAACGAAGAATACACAACTATGTACCGGGGGGCTTTGGGGAGAAAAAGGAAAAAATAAAATCTTTAAAAAAAAAAAAAAAAAAAAAACTCCATCCGCTGGTCCAGGGAACCCCCCAGGTGCAGCCATGTCCTTCCCTAACTCATCAGATTGAGTCCCCCATCAGTGACAGAGGGTCTGTCTGTGCAAAGGGTCAGAAACAAACACATGGCACCAAGAACCTAGGAATCTTCAGGAAAAGTTGCCAGCTCCTCCCAAACAGCCTGCCGGAGCCAGGAGGCTGGCTCTAGCCCAGCAAGGAGTGAGGGGGTGTGGGGATCACCCACAGGAGGAGCAGGGGCTGGCAGGCATGGCAGAGCAGAGCTGGGAACAGCTGGGGGAGGGCACTGGGTCCTGGCTCCCCAGCTAGGGCCCATTCCTGGTTGGGGAAGGGTGGGGCTGCTCCAACCCACACATTCCAGCTGCGGCCGCACCCTTCCAGCCTGTTCTCACCTGTTCCCACGATTTCCCAGGCTGCCCTGGGCCCGGCTCTCAGGGCCAACTCCCAGAGTCCTTCCAGGGTTCGGAATCCAACTATAGGGACCCTGGTCCAAACATCCAGAAGCCCACTTCCAGTGGGACAACTGCCTCCCCCCAGCATATACACACGAATGCACACATGCAAGCAGAGACATATACACACACACACACATGCGCGCGCGCACACACACACACACACACACACACTGAACTAGCCTCAACCCCAGGATGCCAGGACACGGAGCAGGGCCTTCAAGGAGCTGAGGCACTTCCTTCCACTGCAAACAGCATCACCTCCCAGGACAAGGTGCTACCTTCCTGCCACAAGGCCCTGGACAGGGGAGGGGGGATGGCAGCCAAAGTCCCTAGAGGGTCCCCAGGAACAAGGTCACCCCAGAATGCCAGCCCTAGGGCTCAGTGAAAGGAAGGCTGGGGAGGAGGATGCTGAGGGTCCCTGCCCCAGCCTGACACACCCCAGGCCAGTCCTGCCCCCACTGCTCAGTGATGGGCAAGCTGGGGCGGGGGGCTGCACCCACTCTGCTACCCCTCTCCCCTGACTCAGGCCCCCTGGCTGCCTGGAGCTCAGGTGCTGCCCCTCACAGGTGCAGCATCAACATCTCGGCTCATCCCTCAGTCTCTCTCCCACAGCCCTGGTGTCACCCTTCCTGACCTTCCAGGCAGGACGGGATTCCCACGCCCACCCTGGGCCCAGGGCCGGGGCCGTTTGTTCCCACCAAGTGCTGGGAAGTGATTTCTGCAGCCCCAGCAGCCCAGGGCCCGCCCAAGAAACAGCCCTGCCCTGCCTGCTGCAGGGGCATGACGAGGACCAGCCCCGGCCCACGGGCTAAGCTCAAAACTGCTGAGGCTACAGAACAGGGTGAGGGGAGGCAAGGGCACCCTGTACCCATTCTACCGCAGACCTCAGAGGAAGGGGTGAACAGTGGGCAGGGTCCCCAAATCCCAGACTTGAGGGTACCTCCCCCTCCCCCAGCTGGGAGCCTGGCCTGAGCCACAGAGGCTGATGGGGAAGCTGTAGAGCTGCCATGGGCTGGGCTGGGGGTCCCCCAGTGGGGAAGGGGTGGGGTCCCAGCACAGCCCGTCTCAGTCCCAAAGCACTTCCTCAGTCTCCAGGTCACATTCCCTCCACCAAGAGCCCAGGGGCCTTGGCAGGGCAGGGGCTTCTGTCCTCCTTTTACAGGAGAGGAAACTGAGGCCCAGAGAGAGCAAGTGGACTGTGGGCAGAATTCCACCACAAGTGAGTAGTGGGGATGACCTGGACTGACACCCACGTAGGTCCCTCCCAGCCCCTGTCAATGCAGAAAGCCAGGGGTTGGGGGGTGGGGGAAGCAGGCCAGGGCCCATGGGCACAGGGCCCCACCCAGCACCCAGAGCTCCAGCTGGTGAGGATAAAGCCCTCCCTGAGAGACTGGGGGCAATGAGCAGGATGTGCCCCCTGAGGTTTCCCAGGCTTTGGGAGACGCTTGCCACCCCCAGCTCTCAGAACACCCTTCAGACTTCCACCAGAATTTGCTGAAAAGGAGCAAGTCCCGAACTACAGACTATCTTAAGCCTCAGCCTCCAGCTCCCTGAGTGCAGGGACCAAGGAGGGGCATGAGTAGGGGGTGAACAGGGGCACCCCAAATGCCCAGCCCATCGTGGGGCTGGGGCTCCAGCAGCCTGAAACCCCCACCAAGCAAGGACGTGCAAGGCAAGCAGTTCCCACACCCCGTCCCAGGCAGCTGCCAGGCCCCGTCCTTACAAGGCAGTGGCGCTGAGCTGGCTGGGGCAAGCAGGGGTCTGGGCGGGGCGCAGCACACCTGGCTTGGCCAAGCCCGGACGCACCCGCTTGTGAGGAATGTGGACGCCGCCCGGGCTGGCCTGGGAAAGCTGCCACCCCCTGGCTCCCGCCTGGCCCTGACTCAGCCTGGGTGGGCCGGGAAGCTGCAGCCTCAGCAGGACCAGTCTCTCCGCCCCACCCTCCCCATTGGCACCCAGGGATTGAAGCCTGTGAGAGGGCGTGAGAGGGGCCACGGGCTGGGTCAGTGCCCACCGGGCCTCAGGACTTGGAGGCACAGCAGGGACACTGCTGGACTTGCCCTTCTCCTGCACAGCACGGGGTCTGCCCACAGCAGGTTCCCCCAAATGTCAGGATAGTGGGTGCTCCAAACACAGCGGTCTGCCCCATAGGACCTGAGCCCTCTAGCACAGGCTTCATCCCTTCTCTGAGCCTCAGTTTCCTCATCTGTCAGAGGGGGCCGTGATGGCTCCTCCCGCAGTGCAGGACTCAAGTGGCGAGGAAGCAGCTGCTCAGCCTGCAAGCACTTGACAAGCAGTGGGAAATCAATGACAGCTTTGACCTGGCCTGGTGACTTTGGGAGGGAGGAGAAACGGAAAGACCCTCAGGTTCCTCCCCTCCCCAAGTCGCAGCGCCATCTGCCAAGCCCCAGGAGGCCCGGGTGATCCCGTGGGTCCTCTGTCTGTCCTCCAGTATGGATATCCCAGACTCCCCAGGACAGGGGCTACGTCTCCCTCCTCAGACTAGGAGCTCCCCGAAGGCTGGGGCCATGTTCCTCCCTCAGACAGGGGGCTTCCCAGGGACCGAGACGCCCCATCTTCCTTTCTCTGTCTCCCCACAATCCCAAGCCCTGGGCCAAGGAGACCAAAAGCCAGAGAGGGTCAGAAAAACTGTCCTTCCCTCCACAGCGCCACCCCCGCTTCCCCAGGCCTTGACATCCCTGCTGCTCACCCACCCAGCCAGTCCGCAGACCTGATGCTGGCGCTGACCCTGGGGGCTGGTGAACCTCCCATGCGTCCCCTGCTGTCCCCAGGCAGGACAGAGGGCCCCCTCCTGCCCTCCCTCCCCTGAACCCTCCCCACAGCTGGCCGGCCCGGGAGGGCTCTCTTCCTGGGACCCACACTTCTCTGCTGTGATTCAGGCACAGTGCCTCTCGCCGGCCGTCTCCTCTCCAGCCCCACCAAGACCAGAGGGGCTGGGAGCCGGGGCTGGGGTTGGGGGCCACACAGTCAAAGGGTGCTGGGACAACAGCTGGCTGGCCTGAGCTTGGGAAGGGAGAGGACAGATCCCCAGGCCCACGGGGCCCTGCTGCCCCCTGCCCAGCTGCTCCCACTTGCAGCCAGGCTTCTCCTCAGCCGCCAGGCGTGCAGGCCCAGGTTGGGGTGTGGCGTTGGCAGGACAAACAGTCTCCAGTGTTGGGTGTTGCGCCTTGGTTACCAAGGAGGGAGGCTGGGGCTGGCTCCCTGCCGTGTTTGCGCCCCGGGCTGATTGAGTGGGTGCGGAGGGAAGGCGGAGGATTTGCGGTGTGGAGCGCGGGCTTCCCACTCCCAGGGCCTGCAGGCAGGGAGAGCCAGCTGGGACTCGCAGCTCCCGAGCTGATTCAGACTTGCTCCCGCCCTCCCTTTGGCTCTGGGACACACCGGGCCAGGCTGAGTCTGCTGGGGGCAGGGCGGGCTCTCCTGCAGCTCAGATGGGGGCCTGGGGCCTGGGACCCCAACAAGGCAGCCACTGCTATGTCCTGACCCCCAGGACTGACCATACCACAGCCTGGCTCAGGCCACTCGGGAGAGGTTCCCAGGACACCAGCTCAAGTTACTGCCCCTCTCTGGGCCTCAGTTTCCCCATCAGTAAAGTGTCCCTGAGGAGCCTCCCTAGTTCTCTTCCCCCCATTGTGAGCTGAGAGGTGGAACAGCTGGGCTATGGTGGGGGAACTGTGGCTGGCTGGGGACCCCTGGCCATGAGGGCTCCTTACACATCCCCACAGGCCCACTGCCCGGCCCGGGGCTGCCACCCATGAGATCCAAGGGATGGCTGAGTGCAGGAGCCCAGGGCTGCGGCCAGGAATGGTGCTGGAGGGGAGGGGGCCTCCCTCCCTGCTGGTCCTGAGGGTGGGGGCTACTCTTTCCCCCTCCCCCAGCACTGGCCGAGCAATAGCCAAAAGACTCCCGGCCTGACCCCTGGTGACTTCTCACCAGGTCCCTGTCACGGCCTCAGCCCCCGCCTCTCAGACAAAAGCCAGCCTTCATTCATTAGACCATTTATTAAGCACCACCTGTGTGCCTGGCTCTGTGCTGGAGGCTGGGGAGGCAGGACCGGGGCCCTGACCCCACATCAGGGACACACAGCCCAGTGCAGGAGGCCATGGGCAGCACCATGGGGGCCCCATGAAGACAGGACAGGGAAGGCTTCCAGGACATGGAGAAGCTGGGTCTTGGGGGAGGGGGCTGGCAGGGGAAGAAAGGGAGAGGATTTAAGGATGTGGACAGCCATGCCACAAAAACCCCAATCAGTATGGGCATTTGCAAGTGGGGGCATGGAGGTGAGGCCAAGGGACAGGCAGACAGGCAAGGTGCTGGTCTTTAAGGTCCTTGTCACCAGGCTGAGACACTGAATGGAGGTGATCGCAGGGGGAGGGGAAGGACCCGGCCCCGGGTGGGAGGGACCCAGCTCCCCACAAGCAGACACTGTCTCTGGCCCTGACCAAGGCTCTGGACACCCCCGGAAGCCCCAAGCCCTCAGCCTCTGCTTTGGATAAACACATGAGCTCACGGCAATCCAGTCCAGACCTGTCCTCTGAGGCCTCAGATAGGCAAAGCCAGAGGGAGGAGGCCTGTCCTTGCAGCTGCGCCAGCCACGGGGTCGCTCCGGGGGCCAAGCTGACGGGGCACAGAGGGTCCTGGGCAGGCATGGCCCCCTGGCTGGAGGGAAGCCAGCAGGCCACAGACTCAAATGCCTGCAGGGCCAAGCCCCCGGGGAGTGGACAGCAGGGAGGGCTGGGCCCCGGGGGAATGGAAGTCCCCTCCCCAGCAGCCACCCCAGGCTGCTGCCCACAAACGTGGGGGTCCCAAAGCCACCTCACCTCCTCATGTCGCACTCAGGAAGCCAGACTCTGGATTTGCTGGGAAGCTGCCTAAGCTTTAAAATGTAGGTGCTGATTGCAAAATAACCCCCACGCAGGTCAAACAGCAGGGACAGGAGAGAGCCTTGGACCTGGGGGCCTGAGGGACCATTGAACCCCATGGCCCCCTAGACAAGAGGGTAAACTGAGGCCCAGAGGGGGAATGGGCCTGCAGACAGTTAGGATCAAGTCAGGCCAAAACCCAGGCCCCTGACTCTCCTGTGCTCTCCACAGCATCCTGTCCACCTCCCGAGGGATCCCCTGGAACAGTAGCACAGACCGGGCCCGCCCCGTCACTGCCCCCACCGTGCAGACTCCAGCCCAGCTGACGGGGGCTGCGTGGCCCCTCACTCACCATCCTCCCCCCAGCAAGCCTTTGCTCCCTACACTTCTGGGTCCCAAGGTCTCCCATACTCTCCAACTTGTCTGACCTCACAGCTGCCAGAATTGTTTTCCCACTCTACAGAAAAGGGAAACTGAGGCCAGAGAGGCCAGGCCATTGCCCAAAGCCCTTTGACGACAAGTTCCAGATGGTAGGGAGGGGCTCTGTGGTGCTTTGATGCCCCTGTAACTCGGGAGGTGGGGAGGCCCGACGCACAGGGCAGAGAACAGGGGTGAGTCAGGCGCAGGACCGGGCAGGCTCAGAGCAGCCCCAGCACAGGGCAAGTCCAGAGCAGCCAGACCTCAGCCTCCCCAGCCCGAGTCTGAAGGGGCCTCAGCAAAGGCCCAGGTGGCCTCAGGGTCAGGGGCGAACTCACAGGCAACAGGAGGTGCCCACCTGGGCTAGAGGGAGCAGCAGCGAGAGGCCAGGGGCTGAGGACCCAGATGTGGGCAGTCCCCCACACCCACACCCACGCCCATGCCCACCCAGGGACCCCTGAGTCCCACCCCTCTCCCCTGGCACCCTCTGCTGTCCCATCCCTTAGCCCTCTTCTAGCCCTGGACGGCAGCCAGGTGTTTCAGTGCTGGCCTTCTTGGGGGCTGGGTAGTAAGGAGAAACACTCCCTCAGGTTGTTTGGTACCCCAGGGCCTGTAGGGGGAAGACAGGATGAAGTCTAGCCAAAACTCAGGCCCCTGACTCACCTGAGCTCTCCGCGGCACCCCTACCCACCTCCCAAGGGAACCCCTGGAACAGCAGCACCCACCAGTCCCACCCCGTCGCTGCCCCGACCCGCCCCACCCCATGCAGACCCCAGCCCAGCTGAACGGGGGGTGCACGGCCCTCTCTCACCATCCCCCCTCCCCAGCAGGACTTTGCTCCCCAGGAGTCATCCATGTCTTCAGCATCTGTTCTGTGCCCAGCCCCATGTCAGGGGACACGGGATGAAGAGGACGTGAGCTTGCCCTCAGGGAGCCCAGTGGAGAGGAGGGCAAGTGAAACCAAAAATTACACGAGTGGAGCAGCCAGGACCTTGAGAGCTGCGAAGGGCGGGCAGGAGGGAGAGAAGCAGCCAGGAAGGTCTCCTCACAGTGGAGTACGCAGAGGACTCTTCCCGAAATTTAAAGCGGATCTTTTTTCAACTTTTTGTTCATATACAGAAAAAAGCACCTATAATCCCTGTACAAGTGAACAAACTTTCACAGTAAACACACTGTGTAACCGCACCCAGATCACAAAACAATCAGCCTCCCAGAGCCCCTGGTGCCCCTTCCAGGCACTAAGCCCCAGGGGACCATTACTTCCGGCAGCACAGATTCGCACAACCTGCTTTCGTGCTTTCTATAACTGCACTCATATAATATGGCTTCCTTTACGTCTTCTTGCTCAGCATTACGTCTGCAAGGTTCTCTCACTGCTGTAGAGAATCCTTCTGTGTGAACAGCACGTCCCAGGCAGGGGAACTTGGGGATCCCGGCCCCAGCCTTGCTCCCAGAGCAAGTGTCCAGAGCTTGGAGGGCCTAGCAGGTACCCCCTCACCCAAAAAGTGTCATCGCTTAACCCCAGACCTGCTCCCTGGATGGGCATCAGTGAGGGGCCAGGTCTAGGTGTGCAGCCCAAGGCATCCCCAACACTCCCAGCCCTCTGTCCTGTCCACTCTTTCCCCAAATCCAGCCCGCTCCCCAAATCCAGCCTGCTCCCCAAATCCAGCCTGCTCTCCAAATCTAGCCTGCTCCTGCTCATGTAAGGGAGAAGAGGAAAAGAACCAGATAGATATGCTAATCGCATGCAAATGATATGCAGATGGACCCAGACTCTCTGAGTCAACTTGGACAGTGGCCAGAGTGAGTGGGGAGACAGATCTCAGGACTCCAAGTGGATAGACAAACCCCCGCCCCTCACCCCCCCAGCCAGCTGACCTCACTCCTCCCACCAGCTCCTAAGATACACAGCCCCGCTCCCGGAAGCTCTGGCCTCCTGCTCTTCCCTTCTTGTACTAATTTAATTAGATTCCCTGGGGGCTGCGGGGTGGAGGCCCTGAGGTGGCTCAGCCCCTGCCCTCCAGGAGCTCACAGTCTGGGAGGGAAAGGGACACAATGCAGCCACCAGTCCCCAGTAAGAGACGGCCTCAGGACAGCGCTTCTCAGCCTTGAAATTACTAGGGGGCTTGGGGACTCAGGACTTCTGGGCATAGCCTGAGACTCTGCATTTCTGGCCAGCTCCCAGGGCATGCGGACGCTGCTGGGCCCAGGCCATACCGTGAGCAGCCAGGAGGACAGGAGCTGTGTGCACAAGGCCCCTGGGAACATGAAGGAGCGGGGGAGGCAGACAGGAGAGGGATGCCCTGGGAACCAGCAGGCCAGGATCAGATTGCAGCTCTGCCCCTGACTCACGGTCCTGAGCTGGCAGGTGCCGGCTGATAACACTGTCCCCATCTCACCAGGTTCTCAAGGCTTTTTAGTGACACAGAACTTGTCAAACACCTCCGTGGAGCCTGGCACATTGCAAGCTCTGAATAATTGGGAGACATGTTGTTTTAAAGCCAAGGTTGACTAGGAAAGGGCACGAGGAAAGCTTTTGGGGTGAAGGAAATGTTCTGTATTTTGATTGTAGTGATGGTCCCATACATTTGTCAAAACTCATGAACTCTGTACTTAAAATAGGTAAATATCTCAATACCTCAATAAAGTTGAATTTTTACAAAGAGACCAATGAGACGGAGCCTTGGAGGAGGAAAAGGACAGGGGTGTCATTAGGAGGAGGGAACTGCCAAGGTAGAGACCTGGAGGTGTGAAAATGCAGCCAGATGCCAGGAGGAGAGGAGACAGGGGCCAACACTGGAAGGAGAGTGTCCTGCTGCACTCTCAGGGGGCGGAGACAGGGGCCCACGGAGCCACAGAGCAGGGCTGCGTGGGCCCCTGTCTCCGCCCCCAGATGGCTGACACCAGCTAGCACTCTGTGAGCGCTTAGCATACGCCAGGCCCCGGTTTGGGACTTCATCTAGATCAGGGGTCCCCCTGCCCAAGGGCTAAGAATGCTTGTTACCTTTTTAAGTAGTTTTTTTTTTAAGTAAAAAAAGGGCAATATTTCATGACACTTGAAAGTTGTATGAAACTCAAATTTCCACGCCCACAAATAAAGACTCATGGGAACACGGCCACACGCATTTGTCCTGGGTTGTTTCCACTTCTAGGACACAGTTGAGTATTTGCAACAGAGACCATATGGCCAGCAAAACCTAAAATATTTACCTTCTGGCCCAATACAAAGAAAGTTTACCTGAAAGTAGAGGTTAAGACCGCACTGCACAAATGAGCAGGAACGAGAGTGCCACGCAGTCTTCCTCCCCTGCTGCGCCTTGGACCCACCCCACTCCTGGCCGGGCTGCTCCGGCTGCCTCGTCCCGCCGGTAAAACCCACCGAAATCACCTGTGCACCAGGTGGAGCAGCCGCGCCCCCTGCCGGCGGTCCGCGGCTGGCAGGCGCGCGCTGAGCCCCGACTCTTAGCTTCTGCCGTCACCTGCTGGCCTTCTCCGGAAACGCAGCCGGGAGCCCAGGACGGGTGGGGCCCGAGAGACAGGGCAGGGCCGGTGCAGCCCGGGGTGGCAGTGGCCGAGACCAACGCGCAAACCCTTCCAGGCAGGGATGGAAGCCTCAAGCTCGTGTCCACCGAAAACGTTTCCCCTCGTCCCTGTTCGTGATTTGATGGGTGAGAACACACGTGACAGTGCCTGGCCGGGTGCCAGGCACGTGTTAGATGCTGAATGATGCTTGTTGACTGTGGCCCTGAGTCTCTAATTCCTGGGGAGTTGAGCAAAGAACGTCAGCTGTAGCCAGAGGGTGACGGGAGGGAACTTGCAGGTCTGCTGACCCCGGTCCCCCTGCCCGGGCATTTGGCTTTGCACGCTTCCTTCATTCTTTCTTGCCTTCATTCATCATTCACTCATTTTTCCAACAAAATTCTTGAGCACGGAGTGAGGCACAGCCCTGGCCTGCTGGACGCTGGAGAGATGCCAGAGAACAAGGCAATGCCAACCCGGCTGCACGGAGCTGACAGTCTAGAGGGAGAGGCTGTCACCCAATACTGTCAGGAAGGCACGACCAGGCACATCTAGGGGAGCAGAGAAGCCCAAATGAGCAGCACACAGGCCACCTGACCTTGTTAGGAGTGAGGGAAGGCCTTGAGCAGCCTGAAGAATGGGTGAGTTGGCCCAGACAAAGAGGGAGTGTGCACGTGCAAAGGCCCAGAGGCAAGCAGTATGCCAGCAAGTTGCTGAAAGAAGGACGGAGAGGCAAGAACACAGAGGGGGCAAGACGAGGCCGGAGAGAGAAGGGGCCTGTACCAGACAGAGCCTCCAGCACTGGGGGAATGCCCCCGGCTCAGCAGGGAGCCACTGCCAAGTGTGGGGAGAGACACGGCACTTGTTGTCCTTGGACTCCTCCATTCTATGACTGGGCAACTCTGATTACTGGAAAGTTCTTCCTCATTCTGAGATGAAATCAGCTGCCCTGTAACCTCCCCTTTCCACAGGCTCCTGTCCCGGTGGAGTCGCCTCCTTGACCCCAGGGCAGGCCCTCATGCCATCGCAGCCTCACTGGCTGCTCCCTGGCAGAGGCAGTCTCACCGGGCAGGTGGGAGGGCACTCTGGAACCAGGTTCTGGGGGCAAATCCCAGCTCATCCCCTTACTGAATGTGTGGCCTTGGGCAGGTGACTTAACCTCTCTGAACCGATTCTCTCCTCTGTTAAAAAAGCATAACCCCGCTCACCCCAGGGTTGGTGCATGTGAGAGGGATGGTAGTGAGAAGTGCTTGACCCCTCCTCGGTGCTCCCCCAGCAGCCTGAGCTGGCCTCTGTCACCTGGATCACGTGACCCGGGTGTTGGTTATCAGGGCATGCTCCTAGCTTGCCACTTTACTCCCAGTACAGCGCTTGACACGAGCCGGGGTGCTCAGCAGTGCTAACTGAATGCATGATTGCTGGGGTGATTACAGGCAAACCCACGGTTGCCACTCGGGACACAGGCCAGCAATTACAAACGGCGACACGTCCCCAAATTAACCAGCATCGCATCCCCAGCGACCGCGCGCGCGGAGGCCTGCAGTTCAGGAAGACACGAGCTCGGACCGGAGCTGCCCGAGACCCAGGGCGGCCGGCGCGTTCGCGGCGCCCTCTGCTGGCCGGGCCCACGGCCGCGGGGAGGGAGGCTGAACCGCGCACCCCCTCTCCCAGGGATGACCCTCCTCGGACATCTTCGTCCTTCCTCTCTCCTGCTCCCTCATCGAGCACATTTCAGGCATCCCTACGTCCCCACCATCCCTCCCCTGTTCTCTTGGTGGGTCTCAGGGTAAAGTTAGAATCGTCAGACGGGATTTTAATTATTAATGTTAGTGTGAGTATTATTGCGGCTCCCACGGCCTGGACACTTGTGTTTGCCGGCCGTGTCACCCCACGACCTTCCACCCCCCAGGCAGCGCGCCGCTCCCTCTCCGGTGAGCGCGGCCACGGGTGTGGAGGAGCTCCCTCCGGGTCACAGGCCAGACTCTTAAGGAACATGACGTTTTTTTCCTGCCTGGATGGGGCTTGTCCTGCCTCGATAAGGATGGACAAGTGGGCCTGGAGACGGAGGCAGGACCTTCTGGGGCCCCAGGGACCCCACCTTCTCCCTCTTCTCGGCCACACATAATCGCAGAAAGAGAGAGAAGGTGGGGAACGGCAGATGTCAGCGCGACCATCCATCACTGCGCCTTCGGGAAACCGGCAAGGGCCCGCGGAGGAGGACGGGGAGAGGAATCTTCACGGGCTGGAGCCAGGAGCTGGGCTCTGTGACCGCCCTTTCGTGGTACACAGACGACACTCGCCCAAAGTCGCAATGCAGACCCGGCGTCCAAACCTGCCGACTCTCTGCCCAGTGCTCCGTCCATCCCACCCGGGTCTCTCTCGGAAACGGGACCTCAGAGTGGGCCTTGGTGAGGAGAGGGAAGGAGAGACACGCAGACACACTACAAGCCGCCAGCCCGCACCCCCACCCCAGACCTAACGCCCCCAGCCACAGAGAGAGGCCCCTCCTCCACACACCCGGAGGGGACCGGGTTACCTCTTAGGGCTGCGGCCTCTGGGAAGGCGGGAGGAACTAGAGGCCGCGTCTGTCCCGAAGCGCGGTCTGTGCTGCCATCTTGTGGCCACTGCAGGAAATGTGCCTATTCTGTGGCTCCGCGTTTGGCCTGAAATTCGAAGTAACACTTGGCTTGAAGGAAAGTGGGCGCTGTGCTGCGACTATCAGGGGATATAGAAAAGAACGCGGCACAGCTCAGCCCGTGTCCGGCAGGGTGGCCTCCAAACGACATGATCCAAAACTCAAGTCAGCACCAGACACCCACCAGAATAGAAGATCATGCACAAGGTTCCAGAAGACGGAGGGGGCGTGCCCGTAGAACATACTCAGGAAAGGCTTCGGCTGCGGGTGATGCTGACGCCGGGCCTGACTTGGGGCAAGCAAAGATGCAGGAGGGCCCTCCAGGTAGAGGGGTCAGCCTAAGCAACGGCATGGAGGCGCAAAAACATCGTTCTAAGGAATCCAGTTTGTCCCGAGCCTCCGTCACATGTAAAGCAGAGAAGGAAAGGTCATTCGGGAGCCTCGCGGGCAAGTCTGAGCCCAGTCCAGGGAGTTTGTACGTAAATCTTACGCAATGGGGAGCCGGCAAAGGTCTTTGAGAAAGGGCGCAGCTTGACCAGGCATCTCTTCAAGAAGCAGCACCATAGCTGGAGGGGAGTGGACAGGGCACATGGGAGACGTTTCGGGGAGAGGGAGAAGGTGCTGGGGAAAGAGAACAGAGGGAGGACAAGCAGTCTGATGGTGGCGCTACCCGCAGAGCTGGACAAGCCAGGGCCAAGCAGGAGACCCGGCCCTGGCTGGAGTCGCTATCAGGACATCCTGGGGAAGACGTCCTTCGGCCACTGGAAATAATAAGCTATTAAAGTGGAAGCAAGAGCAATTGCTCACGTGTGTACAGACTTTGTCGTAAATAAAGCACTTTAACCCACACACGCCTTTGACTTGTGTTTACTGAGCCCGGACTCTGTGCCGGGCCCTGTGCTGGCTGGTTTGGCATACAGCAGTACGTGGTGTTAGATGGCAGTGGGGGAGACAGACGTTACGTAACAGCCCTAATAAGTAAATGACATGGCATACTAGAAGGTACTATGGGAAAAGGAGCGGTAACACAGGGAAAGGGGTGAGAGGCCTGGGCAGGGCCACCATTTAAAATCGGGTCAGGAAAGGCCTTGGGACAGAGGGGGCATTTAAGCAGAACCTCGAGATGGACCCGTAGCAGGACGTGCACCCCAAAATCCACTACTTTCCTGTGGTGATTATTTTGAGCTGTAGGCACTTGAAAAACAGCAAATGCGGGGAGAGGCTTTCTCTAAATTCCTCTTTTCTGCCTAAAGACAGGTTCTCCAGGAGGAACTCAGCTGTCATAAACCCCCTCCCGGGAGGGGGCCTCATCACCCACGAAGACTGACTCATCACAGGAGAGGAGAGTGGAAGTGACACCACAGCCAAACTTTGTCTCAACCGTCACACCTCCCAGCTGTGCTTTCCTGAAAGTCATTTACTGTCCCCTAGGAGGCCTTTCTTTCCCGCTCCCTTTCCCTCTTATGGTGGATTTCAGCCTGAATTCTAAGCCGCCTCGAGGAGTCCCTCATTTGTCCTGAGTGTTCCCATGTTTCCATGAGGTATACATGTTAATAAACTTCTGTTTTTCTTTCTCTTGTCAATCTGTCTTTGATTGCAGCGGTCTCAGCTAAAAACTTAGAAGGGCAGAGGGAAAATTACGTTTTCCTTGCCTACAAAACTTTGGGAAAGAAAGCCATGCGAATATCTGGGGAGAAGCGTCCAGACCCCAAAGTGGGAGCATTGCTGGCATGTTCTAGGCCCAGCAAGAGAGCTGGTGTGGCTGGAGTAGAGGTGAAGGATAGAGGAACAGAGGTGAGCTCAGAGAGGTAACGGATTCATCACGGAGGCCTCACAGAACACAGTGGAGACCGGCTTTCACCTTTGAGCAGAGGAGTGCCATGATGTGACTTACATTCCAATGCACTCCCTCGGCTGCTGTGTACGGACCAGACGCCAGGGAGCTGGAGCCAAAGCCAGGAGACCCATCGTGGGCTATTGCAATAATCCAGGCCAGAGATGACGGTGGCTTGGACCTGGGTGGGAGCCAAGGAGGGGTGAGCCATGGTCAGACTCTGGCTATATCGTGTAGAGAGACCCCTGGGGTTTCTAACCAATTGGATGTGGGGTGGAAAAGAAGAGAAGCGTCAAATGTTCTGTCTCCAGGGGATGGATCTGCCATCAGCTGTGATGGGAAGGCTGAGGATGGGACAGTTTGGGCAGGGAGGGGACATTAGGTGCCCAGTCTAGGGCATGCTAAATTTGGGATGTTTCTTAAACACGTTGTTAACTTACACACTTGGTATCTGTGTGTGTTTTATGGTGGCAAAATACACATACATAAAATTCACCATGTTAACCATTTTTAAGTGTATAGTTCAAGTATATTCACATCGTTGTGCAACCATCATCACCACCCATGTCCCGAACTTTGCCCCAGAGATGTTTCTGGTTCCCTAGGCCACTGTGATTCTGACACACGCTCCAGAGACAGACCTGGAAATACAAACTCGTGAGAACTAAACTGAACCGAGGTGCAAATTTAGGAGCTATTTTCATAGACCTGGTGGGGAATGAATTTGCCACAGAAGAAAAGAATGAGAGACCCAAGAGAGCAGGAAGCAGAAGTTTGGGACCACGGAGGAGTTCAGAGAAAGAAGGGGAGCCAGCAGAGAAGGCAAAGGGAGAGGTGCCCATTGATACAGCCAGTAGTTCCCAGGCCAGGTCCTCCATCAGGCAGCTATGTGAGCCAGTCACATCTTACTAGAGCTCTGTGACCTTGGGCTGGTTACTTGCCCTTTCTGAGCCTCCATCTCTACTAGAAAATGATGATAATAAAAGTACCTGCCTCGTTGGGTTAATGTGACAATTAAATATGATGAATGAGGATTTGTGAGGCCGACAGACGATCACGGAAGCCCAGGGAGAAAAGAGTATGAGAAGTCACTGGGAGAGAGGAGTAAGGACCTCCCTTTCCCGGGCTGCTGGAGGGAATGTGAACCAATTTGTCTCTGCAGGGCAGTTTGGCAAACACCTTAGAGATACACTTACCTGTTGACTCAGAAAATCCACTTAGAGGAATTTATCCTAAGAAATACTGAGAGACGTGCAAAACTGGGGGCCAACCTGCTTTAACTATACTCAGTTAGTTGTCTGTTTGCACAAGTAGTTAACGCATTACCAAAACCCACTCCACAGATAACGTCTCTGACACTTGGGTCACCATGGTAATGAGTGACTAAGTTTTTCAGGAACTGAGAGTTGACTCCTTGTGCAGTGCAGGCTGGTTAAGACCACTGACTCATCCACTGGGCCTGCGTGGATGACTGACAGGTGACCCTTTGACGTCAAGGAGCCAAAAACTCCACCCTCAGATCATGGTAACACCGCCATTTTATGAACGGGTCCTATGAAGAGCTGTGAAGTCTGACTACGCTTGCACAGATCGTCAATTACCTCACTTCTCCTCATCTCCAATCATCTGTTCCCACACTTCAGACCACCCCACCCCTTTATCCCATAAATATCCCTTATCCCCATTTTTCAGGGAAGTGGGTTTGAGATTGGTTCTCCCATCTCCTCGCTTGGCTGCCTTGTGAATAAACCTCTCTCTGCTGCAAACTCCTCGTCTCAGTAACTGGCATGACTGTGCATCAGGCAAAACGATCCTGGTTCAGTATCACTTACGTGTTGAATTATCCACAAGGATATTCATTCAGTGCTGTTGACGAGAACAGAAGATTGGAGCTGATTTAGATGCCCAACAAAAGGAGACTGGTTACGTTGTTTATGCTACATCAAGACAAAGGACAATTAGGTAGCCATTAAAAATGCGGTTGTAGAATTCTGTTTATCAGCACAGTAAGAGGCTCAAGACATACGTTTGTCACTCTTTTATTATAGAAATTTTAAAGCATGCATCAAAGTAGAAAAAATGATATAATAGACCCCCAGGCACCCATCACCCCAAAGTCAACAATTATGAACTCATGGATAGTCTCAATCTATCACCCCACCCCCTCCTCCCTCCTCCTACATATTGTTTTCAAACAAAGGCCAAGCATCATAGCATTTTATCCATACATATTTCACTATGTGGCTAGCAGAGAAGAACTTTTCTTCTTTAGCGTAACCACATCTAATTATCACAACTAAAATAATTAATAATAATTCCTTAATAAAAGAAAGTTGTTTCTCAACTCACAACCTTCTGACACCAAATGTGTGGGTTTTCCACACCAACCAGTTCTGACACGAACTACCCCAAAGTTAGCACAAACCCCACAGGTTAAGGGCTCAGTCCCACAAGACTAGCCCCCACTTCAGACATCAGTCACAAGTCGTGGGTCCCCAGGTTACCCACAGATCTGTCCAACTTGGCTGCAAATCAAGAGTTCCCACAACCCCTCCTCGGGCTTGGTCATTTGCTGTCATGGCTCAAAGAACTCAGAGAAGCACTTTACTTAGTATTACCAGTTAGTTCATTCTAAAGGATGTGATAAAGGATACAGGTGAGCAGTGAGATGAAGAGGTACACAGTACAAGTTCTGGAAGGGTCCTAAGCTCAGGAGCTTCTGTCCCCGTGGAGGTGAGATGCACCACTCTCCCAGCAGACAAATGTGTTCACCAACGAGCAGGCTCCCCTGAACCCCACTGTTTAAAGTTTTTATGAAGGTTCCATTATGTAGGTGTGGCTGATTAAATCACTGGCAGCTGGCGACTGACTCGCTCTCCATCCTCTCTCCTCTCCCGGAGGAGGTCAGGGGGTGGGATGGCAAGTTCCAGCCCTCTAACACACGGTTTGTTTCCTTACCAACCAGCCCCCATCCTGAAGCTCCCGAGTGGCTCCCAGCCGCCAGCCATCTCATTAGCATACAGAAGACACCGTCACTCCAGAGATTCCAAGAGTCTTAGAAGCTCTTGTTTCAGGAACTAGGGTCTAAGACCAAACATTATATAATAAAAGATGCTCCTAGCACCTCTGTCACTCAGGAAATTACAAGGATTTTAGAGGCTCTGTGCCAGGAACTGGGGGCAGAGACCACATATATTTCTTATTATATCACAATATCACACTTAATATAATCAAATATCTGGGCAGTATTTAAATTTCAAAATCTTTTATAAATGACAATTGTTATTTTTTTTTAATTCAAGATTCACACAAAGTCCACACAAAGTAATTAGTTGTATGTATCTTAAGTCTTTCAAACTACAGGTACCGCTTCCCTCTGTTTTCTTTCCCCTTCCAATTTATTTGTTGTAGAAAAGATCATTGGTCTTGTAGAGGTTCCAGTCTGGACTTGGCTGACTGCATTCCCATGGTGTAATTTAACATGTTCCTCTGTCCTCTGTATTGTCTGAAACCTACTAGTGAGACCTAAAGTCTTGGCCAGATTCAGGGTTTCCTCCTCTTTCTCAGCAGGGGCAATTCATGTGTGGTGCTGGAGAGATGTGTTGTTTGTCTTTTGGTGACTTCAGTAGCCATTGATGATCAATGCCCGGATCCATTCATTGATTAGGGGTTACAAAATGGTGATATTCTAAGTGTATCATTCCTTTTTTTTTTTTTAATTTTTTTGGTGAGGAAAATTGGCCCTGAGCTAACAGCTCTTGCCAATCTTGCTCTTTTTGCTTGAGAAAGATTGCCCCTGAGCTAACATCTGTGCCAGTCTTCCCCAGTTTGTACGTGGGATGGCACAGGATGGCTTGAGGAGCTGTGCGTAGGGGAACTAAACCTGCCAACTGTGGGAGGCTGAAGCAGAGCATGCAAGCTTAACCACTACACCACTGGGCAGGCCCCTGTATCATTCCTTCTTCATTCATTACCTGGAATATTTCTATAAAGAGAACCATGCCCCTCCCCAATACACACACACCTACAATTTGGTTCCACTGAGGCAAGTTCTTACAGGAAAGGTAAGGAAATAATTTCCTTTTATTTACCAGTTTTCAGTGTGAGGAGATAATTCTCTAGCATCCCAGAAAGACGACTAGTAAGGATTTTTTAAATTGTTATAAACTTGTGAATTCAAACGTATTTGATATAAGCATCTTTGATGTGTTTCAACCCATTGCAGTTATTACCCCTGTGATTATGTAAGATATTTACAGGAGTCCACTCTTATCTGCAGTTTCACTTTCCATGGTTTCAGTTATTCCTGGTCAACCACAGTCTAAAAATATTAAATAAAAGATTCCAGAAATAAACAACTCATAAGCTTTAAATTGTGCCGCATTCTGAGTAGCCTGGTTAAATCTCGCTCCTTCCTGTCTGGGATGTGAATCATCCCTCTGTCCAGTGTACCCGCACTGTAACTGCTGCCTGCCCACGGTTGTCAGATCAGCTGTTGGGGCACCGCAGCACTTGTGCTCAGGTGACCTTTGTTTTACTTAATGATGGCCCCAAAGTGCAACAGTAGTGATGCTGGCAATTCAGATGTGCCAAAGAGGAAGTGCTTCCTGTAAGTGAAAAGCTGAAAGCTCTTGTCTTAATAAGGAAAGGGAAAAAAATCTATGCTGGGGCCAGCCCCGTGGCCGAGTGGTTAAGTTCACGCGCTCTGCTTTGGAGGCCCAGGGTTTTGCTGGTTCGGATCCCAGGCGTAGACATGGCACCGCTCATCAGGCCATGCTGAGGCAGCGTCCCACATGCCACAACCAGAAGGACCCACAGCTAGAATATACGACTACCTACTGAGGGGCTTTGAGGAGAAGAAGAAGGAAAAAAAGAAGACTGGCAACAGATGTTACCTCAGGGACAATCTTTAAACAGAAAATCTATGTTGAGATAGCTCAGATCTATGATAACTTTTATTACAGTATATTGTTATAATTGTTCTATTTTATTATTAGTTATTGTTGTTAATCTCTCACTGTGCCTAATTTATAAATCAAACTTTATAACAGATATATCTGTAAAGGAAAAAACAGAGTATGTATAGAATTCAATACTATCCACGGTTACAAGCATCCACTGGGGGTCTTGGAAGGTATCCCCCACAGATACAGGGGGACTACTGTGCATGGTTCCAAAACCAAATCTGCAAAACAAGCCAAAGTCAAGAAAATTCAGTTTTTATCCCTGTCCTCTCCACCCTGTCTCCTCCTTCTCCTTACAGGTACCTTGTTGTTTTAGACTAAACACACACACACACACACACACACACACACACACACACACACACACATATATATATATATATATATATATATATATATATCCCTTTTCTTATATAACAGGAGCATACTCCATTCTCTATTACATGACAAAAAGCACGTCATGCACCAGTTTGTAGCATTTGATCCCAAACAAAATACACTGTTTAAGTGTGCAGTAATAGTAAAAACATTTTGATGTCTCTAACCGCATCTCTGTATCTCTGCTCCAGGGGTCCTACAAGCTGGCAGATCCCTTGTTGGCCCAGTGGAGATGGATCTGAAACTGAGGGTAAAGGACTCAAAATTTCCCTGGGTCAGGGTGAAACTGCCTTGTACCCACAAGGTTAACGTGGGAAACAAAATAACCAAAGTTTCTGAGCTTGCCTTGCAGAACAGCAGGAGGACCAGTGATAATAGAGGAACTTCCAGACAGCTCCCTCGCCTGACTCAGCATCTTGCAGGCACACTGAGAAGCTAAAATGACTGCTTGTAGACGTTAGACATCACAGACTAAAACTCCACCCCACGCAACACAAAGAACAGACAGTCACGCCTGTGCAGAGGACTCTTAGAACTGAAGCCCCCAAGGCCACATGCTCCCCCTCCTCTACCTAAAACCCCCAAATAAAAACCCTTGCTTGTAGCTTTTCGGCGAGTTCCAGATTACAGCATTAGCTGCCCATTCTCCTTGCTCAGCACTTTGCAATAAAATTTCTACTTTCTCCCACTGCACCCAGTGTCATAGATTGGCTTGCTGCATGACAGGTGACCAAACCCGCTTCAGGTTGAACACCAAATTTGGCGACCACGAAGGGACACAGTCCCAAGTGGACGTCTCATGTGTGGCACACCGGCCTCTGGCAGAGAGGCCTCTCTTGGAGGCTGTCCTGCAGCCCCCTGAGCCCCTTGTCTCAGGGACAGCCCCAAGCAACTGGCTGCTCAGCATACACGATTGGCCCACAGCACTATTGCTTTTGGTGGTGGAAGAAACTAGGTTCGGGCTTTGGGGAGACTTGATAAGTAGTGGGCAGTTTTTTGCTTTTATCTTTGCACCGACCTTTTCCAACAGGAGGAAATAATGGGTCCTCAGAGTGCTATTACACCAGCCAGCCCTCTGGGCTCCATTTCTTTTAGTTTGCAATGGATGTCCTTTTGTTGAGTTTCCTTGTTAACTGACTGAAATCTTATTTTTCCTTTCGTTTGTTTGCCTCTGTTTCAAGGGCTTTATTCCAGGTACCTGGAGTTTGTTTGGGGGGGGGGGGAGGGCGCGGAGCTCGATTTGTTGAAAGGACTAGAAATTTTTCGCTCACAGAGGAACCCTTTGGCCCCATTTATTTTGATGTATGTGTCTGTGTGTGTGCGCACATGGGAGTGTGTATGTGTGGTGCCACAATGGGAAGCTCAGATTCAGTTCCCAGGGGCAGCCCTCTAGGTTGCATATTTGCAAAATCGGGATGTTTTCAGTTATAAACCTATGAAAAAGAAAAAGATGAAACTTAATCAAATTTGGGGTCTCAGCTTCCTCTCGTGATCTTAGAGATGCTAATGAAAACAAGTCAATAAAACAACAAGAAGAAGCTGAGAAAAAGAACAAAGGGATTCTTCTCAAAAAGTTGGAAATTTTTAAAGGTTTTTAAAAAAACTAAGGTAAATAAGACAAATATTAAAAGGGGGAAAAACAAAGAGGAATCAGAGAAGGGAAGAGTCACAGGGCTCATCTCAGCAGGATAGAAATCTTTAGCTCGTTATTAAAAAGAAAAAGTGGAATAAAGGTTAAAATGTTTGAGCTAATGTTATATGAAGAGGTCATGTAGACTTTGCCTGAGGGTCTTTTGGGAACGGAGGTTGTGTCTAGCTGGGAATGCTTCCCCTACTCAGTATTATAAGACCAAGGCTTGCTAATGGACTCTTAATGGAAACTATCATTAGAGGTATAGGAGTTGGTAAAATTAAAATAAAATTTTGTAAAAAAAAATTAGTATATTTAAATGGGCTTTATGGGAAATGATTTCATCTGTTTTGCCTGATGGTATTATAGACTATGTTGTGGGGATAAGCACTGTGTCTCACTGGGGACCGTTTCCCCTGCCTGATGTTGTAAGAGCATAGAAATCCACCCTGTGGGCAGTGTTAGTTAAACACGCTAAAGGGAAGCTAACTTTACAATGGCCATTCTGGGGAACGCTGTCTCGGATAAGTCCACTTTAAGGGTCACCCTTAAGAGAGCGAAATCAAAACCTCTCGCAGTAGAATGCTTTCTTTGACTAATACGCAGAAGCTTCTAAAAGACAAAATGACTCCAAAAACTGCTCTAAAAAGGATCCTTACACCAAAAAGAAAGGAATTGATACTAAAAATCTTTGGCCATCTGAACAGGTTCATCTGCGAGAGCAACAGTTGGGATCCAACTCTTCCAGTTTTGTACATGAGACATGGCTAAAACTTGGAAGATCTCTGTTTGTGTTTATCTGTATGTTTACGTGTGCAAGGCTCTCTATGTATTTGTCTGCCTCTGAATGATATAATTTCTAAAGAACTCTATTAATCTGCTTAAAGTGCTCATATAAATTGTTTCTAAATGTAATAAAAACTAGCCCTGATGTCTTTCAAGCTAACATGACATAAAATGAGCTTTGGTAAATAAGAGCTAGTTTAAATTTGTTGGTTTAACTGAAATAAACATGCTTTCACAATTATCAACATCGGATATGATACAAACATGTTATCTCTGTTACAAAATTTGTCAGCAAAAAATAGTAACTTAGAATAATAGCTGATTTGGTTTGATGTCTCATGAAGTTTCTGTAGGCCACCTAAACACAATTATTTAGAACAGGGAAACTAAATAGATGTAAAAAGGATGAAAGTTTTGGGGAGAACTTTTTAAGGTATAATGTGTTATGGTGTGTATATTTTAAACAACTTGTGATGGCTAACTGCTTTAATGTCACATGAAGTTTTTGTGAATAATCTAAACCTAATTTGGGGGAACAAATGATTTAGATAGACGAAAATCAGTAAAAGTTTTTGAGTGCAGAGGCCAGCCCTGTGGTCAAGTGGTTAGGTTCACACACTCCACTTCGGTGGCCCAGGGTTTCACCAGTTCAGAATCTGGGTACGGACATGGCACCATTCATCAAGCCTGCTGACATGGTGTCCCACAGGCCACAACTGGAAGGACCCACAACTAAAAATACACAACTATGTACTGGGGGGCTTTGGGAAGAAAAAGGAAAAATAAAGATCTTTAAAAAAAAAGTTTTTGAGTACAATAATTACGTTTTATTGTCTGTATACTTGAAAAACAACTTTCAAAATCTTTTTGGTAATTTGAAATTTTAGAATTTTGCCAAATTAAGTTAAATGATAGAAGTTTGAGTATCTGCATCATTTTCACATAAGATAAAATATTAGAAATTGATTACTAAGCATAGATTTGTCTGCCTTTGGTTTTTTTATCTGAGAAACTAAAAGATGCTGAGGTTTACTGATAAACATGTTTTGTGCATGCTGGGGAATTTTCTACAAGAAAGCACATGTTTCTGTATACAAGGAAAGTAAAACGTATGTTTTCAGTAAAGAAAGTATAAAGAATGGAGATAGTTTTGTTTGTTTTGTAAAGAAAGATAAATTTGTCCACAAGTACTAGGAAGAAAAAAAGAAAAAAAGCATGGGACAAATTCTGAGTGTAAAAAGTGAGTGACAGAAGGTTTGTGGAAGTAAAACCCTGAGGAGTTTTGTGCATGGTCAAGTTGCTGAGATTAAAATGAATCCAATTAAATTAATGAGTTTCAATATCAAAGGTAAGCTGGTGCAAAATTTGAATTTGTCTTTCTCTCTCTTGAAAGGGTGATCTTTTTGAACTTTTGGTCTGCTCGTGATAAAGAGATTACAGACAGTTTTTCTTTTTTCTTTTTTCTTTTCTTTTTTTGAATAAGTCTGCCTAGGGGACAGAAAGTCTATGCTTTGTTAAAATAATTTCCCATGTTTGAAAAGACTGAGGTCTCTCTATTGACGTTTCTTTTTACTGTTAAACTCTCTCTGTTTGCCTCTGACACCTTCTGTTGTCACCTTGATTGAATGGATAACTAAGCATTGTTTCCTGTTTTACTAAGTGTTTTAAACCCTTTTGATATTTTTGACAATCTTCCTCTAAGGTTTGAATCCTGGGTAAAGTCTTTCTTTTGACTTAAAAAGGAACTTTGAGAATTTCCAATGGGCCCTGGAACATCTCAAAGAATCTGTTCTCTTTTCATAGAGATATTAAACTAATTAGACTTATTTGGTATATTAAATTACATGGGAAGCATTGTCAAATAAATGATGATAAACCTTCCTAGGTTATATTGTGTGGGTAAACATTATTAATATGAGTGTTTTTAAAAAGTTATATAACATTCCTAAAATTCTTATCTGTCTTGGTTATCAATCATAATTCTGGTTATTATCTCAAAGTGTTGTACGTCACATAAATGGCCAAGTGTCTTTGTCAACTGCCATTTTTGAATGTTTTGTTATTTGCAGACAGTTGTTGTTTTACTCTGATGCTTTTGCAGATGTCTTTCATCTTTAGAGAGATTCATAGAAAGGACTGCATGTGCTCTAGAATGCAGGTTTCTGATGAACTTTCAGATTATAAAACTGAGCTGGATATGAAATTACAGAACTCTAATGGAGAAACTGATGGCCTCATAAAACCACTAATAGACGATCAAGATCAAGAATTAATTATATGAGACTGAATAAATTGATGAGGATGTTTATAATTTTTGTGATTTTTCATTTGAAATATTGCCGATTTTCTTAATGTTTTGTTTTTCCAGATTTAAGGGAAACATTTTCTCTTTTCTCTTAAGAAACTATGACATTGCAATTTGTAATCAGAATTGAAGCATTTATCTTTTTCTCCTTATCTTATCCCTCTAGAATTTGAAAACTCTTGATGAGTGAGTATTCTTATTTTCATGGCAATATAGTTATTTGCATAAGTTCAATAACAATCTGTTCTTTTTATAGCAGAACACAATTGGAAACACTGGTTATATCACCAGGCTTCGACTGGAATGTCATATTTGAGAGAAACATGCATAAATTCAGATATGACCAAACAGCTTTAAGGGACAAGGATTGACTGCATGGAACAAATAAAGCTACTTGGAAATATTGGCTTAGTACCTTGCTTACAGGATTCCCAGCAACCTCAGCAAGTGATTAACAAAGGTCACTTCCCTGGCAAGTGCAAGAACCCCAGGATATTTTGGCAACCTCAAGAGAAGAGAGGAATTCACCCAAATCTGTAGGTATTGGAGGCAGAGTCTAATGACAAGTCCTTGGCTTGGCCTGGCCTCCAGAGGCCTATAAATTTCAATCTTAGATTCCTTATAAAAAGTTCCAGCAAAGCATATTTAAAAGAGCCTCTGTGATCAATTGCTATTCTTGCTGTACTTATGTAAATAATTGGGCCAAGTTTATTGAAACTAGACTTATTTTGCAAATCAATGAGTCCTCATTTGGCTATCTTTGGTGAAAATGATGGTGATTTTATTTATTTATTTATTTATTTATTTTGTGAGGAAGATTGTCTCTGAGGTAACATCTGTGCTAATCTTCCTCTTTTTTGTATGCGGGATGCCACCACAGCATGGCTTGATGAGTTGTACATAGGTGGGTGCCTGGGATCTGAACCCATGAACCCCAGGCCACCAAAGTGGAGTGTGCAAACTTAACCACTACACCACCAGACCAGCCCCTGAGGGTGATTTTAGAGAAAAAAAATTATGCTTAAATAGAAACTATAATGCACATTTGTGGATATTGTATTCTGGTTCTTTTAATTGTCTTTGAGATTTTTGTTTTCTATCTGCAAACTGAAGCTGGACAACTTGATGTAAACTTAAGAGAGAACACCATGATAGCCCATGTTTAGACAATCTTTAAGCCTACTGCTGTATAAGCCACTCAAAAAGTTTACCTGAGCATCTGATGACATCAACAGAGACATTTCAAACTGCAAAAGATGCTTTGACCCTGACATTTAGAAATCTTCTTGAGGGGCCAGCCCCACGGCCAAGTGGTGAAGTTTGAATGTTCTGCTTTGTCGGCCCAGGGTTTCCCTGGTTTGGATCCTGGGTACAGACATGGCACCACTCATCAGGTCATGTTGAGGCAGCATCCCATATATCACAACCAGAGGCACTCAAAACTAGAATATACAACTAGGTACTGGGGAGTTTGGGGGAGAAGAAGAAAAAAACAAAGATTGGCAATGGATGTTAGTGCAGGTGCCAATCTTTAAAAAAAAAAAGAAAGAAAGAAAGAAAAGAAATATTCTTGACTGGCTGTCCCCTAGGTTCAGGAATTGGTTTATAATTTGCTCCAACCATTAACTTTGTTTTCTTTTTGTTTCCCTAGAAATTCTTCTTATTAAATACCTGGTTACTTGCTTATACAATATAGGCCTAACTTTGGGGGACCTCCCTCTGTTCTAGAGATGATCCAAAAGATCCAGAGAGAACTCAAATTAGAGAACTAGACACTGTCAGATGTTCCTCTGCATCATCTTTGTTGTGGAGACTGGATCCTACTAAAATCCTGGAAACACAAGCACCTGGAAGATCAACTTCATCCCTGCTGGATGGGCCATACAAGAAGTGCCACAGGGAACAGGAAACATGCCACAGAAGTACATCACAACCAGGACCACCCAAACCATGGTTGGCTTCATACTCTAGACACAAACTTCTCCAAATGGACAAGTGAAACTGTGATAGACTTCAAGTTGCTGTATAGAAGACCATCTCCCTAAGATAATTAATGAATGACTCCCAGGTTCTTACCTTACTTGTTGGACTATCAGACAGCAGGCTAATTGGCTACATCAGATTTCACTTCAGATTCCAGGACCTAACCTTGATTGGTTTACAGGCCTCTTCTCCTGGATTCCCCAAGGATTAAGGTCCACTATAGAGGGGATACTAAAATTTGGGCTGTCTATTTTGCTAATATTTGTGGTGGGTCTGTGTAATTGTAAAACATAGACCTAAGTGTTGTTCCAAAGCCATTGATCAGGGTACTAAATATTAGTCATGCAGAATATACCTCACTCTCCCCCACCTGGCATTCAAGAATATTTTTAAATAAAGGTAGAACAATTTCATTCCTCTGACCTTGAACTTTGCCCTTTCACAGCAGGAAGCAACTAGAGCAGTCTTTGCCCCCATTCCTCAAGATTGGGCAATGATCAAAAGAGAGGAGGGATTGAAACTGAGGGTGAAGGAGTTAAAATTTCCCTGGGTCAGGGTGAAACTGCCTTGTACCCACAAGGTTAACGTGGGAAACAAAATAACCAAAGTTTCTGAGCTTGCCTTGCAGAACAGCAGGAGGACCAGTGATAATAGAGGAACTTCCAGACAGCTCCCCCGCCTGACTCAGCATCTTGGAGGAGCATTGAGAAGCTAAAATGACTGCTTGTAGACGTTAGACATCACAGACTAAAACTCCACCCCATGCAACACATAGAACAGACATTCACGCCTGTGCAGAGGACTCTTAGAACTTTAGCCCCCAAGGCCACATGCTCCCCCTCCTCTGCCTAAAACCCCAAATAAAAACCCAGGGGCCAGCCCCGTGGCTGAGTGGTTAAGTTCACACGCTCTGCTTTCGCGCCCCAGGGTTTCACTGATTCGGATCCTGGGTGTGGACCTCACACTGCTGTCAGGCCATGCTGAGGTGGCATCCCACAGAGCACAATCAGAAGGACCTGAAACTAGAATATACAACTACATACTGAGGGGCCTTTGGGAGAAGAAGAAGAAAAGAGGGGAAAAAAAGAAGATTGGCAACAGATCTTAGCTCAGGAGGCAATCTTTAAAAAAAAACCCATGCTTGCAGTTTTTCACGGAGTTCAGGCACCCATTCTCCCTGCTCAGCGTTTCACAATAAAGTTCCTACTTTCTTCCATTACACCCAGTGTCATAGATTGGCTGCACAACGGTGATCGTTCACTTCAGGTTTGATATTAGATCTTGGCTGTACACTTTTGGGGAGGCATGGGGCAGAGCTGAACTGCAAAACTGAGGGGAGAAGAGTTTAAGGTCTGAAACTAGGATAGGATCAAAAGAGGAGATGAAGGAGCCGGGAAACGCAGATCCCAGAGGAGAAAGAGATGCCATCTGAGAGGTCAGGAGGGGTCTGAGCCTGCTAAGACTTTTGAGCTGTGTTGGGGGAGAGAGTTGTAAATGCCCTCCCCCACCTCCTTCTGGGGTCACTGGGTAAAGCTTACATCACTCACGCGTATTTAGTAAGAACGGACTCTTTGGGGAGAACTCGAAGCAGTGCTGAAGGCTGCGTACAGGCTAACATGGCACAAAGCAGTCGACAGCTTCATAAATATCCACATAAACAGAGGGAAGCACGCCAAAACAGGTTTTGGTCATCCCTAGGTGGTAACTGATTTAACCAGTGATTTTTTTTGGTCATTTTCATACTTTTTAAATTTTTATGCAATAAGAAGATATTATTTTACAATGGAGAGAAATATCGTTATTTTAAAATAAAATAAAAATAAAATAATATAAAATAAATAAAACATAGAGATACCAAAAGATCTGAAGGAAGTGGGTTCACTCAAGGGCCACGCCAGGCCACCCTGCCCTGAGTGCCCCTACTAGCTGTGGGGAGAGAAGCCAGCAGTGACTCCGGGGTGCTGTGGGGCACACGGGCCAGGCACCGACAGCCCTCCAGGGCGGGTGCCTCTTCATGGTTACGAGCACAGGCTCTGGGCTTGAATCCAGCCCTGCAACTTACTAGCTATGATCTTGCAAAAATAATTCCACCACTCTAAGCTTCTGTATCCTTGTCTGTAAAAGAGAATAGCTATTCCCACTTGGTGGGGTGTTGGGAGGATTCAAAGAGGCAAATGGAAATTGCTTAACGCCGAGCCCGGCACTTGGAAGCAGATAATAAATAAGAGGTCTGCGACCAGCCATGGACTCCCTATAAACTAGCCAAGGTGTCACAGGGCCCCCATGAGCAGCCCTGGCCAGTCTTGATACAGAACTCCAAACCTCACTGTGTCCTTGAAAGAAAACCCTCTCCCCAAAAGCACCAGTGAGCTATCAATAATTTACTAAAGATTCGCAGGAGCAGTGAGGACGGGCAGATAGAACACAGCGCACAAGGTTTCCCTCCCTAAGACCCCGGAGATGTGTCGTTCCTCCCAGCTCCTCTGGCTGCTTCTGTCCCCATCAACTGCGGTGAGTTTCATCGCCCCCAGCCTCACTGGCTGTGCCTCCTTCTCAGCTCAGGTCTCCCCCAGGGTCTCCAGCCTCCTCCAGCATCTTAGTTCTACCCAGGCTCTTCCCCAAGCCAGCTGAGGCCCCTAGGGGCACCTGAAGCAGCTCTCCTTAGAAGGGAGGCTGGGGGGTTATGGATAGTAAATCCAGTGGGTTTTCTCCTGATATATACAGGAAAGGAAACAGGCTCGGAGAGATTATCCAAGCTTCCTGAGGACACAGAGCAGACAACTAGCAGGAGAGCATCTCAAATGGTCCCTTGACTCAAAACCCCACTCACACCTGTAGGGCTCCCCTATAGGCTCCTGTAGGGACTGAGATGGTTCCCCTGGGCCTGGGCGGCTACGCAGGAAGTTCTCCGGGAGCATTTGGGAAGGAAGAAAGGAACACACACATGGTGCTGGCCCCATCAAGGAAATGGCTGACCCCTTACAAGGGCAGAATCACCCCAGAGGTGCCTCGGGGGAATCTGGTCGCTCCCGGGTGGCCATGCTGCCCGGCAGGAAGAGATCCACCGCCACCCCAGCCCAAGTCCTGGTCCAAGCCGGCCGCCTCACCTGCAGATGGGCTGAGGACCCTGCTTCGTCAGGATTCCGTGGGACCGGGGTGGGATATACCTCGCACAGGACCCAGCAAGCCATGGGTGCTCAACAAAATGAAAAAATCTTCCTGCCCCGAATTCCGCTCAAGAAGAGTCCCGGCTGCAGGTAAGAGGGGACGATCACTAAGCTGTTTGGGGCAAAGGATGAGGTCGGCGATATTCTTCAGTCCACAATCGTCTAGAGCAGCGCCATCCAGTAGAAATAGAGTGCATGCCACCTATGCAGCTTTACATTTCCCAGGAGCCACGTTTTTTTAAAAAGTAAAAAGAAACAGGTGAAATTAACTTTAATATTTTATTTAATCCAATATACCCAAAATATTATTTAGTAATTTCTAAGAAAATTACTGAGCTATTTTACACTCTTTTCCATGCTAAGTCTTCAAAGCTCTGTGTGTATTTTACGCTTCCAGCCCACGGGCATTCCGACTAGCCTGAATTCCAGGGCTCGTGCGCCACGTGCGGCCCGTGGCTGCCACAGCCCTTTGGGAGCTGGATTTAATTTGGTGAAGGTGGGTGGAGGCAGGGAGAACAAAGGCCGCCCAGGGAGGCCCGGGCACCTCCAGGTGACATGGGCCTGCGGCCAGAGCTGCACAGGGAGGAGAACTGAGTGCTGGGGGCGGGTGCAGAGGTGTGGCTGAAGGGGTCCCAGAAGTGAAGAGGGGAGGGCACCCCACTGCGCGCTGTGAAAGCTCTGTGTCTCCTCTCCGGATCTTCAGTGCAAACCACCCTGCTCTCTCAAAGTTGGCAGAGAGTTCTTCAGATCCACAGGAAGGACTTGAGCCTTGCTGCAGACTTGCTGCCGGGTGAACACAGAAGCCTTCCTGAAGATGGCCCTTAGGTGAGTTTACACTAGCTTTTAAAAAATAAAAATAAAATGAAAAGAGGTAGGGGCCGGCCCCATGGCGGAGTGTTTAAGTTCACACGCTCTGCTTCGGCAGCCCAGGGTTTCGCCGGTTCGGATCCTGGGCACAGACGTGGCACCACTCATCAAGCCATGCTGAGGAAGAGTCCCACATAACACAACCAGAAGGACCTACAACTAAAAAATACACAACTGGGGCTGGCCTGGTGGCACAGCAGTTAAGTGTGCCCATTCTGCTTCAGCGGCCCAGGGTTTGCTGGTTCGGATTCCGGGTGCAGACATGGCACCACTTGGTACGCCATGCTGTGGTAGGCGTCCCACGTATAAAGTGGAGGAAGATGGGTACGGATGTTAGCTCAGGGCCAGTCTGCCTCAGTAAAAAGAGGAGGACTGGCAGCAGATGTTAGCTCAGGGCTAATCTTCCTCAAAATACATAAATACACTATTTACCCGGGTGCCTCGGGAAAAAAGGAAAAAAATTAAATCTTTAAAAAAAATGAAAAGAGTTTGAAGGAACTATGGTCTCAGTCTAAGGCAGATTACCCTACCCAAACACACCTGTGAGCTTCTGCCAGGAGACGGCCGAGAACTGGGTCTGAACTGATTTCCACACAACACGTCCAGTGCTCTTCCCTCCGTCTGGAATGTCCACCCCTCCCCCGCCTAGGGAACTCCTACTCCAGTGCTGTCAGAATGCAGGGCCCTCTCTGCACCCGTGCCGGGCGCTTCCTCCACTCCTTCCGGGCTCCTGGTTCGTTGGGGCAGCGTCTCTGAGCTCCTCTGCTTCCTCCACGGGCCCAGGCTGCACTTTATCATCGCACCCTCAGCAGCTAAGTCAGCACTGTGACCACCCAGGTGGCCCTGCCCCGGCGAGGGGAGCCAGGGGCTCTGACTTTTATCCCCCTTCCTAAACAAGGCCTCCTCCCCCTCATCCCATCTCCAGGGGCTCCTACAGGACTTCTCGGAGGAGGAGGAGGAGGATGCAGAAGAAGGGAAGGAGCAGAAAGCAGGATGGAGAGGGCAGACTCTCCGCCAGCAAAGGGGCGAAGGGGAACCGAGCAGGAGTACTGCTTCAGGTGGGCAGCGGTGAGTCCGCGGTGAGGGGATGAAGCAAAAAGAAAGCCTGGCTGTGTTGGGGGTGGAGAGAGGGGGCTGCAGATAGGTTAAGTATAACTAACAGATATGCGTAAAGCACACTAGCCTTAAGGGTCCAGCTCGATCAACTTCTATCACCTGGATCAAAACTGAGATCATTTCCAGCACCCAGAAAGTCTCCCCTGCGGCCTTTCCCAGTACACACCTTGCAAGGGGAGAGTGAAAGGGTGAGGTGTTGCCAGTAGAACCCCGGCTGATGCCTGACACGCACATCTCACAATAACCCCACGCCATCGGGGTCAGAGCCCCAGCAAACCCAGGTCTGCCTCCGTTTCCACGGGGTAAGAATAGCAGCCTTCCACATGAAAAGATGTCCAACATCAGTAATTACTAGGGAAATGCAAATCAAAACTACACTGAGATATCACCTTACACCCATCACATAATTAACAAGATGAGAAATAACAAGTATTGGAGAGGATGTGGAGAAAAGGGAAGCCTCATACACTGCTGGTGGGAATGCAAACTGGTGCAGCCACTATGGAAAACAGTATGGAGATCTCTCAAAAAATTAAAAATGGAAATACCATACAACCCAGCTATCCCACTACTGGGTATTTATCCAAAGAACATGAAATCAATAATACAAAGAGATCTATGCACCCCTATGTTCATTGCAGGACTATTCACAACAGCCAAGACATGGAAGCAACCCAAGTGCCCATTAACTGATGACTGGACAAAGAAGATGTGTTATATACATACAACGGAATACTAATCAGGCATAAAAAAGACAAAATTGTCCCATTTGCAACAACATGGATGGACCTTGAGGGTATTATGTTAAGCGAAATAAGCCAGTGAAAGACAAACACCGTATGATTTCACTCACATGTGGAAGATAAACACACGGATAAAGAGAACAGGTTAGTGGTTCCCAGAGGGGAAGAAGGTTGAGGGGTGGGCAAAAGGGGTAAAGGGGCACATATATGGTGACAGATAAAAATTAGACTATTGGTGGTGAGCACGATGCAATCTATACAGAAACTGATAAATAATAATGTACACCTGAAATTACACAATGTTATAAACCATTATGACCTCAATAAAATAATTGAACAGAAAAAAAGAATAGCAGCCTTCAGTCGTGGGGGTGTGGCAGTGAGGGGGCTAGTATTCCAGTCATTTACATACCTGGGTGGTAGCTCCCAAATAAGGAATGCAAGAAATACCACATTTATTTGACTTTCTTTAAATCAGGTTAAATCCTGCGCCAGTTAACGTCTCACCTGGCTGCCCAGAAATCCGATCTTGGACGGGAAAGGGGCTCTAGCGCCCCCCAGGATCTCCTCTAGGTCACAGGGTTTTCTATAGCACCAGAGCTCCAGGGAGGCCCCTTGGACCAAATCATCCATCTGCCCTGGTTACCATGGAGATGCCTATTTCCCCAGAGGAATCTTCCTGGAGGGAGATTCTGCTGCTTCTGTGCCAAGTTTGGGGCCCTGGGGAATCTTACAGAGGCCGAAGGTCCCCAGGTGTCCCACACAGCCATGCCCTCGCCACATCCCAAGGAGATCACCATGGAGAGGCGCCCACCTCTGTCCCATCCACCTTCTGAGGAGCTCACTCCTGTCCCCGGCTGCTCTCAGAGATTCTGGGAAGCTGACATAATCTATGTAGTGATTTAATGACTTTAGATTTGTATGCTGTCACACATGTTCTCCTCTTTAAATCCCCTCAAAAGCCTAAGAAAATGATATTATTATCCCGGTTGTACAGATGAGAAAATGAAGGCTGGGAGAAGCTGAGTCTCCCAGGCAGGAAGAGGTGGAGCTGGCACTCAGGTTCAGGTACCAGACCTGTGCTCTGTACCCTGCCCCTGGCTACCGGGACCAGAACCTCAGAACCGGGAGTACAGTCATGAATAAGCCAGCATTTAACAGCAGGCACAGATGGCACTTTCAGACAAATTCGTCCTGGCTCCATTGTTCCTCCATAAGCTCCCAGGGCTGAGACAACCTCCCACACTGGACAGTGGAGCCCTGCAGACCCTCCTTGGAAATGCTCCTAACCTACGATACAGCTTCAGACTTTAGACCTGGCAAAGGCGTTAGAAATTACCCAGTCCTTCTTTTATGGGGGATAAAACAGAAGCCCTGAGAGGTGAACAGGGTGACCCAGGAAGCTGGTGGCAATCAAGAACCGGGTCCCCCATTTCCCTGGCCCCCCACCCCAAGCCTGCCCTCTCAGCTGCATCCCGCCCAGGGCAACGCCTGTGCGTGTTTGTGGCAATAACTGTTTATAGTGCACTCAGGTCAGGTCTGGCACCGGGCACCAGGTCCCTGCAAGAGAAGATGGGGAATGTGGCTTCTCTAGGGCCACCCTCTGTGCTCTGCGGCAGGAGGCCAGGTCCAGTAGTGACCTTTGGAGCCCAGAGTCAGACCTCTGAAAAGGATTTTTTCTCAATCCTCCACCCCAGGACTCTCTGAGAGGGTGGCAGAGGTTACAGCCTGGAGCCAGGGACCGGCCATTCCTAGGAACTGAGCACCTACAATGTACGTCCACATGTTCACCGGACAAGCACTGAGCTCCCGCGCTGGGCCAGGCCGCTACCGCACACACAGAGTAGAGGAGACAGGCCCGCACTCCGCTCTTTGAGCTCACAGCCTAGCAGGGAGACACACAGGGAAGGGCAGAGCCAGATTCTCAGACATGCAGCCGGTGTCAGTCACACAGCGCCCCGTGCTTAGAAGGGCCCTGTGCTTGGTTTAATGTGCTGCTGTGCTGTCTTGAAATTCTTAGCCATTTTGAACAAAAGGCCTCACGTTTTCATTTTGCACTAGGACCAGCAAATTATGTATGTCCAAAGAACAGGCAAGCAAAATGCAGTGTGCTACATGCCAAAATAGGGGAAGTGAGGGCACTGAGAAAGGCTCCAAACACAGGCTTCTCAGAAGGAGTCCTGAGGGTGCGTGGCAACACCAAGTGAAGAAGAGGTGGGAAGAATGTACCAAGCAGAGTGAGAGCACGCACGGACACCCTGGGAGGGCAAAGTTAAGGGGCTTCACAGAACCCCATGGTGTGCCAAGTGGGGAGTGCTGACTTGTCATGAGGCTGAAAGGGGAACTAGCACCTTGATGAGCCAAGGAAATTCTGAAGAACAAAATGGCTCCTTCTACCGGACCTCGAGACTTTTTGTAAAACTCATATAATTAAGAGAGTGTGGCTTAGGGATAAATAAACAGACCAGTGGAACAGAATAGACTCCAAAAACAAACCCACGCATAAATGGAAACACAATCATGATAGAGGAGGCACAAGCGTGTAAGGAGAAGATGTGTTACTCAATAAAGGGCGCTGGGAAGATTGGTTATCCACGGAGGAAAAAACAAATAGCCCCCGGTCTCACACCACACACAAAAGTAAATTCCATGTAAAAAGCAAAGCTTTAAAGCTTTCAGAAGAAAATACAGAATATCTTGGAGCTGACTTAGTGGTGTAGCAGTTAAGTTCGCACGTTCCACTTCAGTGGCCCAGGGTTCGCCGATTTGAATCCAAGGCACAGACCTACCCACCACTTGGCAAGCCACGTGTGGCAGGTGTCCCACGTATAAAGTAGAGGAGGATGGGCACGGATAGTAGCTCAGGGCCAGTCTTCCTCAGCAAAAAGAGGAGGATTTATGGCAGATGTTAGCTCAGGGTTAATCTTCCTCAAAAAAAAAAAAAAAAGAAAATACAGGATATCTTTATAAACTTCGGGCAGAGAAAGGGTTTCTTTAATACAACATGGAAAGGATCTTTTCCCAAAAAAGAAAGATCGATAAGCTGGTCCACATTGTTATTTTAAAACTCAGTATAACAAAATGTGTGCACACTGGGAAGGATAGCTCTGACTTACCCACTGTCGCCCCAAACCCCTTTCAGGCAGAGCCAGGTCTGTGAGTGCCGAGGCTCCCAGGTGGAGGGCAGGAGGGCACTCAGCTTCGCAGACTGGGGAGATGTGAGACTGGGACGCCCATGTCATCGACGCCCATGTCCCCGCTTCCTGGAATCAACGAAGCCAAATTATTCATCAGAAGATTACTTAGTAAACACAGAATCAAACCAAACTACTGAGTCCACCTAGCTTCTCCTCCCTCAGGGTTTTCCATCGGACAGCCTCTCACCTCGCCCCATAGCAGGTTCTTTCCTACCCTCTAAGTGACAGCTGGGATGTCAGCTCCTCAGAGGCCCTTCTGAGGCCCCTATCATTCTCTCCCATCACTCTGTTTCCTTCTTTCTTGGTACCTCCCACAATCTGTCATTTTATTTGTTTACTGTCTCTCTCTCCCACTAGACTCCACGAGGCCAGTGACCCTGACTGCTAAAGGTCATAAACCAGCAGTCCATGGGGCCAACACACACTTTTTTTGGTTTGGCTTGTGCAGTGTTTTTCCAAAAATTCAATTTATTGGGAATATTTAAAAATCAAGAGATTTTATATAAAAATCTGGATTTCCAGGTTCTCTTGAAAAAGATCTAGCACAAGGGGCTGGATGTGAGTAGCAGCTGCAGCCTCTAGCTCCAACCTAACACCCACCACACCCCATGACATCACACTTGGCTACGGTCTGCACTCCTTTATCTTACCTGCCTGGCCCCTGGAGGCCTGTGGCGTCTAAAACCACTCTTTTCACCCCTGCAGCGGAGAGCGTTTCCATTAATAAATGCAAAGAACAAGAAGGGTTGACTGATTTGAAGGAAATATTCATCTACGCTCCGAGAAGGCTCCACCACACACGATTTGTAAGACACAAAGGACATCCTTCAGGCGCCTGAATTCTTCTCGGTCCCCCAGAACCAGCATTACTCTCTCTTGGCCTCGTGCTAATGAGCTAGGTGTCCTTTCCTTAGATTATCTAAATGGTAAATTTACAGACTAATCCATTTTTAGATTAGATTCATCTAAATGATAAATTAATCTAAATGCCAAAGTTAGGGTTTGGGTTATATTATTCTAGGTTGATTAAATAAAGGTGCCGCCGTAAATCTGCAAAGAAAGTGGGAGTAAGTGTGTGACCCCGTGGGTAGGTGGGTGGGTATGAGATAGGGGGCATCTGTCATGTGCGGGACGCTCGGCAGCTAAATCCCCTCTAAGGAGTGCCAATAACCCCCAGGAACAATCCTTCCTGGAGCAGGTAACGCCGCAACAGAGTCAAGAGGATGGAACGTGCCAGATAACATAGTGCGCAGGCGCGCCCGAAACCTCCGCCAATTTTCTGCGCAGCCCAGACACCTTCCTTCCGCACTGCGCAGGCGCCTAGACTGACTAAGCTTTCCCTCCCCCTTCCAGCTCTCCGAGAGCCAGGAGGACGCCCTCCTGCAGCACTGAGCTCCTGCGCAAGCGCCGCGCCGCATCTCCGCCCCCGAACCAATTGGAAGAGGCGGCGCTTGGGCGCTCAGGGCACGACGCCGTGGGTGGGGCCGGGACGTGAGTGCAACGCGCTGGCGTCACAGGGGTGGCTATATAAGTGAATACAGGCGCCGCCCCTCCGCCCCAGTCACTGAGCCGCCGCCGAGGACTCAGCAGCCTCCCCCTCGAGCCCCCTCGCTTCCCGACGCTCCGTCCCCCCCGCCCGCCTTCTCCCGCCGCCGCCTTCCGCAGGCCGTTTCCACCGAGGAAAAGGAATCGTATCGTATGTCCGCTATCCAGAACCTCCACTCTTTCGGTAAGCCGCGGGACGGACGGTCCGTGGGGGGAAGGCCCGGTTGGGCGGCGGAGCACTCTCGGCCTGGAGACGGGGCCCGGAAAGCTGCCGAGCGGCCCGGCCCTTCATGAACTTGAGCAGAGAGAAGCTGTCCGGGTGCGCGGGCAGCGGGGCCGAGGCCTGGGCCCAGGAGTCGGCCCCAGAACGCGACCGGAAGGAGCGGGCGGGAGGTCAGCCTTTGGGCGGGCCCGGTGGCTCGGGTGGCGCATTTACTAATGGCTCCCGGGCCGCCTCGGGCCACACCTGCCCCTCCTGCCACCCTTGCGTCACGTCCGTTACGTCACCGCTGTTGTCACGGCGCCGGGAGGGAGAGGCGGCGCCAGCCCTAAGTGACAAACGCGCACGCCAATGGGGCGGGAAGCTCGGCCCCGCCTCGGGGCTCGGGTTCCGGCCGGTTGCATCAGCCGGGAGGGGCGCTGTCTGCCACCCCCGGCTTCCCTGACACGTGATCGGTGTCCGAGGGCGGGCCCGGGGCAGGAGGCCCAGGCCTTCTCCGGGGCTGGGGAAGCCGGCCGTCCCGGATTGACCTGTTCCGGGAGAGTCGAGAAAGGACATACCTGATCTAACTGGCGATTTCAGTATGAGTTTCTGCACCTGGAAAAGATCCAGTGGGAGGGTGGCAGTGGCAGCAGAGCTACGACAGCTCCAAACGAGCTTGAACTTTCTCCCCAGACCCCTTTGCTGATGCAAGTAAGGGTGATGATCTACTTCCTGCTGGCACTGAGGATTATATCCATATAAGAATTCAACAGAGAAACGGCAGGAAGACTCTTACTACTGTCCAAGGGATCGCTGATGATTACGATAAAAAGAAACTAGTGAAGGCGTTTAAGAAGGTAAGTCTTCGATGAGATCGTAGGGAACTCACATTTAACTTGCCCACGTGGCAGTGCTGTGTTGTGTTCTTTCCCAGAGAGGATCATTGGCGCCTTGGTGCTGTTGCTTGACCTAATTTGCTTTGATTCCCTTGTGCTTGCAGAAATTTGCCTGCAATGGTACTGTAATTGAGCATCCAGAATATGGAGAAGTAATTCAACTACAGGGTGACCAGCGCAAGAACATATGCCAGTTCCTGGTAGAGGTAAGTTCAGTCGCTTTTTGATAATCCGTTTGTGCTCTGCCCTGGCTAATCTCAGATCCTGTCTAGTCTATTTCTGCTGGGGACATAGAAGCTCCTTTTGTACGACTATGCAGAAGAGTTGTTTGGAGGTATATAGACAAAGGTATTTCCAAAAACAGAAGGTATTTGTTTGCCTTAAGTTTACTGTTTGCATGGATCTACTTTAAAGATGCAAATTTAAATTGCACACAAATACTGAAATAAGATATCTAGTTGGCTGTTCCTAAGTGCTACAATCTTGCTGCATTGGTTCTTAACTGTGTACCCTGAACTGAAAACCGTTGTGCTCGTGGTGGTGAGGTGTGCACTTGGCTCTTGGACTTGCCCGGTGTAGAAGCAGGAAGACAGAATTGTCAGCATCAGAAATACAGGCTTTAACTCTCTCTGTCCCCTCTTTAAAACTTTGCCCTTTTTTCTTTGCAGATTGGACTGGCTAAGGAGGACCAGCTGAAGGTTCATGGGTTTTAAGTGCTTTTGGCTCATTGAAGCTTAAGTGAGGATTTCCTTGCAATGAGTAGAATTTCCCTTCTGTCCCTTGTCACAAGTTTAAAAACCTCACAGCTTGTATAATGTAACCATTTGGGGTCTGCTTTTAACTTGGACTAGTGTAACTCCTTCATGCAATAAACTGAAAAGAGCCATGCTGTCTAGTCTTGAAGTCCCTCATTTAAACAGAGGTCAAGCAGTGGGCGCCTGGCAGTGTCCAGCCTGAAACAAAGCAATAATGTGATGTTTCGGCCAAGCCCAGAGCCCCGAGATCACAGATGGCTATGTCTGGCCAGAAGCTCCTCGGCTCTCCCTCTACAGAGTTCCCTGCCCTGAGAGAATGTCACCACCTGAGCAGCCCTTGGTGAAGCTGAGAGGAGAGGATGGGGTAAGGCAGCAACGGCAGCTGCACCACTAGGCGGGAGCCTTTGGTGGTCGAAGAGTGATGCCCTGGTGTCTCCAGCCTGCCCGGGTGCACAGAGCTTAGAGTGGCCCCCTTCCCTCTAATGAGGTGATAGGACATCTGGCTTGCCAGCGAGGTCTTTTTGACCAGACATATCCTAGCTAATTGATGTCCAAACACCAGAATGTGAGGCCACCCTTCTAGCAGAGTTAAACTTTTGACAAGGGAACAAATCTCAAACTGATATGTGTCAGTCACGTAGCCAGCTGTAGAACTTGCGGCTTGACTAGCAGCAGCTGCCCAATGCCATGTGAAGTAACAAACTGGTCTTTGGTTTTTTCCTTCCCTTCAGTTTTAATGTTATGTAATGTATTTAAACCCTTATTTAAATAAAACTTGGTTTTCAGAAACACCTGATTTGCAGATTCTATTTTTTTGTATAGCCGATCTTGTATGTGAAGAAACTGCAGAAATGGGCAGTGGCTGTTACGTCTACACCCGTAGCTTCTCAACTGGGGCCTGAATCTCTTGGCCAAGAAAACCTAGTGAGCTTGTCCCTTCCAAGTGCCCCACGGGTCAGCTGATTTGCGAGCATTTAGCCAGGGGTACACGATCCCATTAATCTGTCCTGAAAGACGGTGCTGCGTGGCTGATGGATGCTTGGCCAGTAGTCTGAGTGATCAGTGGTTACTGGGCTGTCACTGCTCTCAGTGGTTGTCGAGGAACTTGTGAGGTGACAGAGCAGGTTGATTGGAAATCCCTGAGTTCCCTCAGTAAAGGGGCCATGGCTTAAAGCTGTAACAAAAGGGCAAACGTGGTGTGGGATTTGATCTAATCCACAAAGCCCTGGAAGAGATGCACGAGCGTGTACTTCTAGGGAATAGGTTTGCAGTATTAAAAAGTTCAGTGACTAAAGTGTTGGAGATGAAATTGAACGTTGGGAGGCCACCCCTTCACAAAGGATGATGAGTAGTAAGTATATAGAGGTCTATTCTTGGGGCCGTTGATTCTGTTACATAATAGAATTCTGCCAGCATGTGGATCACGAGAACTGGTACTAATTTCAGGTACAGAAATAAAGGCTTCAAACCGCTGAGAATGGTCATGAGGAATCAGCCCTTTTCGTGTTTGTTGCCAGCCCCTGTCTTGTAGATAAAGGCCAACCTGGAACCGGCTGAGGTGTGGGGGAGGGTGGGTGAAAGGCTGAGCCACCGGCATGTGCTCTGGAAATAGAAGATGATTCTAACCCCAGAGGTGGAAGCTTTATTAAGATAAGGTCCTACAAAACTGATCTAGTAAAAGGAAGAATTTACCACTTGACTCCAGACTGATAGTCTTCAAACGTGTGGGTGATACTTTGAAATCAGTAAGATTTGACTGTAGACAAGAGTGCTTTTCTTGAGGCACTTGTGGAAGCAACCCTGGAGGCTGTCCCCACAGAAAACCACAAGCAGAGGGTGGGAGGAAACAATCACAGGCTGTAGGTTGATGTGCAGGTCCTGTGCTGTGCTGTAGCTCAGCTTAACATCTTTTGCTCCTTTTAAGGACCTCCAATTCTCTAGAAGGATTATTCCAAGTTAAAGTAGCAACATCAGTATTAAAATCAGCTGTCTGGAACCAAGCAAAACCAATTACCTGTGAACTAGGAGGTTTGTCGACACTGTAGTGCAGTTGATGTGACTTGGGTGTACCTCAGGGCTGAAATTAAGCATAGTTCTCTCCACTTGATGATTGAGAAAACAGATGTGGGAGTTTGCAAGGCTGGTAAGTGGTGGAACCTCATCTGGAACCCGGGACTCTCTGCTCTTCCGTCGGATGACGACATTCACAATCTTAGTAGCTCATTTGACAGATTGGTTGGTACGCGCAGTGCATCGTGGGGAATCAGCGCACAAAGGCGAGTCAAGCAGACACCCTGTGCTTGGGAAGCTGACGGCCTGAGAGGGCTGTCAAGACCAGCACAGAGCCTTGACGCGAGGCAGAAAGGGGCAATGCCACCACTGGTGTGGCCGAAGAGCCACAGGATCTCTGAGGATTGGGAAATCTTCCCCACCCTCATCTGTGCCAGGGAAGGCTTCATAAGGGAGGTGCCACTGAAGTGGGGCATTCCAGGTAACGTGGAACAGGAGTCAAGACCTAGAGGTGGAAGCACCCAGTGTGTATGAGGAATCTAAGCTAGGACCGTTTGGCTGGAACAAAGGGCCTGCATAGAGCAGAAAAATACAGTTCTGTCTCTCACTGTGTGCCAGGCGTGTGTCAAGGGCTTCAGGTGTACATCGACTCATTGATTTAGCAGTAGAGCCTCAGTCCCATGGTGACACTGAGACTCAGAGAGGTAACATAACTTAGCAAGTAGGTGGAGAGAAGGGAGTAGAGGAAAGTGAGGGCTGGAAGGTTGGTGTGAGATGAGAGCAGGCTAAGACCTTTAGATGTTTCTGTACAAAAGCATCTCTGACAAATGTCTCGCGGCGCTCTGCTCCCTCGTTCCTCTCCCCGACCTCCAGTCTCTTCTGTCTATGTCCTCGTTCCCCTCTCTGTCCAACATTCACCCCTTCCCTCTTCTCCCGTTACCTCCCGTGTCTCCCCTCAGTCTGCCTGCCCCACCCCAGGCCTCAGCAGCCCTCCTGCCCCGGTGCCCACCCTCTGCAATAGGGACAAGCAGGGACAAACCGAAAATTCCTTAAAATGGTGCTGTGAAGACAAAATGTGAACTGGTCAGCTAAAACTGAGCAGCAATCTACAAAAACTAAAGCCTATTCTAATTTTACCTAGAAATAGGTCAGAGAAACAGTATCTTCGGGAGCCACACATTCCACTCGGTAGCTCGACTTGACCCCCGTCCTTGTTTACAAGCCGGAGTGGTGCCCTCTTGTGGCGTCAGTGTCGAAACACAGGTCTCTCTTCACAAGAGCGAAATTAAGAGCTCCTTGACTAGTTTTTAACTTTTCAGGAGATAGACATTATTTCAAAATTAACACAAAATCTGAGGCTTTGGTAATTTCTTCTCTTGCGCTCTCTTAAATCTTCCTAATTCAAATATTCATAAAATGCACTGTTCTTGGGGAGCTTGTTAAAAATTCCAGTTCTAGGCCCCACCCAGGACAGTCTGGCTCTCCTGGGTGTTAGCTGAACAATGCCCAGGTCCCACCCACTTCCCAAGGGCCTTCAAAAATGTCTACGAACTGAAAAGAAACGTATCTTCTCCAAAATTTGACCAAAAATCTGCAAAATCAGAATGAATAACGGGGACGCTTACAACAGGGAACATTGGCAGTAGCTGCGGCACAATTCTTACATAACTATATGGAAACGTAATAAGCGTTTTAGAGAAAGAACAATATTGACTATTTTTTTTTAAAGATTTTATTATTTCCTTTTTTCTCCCCAACACCCCCGGTACATAGTTGTACACTCTTCGCTGTGGATTCTTCTAGTTGTGGCATGTGGGACGCCGCCTCAGCGTGGTTTGATGAGCAGTGCCATGTTCGCGCCCAGGATTCGAACCAACGAAACACTGGGCCGCCTGCAGCGGAGCGCGCAAACTTAACCACTTGGCCACGGGGCCAGCCCCAATATTGACTATTTTTAACAAAACTTAGATTTGTAAAATTTATCAACATCTTTTCAAAAATATTATGGAAAATACATAGTTGTTTGGCCCGTGGGTGCATTTTCTTCGTCTGGTACGAGATGTGACCGAGGCTCCAAGGGTCGAGTGCCCAGCCTACAAACTCCAGGGAATGGCCTGCCTTCAGGCAGAGATTCTGATCCGGAAGCTCTGATGTGGGGCCCAGGAACCGGCCTTTTTAACCAGCATCAGCCAATTCCTCTGGGAGAGCCACAAACCACACCTGTGGAAACACTACTGTGCCTAATGGGGAGCTATCCCGGAAACTTGAGCAGGAGAGAAGCATCATCGAGCTAAACTTCCGGGAAAGTAATCAGGAGTATTATATTTAAGATGGTTTGACAAGGGGGCAGCCGAGGGTCAGAACTTGGTTACCAGCATCTGAGAAACCAACTCCTGAGAGTGAAATATCGTGTGTAATGTACGTGCATGCATTTTCTTGGGAGACTGTCCATAGCAATAATCAGATTCTTAAAAGAGCCAACGACCCAAAACAGTTAAGAGTCACTGGTCCGTGGTTTCCTTCCGCGGCTTCCAGAGCCCCAGGGATTAACCAAGGTTTTCCAGGCACGTCATTGCAAGCAGTAACGGTGCATATTTCAATATCGATTTTTAAAATTAATAACTATTTAAAATATTTTTAAATATCTCCAAAACGGAGTGTGAGTCAGGCAGGAGCCATGCCTGACTCACTCGCTTCACAGCCACTGTCGCCAGCCGCCGTGCAGCTGCAGCAATCAGGGTCATTGCACAGTTTAAATTGTCTTTAATCTTAGTCCTTTATGGTTAATTTATATCCAGAAAGGACAATTGGTTAAAAACAGGAAGCACAGGGAACACAGAGGGTGAAAAATGTTAATATGGCAGTTAAAACATAAACACGACAGTCACTCTGTGTGTGTGTCAAGCCATTGATTCTCACTCCATTTCTGTGAGGCTGCGGGAAACAGGCGCAAGCCAGTGCTGAGACGTGGCTCGCCTGGTTCCGCGGTCCACCGTGGAGACAGAACTAAAGACTCTCTGCTCAGCATCACCAGGGAGCTTGTTGGACGGGCAGAGCTTCCAGCCCCACCCCAAACCTACTAAATCAATCTTCACTTTAACAATCTTCATTTAACACAATTGGAGAAGCACTGGGTTGGACCATAAAATTAGCAGACCTCATAGTGTGATCTGCGAGCTGGTTAAAAAAAGACAGTAACATTATGACTTTTAATGTTTTATAAGTACGTTTTCCATTTCAGTTTGAGATCTGCCCTGAAATGCACAAAAACAGGCTGTTGGAGTACGGAGGGCAACAGTTGTGAGCTGCATATGGACTGAGTAGGATTGCACCGGCTGAGAAGGGCAGAAACCTGGCTGTCCCGGAAATCAGCTGGGGAGCTCTTCAGTGGTACCAAGCCTGGGCTCAGTCCTCACATCCCCAGGCCAAAACCATTGGGGGTGGCCCTCGGGTGATGCTGACCTACCCATTCACCCCCGCGGAGCCCCACTAGACCTGCAGGTCCTGTTCATCCAATTAAGAGGTCTCCGAGGTGTCAAAAACCATGTTGAAGGAGAAAATATAGGGAGGGCTAGGTCTAATTTGGCTTTTCATTCACTGGGACCAAAGAGAGCCTACATCTCTCACGTGCTATTTGCAGTGGGCTTGTGTGTGAGTAGCCTGGAACTCTCTTGTATCACCCTCTGGGAGAAATAATACAAAAGTATAACAAATGTAAGGGGATCTTAAGGAACTTTAGTTTGCAGGGGGTTTTCGTTTGCTTTTTGGTGCAGAAGATTGGCCCTGAGCTAACATCTGTTCCGAGTCTTCCTTTATTTTGCATGTGGGCTGCTGCCACAGCGTGGCTTGATAAGTTGTGTGTAGCTCCATACCCGGGGTCCAAACCCACAAACCCCCTAAAACCCCAGGCTGCCGAAGCAGGGCACACAAACTTAACTACAGCACCCAGGAGGCCAGCCCTGAACTTTAGTTTTTTTAAAAATACATAATGAAATTTAAATCTGCATTTTAATATATATTCTTGTAACCAAACGTGATACAGTATCACTTTTTAATTTGTCGGAAGTCATGCTTTTTCTTCTAATTAAATATAAAAAGTATTGTGTTGCTTTTCTAATGGGGAAAGTCAATAATTATCTTTTTTTTTAAAGATTGGCGCCTGAGCTGTTGCCAATCTTCTTTTTCTTTTTCTTTCTCCCCAAAGCCCCCCAGTACATAGTTGTACATTCTAGTTGTAGGTCCTTCTGGCTCTGCTATGTGGGACACCGCCTCAGCATGGCCTGATGAGCAGTGCCATGTTGGCGCCCAGGATGGGAACCAGCAAAACCCTGGGCTGCTGAAGCAGAGCGCACAAACTTAACCACTTTGCCAGGGGCCGGCCCCCAGAAATTTGTCTTTAAATGGTATGATTATTACAGATTGTTTTTTTTTTTTTTTTGAGGAAGATTAGCCCTGAGCTAACTGCTGCCAATCCTCCTCATTTCGCTGAGGAAGACTGGCCCTGAGCTAACATCCGTGCCCATCTTCCTCTACTTTCTATGTGGGACGCCTACCACAGCGTGGCTTGCCAAGTGGTGCTACATCCACACCCGGGATCCGAACCGGCGAACCCCAGGGCACCAAGAAGTGGAACGTGCGAACTTAACCACTGCACCACTGGCCAGCCCCAGATTGTATTTTAAATTAAACCTCAGAGAAGAACCTATCATAATTTGCCAACTTCCAATAAATTACCTTTTACTTAAAATGCCTGGTGTATCCCTGGTATATGTTGCAAATGATCTAAAATTCCCAAGTTGGTCCTCTAGATTCTTAACAGAAGAGAGAAAAGGATTGTTGAGTCCAAAAAAGTTGAGGCTCACTGAGAGAGATCTCAGCTGCTTTGCTGCTGGACGCAGGACAGAAGACATTCATGTGGGCAACTCTATGAGAAGCTGGCCCAGGCTTATGATAGTTCCCAGTGGGCTCAGGCAACCCAGGGTTTCTCACCCTCAGCATTATTGATGTTTGGGGCCAGAGAGGTATTTGTTGGGGAGGAGGGGAGCTGTCCTGTGTATCATAGGATGTTTAGCAGCATCTCTGATCTCTACCCACTAGAGGCCAATAGCACCTCTTCCCTCACCCCCTGGACAACCAGAATTGTCTCCAGACATTGCCAAATGCACCTGGGGGACAAAAACCACACCCCCCTTTTGAGAATCACTGATTTAACCCACCTTTTCCCTCCCAGTCTACCAAATAGGATAACCCTGCTAATTTTAAACTTCTTATAGCATGAACCATGCATTCATTCAGTAAACATTTATTCCAAACCTAGAATGTGCCAGACACCCTTTAAGGCACTGGGATGTAGCACCGAACAGAGATCCCCGCCCATGTGGAGCAAATGTTCCAGTGGAAGAAGACAAACAAAATCAACCTAACATTAATAAATAAGATTCTTGTCCAGACAGTGACTGCTGCGATGGAGAAACAGAGAGCCTCTCCCATCACACACCGAACGTGACCCCTTGCAGCAGGTGAAATATTTCTACAGTGGTTGGTTTAACATCTGACTCCCCAGCTGGAGTATAAACGCCATGAGAGAAAAGGTGTGGTTTGAACCCCCACACCTGGCACCATGCCTGCCCCGATTAAGTACTCCATAAATGTGAATGAATGCGTGAATGAATGAATGAACACAGCAAAGAGTTGGCAATGGAGTCTGGACTTGGAAGAGGAGTTGTGGCTGGAGACAGCTTGAGGATCAAGAACACTGAAGGCGTAACCAAAGTCATGACAAAGGGAGGGACCACCAAGGGAGAGGGAAGGAGAGTCTGGACATCGTAGTAGCGCCTACATTTAGAGAGTGGAAGGAATGGAAGGATGAAGCAGGTAGAGAAGTACCTAGTAGGGGACCTTATCAGAGAAGCCCAGAGGGCTGGCCAACATTGCCAACTGCTGCAGGAAACTATGGTGGGAAACTAAGAGAGATCCAGCGCCATTGGGTTGATGACCTTAAGGAGGGTCAGAAGCCCCACCCGGAGCAGTGAGCTGGGGATGAAGAGATGGAGGCTTGGGTGCACCCTGCTCTTCCTTAAAAAGCATTTTATTTGACTAGGAAAATAATATACATTCACTGAAAAGAAATGGGAAAATAGCAAAATGTAGGAAAAAAGAAAATAGAAATCACCATAATCCACTATGTGAGAATTTCCCTGTGTCCTTAATTGTTCTTTGTAAACACCGTTTTTAATGGCTGAATGATAGTCCGTCATTAAATCCTCTGGCCTTTAATCTTTATTAGAGGTAATTCTTTGACGACTCCTTCAATTTCTTCCTTAATTTTGAACTATTTGAGTTTTCTTCTTGATCTTGTAAATGTGTATTTTTCCCTTTTGTTGAGAAAATTGTCCCTTTTATTGAGATGATCATGTTTATTAGCATAAAATAATGCATAGTATTTCTTATAATTTTAAAAATCTCTCTTTGTTAATTAAATCCTCTTTCTCACGTCTAACCACATGGGATTTCTGTTTTTTGAACAATTGGTCTTGCTAGATGTTTCTCTGTTTTATTGATTTTTCAAAAAAAATCCATTCTCAGTCTTAACAACCCTATCATTTTTTTTGTTTTTCTCAATCATTGCTTTCCACTTTTTATCATTTTTCTTTCCGCCCTCATTCCTTGGTTGACTTTGCAGTTCTTTTTCTAACTTCTTGAGTTTGAAGATTCACACATTTATATTAATTCCTTAATGCTTTAACGCTCTAAATTGGATTTGGCCCCATCTCTTAGAATTCTCATGGCTATAATTTTCGAAGTACCCTATGGTTTTCATTTCCTTTTTAAGGGCTGTTTGAGAGAGTAGCTTTAAGTTTTGGATAATCGATGAGGAGAGAGAAGTTCTTATTTCTTAAGGTAATCTGTGTGCTGCCAGCTCTTTGAGCAGTTACTCACAAACCTCTTTTTCACTGGAGCTTTCATATGTGAATTTAAATTGGGCCATTTGAAATCACGTTTTAGGGCCCGGCCCCGTGGCCAAGTGGGTCAGTTCGTGCACTCCACCTCAGTGGCCCAGGGTTTTGCTAGTTCAGATCCTGGGTGCGGACGTGGCACTGCTTGTCAGGCCATGCTGAGGTGGCGTCCCACATGCCACAACTAGAAGGACCCACAACTAAAATATACAACTATGCACTGGGGGGATTTGGGGAGAAAACACAGAAAAGAATATTTAAAAAGAAAAGAAATCACGTTTTATAAAGGCCTGCTACTCCAAGTGTGATTGCAGACCAACGGCACTGGGCTAACATGGGAACTTGTTAGAAATACAGTCCCAGGGCCCATCTGAGCCGAACCCAATCAGAATCTGCCTCTTCACAAGACCTCCAGGGGACTCTGGTGTGCCTGGAAAGTTGCGAAGCTGTTATAAAACACACTAATAAAGCCTCACTCTACACATTACATTTGAAATAACACAAATTACAAATTGTCAGGAATCATCATATTTCAGTCTACTGATTTTCGACAAGGGTACCCAGACAATTCAATGGGGAGAAATAGTCTTTTCAACAAATGATGCTGGGACAAGGGGATATCCACATGCGAAAAAGTGAAGATGGACCCATACTTTCCACTGGATACAAAAATTAACTCAAAGCGGATCGTAGACCTAAATAAAAAAGCTAAAAATACAGAACTCTTTTTGTGTGCGTGAGGAAGATTAGCCCTGAGCTAACTTCTGTGCCAGTCTTCCTCTGTTTTGTATGTGGGATGCCACCACAGCATAGCTGATGAGCAGGGTAGGTCTGCACCCGGGATCCAAACCCGTGAACTCTAGCTGCCTAAGTGCAGTACAATGAACTTTAATCACTCAGCCACGGGGCCAGCCCCTAAAAATATAGAACTCTTTTTTTTTTTTTTTTTTTTTGAGGAAGATTAGCCCTGAGCTAATGTCTACAGCCAATCCTCCTCTTCTTGCTGCTTGGTCCTGAGCTAACATCCGTGCCCATCTTCCTCCACTTCCTATGTAGGACGTCTGCCACAGCATGTCTTGCCAAGCAGTGCCATGTCCGCACCCGGGACTCGAACCAGTGAACCCCGGGCCACCGAGAAGCAGAACGTGCGAACTTAACTGCTGTGCCACCGGGCCGGCCCCTAAAACTACAGAACTCTTAAAAGAAAATAAAAGAATTAATCTTTATGACTTTCAATTAGGCAAAGTCTTCTTAGTTAGATAAGACACCAAAATTGCAAGTGACAAAAGAAAAATGGATGAATCAGACTTTATCAAATTTTAAAACTTTCATTTCAAAGGATGCTATCAAGAAAGTGATACTCAATAATAAAACTCAATAATAAAAAGGGAACACAATTGAAAAATGGGCAGGGGGTCTAAAGAGACATTTTTCCAAAGAAGACCTGCAAATGGCCAATAACCATATGAAAAGATGCTCAACATCATTAGCCATCAGGGAAACGCAAATCAAAACCACAGTGAGGGGCCGGCCCTGTGGCCAAGTGGTTAAGTTTGCTCGCTCTGCTTCGGCGGCCCAGGGTTTCACTGGTTCAGATCCTGGGCGCAGACATGGCACCACCCGTCAGGCCATGCTGAGGCGACGTCCCACATGCCACAACTAGAAGGACCCACAACTAAAAATATACAACTATGTATCAGTGGGCTTTCAGGAGAAAAAGGGAAAATAAAATCTTAAAAAAAAAAACCCACAGTGAGATGCCGCTTCACACCCGCTAGGATGGCTGTAGTCAAAAAGACAGACGATAATGTTTGGTGGAGGATGTGGAGAAGTGGGGACCCTCATCCATTGCTGGTGGAAATGCAAAATGGCGCAGCCGCGGAGGAAAACAGCCCTGCAGTTCCTCAAAAAGTTAAACACAGGGTTTAACATAGAGACGGGAACATATGAAGAGAGTTAAACATAGAGAAGTGAAGACATATGTTCAGGCAATGACTTGTACATAAATGTTCATAGCAGCATCGTTCATAACAACCAGAGTGGAAACAACCCAAATGTCCATCAACTGATAAATGAATAAATAAAACGTAGTATATATGGGGCTGGCCCGGTGGTGCAGTGGTTAAGTGCACACGTTCCACTTGAGCAGCCCAGGGTTCACTGGTTCGGCTCCCGGGTGCGGACGTGGCACCACTTGTCAAGCCATGCTGTGGTAGGCGTCCCACATATAAAGTAGAGAAATATGGGCATGGATGTTAGCTCAGGGCTAATCTTCCTCAAAAAAAAAAAAAATGTAGCATATCTATACAATGGCATATTTATTCAGCAAAAAATGGAGCAAAGTACTGTTACGTGCTTCAACATGAATGAATCTTGAAAACGTTACACCAGGTGAAAGAAATCAGACACAGAACGCTACATATTGTATGATCCTGTTTATATGACATGTCCAGAATAGGCAAATCCATAGAGACAGAGAGTAGACTAGTGGTTGCCAGGAGCTGAGAGGAACGAGGAGTGACTGCAGACGGGTATGAGGTTTCCTTTTGGGATGACAAAAATGTTCTGGAATTAGATAATGGTAATGGTTGTGCAACTTTGTGAAGATACCAAAAGCCACTGGATTGTATACTTTAAAAGAGTGAATGGTGTGATACGTGAACTATATCTCAATAAACCGGTTAGATGTATATGTATACTTTTTTAATTACATCATTTCAAAGCTGGCTGGGTGGGCAAATTATGGGCAGGGTTTTTGCCCTTGCCGCATGGCAGCCCCACTTTGGCCGGTGAATGAAAATGTCCTCTACCCTCTGCCAGGGAGAGTTTGGAATTAGGTGGGTTTATAAATGCAGAACTCCAGGAAAGCCTAAAGAAATGTGCTGCCCCTTCTCCCTTCCCTGAAATAGCTTTTTACAACAGTCAAGTGAGGTCAGCCACCAGAACCCCCCATTTCTCCCTGCCCCCACTGCCTGTCACTCCCACCAACCCCAGTCACTGGCTTGATAGACAGAGTGAAGGGAAGGAAGATCTCTGTAGAGGAAGCAGAAATGCAGCAAGGAAAGACTGTTTTAATGTTCATAGAGTCCAACTGCCTAGGTTCCAGTCTCAGCTATGTGTCCAGTGAGCTGTGTCCTGGGCAAATCGCTGGGTTGAGTGTGGTATTTGATTTTACCTGACTTACAAGCCGATAAGTTATCCTAATACTGTTTCACCAATGCTGGCAGAAGACACAAGACTCCCGGGTCAGAGACAAAGAACTTTACTACTCACAACCCAACTAGCAGCATGATTTACATCAGTTCCCCTTGCCCCTGAGTTCCTTGGTGGTGACACAATATGGACCCACATAGATTCTATGTGGGCAGTAGTTGCTTGCAGCTGAGGAACACTGAGCTTGGGGAATCTACTGCTCTTATAGCCAGTAGTAGCAAGCCTGCACTTTGTCCCATAGGGAGATATTACCTCATCCTTCAAGATTACTCTCTTCAAACCCAACCCTGAGAAATGGCCAGGAGAAAGAGTGGTCATGACCTTGCATTCCTGGCAAACTCAGCAAGAACATTCAGGGATGCTCAAGGCCTGTGGTGGATTGCTTCATTGTTTCTCCCCAAAATCACCAACCTCTCTGTGCCTTAGTTTCCTTGGCTAAAGACTAGGGCCCATAGTGTTACCCTCCTCATGGGGTTGTGGTGAGGATTGGCAGACGTAATGCATGTAAAGTGCTTAGCATGGGGACCTGCCCATGGAAGGGCCCCCTAAATTTTAATCAGTGTTATTCTGGTAAGGGGAGGTGAAAATGTTTTGTAAACATCAGGCTTGCAGGTAGGAGAGCTTCAAGGTCCAGGGGGAAGGAGAAGTGTTCCCTGCCTACCTCCCCTCCCAACCATCCAGGGCACCTTAAGCTCATATCATACTCTCTCCCCTCCAAGAGAAAAGGAATGAACACCCTGGTGACCAACATTGTGTCCCCAGAGTCAGCACAGTGCCTGACACAACGTGGGCACTTAGGAAATTTTTTGTTGAATAAATAGATGAATGAACGAATGAAAAAGTGAAGGCACATGGTCTCTAAGGAGGCAAGAGGGCTCTGCGATGAAGGGCCCTGGTGGAGAGGCTGACCTTGAACAGGGCTCCGCACCCTCCAGTGTTGGGGGAAAGGAGAAAAGGACGGAAGGTGGACTCAGACAACCGTGGTCATGGCGAGCAAAAGGGGCTGACGTCAGGTGACGCTAGGAGGGAGGGGAGAGATGAGTCACAAGGTTGCCAGGCAACAACGCAGCTGCAGAACATTAATCTGTAATTGAATCAACTGGTCACTTTCAGGAACTTTCCCGTTTGCAAGGAGAGGGAGACAGGAGCTGAGGATGGGGTGATGGTGTCCTCTCCAGGAACGGGGGACCAGCCTGGCCGGTTCTGAAGCAGGACAGGGGCAGCAGTCTAGGTGCTGCACACGTACCTGAAATGACAAACTGTGAAGCCAGGTTGGGGAGGGAGGACCATGAGACCAGGAAGGGTGGGTAGGTTGTGGGGACTCGGGCAGGGGGAGGAACTAGAGGCTACCATGAACGTAGATTCAGCGGGAGCTGGGCTTCTGCAGAGAGGGTGGGCGAGGAAAGACAGCAGTACAGGGAGTCCAAGAAATCTGACCAGGTTCACAGCTCAGCTCCCTCCCGGTCTACCTGCGGGCCTGGAGCAAGCAACTTAGGCGGGCTGGCCCTCCCCTCCTCACCTCTGAGCTGCGCCTGCGTACAGACTGCTCTCACATAGCTACTTTCAAGATTATTTTCCCACTTAAAACCACTATCAGATATTGCTACACAAAAGAGTTTCTAATGTTTTATTATAAAAATGTTCAAACACACAGAAAAGTTGAATTTTAACATGAACACTCATATGCCCATCACTAGATTCTGTAATTTACATTTTATTGTTCTCAACCTCATATCTATCCATCCGTCTGTCTTATTTTTCATGCATTTCAAAATAAATTCACAGTACACTTTGCCCTAAACAATTCCTTAACTAGAGTTCAACATTTGTTACAGTTCTTTTCTTTTTAGTAAAATTTACATACAATGGAATTCGTAAGGCTAAGCGTGCACTCTGTGGGTTTTGACAAAAGTGTGCATGTAATGGGTTTTGACGGTCTGCAAACAGGGTTTTGGGCTTGATTTTGAGTATTAAGCGAGATAATATGCCCTGGGAGGGCTCATTCAACAGTGCACGGGGTTATTGTTAAGATATGGGAGGGGACTCCGTCCCAAGGAGGGAGGCCAGGATGTGACCAGGGCTGTGGGAAGCAGAAGGTAGGTGGACATGAGGAGCGAGTGTGAGGCCTGCATGAAGGAGGGGGCATTACCCTGTAGGGGAGGCCTCCAGGGACTATTGCAGGGATGAGTAGAGAGGAAAATAACCCAGGAAAGGGGCAGAATATTCTGGAAGTCAGTGGGATGCAGTAGCACGATGAAGTGCGGGTAAGACTGTGGTAAGGAAAATACCGAAAATAATAGCAGACTTTCACTTAGAATTTACCATGTTTCAGAGACCAGGTGAATGCTGCAGGCGCCTCATTTAACCCTCGCCAGGACCCTCCGGTAAGTACCAGTATCATCCTCAAGTCTGTGATTTGCCTTAGGTGGCACATACAGTTAGGAAGTGCCAAAGCTCGGGTTTGAGCCCAGGATTGCAAAGCCTCCTGCCTTGTCCTGCACACAGACTCCAGTGACACCTGGGTCTTGCTCCCCAGCTTCTGATTCCAGGGGACCTGGGTGTGACTTGGGCACAGGGGCTGGTTAGAGCTCCCCTGGTGACCCTAACTGCTCCAAAGGTACAGGTGGGCTTCAGATGAGAAGGTGAGAGGGGAGGGCCTGGGAGAGAAGGCAGAGGCTGGAGTGGGAGGGGTGCCCTCTGCTCTCTCCTAGACAGCCGGGCTGTCACCTGGCCCCTGAGGTTGGGGGGTGGCCTCGCCAGCTCAGCCTGGGAGCAGCTGTCCTCTGGGTCCTGCTAGCTTATCACTTGGGCAGCAGGTGAAGGCAGAAGTCACAAGCCCGCTCCCCCCTCCCCAGCCCCCTGCCCTGGGGGGGACGACCACTGGATACCCGTATTGACTGGAACACCTCCCAGGTGTCACTGTTTGTCCCCGCACCTTCACTCCCTCCAAGGCCCAGTTGCCTGGGGCAGGGTGACTGAGTCCTTATCAGCTTCTCCCTTTTCCGCTATCAATAACCAATTAGGAAGCCAGCGTTTGCAGCTCTTCAGTGGCGATGTTTCCCAAGGCCGGCCTGGCAGGCAGGAGTGTGGTCAGGCGTGCGGAGTCGCCCCTGGGGAGTCTCCTCCCAGGGAACATTGTCCCCTTCACATCGTATTTTTTGTGTCCTCCACAGAGTCTGAACTCCATCAACGCAATGAGAGGGCTGATCACATTCACCTCCTATCCCCAGGGCCTCGTCCAGACCCTGGCTTCAGCAGGTGCTCAATAACTGGGGTGAAAGTGGACTAGACGCACGGCTGAATATCTCAACGAACACCTCTCTAAAAATTGCGTTTGAAAAATCCCATGCGGACTCATGCAGGGCCATTCTTACTGACAGAAACCTTCAAAAGGCTGGAAACCCTTGTATTCGTTTTCCGCTGTCGTCGTAATAAATTACCACAAATTTACAAGCTTAAAACCACACAAATTCATTCTCTCACAGTTCTGTAGGTCAGAAGTCCAGGTACAGCACGGCTCCCTGGCCGAAATTACCAGGCTGCCTTCCTTTCTGAAGATCCTGGGGCTGAATCACCTCCAAGTTCATCCACGTTGTTGGCCGAATTCAGTTCTTTGCAGTGGCGGGGCCTCAGCCCAGGGCCCCTCTCAGCTCCTTAAGGCCACATGCATTCCTTGGTCTGTCGCTCTCCCCGTCCCATCTTCAAACCAGCGAGGGCAGGTCGAGGCCTCCTCGTTCTTCAAATGTGTGGTTCATCCTTCAGCCACGTCTCTTCTACCTCTGGCTGAAGAATGTTCTCTGCTTTTAAGGGCTCATCTGATTAAATTGGGCCCACTCAGATAATCCAGGATAAGCTCCCCATTTTAAAGTCTATAACCTTAATTATATCTGCAAAGTCCCTTTTGCCATGTAATGTCACATATTCACAGGTTTCGGAGACTAGGGCACAGACATCTTTGGGGGACTGCTATTCAGCCTACCACACCCCTCCTGGGATCCAGAAGCAGGAGGACAGAGACAAGTTTCAAGCCCAGCTCTCCTTCTTGGTCACGTGAATTCAGACAGGAATTGTGTCGCCTGTGTGAGCCTCAGTTTCCTCCTCTGTAAGATGGGGACACTCTAGCACTTACATCCCAGGCTCATGGAGAAGAGTAGTTGCATTCACATGTACAAAGCGTTTTTGGGTGCCTGGCACCCAGAATTGTCATCGTCGTGGAGATAGTCAGGTCCACGGGGAAGCAGAGCGGCTGGGCCCCAGGGGCTGGGATCTGGTCTTCAACTTGATAGACCCAGAAACTGGACTTTCTGGTCACCCAGCTAGTCAGAGTGTTGGAGCCAGGATCCCACCCCGGCCTCACCAGTTCCAAAGCCCGCTGCACACCATTTGGTGCTGGCCTCTGAGAGGTCCAGCCTCCATAGGCTCCTCTTCCAACGGCAGCTCAGGGCAGGTGTCCCTCTGGGTCACGGCCAGCAGGGGGGAAAACCTTGGGTTCACAGACGATGGTTTTTAGGGAATTACCCTCCTTAATCCTTGGAGGAGGAGAAGCTCCCCATGTGTGCGAAGCGTGTGCACAGACCTTGTCACATTTCCCCTTCACTGCAGCCCTACGAGGTAGGAATGAATGATTCCCATTTCACAGAGGAGGCTAACTGAGGCCCAGAGAGGCCAAGGGGAGAAGGTGCAAACACAGTATGTACCCGCGAAGTTCTGGGCCCAGGCACAGCGCTCTGTGGACACCACATTCACAGGACTCCTCCCCAAGTTGTTTTCCTCATTTCCCGGAGGAGAAAAGAGCTCAGAGATGGCGAGAGATCTGCCCAAATCTCAACAGCTCCAAAGGGCAGCGCCGGAAACCTTCCCTTTTCCACCGGACAAGGTTCCCCATGAGGAGAACACGCAGTCCCTGTGGTTGTGTTCTCCTTGGGGCAAGGGCTGTCTCTCTCAGCTCTGAACACAGCCCTCCCGCGAGCCCGCCAGCGCCTACAGACAGCGGCGCCCCACCATCGCCTGTTGAATGGGAGTCCGCGCTTCTCTGATGCAGTCGGCCCCCTCGTGCAATCAGCCTGCGGAAGAACAGCTAAGGGGCCAGAAATCAAGTCTTGGGCTCCGGAACAACCAGCGCTCTGCTGAAAGCTTATAATTTCCCGTTACCACGGCAACACGAAAGGCTCTGTCCCCCCAGGATGTGAGCAGAGCTGCTCCCCACCCCGCCCTTCCCCCAAGCCCCCTCCTAGTCCCTTCCATCTCTGAGATCCTGTGATTCAATTAATTATCACCACTGCCTGCGCTGTTTTTACCATTTTCATTTATCCCATCTGCCGAGTCACCGAGTCCTGCTCTGGATTAGAGTGGTTATTCACCAGAACATTCTGCCGCTGGTTGCCATGGACACCTCCCAGGCTGCTTCCCTCATCACCTCTTCATTCTCAGCAACACTGGCTGCGAGGGTGGGTACCACTGCCCCTTCTCCAGGACCCAAGGGGCATCAAAACTCCTCCAGACAGGGAGGGGCTCCGATGACGCAGAAACAAGAGCAGAATCTCTTGTCCCAGCTGAAAAATCAAGAACAGCCTGGAGCTGGTTACATCCATCCAAACGTGGTCGAGGCAGGAATTTACCAAATAAGTCAACAAGCACACCATTTGGTTTTCCGGTACATCTTGGACAATTCTTTTAGTCTCTTTGCTAACCATTTTACAATGTATTTTTGTGTTGAAAAGTGGTGAACACATTATGCAGATTACTATCTCCCCTTGAGAACAAAATAAGGGAGGCTAGAAGTGCAGGAGCCTCAAGGAATTGGCTCTGGGCAGGAGGTTTGCAAGAGATGGAGGCTGAGGGGCAGACCTGGAGAGATGAGAGGTCTGCAAGCTAGAGCCAGCCCAGCACAGAGGGCATAAGGAGCGAGGGCGGCCAGGGTTTTCCAGGTGAGGGGATGTGAAGGGGGTTTAGAGGCAACCAGGACGCAGCCACTAGGCAGAGAGAGCGGGGCCATCAGCCCACGGCTCATTGCTCCTGATAACTGCCACACGTCCTGTTTGCAGAGCCCGGCAGAGGGGACAGGGGGTCAATACATCACTCCACATTCACACACTCCCTGCTCTTCAAACATCAATGTGTCATGAAACACGCTTCTCTCAATCTAAGGTCATTTGGTCCATCTGCCTCACTTGCCCCTCAATGGGACGTGGTCCAAGGGATGAGCACCAGGCCTCTGACCCCAAGGACGTGGCGGGGGGCACTGTTCCTGACCCCAGGAGCCTGTTTCCTACCTGCCCTCATACTCAGCGGAAGAAATGCCCCACCTTGCTCCTGTCCCTCACTGCGGAGGTCAGCTCCCCTCCCTTCCCCCACATCCGGATGACTGGTTGACTCCAAGTGACAGGGCGGGGCAGGGGCGATGGACCTGTACCCACCCCATTCCTCTCGCTGTGGGCAGCCTGGCCTCATGGGGGAGGAGGGTTCTGGAGGGACCTTGAGAGCTTTATAAGGCAGGGCTGGAGCCCCAAGCAAAGCAGAGAACAGAGAGGCACCAGGCCAGCCGCAGCTTCTCCCACGTCCCAGCTCTGCAGGTGAGGCACCCACGAAGGGGGCAGAGGCTAGGAAGAGGGTTGACAGGACCCCTACCCCGGTCAAGGTACCAGGCTCAGACCTCGGTGTCTCCAGGCCTGAGGCCCTCTCTTCAGCCCAGGGTCGGACTACGCCTCAGCTCTGGGACCCACCCTGGCATTCCCAACCGTTGCCTTCCAGCTGACCTGCTCCTTCACCCAGGGCCCTGCCCTGCCCCTCTTACTCTAGGCTCACCTTAGCCCTGCAAGGTGAGAGGATGAAGGCTATTCTCCCATCTCGCAGGTGAGAAAACCGAGGCCCAGAGGGAGCTGTGACTTACCCAAAGTCATACAAATTATTGAGCAGGGCTGGGACTGGACCCCAGGGCTCCTGGATCCCATCTCAAGCACTTTCTTAGATGAGCACTGTCTAAAAGAACGTGCCACGATGATGGTGATGTTCTCTATCTGCACCGTCCACCACGGTATCCATCAGCCACGTGGGCACTGGAAATGCGGCAAGGCCAGGGAAGAACTTTCACTTTAATTCTTTTAGACGTAAGGAGCCACACGTGGCTGGTGGCCACCATAGCGGACAGCATGGTCTATAGCACTGATTGCTCAGCTTTGTTTCTTTAGCAGCAAAACTCTTTCTCTCCCAAAAGAAATCTAACCGAGAACCCCACCACGAAAAACAGATCAAGGCAGCGTTTTATTCATACCAGTGTGTTCTGAGAAGGTAAAAATTCTTGTAATTTACTTCTGATAGAGCCAATCAGAACAACGAGGCTAGAAGAAGACAAAGGCGATGAATCCAGAGAACCGAAGTTTAGATTTGAATTTTCGGTTTGTGGGGTTTTACTATTGAAAAGTTCTTTAAATTACAAGACGTAAACATCTACAGAGCCGCTCACACGGCCTCAAATTCTGCAGGACAGTTTGGAAAACGTTGCTCTAGGTTTTAAAATCCTCCGAGAGAAGCAGTTGCTGTAATTGGGGGAAGTAAGGAGGAAAGGCCCAGGCGGGCGCCCGGGAGCCGGCAGGAGCTGGAGGAGCTCCCTGGAGGGACAATCCGCAACCCAGCGCAGGACAGCAGACCCGTCAGCAAGGAGGGCCTGGAGGCCGTCCGTCCAGGGCCCCGCTTCCGGGTGCCTGGACAGCCCCACCTTTAAGGTCAGCCCCTCTCTCCTTTGCAGACAAGATGCGGCGACTGTGTGTGTATGTGCTGATCTTTGCGCTGGCTCTGGCCGCCTTCTCCGAAGCTTCTTGGAAGCCCTGCTCCCAGCTGCAGGACGCACCCTCAGGTCCAGGGGCCAATAAGGGCCTGGACCCGCATTGGCCAGACCAGCTGGACAGGCTGGGCCCAGCCTCTCATCACCGAAGGCAGCTGGGGCTCCAGGGTTCCCCACACTTGGTAGCAGGTAAGAGCAGCTGACAGCCACCCCGGCCAGGTTTGGCCTTGGCCTCAGTCTCCAGAGGCCAGGCATCCTTCCTCCATCCTCACCTCCTTCCCCTCCTCTGACCGTCAGACCTGTCCAAGAAGCAAGGGCCATGGCTGGAAAAAGAAGAAGCAGCCTACGGATGGATGGACTTTGGCCGCCGCAGCGCTGAGGAAGGGGATCAAAGTCCTTAGAAAAAGCTTGGGAGCCCAGCCGGCTCCCACCCAGCCCAGCCCTGCCCTGTGAAAAACCAACCAAAATAAACTAGCTTCGGATGGATGACTCTGTGTCAAGTGTCGTGGGGCGTGGGAGGGGAGTTGGTTGGAGGCAAGACTGAAGCAGGGAGGAGAGTTGAGCACCCCTGGGGGCAGGGACCTGGCTAATTCTTCTCGGTGTCCCCAGAGCCTAGCACTGAACAAGAATCTACATGGGTGAGTGGGAGAAGAGGTGGTGGGCTTGAAACTGGAGAAAGCTTTCTAAAAGACAAAGCAAATCATGCCACTCCAGCTTTTAACCCTCCAAAGCTTCCCATTGCACTTAGAATAAAACCTAAACTCCTGAGCGAACCCTAACAGCCAACCTCACGGAGGGTGCCACCGCGGGTACATTTCTTCCTCCTCTCTCCCCCTCCCCCTTAAACAAATGCACCACGTTCTTTCCTGCTCAGAATCTTTGTCTTTGCTGTTCCCTGCACCTGGAATGCTTTTCCCTAGGCAGAAATGTGGCTGGCTTCCTTTTTCTCCTTGAGTTCTTGGTTGAAATGCTGCTTCCTGAGAGACCCGCCCTTTCTGCTCCTCACCCTCCACACACGGACCCCAATATCCTCTAATCACAGCCTAATATTTTCTATAGAGCACATTGCACACTCTGTAGTTGTTTGGTTTGCCAGTTTATTGTCTGCCTCCCTGGTGAGAAGGAAAACTCTGTAAGAGTGGCGATCACATGTCCCTCTTCCCTGCTATATCCTCAGGGCCAAGAACAGGAGGTACCCAATAAGTATTTGTCGAATGCACGAGCAAGTGGTGGCTGCAGGCCCTTGCTGTTTCGCCCATGGCCCCTCACCGTCTTTGTGCCTGTAGGCAGCCTCCCACCACAGGCACAGGCTACTCTCCACCTGAGGGCTTTCCGAGGGCAAGGCAGGCTGGGAATGCTGGAGAGTTAGCGCCTCCAAAAGCATCTCTCAGTCAATGACAGACAAGTGACAGGGAATAAATACCCCAGCTCCCTCACCCTTCGGGCAGGGTAACTCTGAGCTATATTCAACCCTGTCTCCCAGAGGTCCCAGCAGGACTGAGCCCATGGCCCATGGCAGAAACCTGCTCGATGACACCCTTTATTGGCTTCCTTCCCTTCCCTGTCTCATGCCCTCATGTTCCCACTGGTGTTTCTTGGGACCACCACCCGAAGAAACTACTAGCACTCAAATCTTTATCTCCGAGCCTGCCTCTGACTCCTTTCCCAGAGGACATAAGGAACACGTTAGTGAGGGGACATAGGCCTTGTTGAGAAGCTCGGCGGTGGTTGTCCTCTGTAGGCCAGAGTTGATGTAGGAGATGCTCCTATGGACCCAGGCTTCCCGGCACCAATGGAGATGATAGGGTTGCAGGACACAGGAGGCCAGGTGGCAGCACTTAACCATCAGAGGCAAGGTGGACATAATGAGGAGCAAGACCAAAACGGCAGCCAGGAGGCCTTGACCAACAGGATTTGCAGCAGCGGCTAACAGACTTTGGGGTTCCTAGACTTGAGATATATGGATGGCCAGTGAGGGTATTGTTTGACTTATGCCATCAGAACAGATCAAAAGCGGATGTGCCAAAGGCTGATGTCGGCTGCCAAAACGGAAAATCAGAATCCCTTGCCTGGTTTGCAAATTCGCATCAGTTCTCAGACTCGGCCATTTATCAGTGTAATTGTACACTGGGGAAAGAGGCAGACCCAGGTATTTCAAAAACTATTGTACACAGAGCCCAAGCTAACACATCAGGCCACTTGTATGGCCTACAAGTTAAGAATGGTTTTTATATTTTAAATGATTACAGGGCTTGCTAGGATTCTTCAGGTTTTGAGATGCTACCATACTTGGAAATACTGCCCTGAGTTTATCAAGTGAGTCAGGAGGCTGCCAGTGGGGCCCAGATCAAGAGAAAACTCTCTGGGCCAGCTCAGTGGCGCAGTGGTTAAGTGCGCACGTTCCACTTTGGCGGCCCGGGGTTTGCCAGTTAAGATCCCAGGTGCGGACTTGGCACCGCTCAGCAAGCCATGCTGTAGCAGGTGTCCCACATATAAAGCAGAAGAAGATGGACACGCATGTTAGCTCAGGGCCAGTCTTCCTCAAAAAAAAGAAAAAAAAGAGAGAGAGATAGAAAACTCTCTGACAGGTTCAGGCAGCCCTGCTGATTGGGCCATACAGCCTGGCAGCCCCCACAGTGCTAGAAGTATCCGTGGTGGACAAGGATACCATGTGAAGTCTCTGGTAAGTCCCAATAAGAGAATTCTAGTGCGGACGCTTAGGGCTGTCAAACTTTTCTTAAAGGGCCAGATAGACGATATTTTAGACTTTGCAGGCCAAGAGGAAAAATCAAGGATATTGTGTAGGTATTCAAATAACCATTTAAAGTGTAATCATTTAAAATATAAAAACCATTCTTAACTTGTAGGTCATAGAAAAACTGGCAATGGGCCATATTTGGCCCACAGGTCACAGTTTGCTGAGTCCTGTTCTCAAGCAAGGTCACGCCATCTGCAGAAGAGAATTATTTGCCATTTTAAAAGCCACTCCTGGCATGCTACTGGGCCCCAGCAGGGAGTGAGCGCTTGACCATTGGACAGCAAGTTACTACGTGACCCGAGTTGTCCATCAGGAGCTGCGTATTTTCAGACCCACCATGTCATAAGGTTGGGTGGGCCCAGCAGCAATTCAGTTTAGGATGGAAATGGCACATTTGAGATTGAGCCTGAGGAGGGCCAGAGAACATGAACAGGTTACTCAAACCAGCCCCTTGCTCAGCTCGTCCCTGTGGCCTCACTGGAGGTTCCCTATGGACAGCTCATGGAGGAGGAAAAACCAGGTCTGGTTCACAAGTGGGTAGGCTTGACATGTTGGTAAGAACTCAAAATGAGTGCTGCCGAACTACGGCCCACTCAGGGCTGGCCCTGAAAGACGGTGGTGAGAGGCAATCCTCCCAGTGAGCAGAGCTTCAAGCAGTAGACCTGGTCGTGAACTTGGCATGGAGGGAGAAGTGGTCAGGAGGAGGGATATACGCAGCCCTCAGGGCAGTGCAAATGGCTCACCTGATTGGTCAGGGGACTTGTAGGAGGAAGATTAGAAAATCAGAGACGAAGACTTCTGGGGAAGAGCAAGTAGATGGATCTACGGAGAGGGCACAAAGTGTGTGGATCTTTGAGTCTCATATCAATGCCCACCCAAGAGCGCCCACCTGAATAACCAGGCGGACAGGATTGCTTATCCAGTGGAGGTGAACAGACAGTCTTCAGCCACTCCACACTTGCCCTGTGGATCCATGAATACAGTGACGATGGTCGAAGAGACAGAGGTTACGCATGGACCCAACAGCCAATCTCAGCAACAGAGACCAACTGTGAGCCCTTAATATGGGACCATGCTCCCATATCAACAAGTCCAACAAGCTACTTACAGGTAAACTGATTGCATCAGACACCTTCCGCCCTAGAAGGTGACCCATCTTCTTGGGGATTGATACATGTTCTAAGTTTGCCTTCCTGCCCGCAGTGCCTCCGCCAGCACTACAGGACGACAGAGCGTCAAAGGACTTACAGTGTGTGAGTTGTCATCACGGATCCCATAAAATATGACCTCAGATAAGGGACCTACTTTACAGTGAAGGAGGTACAGCAATGAGCACACGACCATGGGATCTACTTGTCCTACCAAATACCGTGTCACCCAGAAACGGCAGGCCTGATAGGATGTTGGAATTAAATGCGCAGCCAAGGCATCAACTTGGGCATGCACCCTGGGGTTTGGAATGCAGTATATATTTTGAACCAGTGGTTATTATATGGTGCTGCGTCCCCGACAGACAGGACACGTGGGTCCAGGAACCCAGGGGTAGAGTGGGAGTGGGCCCTATCACCATCACTGCCAGGGGTCCACCTCAGGAGTTTGTGCTTCCTGTTCCCACAGTTCTAGACACCTCTGGGCTAGAAATCCTGGTTCCTGGGGGAGGATGCTTTCAGCAGGGAATATGGTAAAGAGTCCCCTAAACCTAAATTTACAGCTGCTGCCTGGCCATTTTGGTCTTCCTGACATTAGACCAGCAGGCAAAGAAAGGTCAATTACTATCAGAGGTTATTACTTTGATTAGCATGAGGAGCCAGGATCACTGCCTCCTAGTGGGGGCAGGAAGGAGTACATGGGGTCTGGAACTTGGGGGGTTCACTGGGGTGCCTCTTGGCGCTTCCTATCTGATGAAAGCAAACAGGCAGTTGCAGCAACAATGACCTGACAAGGACATGGTGATCAAGGACCTCTCAGCAATGAAGGCCTAGGTGATTTCACCAAGAAAACAACCTGGACCAGCTGAAGTGCTGGCCAAAGATGAGGGCACATAGGATGGGGCTAGAGGAAGGAAACGAGAAATATCATTTAGGGCTTCAAGACCAACTGCAGCAGTGGGGACCACTCACCCTCCGGGCATAAGTTTATTGATTGACTGATTGATTTTAAGATATTGCAACAAGCCACCATGTTAAAGAAGCAATGCCATGGGGCCAGCCCTGTGGCTGAGTGGTTAAGTTCACGCGCTCCACTTTGGTGGCCCAGGGTTTCGCTGGTTTGGATCCTGGGCGCGGACATGGCACCACTCATCAGGCCATGCTGAGGCGGCATCCCACATGCCACAGCTAGAAGGACCCACAACTAAAAATATACAACTATGCACCGGGGGGCTGTGGGGAAAAAAAGGAAAAATAAAATCCTAAAAAAAAAAAAAAGAAGCAATGCCAGGCCAGACTGAAGTCCACATGGAGCTGGAGTGCATCTGAGGGGTGCAAGAGGTGGACCGTAGCAGACACGGTCAATGCCCTGCCCGCATCCTCGGCACTCACCATTCTATTATGTGCTGACCATGTTCTACTACAAGTACGGTTATTCTCTGCCAGGGACTTTTCCTCAGCCCATGCATGGGGAGGCCAGAGCGCCAATGAGTTAATGGCCCCAGGAGCAGCCCTCAGCCAAGGACGGATGGCAGTTGGAGGACGCATGCTCCAGCTTCCTCACCCCTGGGTGGGATAACCCAGATGGGTTCCATATTGGTGTCTCCATGCATGTGTATTGCCTGGGGACCTTGTTAACAGGCAGATTCCAGCTCTATAGGCCTGGGAAGGGACCTGAGATTCTGATAAACTCTGCATTTCTGATAAACTCTCCAGGCAAGTCAATGATGCCGGTCCACAGACCACACTGTGAGTTGCAAGGGTCTACACTTCCTCCCAAAGTTCCCCAGTGGGACTGAGCCTCAGGCGTCTAAAACTCCCTTCCATTAGCTTCCTTCTGTTCTCAAGTCCCAACCCCTCAGGAGTGCTTCCTGGGATCCTCTCCCAAATAAACTACGTGTCTTCAAACATTGTTCTAGGCCTGCTTCTGGGGGACCTCTGCCCACAACAGTGGGTAACGCACTCCTGCCTTACCCTTCACAGCAGGGTACTGGGTCACAACGACTGGAGCATGAGGATCAGCGAAGGAAGCCTGTCCGAGCATGGGCTCTGCAGGCCCAAGGGCTTGGGTTCAAATCCAGCTCCTCCTTGGGAGGGTCACTTAACCTGCCTGGGCCTCAGTTTCCCCATTCGACAACCGTTTATCAGATCACTCACCACCCGGCTTATTGATATGATTATGTGTTTAATCAAAGCCCTTGGCACATCATTCAATATTGGAGCTCAAACTCTCTCTACAACTTTGCTCCACCAAAACACGCTCATGTGCACGCACACACACACGCACCAACACACACACACACATTCATGCTCCCTGAGACAGACGGCTGGAGGCTGGGCCAGGTAGCGCACAGGTCCTTTATTTCCTGCACTGGCAGGTACACAGGCTGACAAGCAACAGGACAGCGAGAAGCGCGGCGAGAAGCAGGGTGGTACCGATAGGGGTCCTGAGCCCCAGACTCCAGCTGTTTATGAGGAAAGGGTGGGAAAAGGTGGGACATCTACAAGTACGAAACAAGGGGCACTGAAGGGGGGACAGTGGGAGGGCGGGGCTGGGCCTTAGGCAGGAGCCTGGACACTCACAGGCCACTAGGCAGAGGGAGTCCTCACCCACGCGAGACACTTCCAGTTGCAAACAGTAATCAGAGACTGAGAAAAAGGGCCAAGAATTGGGGGAGGGGGCCAGGTCCCAGAAGTCAACAAGAACTTGGGAGCCACCTTGAACTTGGAGGGTGCCGGGGGGCATGTTGTTAGGAGACTGCTCAGAACAACGTCCTATACCCAGCGCCAGAGCCCCGCCACCCTCTCAGAGCTGGGTCTGGTAGCTGGAGGGCCTCCCCCGGGGTTTTTCCCGCCCCCTGGGCCACCATGTGATCCAGGCCCAGCAGCCACAGCTTCTGCACCAGCTGCAGAATGAGGGCCGGGGTTCCTTCAACCTCTCCCAGAAGAGGGTCAAGGCTTGGGCCCTAAAGCTCCGGCCCAGAGTCATCAGGACAGAGGGAGGGCTGGTGACAGACAGGGAGTCCTGTTTTGGAGGATGGGAAGGAGGGTCTGGGGCAGGTGGGACTTGGCCAGGCAGCGGAAGGAGGGGCCTCAGGCTGTCTGTGGGGCCTCTGCAGGCTGCTGGGAAACAGCAAAGCCTGGAAGAGAAGGGGGCATGGACATGAACCGGGGGCCTGAGGACCACAGGCGTGGCCTGGGCAGCGGGCAGGGGCTGGGCCTGGTCAGCTATTTCAGAAAGAGACAGCCACCATTGGTGGTTATGCAGGCCGCCCACTGCCTGGCCATAGAGGTCACCATTCAGGTTACAAACTGCACAACCTTGCATGGCAGCCCTGAAGAGGGAAGCCACCCATTGGTGACCAAAGCGCCATCAGAGTGGGGGCGGCCACACATAATGATGAGGCTGGCAACAGATTATCAACTGCATGGCTGACCCAGAAGGCCAGGCAGGCCCCAGGACAGGGTCAGAGGTGGGGATGGACCAGGAAAGTCTAACGGCATAGTAGTGAGGAGAAGAGGCTCAGGTCCACTCTAGCTGTGTGACCTTGAATGAGTTGCTTTCACTCTCTGAACCTCACCAAATAAATGGGGATGATCACACCTACCTATGGGGGGGTGAGGATTAAAGGAGATACTGCACGTCACTAAATCCTCTTTGACACTCCTGCAAGCTCCTTAAAAGCAGGGCTCACATGGCACTCAGCAGGTGCAGCTCCCCGGACTTCAGGGTTTCAAGCTGGGGAGAGGAGACCCTGACCCACCACCCCCACCCTGTAGGAGCCCACCTTCAGACTCACCCAGGGGACTGGTCCGACCGTGGCCCTTGCTGGCGGAGGCCTTCGTCCCAATGGCCTGGGTGGCCCCAGAAGGCCCCTCTTCCTCCCAGGCCCTGGGAGGGTGGTTGACCCTGTCCTCCTCCAGCCTCCGAAAGTCCTGGGTGGGCACCCTGGGCTGCTGCTCCACGATCCCGCCCCCCATGTTTGTTTTGGCCCGCTGCTGCCACTGCTGCAGGGTTGGGGAGCCTTGGGGATGGGGGGAGGCAGGGGTGGGGGATAAGGGAAGGGAGTGGGCAGAGACAGGAAGCTGAAGTGCAGTGGGGGGCTGCAGCCCAGACCCCCAGCCCAGCCCCAGGGAGAAAAGGAGGTGGAGATCTGGAATCCTACTAAATTCCATGTAAATTAGCACTGGGGTCACAGTTCCTGCTGAGGGGGACCTGAGGTGCCTATGCAAATGATATGCAAAGTCCATGCAAATCAGCACGCTGGGTGGGGCCAGCCTAGGGTAAGTGAGCACTTGGGGGGCTCACCTACCCTCACCTCTCATCGGCTTGACGATCTGCAGCTTGTCCGGCTGGCCGGAGGGAGGCCCCCACGGGAGCACTCACCTTTCTGGAGCATCTTCTGCCTCAGCTGCCGCCTGTAATGGGCGTCCTGCCAGCTGGCCAGTTGCTGGAGGACATACTTCATGTCCAGGTGCGCAGGGCCCAAGCCGCTGGCCTCCAGGGCTGAGGTCACCACATTGGTCCGCCTTGTCTCATCCAGCTCCGGCTCCACCTCCTCCCAGGCCTCCGCCTCCTCTGACACAAGCTCTGCCTCTTCCGTCACCTCCTCCTCGGCTGGTACCACCTCCTCTGTGGCCCCCAGCTCTTCCTCAGGCACCAAGTCTTCCGCAGGCACGAAATTTTCCGCCGGCACAAAATCCTCTGCCGGCATCAGACCCTCCTCAGCCTCGAACTCCTGTTCTTGCTCCCGCACCTCACCGTAGCGCAGCTCGTACCTGGGCGAGGAGACGGGAAAGTCTTTGCATACCCCGGAAAGCCCACCCCAGACAGGGCCCCCAGCCCCCTCTTCCGCTCCCCCTGGGACATCTCCAGCCCCTGGGACTGAGGAGCTCTCCTGCAATCTGCCCCAGTCTACACAGAGACCCTGGTGGTCACTCACCAGTTCTGTCCCAGCCAGGGGAGAGGGGAGCTGGGTACCAGCTGTGAGGCTTCCCACACCCATCCCACGCCCCTGGTGGGGAGAATGGTCACCAACTCTGCAGAGGCCCCGTCTTCCCAGAGTACACCTACCCTGCTGAACGGAAGAGACCAGCAAGGATAACATCCTCTCTGTCCCCTCCTTCACTGTTTAACCTTCACAACCCATCCCACAGCTAGCTGCCATAGGAACAAATCCATTTCAGTAAGGCTCAGACAGGTCAAGTGACTTGCCCAAGGACACACAGCCAGTAAAGGGGCCAAGCTGGGACTCAGACCCAGATGTTCCCAGCTCCTAGGCCAGTGCCCATTTGCCTCTCAGGCCCTGGTCAGGTGAAGGGAACGCTTTGGTCCCCATGTGGAGCAGCCTTAAATCAGACGGCCACCTATGGGGCAAGACTAGAATGAAAAGGGAGCAGCTCCTTCCCAGAACAACGTTCAGCCCAGCCAGCCCAGAGAGCGGGGCCGTCTCCAGAGTCATGGGGTCACAGAAGCTGCTGCAGGTGGTTATCTGGCTGCCGAAAGGTGAGGGACAGCCCCTGGGCCAGCTTACCCCAGGTTGGACGTCTCCTCTGTAGTCGTTTCATAATTCCTTCAACAGAGAAAAGGGCCTTTAGAGTCCCAAGGCAATGGAGGCTGAAAGTGCAAAGTCCCCGGGGCCCCCTCATGTAAAAAAATCCCAGGGAGAAATGACGGACCCAGACTGTGCGGATAGAAGAAAGGGTGGTGAGTGGAAGGGGCTGGGTGCTGGAGGAGGCAGGTGTAGGGAGGCAGGAAGAGGGCCTTAGGGGGAAGGAGGGTCAGAAGCAGGAAGGCAAACCCCCTCCCACGACAGGAAAGGCAAGAGTGAGGGGGTCAGGCAAGGGTCTGGGGTCCCGTTGCATACCTTTCCATAAAAAACACAGGGTCTGAGATAATTCTCCTTATAGACATTCTGAGCTCCTCAGCCAGGGTCTCCTGGAAACTAGGAAGTGCCTCCTGCATTGGACATGGGGTGACATTAGCAGGGGACCCCCACAGCACCCCCGCCCACACTGCCAGGCACAGAAAGGGACTGAAGCTCGAAATCGGCCAGCAGGGCTGAGACACAGGGCACACGAGGCAGAGGCGGCAGCTGGGGGTCCTCACCAGAGGCACAGTGTATGTATAGTGGGTGACAGAGCCAGTGGACACCGGGGCTTGCTGGCGGAGGGTCTTCACCTCCTCCCGGGCCTCAATCAGCATGCCCCCACACTCCGTGTACTTCTCCCGCAGGTCCTGCAGCTGGGAACCCGCCCGCAGGCTCCGTTGGGACCCAGGTGCACCCAGCCCAGTATGCCCTGCCCACTCTCTCCCCAGGGGGCTGGGAAGCCAGATTCTGGATGCACCTAACAACATGCAGGGGACCCCGGGCACCACTCCACACAGACCCCAACGGAACTGCCACCTGCCAGGCCCCGTGCCCGTCACTGAGGGCACGTTAAGGGACAGACCCAGGCCCTGCTGCAAGAAGCTTGTCCTCTCTGGCGATTCAGGTGGCCCCAGGGGCCTCGAGACCCCCAGCCTGGGGCGGGAACCCCTGGGGAGCCTCACCTCATCCTGGAGCTGCATCTGGATTTCTTTCTCCGAAGCCAGTTGCTGCTGCAACTTCTCAGTCTCAGCCCCGTACTGGAAGGACCCACAACCACTGAAGCCCCGCCCGAGGCCTCCCCACCCCGTACACCCCCGCTTCCCGCCAGTCCTCCCGGGCACATCAGAGAATCTTTGGCAGGCCTTTAAGAAGTCACAGGAACTAAGGCCAAACAAGGAGGGGCAGTCACGCAGTCTAGTTCCTGGAAGACCCTGTGACCCTCTCTGGGCCTCGGTCCCTAACTTGGGGCAGTGAAGGGGGCAGAATGAGGGGCTCTCTGAGGTCTCCTCCAGCTCTGACTGATACAGGGAGGGGCCTTGGGCCTGGCTGAGCCGGGAGCTCCATGAGGTGGGGCAGGAGAAGGGGGCTTGGGTCCCACAGGCCGTGACAGGAGGAGGGAGCCCCGCACACAACCCGACGCACCAGCTGGCAGCGCTGCTGCAGCTTCATGACCTGCGTCCGCAGCTGGCTGACCTCCCTCTGCTGCTGGTCATGGTTCTCCATCCTGAGCGCCAGCACCTCCGACAGCTCAGCCATCTGCTGGCTGGCCTCAGCTGGGGACGAGTGGGGGTGAGAAGGTCAGCCCTGGCTCCCCCAGCCTTTGGGGAACAGTGTGCCCCTCCCAGATGCTTCTGTCTGTCCCCACCCCTCAGCTCCTGCAGAGTCCCCTTGACTCCACAGGGCTTGGCATTCCTCCCTCAGGTCTTCTTTTCAATAAATGTTCATTGACTGACACTGAGCAGGGCACTGGGTGAGCAGTCAACATGACCTGGTCCCAGCCCACACTGAACTCAAGTCTAGCGGGAGACTGATGGAAAAGGAAATCACAGTGGTGCACACTATGGGCTATGATGGGGCGCCTGTAAAGGGCGCATCGGAGGTCAAGTCTGCAACACACAACCCAGCCTTGCAAGGTCTGCGAAGCTAAGACCTCCACAGGGCAAGTAGGGCTCCACCAGGCAGAAGGACGGACGTGGCCCAGGCAGGGTGTGGAGAGGCCCAGAGGCATCAGGGGACCCTGGGAGGGGGCGTGGCTGGGGCAGTGGGCAGGTGGGTGCTCATCCTTGGGCCAATCGGAAGCCATGTGGGGGTTTTAGGCAGAGGAGTGACATAGTCAGATCTGGTTTTAGAAAAATCATTTGGGCTGTGTGCAGAAGAGACTGGAAGGGCAGGAGGGAAGGCAGGAAGCCCAGTTTAGAGGGGGCCTGGGCCAGAGGCAGCCGGGGAGGGGAGGAGGAAGGACACTGAGGCTGTCCTAGGAGGTAGAAGGAACAGAACTCCACGACTGGCTCCTCCTCCAGGCGCCTGGGGACCCATGGGGCCACTCAGGAAGCTGGGGAACCCCCAGGGAAGGAATGTCAGGTCTGGGGTGAGTGGAACAGCATGAGTTCAGCTGCCACCTTGAGTGGGCATCACCCCAGCTAGACTTGAGCTCCTCAGGGACACTGTGCCTCGCTCACCTTCATAAATGCACAGTGCCAGGCACAGCCACCACCTAAAATACAACTCTGACCTGCCCCAACCCCAGTGCTCGGGGTACCTGGTCTCTGGCAGCTCACGGCTCCCTCCCTTCCTCGCTTGCAGCCCCCTTTCTCTTCCTGCCCCAAATAACAAAAGGAGACTGGCTGAGAGGAGATTCAAAGTTTCTGTATAGCTCTTTACAGTTTGCACAAAGTACATCTTCAGCTGTGCCCCTGGAGAGGTCAGTAGGACCGAGATTATCAATCCTCCTTCTAAAGATGAAGGTTCAGAGAGGTCAAGGAACTTGCCCAAGCTCACACAGCTAGGAAGTGCCGGAGCTGGGATTAGACTTGAACTCAGGCCTCCAGACCCCAAGACCTGAGTTCTTCCCTCTGCTCCTTGGGACAGCCCCCGACCCCAAGTTGCAATTTCACGTACAAAACTGCTCCACACAATCCAGAATAAGCATCTGCTCCTCCTCCTCAAGGGCGTCGAGCTGAGAGGCCTGGAGGAAGGGAGAGAGGAAGGGGCAGGGGAGTCAACACCCCCTGCCTGCGGGCGCACCCTCTTCCCCCATCCTCACCTCCTCTCTCAGCTGGTCGTTCTCCTCCTCCAGCAGCCTCAGCTGCTCCTGCAGGGCTTCCAGCTGCGGGCAGTGGTGCAGCGACTCCGACTCCGTCAGAGGTGTCCTAGGGGAGGGAGCAATGGGAGTCAGGGGTCAGGGAGTTGGGACCCAGGGCCCAGCACACCCTGGGCTCTCCCACCCAGGCTGAGTGTGGTGGTCTCAACTAGCCCCAGCAATCCTGCTGGTAGTGACACTGTCTGTGTCCCTGTTTGCTAAAAAGGAAACTGAGGCTCAGAGAAGGGAGCATCGGGGTGCACAGGCAGACCACTCACGGCTCGGGGGCTTCATAGGGAAGATCATGCTGCTGCTCTTCCTCCTCCTCCTCCTCTTCCTCTTCTTCCTCCTCCTCTTCCTCTTCTTCCTCTTCCTCATCCTCCTCCTCTTCCTCCTCATCATCAGAGTCTGAGTAGAGCTGGAGGAGGTCATCCCGCAGGCTCACCTGGTGTCTGAGGTGTAAAATCTGGCAGAGGGGAGAGGAGCCCTGGGTCAGGACACAGGCAGGGGCAGGCGCGGGTCCCGGCAGGAGGGGGATGTAGGTAGGTCTGAGATGGCGTACCCCCCACCCCCTCCTCCCTGCCCAGTTACCTCCTCCCTGGCTGAGCCCAGCATGGCTTCCAGCTTGCTGTTCTCCTCCATCAGGACATTGTTCTGCTTCACAAGGGACTGGCCGATGCGAGCCGCCGTATTCAGGTCCCGCTCTCTCTACAGAGGGACCCCCCCCAACCATGGGAAATACTTCCCTGGTTTCTGAGATCTCCCAGCTAGGTGGGAGAAGCTAGGAAGTACACAGGGCTCAGGGGGAAACCCTCGCCATCCCCCAGCTCTCCAGGGTACTAGACAAGAGTCTGCCATAACCCACTGTGGGGCCTGACTCAGTTTCCCCTTCCAGAAAAAGAACACATCAGACCAGATGGCTCTAAGAGCTCTTCCAGCTTGGATACCCCACATCTACCTGCCTTCCATAAGAGGGGCCCCCAGCTTGGCCCCCAAAGAGGCAGCCAGGCAGGAAACAGACAAGGCTCCTACTCCTACAGGACAGAATTAAAACAGGGGCCTGGCTCAGGCTCAGGCTGGCCCAGGGAGGGAAGTCAGCACACACCTCCTCCAGCAGATTTAACATCACTTTGACATCTTCTGGAGTGATCTTCTTGACTGGTGGGGGTCGGTCAGGACACAGCACTGCAAGAGAAAGCAGGGCCGCCAGTTCAGGAAAGAGGGGGCATACGGTCCCGGGCACCCCATTGATTCCGGCCCTATCCCCTGTTTTCCCCTAACAGCAGGAGTCAGCAACAAGGGAGGAGAAGACTGAGCTCCCTTCCTGCCCCCAACATCCTCTCCATACTACCGAGTACTCAGCACTCCTTTCCCTGCTCCCAGGGTCAACTGGACTCATTTTATTTCTAGAGGGGCCTGGGTAAACTAAGGAGATCACAGTCTTCCCGGCTCAGGTGGAGCCGGGCTCTCAGGACGCCTGGGTCCCTGGAACCTAGGGGAATGGAGGCTGCGGGCGGAAGTACAGCTGCAGACTGACTCATCATCAGTTAGCCGGAGGGCAGCCTGGCCAGCTCACTGGAAGCCTCATGGGTCATAAAAACAGACGCAGTCACCCACCCTGCACCTGTTGCACGCGCAGAGGAGAAGAGTTAAGAGACTTCTCCAGCACTGGAAGAGGGGGGCACCTGAGCCTCTACACTCAATCCAGAGATGTCCCGAAACCCAGGAAAGGATGGGAGGGAAGAGGACCGGCTGATTCTGCCTGAGGCCCCGCCCACTCCCAGGCTCGGGGGAAAGCCCACCTTAACCCCCGCCCCCTAGAGGTTGGCAACCCTCCCTCCGCCCACCCACCTCCCCACCGCTGGCGCGGCGGGCCAGCGCAGGCTCAGAGCGCGCTGGGCAGCGCCCTCCCGCAGCCCCCCGCCCCCCTCCTGGCACTGCGGTAGACTGAGGAGGGGGCCCGGAGAGCGCTCAGATCTGCCGCAGCAACAGGCGCGCAGAGCCGGGAGGGGAAGCGCGCAGGCCCCGGGACCTGGCCCACCCACAGAAATCAGGGAGCGAGAGAAGGGGAGGAGGAGACGGGGAAGAGGCGACCGGACTGGCACCGCAGACAGTGACGTGGCGAGGGTGGGTGGGAGGGTGGGACTGAGTGTCAAGAGGGGGCAGTGCGCCTGGACCAGACGGGGCCCTCTCTTCCCTGGAGCTGTCCTAGTCCTTCCCGCTCCGGGGTCCCGAGGACCCGGTTTACCTTCCTCCAGCTCCCGAATAAAGGCGGCGCGCTCGGGGCCCGACACCCCTGGCCGCCGGCCGATGTAGGCAGCTGGCGTCTTCCAGATGTCCGCAGCCTTTCCAGTCCCCAGGCCAGTGGCCCGGGGACCAAAGGGTCCTTGAAATATGAAGCGGGTCCACGGTACATCCGAGTTGCCGGGCACGGACTGGGCATTCCCCTGGACGGCCGAGAATGCGGATCCGCGCTGGGCTCCTGCCTCTGATCCAGCCTCGGAGGCCGGGCGAACTCCGTCTGAGGGTCCCGAGACGGATGGGTATCCAGATCCCACTCCTTGCTCAGCCGCCGGTGCCTGCGCAGGAGCGGGTCCAGGCTCGGCGGAGGGCTCTGGAGCGGGACCGGCTGCGGGCGGCAGTGCGGGGGTGACCGCTGCTGGATCCCCGGGTCCGGGTCCGGGCCGGTCCCCGGCGCAGCTCTGCCCGCACTCTTTCGGGCGCATCTTGGTCCGCAGTCGGCTGCCGCAGCCCAGCCTTTATAACCTGTGCCCGGAGCGCGCGCCCGCCGGGCCTTACCACGCGCGGGAGGGGCGGCCGAGGAGCAACTAGTGGTGCCCGGGACAGGGGGGCGCGCGGGAGGCGACCTAATAGTGGCGGGGCAGAGCGTAAAATAAAGAGAAGAGCAAGGAGAAGAGGCGAGTGCAGGTTCCAGCTGGTTCCGTGGGCTGGGTTCCGAGTGTAGCGTTTTCCGCCCCCTCTCCACCTCCGGAGAATGGTTCTGCCCAAAGCCGCCGCTTCTCGCGGATTCGGGTACCGCGATTCCGAGGTCCCTAACTGGGGGCACGCAGTCACTCCGGTCCCGCCTGGAGGTTTTTGGCTGCCCTCCCTGGGCATGATCCGGGGTGACCTGGGAGTTAGGGCAGTATCGTGTCTTTCCCCGTGGTCTGGGGGATCAATCCAAACTCCTGCACGGTTTCCGCGCGCCGCTCAGTCTGGCGCGTCACAGACTGATCCTCGCGCGCCCCCCGCCCCGTGTGGTCGAGCCACTCGACAGCTCTCTTTCTTGTTTCTTCATTTGTCTTATTGCCTCTTCTCGTGCTTCACCTCCAGCCCTCATTGACTTTGCCCACTTCCTTCTATCCAGGCGAACACCTGTTCTTCCGGCCGACACCGCTTAGATACCTCCCAAAAAAGACTCCTCGGACCCTGTCTCCCACGCCCCAGAGTATCCTTTATCCGCTGGCTGGCAGTGATCGGAGTGTGTCTGTCTCCAAGACCCGACTCCGCCCCTTCGGCTCGGGGAGCGTGTCCCTCCGAGCGCAGCATGGGACCGGACACCTACGAGCGTCGCGAATGAACTGTGGGCGGCGGCGGAGTCCACTGGCTGTTTCTGTGCCTTTGGACTGGAGGAACCTACAGGCCAAAAAGAGATGGCCGTGGCACTGATTCTTTTAAAGCCTTGGGATCATTCTCGGTGTCCCAGTTTCCTTCTCTTCAATACCCAATTAATCACCAAGTCTTGCTTAATTTACCTCCTAAATGTTTCTCAAATGTGCCCTCTCCTCTTCAGCCCTTCTGCTGGTGAGGCCTCATGCTCTCTTCTAGACCACTGTGATGCAATCCATCTCCAGTCCATCTCTCTCTCATACTGCTGTCTGAGCTAGGGAGCTCCAGGAGCCCCTTCCCCACAGCCACCACTCCAAGCCTGAGCCCAGGACAGGCTATTGACCAAGCTCTGCGCCTAGGACAGAAGGTCCCAGTGCTGACAATGTGCCTTTAGGGCCAGGAGTCCATGACACATCACGGAACAAGAGACACAGCCCAGGAAGGAGGACCAAGGTGCCCCCTCCACCAGCTCTCCAGTGGAGAAGCATTATGATAAGAATGTTTCCTTCTATCAGGGTTCATTCCTTCATTTGACAAATATATGTTAAGTGCCTGCTCTATATCCCAGGCACTGTGCTAGACTCTCAGCTAGGGCAGGGAACAAGAGAAACCACCTCCCCGCTGTCTGGAGTTTAGAGTCCAGAAGGGGAGGCAGATAAACAAAGAGACAAGTGAGATAATTACTGAGTATGGTGAGTTCTCTGAAAGAAACAAACAGGGAGCTTTGATTGAGAAAAATGGAAAGTACCCATCTGAGTGGGGTCTGAGTGGGGTCTGAGTGGGAGGGCAGAAATCATTAATCGCTCAGGATTTTGCACCTCAACCCACATGCCCAGTCTGCAGTGTTTCTCATTCCTGAGTTGTGCCAATTCACTTCCCCGCCCCCAAATCCTCACACCTCCACCAGCCCTGCGGGGATTCATCTGTCTGTCAAAGGGGCAGTCCTCAGGAGCGATGTTGTTTCTGAAGCAGGGGCTCCAACTCCAGCCCTCTCATGGGCAGGGAAGCAAGAAGAGGCTCTCTGTGGGAGTCAGACCCTCCAACCCTCGCCCACCTGGCCCTGTCCCCTCTTCCTCTCCTGTCCTCCCATACAGACTCTGGGGCACTTCTGCCAAGTGGTTAAGGGTGGCTCAGGCCAGGGGCCTTGGATAAAAAGGTGGGACATCTAAGATCCACAGCTGCTCTCTATGCATTTCACATGCTGCCTTTTTTTATGGTTATAATCTTTAGCAGCCTTAATATTTGTTGGCTTCATTTCTTCTTTCATCTCAACTTTTCTCAGCCCCCTAAATTATCCTCCAATCATTATTCATTCAACAAACATTTATTAAGCACCTGGTGTCAGGCATTGTGGCAGGTGTTGGGGACACATCAGTGAACAAAACAAAGATCTTTGGCCTCATAGGGCCCACATGAATGGGAGCTGCAAATAATAAAGAAGTAAATCACATAGTATTAGAGGTAACAAATGCTATGGATTAAAAGAAAGCAGGGGGGCCAGCCTCATGGGGTAGCGGTTAAGTTTGTCCGCTTAGGTGGCCCTAGGGTTCGAAGGTCCAGATCCTGGGTGCAAACATATGCACCGCTCATCAAGCCATGCTGTGACAGGTGTCCCAGATATAAAGTAGAGAAAGGTGGGCACTGATGTTAGCTCAGGGCTGATCTTACTCAAAAAAAATTAAAAATTGGGGCCGGCCCCGTGGCCGAGTGGTTAAGTTCGCACACTCCGCTTCAGCAGCCCAGGGTTTCTCTGGTTTGAATCATGGGCACAGACGTGGCACTGCTCATCAGGCCATGCTGAGGTGGCGTCCCACATGCCACAACTGGAAGGACCCACAACTGAAAATACACAACTATGTACCGGGGGGCTTTGGGAGAAAAGGGAAAAATTAAAAATAAAATCTTTTAAAAATAAATAAATAATAAAAGAAAGCACGGAGGAGGGACTGGGGGGGACTGTGGGTTGCAAGTTTAAATATTAGGGGGGTCAGCGGCTATCCCACTACTGGGTATCCACCCAAACAATTTGAAATCAACAATCCAAAGTAACATATGCACCCCTATGTGCATTGCAGCACTATTCACAATAGCCAAGACATGGAAGCAACCCAAGTGCCCATCGACCGATGATTGGATAAAGAAGATGTGGGAGATATATATATATATATATATATATACACATATATACAATGGAACACTACTCAGCCAGAAAAAAAGACAAATTCATCCCATTTGCAGTAACATGGAAGGACCTAGAGGGAATTACGCTAAGCGAAATAAGCCAGACTGAGAGAGACAAACACCAGATGATTTCACTCATATGTGGAATATAAACAACCACATGGACAAAGAAAACGGTTCAGCGGGAACCAGGGGAAGGGGGATGGAGGGGCACAGGGGGTGAAGGGGAGCACTTATGTGATGACAGACAAGAAGTAACGTACAACTGAAATCTCACATTGATGTAAACTATTATGAACTCAATAAAAAAAGAGAACATGAAAACATGAAAAAATGTTCAATTTCACTTGAAATCAAAGAAATACAAATAAAAATAGCAAAGATTAAAAGAAAAATTAGGGGGGTCAGGAAAGATCTCACTGAAAGTCCCTTAAGTCCAGAGCCGAGGGAGGGAGGGAGCAAGAGAGGATATTCACTGGGTGAGAAGCAACAGCAGATGCACAGACTTGAGGCCAGAGAAGGAGGTCAAAATGGCTAAAACGGAGCGAGCAAAGCTCCATTAGCAAAGTAGAGGATGGGGCGGGGAAGGTGGCAGCAGGGCTGATGGACCAGACCTTACCTGAGTCCCTGGGGGGCTTTTCCTCAGAGGAGTGACCTGATCTGACTTAAGTCTTAACAGGAAGGCTCTGGCTGTTTGGCTGAGAATAGACAGACAGCAGAAGGTGGCTTAGTCCGTTCAGACTGCAATAACAAAATACCACCAACAGAAATGTATTTCTCACGGCTCTGGAGGCTGGAAGTCCAAGATCAAGGTGCCAGCAGATTCGGTGTCTGGTGAGGACCTGCTTCCTGGTTCATAGGCTGTTGTCTTTTCTCCCTGTGTCCTCACATGGAGGAAGGGGCCCCCACCTCCTAATACCATCACATTGGGGATTAGGATTCCAAAATATGAATTGGGGGGGGGGCACAAACATTTCGTCCATACAACTTTATAACTCTTTTTTGAAAATTAATAGCTTTATTGAGATATAATTCACATACCATAAAATTCACAATTTTAAAGTGTCTGATCAGCGGTTTTGGGTTTGTTCACAGAGTTGTGCAACCGTCACCACTATGTAATTTCAGATTTTCATCACCCCAGAATAAAACCCACATCCCCTGATAGTCATTCCCTATTCCTGTCTCCCCCGGGCCCTTGGCAACCTCTAATCTCCTTTCTATCGCGGTGAATTTGCCTATTCTGGACATTTCGCATGAATGGAATCACACAATATGCGGCCTTTTGTGACGGGCTTCTTTCACTTAGCATAATGTTTTCAAGGTTCCTCCATGTTGTGGTGTACATCAATACTTCATTCCTTTTTTAAAAAAACGGCTGTTTTGAGGAATAATTGACATTTATAAGTGTACATACCTAAAGTGTAAAATTTGATAAGTTTTTACATAATGCTCCTGACACTATCATCACAATCCAGATAATGAGCATTTCCATCACTCTCATATATTATCTTTTTAAAAAATTAAGCTTATATTTTAGAACAACTTTAGGATCATAGTAAAATCGAGCAAAAAGTGCAGAGAGTTCCCATGTACCCCCAGGCCCCGCACAGGCACAGCCTCCCTCATTGTCAACCTCCCCCACCAGAATGGTGCATTTGCTACAACCGATGAACCTACACCGACACCTCATTATCACCCAAAGTCCACAGTTTACATTGGGGTTCACTCTTGGCGTTGTACATTCTATGGGTTTGGACAAATGTACAGTGACATGTATCCATCATTATAGTACCATGCAGAGAATTTTCATTGCCCTAAAAATCCTCTGTGCCCCAACCATTCATCCCTCCCCACTCCCAACCCATGGCCACCACTGATCTTTTTACTGTCTCCTAGTTTCCCCTTTTCCAGAATGTCATATAGTTGGAATCATACGGTACGCAGCTTTCTGGACTGGCTTCTTTCACTTAGTGATATGTATTTCAGGTTCCTCCATGTCTTTTCATGGCCTGATAGCCCGTTCCTTTTTAGCGCTGACTAATATTCCATCACCCGGATGTACCATGGTCTGTTAATCCATCACCCACTGACGTCCTTAGGTTTTTGAAAAAGGCCCTTATCTTTTAGCGATAGATACTGAACTTTTTGTATATGACGTGATGTCTGGGATTTGTTTCACAATAATGCAGGGGGCAGAAGCAGGCGGGGACTTAGATGACACAAGGTTGGCCATGAATTGATAACTGTTGAAGTTGTGAGGTAAATACAGGGGTCATAACACTGTTCTCTCTCTCTTGTGTATTTTTTAAGTTTTCCATAATAAAATGGTATTTTTAAAGTAATAATACACACATTACCCCCCAATGAATCCCCATCCTCTACAAGGATAGCTGAAAATCAGTTGTTGGCATCTCCCCTGCTTTGTCGCCTGAAACCTTCCAATCTCACGGAGTTTTACTGTCATCGTGGCTAACAGGGGTCCAAGCTCTTGGCACCACATTCAAGCTCTTCCTGTTCAGGGCTCCCGTCTCACCCACCTGCACCTCTGCTATCCCCTGACGTACCCTCCACTCCAGCCACAGGGACTTCTCCGCACTCTTGGAACGTGTCATACTTTCATTTATTCATCCAACATGTCTTTATGGAGCACTTACCTGGTACTGTTCTAGGCACTGGGGATGCAGCAATGAGCAAGGCAAGCCCCTGCCCTCAAGAGCTTCCACTCTAGGTAAACACCACCTATGTCATATGATGACACCACTTATAATATCCCATGGTGACAAACATGGGGGAGAAAGAGAGCCAGGTGAGGGGAACAAGGAGCGGGTGTTACTGTTTCAGACTGAGTGTTCTGGGAAGGCTTCCCTGAGGAGGTGACATCTGGGCAGAGACCTGAATGAATTAAGAGTGAGCCCTGCCCATATGGGGCAGAGCTGCTCAGGCAGAGAAACAGCAAGTGCAAAGACCTGGAGACAGGAGTCTGCTTGGATTCTCTTGGGATGGGATGCCCCTGAGGGTCTCCTAGCAGGCGAGTGACATGGTCTGACTTACTTTCGTAAAAAGATCATTCTGGCTGCTGGCTGGAGGATGGACTCTGGAGCAATGCTGTCCTGGAGAAAGAGAATGTGAGTCACAAACACAAGCCACACGTGTAATTTTAAATGTTCTATCTGCCATATTTTAAAAGCTTACTTTTTTTTTTTACCTAAAAAACAAGTGGAATTAGTTTTAATAATATATTTTACTTAACCTAATATCCCCAAAATATTATCACTTCAGCATGTAATCAGCATAAACGTTTATTAATGAGAGTATATGTTACATTTTTTATACTAAGTCCAGTGTGCATTTATACTTACAGCACATCTTGCACCAGCACTCATTCTTGTCTTTATCTCCCTAAATGTAATCTGTCTTTTTTCCCTGCATGCTTTTAAATTTTCCTCTTCATCACCAGATTTCAGCAGTTTGATCATGCTGTGTCTTGGTGGGGTTTTCTTTTATCCTTCTTGGGGTTCACGGAGCTTCTTAGATTTGTGGGTGAACAGCTTTCATCAAAATTTGGACATTTTTCAGCTTTTATTTCTTTAAATATTTCTTTCTGAGCCCCCCTTCTGGAATTGGAATTAAGTGTACGTTAGACTACTGGATATTGAACCACAAGGCACTGAGCTATGTTCCCTTTTTTTCCAGCCTTTTTCTCTCTGCCCTTCAGTTTTAGTTGTTTCTATTGACTTATCTTCATGTCCACTGATCTATTCTTTTAACCTCCTTTGAAGCGATCCAGTAACTTTTTTTCATGTCTGATCATGTGTTTTTCAGCTCTAAACATTCCATCTGGTCCTTGTTTGTATCTTTCATTTCTGCCCCCATTATACTCATATTTCTCATAATACTCATATATTGTACTTAGCTATAATAGCTTTTTAGAAGTCCTTCTCCGCTGTCATCTTTGTCATTTGTGGGTCTGTTCCTGTGGACTAATTTTTCTCCTGTTCCTAGGTCACACCTTCTGCTTCTTTGTACGTCTAGTAATTTTTTGGATGCTGGACATTGTGAATGTTACATTGCTGAGCTGCTGCATTTTCTTATCTTCCTTTGAACAGTGTTGAGTTTTGTTTTGCCAGGCAATTAAGTCATTATGGATCAGCTTGATCTTCTTGAGGCTTGGTTTTAAAGCTTGGTAGGGCAGATCTAGAAGGGTCTTTACTCTGGGGCTAGTTTAGCCCTATTACTAAAGAGTGATCCTTCTGGAGTCTCTACCAAGCACCCCAAATGTTCAACGATGACTCTCCTTGCGGGCTGGTCAGAACTTGAGTGTTTTCCTGCCCTGTGTGAGCGCTGGGAGTTCCTCACCTACAGCTTCCTGACAGTTTCTCTTTCTCCAGCAGATGTTCTTCTCCCAGCCTGTGGCATCTCATCCTGCACATGTAGAGCTCAGTATTCAACCAAAGACTCCAGAGGATCCCTCTGTGGATTTCTGGAACACATTCTCTGCATGGCTCCCTCCTCTTGGGAACAACCCTTCCACAAATTCCAGTCATCTCAGCCTCCCTGAACCCTGACCTTTATCTCTGTAAATCAGTGAGACAGCAGGGTCTGCTTGGGTTCCCCCTCCCTGAGTTACCCGTGGAAGTTGCCTCTGGACAGAAAGCTGGGTGATTGTAGGGTTAGTCTTGTTTGTTTCTCCCTGAGACCACAGTCCTGTGCTGCCTGTTGTCCAATGTCTTAAAACAGTTGTTTCACACATTTTTTCCAGTTTTCTAGCTGTTTTCAGCAGGAAGAGAGTTGTGGCACCAGTTACTCCACCTATTTGGATAGAGGCCAAATTAGAAGCATATTCCAAAGGTAAAGGCATAGGATTTACTGATGGATTGGATTAAGGATGTGAAGGAAAGGGAGAAATCAAGATGACTCTAATTGTTTGGGCTTTATAAAGCCCCTTCTCAGTCTCTCTCACCTCCACCTCTCCAGCGAGATCACTCTTGCCAAGGCTGTCCATGACCGCCATCTTGCCAAGTTGAGTCTCTGTCCTCACGTTGCCTGATCTGGTAGCACTACTCAACACAGGGGCCACTCCCTCCTTGAAACACTTTCTCTAGGACCCAACTCTCCTGCTTTCCCTGTCCTTCAGTGCCCCAATCATCTCAGTCTTCTTTGATGCTTCCTCCTTCTCTTCCTACCCTCTAAATGCTTGAGGGTTTAGCCCTGGGCCCTCTTATCTATCTACTCTCAGTCCCTCAGGAATTTCACCCAGTCCCATAGCTCTAAGTTATCATCACAGAGCAATGACTCCTAAATGTAAATCTCCAGCCCCCATCTCTGCCCTACCTTCAGATTTATATGTCTAATTGTCTACCCAACACGTCCACTTGGATACTTAATGAGCATCTCAAATTTAACTCATCTAAAACTAACTCTTGATTTTCCCTACCAAAAGTGATCTTTCCTCATTTTTCCCCATCTTGAGAAGGGGTGAGGAAATAATGGGAGGTGATGAAGTGAAGACAGAGAATATAGAAAACTCTGTTGAAGATGTTTGCAACAAAGGAGAGCTGAAAAAGGGAACAGCAGCTGAAAGATGACATGGGCACTAGAGAAGGTGTTTTGCCGATGGGAGATACCACAACAAGCTTACATGCTGATGGAAATGTTCTAGCAGGGATGAGAAAACTGTTGCAGAAGACAGAACCCATCGCCCAGGAATGATTCTGGGAATGGAGGAACCCTGGCAACCGAATCCATTCTCTTCAGTGCTCAAAATGTCCATGTTTTCTATGGTTTCTTTGTCAGCAAAGTTTTAAGGAGACGCAACCCAACTGCAGAGTTTGCTGTGGACAGTGAGGTTGAACACCAGGAAAGGCAGTGACAGCATTAGCACGGCCCAGACTTCCTGAAGCTGCAGCTCTGGCGAGTGGCTCCCCCACCAGCCTCCAACTTCCCGGACAGTCTCACTGTGTCTTGGAATCTCTGCAGCTCCAACAGCAAGCACAGAACGGGACATCCAGTAGGGGCCCATTCAGTTCCTGCTGAACAGATGATTGCTGAATTGAATTATCCCTGCCCTTGAGAAAGCAGCTGTTAGGCCCCTGGGAAGTATGGGGTGAAGAAGAAGGAAGTGGGATGGAGAAGACAGAGACACGGGAACCCTGCAGGCTCCCAATTGACCCCACCCTCTGGGTCCTGGTTCCCGCGCCCAGCAACTCTCACAGCAGCCAGCAGAGGGCAGTGCTAGTCTACGTACGCCTCCCTCCCCCACCCCCACCCCCCCCACCCCCGCCCCCCCAAGCTAGCTCACCAGCAGGGAAACTCACCCCACAAAAGAGACAGTGTTTGGATAGTGACTCCACTCCATTTTACAGATGGGGGAACCAGGGCTCAGGCCCCCAGCCTCTCCACGGTAAGCATTCTGGCCTGGCTGATGAGGTCTGCAGCTGCCCAGGGCTGCCCAGAAGACCCAGCCGTGGTCTCCGGGCCAGGCCTTCAGTGTTTTGTTTGCCTCTCTCCTCTTGCTGCTGCTCCACCTCAGAGATCTGCAGAGCAGAGACCCTAGGCTCCCTGCCCTCCCTCCCGATATGCACCTTACGACCCTTACTGGACCAGAAAGAGGACAGGAGGGGGCACGCCACCCACAGGCCATGAAGCCAGGCACACCCCCCCATGACAGCCATGAACCTGGGGCACAGTCACTCTGACACCCAGCCTTGGGCAGCACACAATCCACTGAGGCCACTTCCCCTGGCTTGACCCTGGGAAAAGTCACCTGGGACAGTGTACCCCATGGAAAAAGGCCCTAAGGGTCGGGGCCAGAGATCCGGGCAGGGCCAGGCACCAGGACAACTTTCTGCCCCTGACTGGGGAGCAAGACAGGGGGACGGGGGGCGGGGGGGGGTGCTTTTTGTTTTACTCTGCCTCCCAGTACCCAGGCCAGACTCCTGGGGCACTGAGCTCTGAGCATTTCCCAGCCTGGGGTGAGGACATGAGGATGCGCTGGGGGCCCGTCTTCTGGTTTCTAGGCCCCCTGCTGGTTTGGACAGGGAAGGGAGAGAAGGAAAGAGAGGGCAGAGGGGAAGTACCCTGGGTGATGACCAGGGGTTGGGGGCAGCCAGGATCCTGGGGAGAGAGCCATTTCCTCCACTCCGAACCCCACCATGCTCTCTCCCGCCTGGGGCTCCCGTCTTCCTGGCATCCCCGCCCCGCAGCCTGCAGGCTCACTCCTGCTCATCTGTAGCTCTCCTTCTGAGGCTGGCCTCCTCCTCTGGGAAGCCCTCCCTGCTCCCTGTTCTGCCCCTCCTGACATCCCCTCCTGTCTCTCACTGTTCAGTCTAAGATTATGTTACTTAGGAGATGATTATTTCAATAACAATGAGGGCGGTGTCTGTTTTGCTGGGTTCAGCATCCTTAGGACTCTGATCTGAGTCGGCACTTGGTATTCGTTGAATGAACATGATGGATTCTCCAGCTGAGTCTGGGTGTGAGGAGAGTGACCCCCGAAGGCTCCAGAGAGGGCTGACTCGCCCAGGCAGGGCGAGAACCCAGGGCTCTGGACCCCCTGACAGTGCTCCACACTCCCATGCCTAGGGGAGCCCCACCAGGAAACCCCCCGGAGGCACCTGTTGGGAGAGGGAGAATTCCAGCAAGAATGGGAGCCACAGACGCTCTCCCACTTCTCACTTAGAGCCCCTCAGCTCAACCCCCAGTCGCTTCCTTCAGGGAGCGGAGCTGGAGGCCTCAGCAGGATGCAGAGCTGTGTGCTGCCCGCTGGTAGGTCAGGGGGCGGCCCCGACCAGGGAGGCTCTGTGAGAAGCAGCTGGGAGCGGTTTGGGGGAGACACAGCCCCCACCGTGAGGGAGGGGGGGCCGTCAGCGCTGTCCAGCCGGCTGGACCCACAGTGGGGACGAGCCCGGGAGCGTGATCTTTCACCCTTGGGCCTCTCCAGCAACTTCCCAGCTCAGGGACAAGACTGAGGAGCCCTTCACTCCCTGACCTCTGCACCGGGGGTCAGCAGCTCCATCTGATCCTTGGGCCCATGTCTAGACCCTGAGCCCTTGGGGGCAATTCGTGGGGTTAGGGGACAGCAAAGGAGGGAGAAAAACACATTCACTGAGCCCCCGATAGGTCTACACTTTGTGTGTAGACCTGGTTTTATTTCATTTTATCATCAATGGAGGGAAAAAAATTTACCATTTTACAGAGAGAAACAGGCCCAGAGAGGTCAAGAGACTTATCCAAGGCCACACAACCAGGAAGTATCATGTAGATCTGATCACAAAGGTTTGTCTTACCCAGAGCCCGTGTGCATCCACTGCCCCACACTGCCCCACACTGCCTCCTAGACTGGGGAGGGGGCTCAGGAATCTGGCCCTTCCCCTCCTTGGGGCTGGCTATGCTCATAGAACTTCCTTCCACATACAGTCATGCGCCACATAACAACGTTTCGCTCAACGACAGACAGCATATCTGACGGTGGTCCCATAAGATCGGTACCATATAACCTAGGTGTGTAGTGGGCTACACCATCTAGCTTTGTGTAAGCACACTCTATGATGTTCACACAATGATGAAATCGCCTCACAACGCATTTCTCAGAATGTGTCCCCATCATTAAGCAATGCATGTAACAGTAGTTACAGGCCCACTGCTAGATGTTATAGCTTGATCTATTAACAAAGACGCTCATCTATTACTAAACCACAAATTTCAACACACTTTGATCACTATATTTCAGTATAATAGGATGATATTATATATAATATAATAGGGCTCCTTTGCAATCTTACGTATTTTGTCTTAGGCACTTACACACATTAGTGTAAGAAGAGGTCCACAGGCTTCACCAGACTGCCAAAGGAACCTGGGCACAAAAATGGCTAAAGACCCCTGCGTTAGATTTTACAGGTGACATGACACAGTGTCTGATGTTTGCTTAAAGAGACAACAAAAGGAGGGTGGTAGACGAAAGAAGAATTGCAGAAGCTTAGGAGCCACTGAAGTGGGTGGTGGACCCACAGGAATTATTTGTTCTGTTCTCTCTGCTTTTATGTACTCTTGAAATGTTTCCCAATAGAAAGTTCTTTTGGATGTTTTCAGACATTTATAATATTCAATTCAATTTGAAGCAAGGTGATATTTCTTAAATGTAGATAAACAAGTTCTGAATCACCTGTAGCTCTCTGGTTACCCGGAGTAACCACAGTTGACTGTGCCAGCGTGTGCTTGATGCCAACACACACTTTGAGTTTTGTTTGTAGTGTTTGTTTTGTGTGTGCCAATGTTTCCAGATTGATAAATGGATCTCTACCCTCACTTCAGTGCTCCCAGTGATTGTGTAAATAAGTAAATAAACAAACAATGCCTTTGCAGATCTTGACCTAACTTAGAGACCCCCAGAAGGGGGCTTGGTCCCAGAACACCTCCCTCCAGGTAGCGTGGACTGTTCTTGTCTCGGGGGTCACCTGTCCACTTCCTCTTTCCTCTTTGAGCAGCAGAGGCCTCCACCGCTCTGGAAGCCAGAACCCCAAACAGCCCCAATGATGCCCACTCCCCCTGAGCCCTGAAACTCAGGCCCTGGGGAGGAGATGTGGGGGGTGGCCACTGCAGTGGACGGGACCAAGTCCCTCAGCTCTCCCCAGCACACACTCCTGTGCCCTTACAGCCTGCAAGTCGGGGCCCGACACCCACATCGGCCCTCTGTCAATGAAAGGCCCCTGTCCCAGCCTCCACAGGGGGAGGTGGTGTCCACTCCTGCCCCGAGCTCTCAGCTCCCACTTAGCAAGGGATGTCACAGAGCCTTCCCAGAGAATAAGATCTCTCTGAACCTCAGCGCCGCCATCTGTAAAACGGGGGTAATGAATCAAGCTTCTGCTCCGCAGACTTTGTGGCCAGTAGGCAGTAGGAAAAGCGAGTACTTGGCACGCTACACAGCAGGCCGTCCCTCAAGGCCAGAACCAGATGGTTCCGGGAGAGTCAAGGGGCAAGGGATTCTCACCCCCTTCCCTCCAGGGGTGGAGAACAAGGAGCAGTGACATGGGCAGAGCCCACCAGGGGCAGGGGAGGGCCAGGCAGGCAGAACCTAGAGCCCCCCTCCGTGCTGGGGCAACCGAGGGCCCGAGGGCCCGGGCAGAGCAGAAACAGTGGGGCTGGTGGAGCCGGGAGGGCTGTGCTTGGGAGCCAGCGCTCTCCCCCGCCCTCCAATCCCATGGCTCCCCGATGGGAATTCAGCAGGTGTAATGGAAAGACCATGGACCAACCCAGGTTCTGATCCCAGCCTGCCACCTGCCACTTACTAGCTTCAACTTGAGCACACACGACTCCTGGCTAGGCTCAGTTTCTCCGTGTGTGAAACGGGAATAAGAGCTGCTCCCTCACTGGGTTGATTTGAGAACTAAAGCAATCACACAGGCAAAGCTCCATTTTGAGTGTTCCATCAACGGTGGTGACTGTCACCGGTGGAGAAGACAGACCCAAACAGCCCTCCCAGCAAGGGCCCTGCTTGTGGGGTCCATGGTGTGCAGGACCAGGGTGGGGGGAGGTCCCCTTATCACAGGTGCCCCACTGCCTTCCATGGGGACCTTTGGCTAGAGACCAGTTGCTGCAGAATCTCTGCCATGACCTTGCACCAGGTGGCCCTCCAGGCTTTGCCTGAATCCCTCCAGGCGTGGGGAGCTCAGGGGTCTGTGCCCTTCTAGACAGCCCTCATTCTAGAAAAGTCTTCCTCGAGACTTCTGCTTCAAGCAAAAATCTTCCTCTTTGTAATTCTCACCCCCACCTCCAATCCCACTTCTTGTGTCCAGTTATGTTCTCTGGGGGTCTTCCGAACGAGGCTGCACCCTCTTGTGCTCCAGGCACGTCGGACAGGTCCTTTGCTAGTTTGCTCTTCTCCAGACCCCCCCATCTTTGGCCAGGCATGACCCGCATCCCTCCTGATCTCATCGGGCTGCTCCGGGACAGCCCAGGGGTTACCAGTGGAGCCTAGGCTCGGGGTCCCAACCTTGGGGGATGGGCAAAGAGCCCCAGGATTGAGAGTCAGGCATCCTGGATTCAAATCCCAGCCCTGGTGTTCACACGAGCTGTGCTGCCTTCAGCACATTTCCTAACCTCTCTGAGTCTCAGGAGCCTCACCTTGCATAATTTACCTTCATTGTGCACACCTCACAGGGCTGTGGGGATTAACTGAGGCTAGGCAGGAAAGCACTTAGCACCTACCGAGGGCTCAACAAATCATAACTGCTGTTGTTAATATTATTACTAAAAACTATTGCATTCCTAGGCAGGTCACTGGGGATTTTTCAGCCTCAAAAGTAAAATGAGAGGCAAAGGTCTCCCACTCAAAGTCGTTGTGAGGAAATCGCTTAGCACAGGGTCCCACAGAAAGAAAGAGCTCCATCAGTGATGGGTCTGATCACTGACTGTCTCGAGGATCGCCTGTCCAAGAACGACCCCAGGGCAGAACCTCACCCTCCACGTGGGGTCGCTGCTGCCTTCAGTTAAAACCTTTCAGTGGCCGCTAGCCCCATCTTCTCCAGGATCAAGCTTCGGCCTGAGGCACAAGGCCCTCTGCCCTCTGACTTTTGCCTCATTTTCCAGCCTGTTTCTCGCTGTATCGCCCCCTCCTCCCCTGGGCCGGGCATACCAACCCACTGTCATTTCTTGAACTCTCCACCCGGGTTCCCATCTCCACGTCTTTGCTGCCCCCACTGCCAGAAGGGCCATGCCCTCGTGATGCCCAGCAAACACCTCCTCCTTATTCAAAATGTGGCTCAAACATCACCTACTCCGTCCTCTGGCTCCCGGGGACCCACCCAGACTCTAAGCACAAGGCTCTCTTCCACAGTCTCCCGCTAGTCTTGGTTTACGGTCCATTTTCCCACTGCAAGACGAGGGTGCCGGGCATCTCTATCCCCCCAGCACCTTGAACAAAGCCTGGCAAAGAGCAGGCCCTCAGGAAGCATTTGGTGAATGAATGAATGCACAAATGAATGAATCCAGCCAGTGCAGAGTGCCATCACTTCCCTCCAGAGACATTTCTCTTTGACCAGGACAGACCAGGACAGCATTTGGAGCCCCTTTCCACAGCTTCATCGTACTAGCAATTTACTGTGAACTTGGGAGTCAAGCCAATTTCTCAAATTTTTCCCGCATGTCCTGGGCGTATGAATTTCCCCATACTTTCCATACATGAACAGAGGTTTTTCGATCAAAGTATAGGATTTAGGATTCCATCTAATTATTTCCTACCTATTACTTTGTCTTGATTATATCCTTTAAGCCAAGTTATATACTTTGGAAACCTCATGTAGACGTGTTTTAAAGTTTTTCTAGTGTAAGGCTTACTTGAATAACATTTTTTAGTTTTGAATAACTTTTTGGGTTTTTTAAATGGCCAGACTTTGAGAGTTTTAGGTTCACAGATGATCGCATTTTTAAGACTTAGCTCAACAACTTGATACTGAAACCCCACCTCGTTGGATTCTGCCTCTCATCCTGGCTTGTTGCCATTTCTGGGGAGCCGTGGTTCTGCCATCTTGTGAGTGACTCCCTCGCTGTCAGCGTGGCACGTGCTGTTGTGAATGGTGGCTCTGTCTCCATTGGTATTATTGACACCAAGGTAGACATGTTGACATGGCAGGTGGCAGGGGCCTTCCCCCAGAGCTACAGGGCCAGGCTTCTTAGTCCTTGGTGTGGCTGCTCCGTCAGGTCTGCCCAGCTCACCTAAGCCCCCGTTTCCCTTTCTGGTCTGCTACTTAGTCAGCCCCTTTGCTGAAACCCAGACACTCAGCTCTTCTGCTGGCTCCCCTAAATAAGCCTACCTAAAAGGAAGAGGTTGGGGCACTGGCCCCGTGGAACAGCGGTTAAGTTTGTGCGCTCTGTTTTGGTGGCCCAGGGTTCACGGGTTCAGGTCCAGGTGCAGACCTATGCACCACTTGTCAAGCCATGCTGTGGTAGGCGTCCCACATATAAAGTAGAGGAAGATGGGCACGGATGTTAGCTCAGGGCCACTCTCCCTCAGCAAAAAGAGAAGGATTGGCGCCAGATGTTAGCTCAGGGTTAATCTTCCTCAAAAAATAAAATAAAAAATAAAAGGAAGAGGTTGGTCCAGGACACTCATTCCTAGTCATGGCAGACACGGCTGGTGTCTAGCCCACGTCGTCTATGTCTCTTTTCATTCTTACTATCAGAACCTGATTTTTATCAAGGGAGCACGTGTGAAGCTAAAATGTTCTCAATTTCCCAGCTGCGTTAGCAGTGAGGGAGGGTCATGTGACCGTTTCCAGCCAACGTCCAGATACGTCCCTGTGTGGATGGCCCTTCTGGAAAACAAAAAGGCACAGCCTCTGCAGGAAAAAGCCTTCTGCCCTTTCCCCCCTTTCCCGCCTGGAATCACTGTGCTTTCTCATTTCACTGTGTTTGGTAGGTGGAACAGGCATCGTCCCATCTTACAGATGAGAAAATTGAGGTTCAGAGAAGTGAACTGACTTTCTCAAGGCTACAGGGCTCAGACGGAACCCACACTAAAGCTGAAAAGGTAGCCAACTCACTCCTTTGAGATCAACTTGCCTTTAGTTCTCTTTCTGCCCAGGCTGCCAGGGAGCTCAGTATCTAACGTGAAGTCCAATCACAGCTAGTATTAACCCCTAACATGGGTGCTTTGCTGTCCCTTCCTTTCCCTTGTCCTCACTGCCTGTCACGAGGCTGGAGAGCAATTCCTTCCTGTAAGCCACCTCGGATCCTCTTTTGGGAAGACGGGGGCGGGGGAAGCGTGCTGAGCTAACTTTCATTGGCCTTTCCAGGTCTTCTCTCCACTCTGCCCTGGGAATGGGAGAGGACATGAATGGACCGCACTGATGGGCCCTCTGGTTTCCGGTTGGGTTTGGCCCACAGGGAGCACCTGTAGAAGGAGGGAGTCGAGGTCGCACCTCCCTCTGGGGCAGAAGGGGCCTCCCCTTGTCAGGAGCCTCATCCACAGGGTCCTGTCCCCAGTAAGCACTCCCTCCCTTCGTGAGGCCACTGTCATTAGCCCAGGGTACCGCCTCGCCCTTGCTGTTTCCCATACCTGCCCACACCCTGGCAAACTGTCCCTTTACCAAATTCTTCTCAAATGACATGATTTGAGTGTTTCCTGCTAGGGCCTTGCTGTGGGCTGAATCTGTGTCCCCCTAAATTCACGTGCTGACGTCTTAGCCCCCAGTGTGATGATATTTGAGGTGGGGCTGCGTGAGCCGACAGCAGGATGGCAGCTCCCTACAAGTCAAGAAGTGGGCTCTTCCCAGACCCTATATTGGCTGGCATCTTGATCTTGGACTTCCAGCCTCCAGAGCTGTGAGAAATAAACGTCTGTTAAGCCACTGTTTATAGTATGCTGTTGTAGCAGACTAAGACAGGCCCCGAACACAGGGTACAAATGAAGGGCATTGTTAAAAGACCGTGACCTCTGAAAACCCACCCTGAGCCTCCCCTCCTACAGTGCGTCAGCGTCAGCCCATCTTCTCTCGCCTGCGCCATCCAGCCGCCTCCTAATGGGGCTCCCTGCCCTGCCCCCAACATCACAGCCATCCCTGTGCCCTCGATCCTCCGTGAAGGAGGCCATGGCCTCCCTCCACCACCGAGCTCCAGGCAGGTGTAGAAATGAGACAACGGGCCTGGTGAGAGCAGACCCACAGGTGCCATGTTTCAGGGGTGCTGTAACTAGCTCTCCCCAGGAAAAATTTGGGGACACAGGTGGGGGACCATAGATAAGCTGACAGTCGGAAACATGATGGGTGAAATGACAGCCATGCACAGGGACTATGTAGCAGAGAAGGGGCACCAGCTCAGCCTGGCCGGGACAGGTGGACGTCATGGAGGAAATGTTCCTGGAGTGAGGTCTGAGCTGGATCCCAGTGAGTGAGCAGGGACAGGCATTCCAGGCAGAGGGAATGGCAGGGACAAAGATCAGGAGGCAAGAAAGAGCATGGAGGATGCTGGCTGAGGGGACAGCGGGGGGGTGGGGGGACAGGGGCTGGGACGAACCACCACAGACCAATAAGGGGCCTGGACCCCAAGCTATAGGCCACGGGGAACGTGATGCCCAGGAGAAAGCCGCTGAATCTGCATTCAGGCCGGACAGGGGCAGGGCAGGGCTGGGGGCTGAGAGGCCAGCAAGGAGGCTGCCCACTGGAGAGATGAGGAGGGCCTGGTGGCCCCGAAGTGGGGGCTCCCTCCAGTTGTCTCTTCACCCCCCCAACCTCCTAAGACGCCCCTCTCTCTGTCTTTCCTACACACAAGGCGGCCGTGAGGACACGAGGGATCTGGCCAAGGAGGGCGCCGGGCTGCTAAGGGGTCTCCCCACCCCACTCCCCTAAACAGCCCCCACTGGATCTGTGTGTTAGTTTTATTTTCTTTGCTTTGGTCTATACAAAAAAACCAATAACCAAAAACATAAAGCGACAATAATAAAACTCTCCGCCGGGACCTCCCCAGCCCCCACCCCCATGTGCAGGAGGTGGTAGCGGGAGTCTGAAACAGGAAGGGGAAGAGAGCCCCTCACCGCACACCAGAGGGGTCAGCCAAGAGCACTTCTCAGGGGTCAGCTAGGGCAGTCGTGTGGGTCCACGGGCCCCCCGCCCAGGAGGGGGCCAAGCCAATCAGTGTCCTGGAAAGAGGCGGGCAGCATCCTGGAGCGAGCGGGGGACTCTCTCCACATCTCCACCCCATGTTCCCGCACGGTCCCTGAACTTTTCAGGAGAAACTTTGGATTCTGGGACTTTGGGTCTTAACTTGGGTCCTGGAGACCCCACGGGGCTCAGGACTGTTGGTCAGGTGGAGTTCAGTGAAAAAAATCAGACCCAGAGCAGGAAACACAGCCCTGTGGAGTCCAGGGCAGCCCAGAGGGCCAGCAGGGGACAACAGAGTGGGTGGTTTGAGTCTAAAGCTGTGGTGGCTAGGGCCACAGGACCCTCTGGAGCCCCCTGGAGGCGTGGGGCTTGGTAGGAAATCACGGCCCCACTGCCCCTGGCTCAGGCCCTTTTCTGTCTTGCCCCACCGCCTGCACATAGCCTCTCTGACAAGGAGCCGCACCTGGGGGGTGGGGCAGACGTAGCGGGGTCAGGGCAGGCCTATATCCCCTACCAGCTCATGCCACCCTGTGTCACCTGCCTGCTACCCACAGAAGGGGCAGGACTCCTTGCCACCAGCAAAGATAACAGAATAAGGCAGCCAAGGCATGCCTTGCCTTCCTCAGGGGAACTCACAGCAAAAGGCCCCATACTTGCTCCCCCCAAAAAGGAGCCAGGGTTTCAACAGAAACATGAGAGGGCCTCCATGAGAAGGAGGTTCTAGAAGGAAGAGAAGGCCTCCTAGAGAAGGAGGTTCTAGAAGGGAGGGCCTCCTAGAGCAGAAGGTTCTAGAAGGACGGGAAAGCATGTCTCAGCAGCTCGCAGGCATGAGGGAGGGCTGCAAAGTGGAAGGCACCGTACTGGGGCCAAGCGGCTAGGCCGGGATGTGGTCCGCCATGGTGTAGGGGGGTCGGAGGCCGTCGCTGTAGGTGTCAGTGGGATAGTCCCCGTCCACGTCCATGTGCATGTCCAGGCCGTCCAGGGGCATGTCGCTCGAGTACATGGGGCGGTAGGTGGCATCCATGTCTGGGGAGGAGAAGGGGCTCCGTTCAAGGTCTGCAGGCCACGCTGCAGGGGGTCTGGACTCCTTAGCCTCCTCCTCTCCATCTGCTCACCCCCGGTGGGCCTGATCCCCCCAAACTCCCTTGTCAGGGGACCTAGAGGACATGGGGGTGCTGCACGGTGGTTGCCACTGGTCCTTTGGTCCTGGAGACGTGCCTCTCCCTCGCCCACAGCCACACAGCCCCTCCCACAGGGCTCTCCGGGGTCCTGAGGACTCGGCACACACTCACCATCTCCGTAGGGCTCATTGATGGGGATCATGCTCTGGGCCTGAGGAAGGAGACACAGAGAGACGTCAGGGAGGGGGAAAGGAGGAAAACGCAGGCTCTGGGCTGGGGGCAGCGCGAGCCGCTCCTGTAAAGAGGGCCGGGGCAAAGCAAAGAGCCGTGGAGGAGCTGAAGATAAGAGGGGTTACCCAGTGCCCTGATGAACTCCTGTCCTCAGGCACCTCCCTGAGGGTCGAGGGTCCCACCGCTCATGCTTGAGGGCACCCACAGAACTAGAGTATCAGTGGGAGGGGAGAGGACTGGAGAATGGGTGCCGGGAGCTGCCACACCCAGAGTCAGGGCAGCCACTGGCCTATACAGCACCTGTGCACAAGTTAGAAAAAGAAACCCCAGCCTCAAACACTATATTACTTAGAACAAAATTAAATGGCCACTTCAGTAGGTCAAAAAGAGATGCTACTACTACCCGGTCTACTACTTCCATCTGCTGGACATTGTCATAAATGATCCAATTATAAAATAAAAATCTATGAAGTTGACACGATTAGGAGCTCCCTTAAAAGTGTTGTCCTTATGCAGTGCGCAACTTGCACAACAATATGTTGCAGTCCAACCCAGGTACTCACAGCCTCCCAGGCAGCCGGGTCATGCTTGAAGAGGGAGTTGGTGAGTTCCACAGACACGCGCTTACGGTAATCTGGGTTCTTGTCCTCGGAGATGCGGAATAAGACGGCAGCGGCGTAGGTGGCTGAGCAGAGAGAAAAGGAAAAGCCAAGTCAGCACCTACCTCCACTCGGGCTGAGGGAACGAGGCCCAGCCTCCTCCCTTGATCCCTCGCCCCCTTGCCCCCTCGCCCCCTTGCCCCCAGCCCAGCCCCTCACCGGTGCCCTCGTTGTGTGAGTGCAGCAGCTCCATGAGTGGGGCCGATGCCCCCTCAGCATCAATGGCGTCGGCTGCCTCCTTGTCCTGGGCCAGCTCGCACAGTACCCCAGCGGCCACGCGCTGGATGTTCTCCACCGAGGAGTACAGGAGCTGGGGGAGGGGGCGCAGGGGGAGGAGGTGTAAGGCAGGCCGGCAGCGCACCTCACAGCCCTGCCCATCGCCACCTCCCCTTTCTAGACAACCCAAGCTCATATGAGAAAGTGTGGAAAGTCTAAGAAAAATATAAAGAAATGGAAAAGAAACCCAGCCACAACTCCCCACCCAGACACAGCTTCTGTCAACACACTGGCGTATTTCCATTGGATTTTCATCATAGTACAACATTAATTTTGATTCCTGTTTTTTTCTCCTGACATTATAGCAGAAAGCATTTTCCTATATTACTAAAAAGCTTTTCTAAAAATCTTTGCGTTCATATTGATAAAAAACAAAGAATGCTAAAAAGCAAAACAACAACAAAGACAAAAAAACATCATGGATCACGATTGGCGGTGGCTATGGCACCAATCCCTCACTCTGAACTCTAGGACTTAAAGGGAAAAAAATTCAAAAGCCAAAAGTTCTTCAACATCATTGTATATAATGGATCATTCTTTGTTGAACCATTCCCTCAACACTGGACATCTTGTTTGTTTTCAATTATTATCAGTAACATGGAGATTGTTAGCTGTTTGCCCCTATTTTAAATTAAGCGATAGCATAAGGAGAGAGGTCCAGACGTGTTCTAATTGGTCAAAGCTTCCCTGCACAAATTGCAAACTTGCCTTCTGGAGAAGTTTTACGTCTTAGCTCCCATCAGCAGGGTATGAAACTGACTATTTCATTGCATCTTCACCAGCACAGGCCACTCCCATTTTTTTTTCTTTGCCAACTTGATAGTGGGAAATGGGCTCTCATGGGATGGTAGCAGGGTGGGGACATCATTTTTTTAAATTCCTGGATTTGAGCATTATTTGTTCAGGAGCCGCCTGGGGATTACTCCCAGCTCTGCCCATTAACTACGGGGTCTGGTATGAATGAGCTCTTTTATATGAAGGATATTAAACTCTTATCTGTTGTGATGCTCACAATTATTTTCCCAGTTTGCTGTTTACTTTTTAATACTTTTTAGGCTGTTTCTGACATACAAATGGCTTTAATGTTTATATGGTTGAATCTCAAGATTATTTTTTTCATTTGTGATCTCGTCCCTTGCTTTTGAGCTTGGAAAGCCATTTCCATGCGAGGTTTGCTAAGTGGTCACCCCTGGTGCGGCCATTTTTCTCCAAAGGTCTCTTGATGCCTGGTCCAGGCCCCTCAAGCTGTGGCTGCCAACCCTCCCCTGTCAGCAGTGGGGACAAGCAGGGGCGTGGGGCCCTCTCCTGCCCACCTAGCCAGACTCACCTGCACAAACAGGGGAATGGTGTTGAGTCGGAAGATCTCCATGCGGTTCATAGGATCCCGGGCGAGGATGTGCAGGGCTCCAGTGCAGCCCTCCACAATCTCCTCCATCCTCACGCCATCCTGCACGAGACGAGGCATCGGGGCATGACGACAGGTGGCTCCCTTAAACATGGCCACACGCCCCATGACACTCTGACAAACCTCGGTGGTCCCTGGAGTTGGCATCAGTTCCAACTCGCCTCTCTACTTACACACTCATGTGCACACACATTCACAAGGAGACACCCTGACCCCCAGGGAGAGCCGCCACAGGCACCAACAGCTCACTCACTGTGTAGGGCTGCTGTGTGCCTGCAGCCACATGGCGCTGGGCATCCTGGTGGGCCTTGACCAGCAGCTGGACGAGGCGGGGGATGACCGCGGCCTCCTGCAGTGGGGCGTGGTTGGCTGGGCATAGGGCCAGGTTCCTGATCAGGCCAATGGTAGCCTGGCAAGAAAAGGGACAACAAGCAGGGCGTTTCTTGGGCCTCCGGAGGATCCTAATTTCCCAGCATCATGTCCTCCCTCCCCTATCATCTCTCTGTCCCCCACGCCACACACAGACATGCTGGAAGATCTCCAGGGAGTCATTCTACTCCCAGCCCATGTCCCTGATTGCACAGCATCTGTGAGTCCTCATGTCTAATGGCCTCTGCTAAAATGATACCCCAGTCCAGAACATTCCACCAGCCCCCCCGCCCTGACCATCACCTCATCCCCTGTCTCAATTCCCCTTACAGATACCATAGTCTGGCTTGCTTCTCTGATACTCCCCAAACCCTGACTATCAGGGAGTGCTTGCTATGGTGACGCCCAAGCCTCCTGCTTTGGTGATGCTCATGTTGTCATCAGGCCCCAGCAGGGCAGCTCTGGGGAGAGGTCTCCTCCCCAGGTGCCCCATCTCCCAGGAGCCACTCTGGCCTCCCAGGGTCCCTCAGGGTCTTGCAAAGCAATTGATCATTTCATTTGATCTTCAAAACAAGAAGCCAGGAGGGCAGGGGTGAAAATCCTGTGAGAGATGATGCCGAGGGAACAGAATATCTGACATGCCAAGGCCACTTATCGCTTAGGCGCTGGGTCGGGATGCAAACCCTCCCCCACTGTGGGCTGGCAGCAGGGACCGAGCCCAAGGAGGGGCCACACGCTGCCCTTTTCCCCTCACTATGGATTTTGTTTTAATTCAATGTATATAATCACTTAGAGTCATTCTTATCTGCACTGCTAAATTGTCTACAACTCAGCCAACAGGAGCCCCTGCCAGCTGGCTCTCCTCTACCCAGGCAGCCTCCTGAGGAGAAGGCTTCACCCCTTCACCTCTGACCCCCCCATGGCAGACACTAATGTCCCTTAGAATCCCCTCTACCCTTTGCCTTTTTCATATCCCTCCTGAGTTTTAGCAGGACACACAGCCATCTGACACATAACACACTGCTGGATGTGGCCAAATGACCAGGCTCTGGGGTGTGGGCTGAGGTGATGTGTGCCTTTCTGGTCACTACGAGCCCCTTCCCACTTCTCCGGGGCTAGAACGCATCTGTAGGGATGATACAGTCCCACCGCTTGCATGAGGACAAGCCTCTCGTCCAGACCCTCTGACACAAGAAGGATGCTCTCTGGACCAGCAGCATCACCTGGGAGCTTGTTAGAAACGCAGAGTCTCAGGCCCACCCCAGGCCCACTGAATCAGAACCTGCAGTTTAATGAGACCGCCCAGGGCAGTCACATGCATATTACACTTGGAAGCTCCTCTCTGAGGGATGGCTGAGCTACAAGACGGAAAGACCCTGGGTCTCTCGAGCAGAGCCACTGTGGAATTCTAAACCGTTATACAAGAGAGGAACCAACTGCCATCTTCTTGGAGCCACTGGATTTTAGCGCCTCTGCTACAATACTGTGCCTGTGCAGACACAGCTCCTAATCCTGCTGCAGAGGGCCCCTCCCCCTCCCCAACCCCCACCACAGCAGCAGTTGGTACCTTGACCAGCGGCCACTGGTTGGGCTGGTTGAGCAGCTTAACAATGGCCGGGATGCCGTAGTTGAGGCGCACAGAGTTCTGGGCCATCTCAGCCTCAGGGTGGCGGCTGGTGAGGTGGCGCAGGGCACAGACAGCTGGCTCCGTGATGTCGTCCTTGTCGCCGGCGCGCAGGATGGCGTGGATGAGCGCCTCCACGCCGCTGTTCTGCGTCACCAGCGTCTTGTTCTTGCTGTTGTTGCATGTCAGGTTGGACAGGGTGCCCGTGGCGCAGGTGAGGACGTTGACGTCGTCCACACTCAGCTGGTTCACCAGAATCTTCAGCACGCTCTCCAGGCCCTCCTAGGGTTGGGGGAGGCGGCGGAGAGTGAGGGAGACTCCCAGCTCCAGGAAGTCTCCCGGGTATGTCTGAGGCGAGCGAGATGGCCTAACGGGGTCTGAAGCCCACTCAGCTGACACTCGCTGGGGCCTCCCTGTGTGTGCCCGGGAACCTCCATCCCCGTGATCTTGCCATCCAGGAGGGGCAGCACCACCCTGTGGGGCAACTGAGGCTCAGAGAGGTTGAGGGGCTTGTCCCAGACCCATAGCTGGTGGGTGGATCTGAACCCAGGCCTGTGTCTAAGCTCCAGGCTCTTTCCTCCAACCCCTCCTGCCCCTCCTCTGCATCCTCAGATCCAGGCAGAGCCCTACTCAGGCCGAGGGAAGGCCCTGAGGCCAGGAGGAAGTTGTTGAGGAGGCCATGTGCCTCAGCGGCCGAGCTCACCCACTTTGACATGTTTCTCACTTTTCTGGGCCTTCACCGCTGCCCCTCAGTATCCCCAGGCCAAACCTACTTTCAGGAAACATGCCTAATCCAGAAGCCTCATTTCTCCCAGGGGGTGCCAGTGGGCCTTGCGGTGGAACAGAAAAACCCTAGGGTCGGGGGTCAACAGTCCAGGGTTCAAATCCCAGCTCTGTCATTTACTAGCTGTGACCAAGGGCCATAACTTAACTCCCTGAGCCTCTGTTTCTTCATCTAACCAACAAGGCCCCAAACTCTACTTCCGCCTGTTGAAAGGGGTAAAGGAGCCCATGTCCGCGAGGGCCCAGCAGAGTCCAGCGCACGGCAGCTGCTCAATAAACAGTCTGCTGATGGGCGGCTCTTAGGAAAGGCAGTCAGGTTGGCAGGAGGGACCAGGAGCCTTGTCCTGAAACTGTATTTTTCCTTATATTGTGTTTTTACGTCACTGGGGCCCCCAAGTTGTCTCTTGGCACACGATAGCTCCCCACCCTAGGGTCTAGGTCAAAACTGCTTCCCTAGTACCACCTGAACTCCAGCTTAGTGACATCAGCCCCCTTCATCTAATCTTCTTCCCAAATCCCTAATAGGGAGTAGAGCCTTAAGCTAAAGCCATGAAGGTCCTCAGGGTACTTCCAGCCTCAGCCATGACAGGGCAAGACTGAGAGGTCCCAGGCCTCCTGTGGCACCTAAAGTCAGACTCCCGGACAGGAGGCTGGACGTGCTAAGATGGCAGGATGAGGCGGCTGAAGAGGCCAGCCCAGGCCAGAGCGTCTCCCTCACCTGCTTGGTGGCCACATCCGAGAGGTTGCGCAGGGTCCAGAGGCAGTTCTGCACGAGGCGGGGGCTGTTGCTCGTCAGATGTTTGCCCAGAGCCTGCATCCCACCTGGGGCAGGGGTCAGGGGTCAAGTCAGCCATAGGAGAACACAGTTAACGGAGCCTGGCCACTAGACAGGGCCCCCATGCTGGCCCTCCCGGCCACATGGGCCACCTCACAGTCCATAATACTCACCGGCCTCCACAATGGCAGGCTTATTGCTGGGACACACGGACAGCACCTTGAGCACACGGCTGGTGGTCCAGAGCAGCTTCTCGTAACTGTAGTTGCGCATGATCTGCACGAGGACCTGGGGTCCTCCGTTGGCCAAGATGATGAGCTACGGGGAAGAGGGAGCATATGTGTAAGACGGACAGAGGCTATGACAAGGGACAAGGAAGGGCGAGAGGGTCAACGCAGCTGTCATTACTGAGCCTCAGCGAAAACCTGAATAGCTTTTGTGACTACTAAATAAGCCAAAATTTTGAAAAAAGGGTAATACACAGTGCTGGCAGGGATGAGGTGAAACTGTCCTAACACACATCGCCACTGAGGGCACTGAAAACAATACAGTCCTTTTGGAAAGCAATCTGGTAATCGGGGTAAAGCCTAGAAGTATTAAAAACCCTTAGCCCTACAGATGAAAAATTTTCCACTCTTTGGGAAAAGCTGTGTACCCAAAGATGTTCATTACAGCATTGTTTACAAAGGTGGAACTGGGAGCAACCTAGATGCCCTCCCTCAGAATAAAGCCTGGGGCCTCCACTTAATGAAATGAGCCTTGCCATTACAGAGGGTGGTTTTGAGGACAATATAGCAAAAAAAGATTTTAAAAATATCGTCTAGAAAACAGATGCAAAGCTGTACATTTGCTATGGCCGCAGCTACATATAAATATGCCCGTGGATGGAAGGGGCCTTAATGGTGGGCTGCGGGTCCTGGTTGGGGGTGGGGAGGGGCCCACCTTGCTCTCCTGGTTGCCGTAGGCCAGCAGCTGCAGGCAGTCGGTGGTGATGGCCAGAAACTTGGGGTTGTTCTTGTTGAGCAGGGGCACCATCTTCTGCAGCCCGTCGGCCAGGCGCACCGCCATCTTGGCGCCCTCCTGGTACAGCAGCAGGTTGTGCAGCGTGGTGATGGCATAGAACAGGACCGACTCCACAGGGGAGCTGGGACGGGGCCAGGGGGTTAGTGTGAGTCGGGGCCCAGAGCCCTGGCAGAAATGTGGGCCACCTCCCCCAGGAAGCCTTCCCCAATACTGATACCCCTATGGCAATAGCCTTTTGCTAAAATACTGTCCCTTGACCCAGCCCCGCTCTCATGCACAGAGCACACAGCACCTCTCCTCTCCCCCTGGGACCATGACTCCTCCTGATCCTCGGCTCCCAGCTCAGTGCCGAGCACATAGTAGGTCCCCTTGAACAGCAGTCCCTACTGAGCAAGTACCATGTGGAAGGCCACGTGCTAGCGAGGCCCTGCAAGGGGCTCAGAGGGGAGAGAGATCAGCATCTCCCCCTCAGGGAACTCGCAGCCTGGGATGGGGATGAGGAAAGAAGCTGCTCAACACTGCAGGGCTGGGAAAGATAAAGGTGGCAAGATACTTTGCACATGCTATTCCCTCTGCCTGGAAGGCTCTTCCCTTCATCTACGCTGGCTAAACTCCACTCATCTGCCAACTCCCTGCCATCAGAGTGAACAGCCTCTCAGCTCTGAGCAATCTCACACACCTCTGCCTTGGCCTACACCGTACCTGATAACTAACCTACTAATTACATGCCTGTCTCCCCTGCCAGGCTGTGAGCAGCTGAGCACCAGCACTGGGCGTGGTTCTGCACCTGGCACATGGTAGGGGCTCAATAAATGCATGGAAGCCCAGGGAAGGGAGGGGGGAAGCCCAAGCGGAGCAGGCTCCCACAAGGAACAGGAGAGGGTACCTGAGCATGCGGACCAGGGCAGGAATGCCGCCTGACTTGAAGATGGCCAGCAGCCCCTCGCGGTGGTGGGAGAGGTTGTGCAGGATGCTGGTGGTGCAGCGGGCTGTGTCCAGGTCGCTGGTGTTCTGCATGGTACGCACGACGGCCGCCACCAGCTGCGGGGAGCCCATCAGTGCCCGCCGCGACGCCTCCTTCTTCGACAGCTGGTTGACAATCATGGCTGCCTTGGTCACCACCACCTTAGAGGGGGAGCAAGGATGAGAGGAAGTGAGCAGATGGGCTGGGTGGCTGCCACTGTGAGAAGGGGGGGCCAGGAGACCCCCCCCAAAAGCTCAGGTGGACCCAAGTCAGACTCTTCCCACTGATGGGGCTCTAGGTCAACAACCTCTCTCCACCCCAGGGAGGGCCCTCCCCTGCAGACACTTGACCTCTGCCCTCCCTGCCCTGCCCCGACCCCAGCAGGGCCCCTCACAGACCGGGTCCTCATCGTTGAGCAGTTTGGTGAGCTCGGGGAGGGCACGGGTGGCCAGCTCAGCGTCGTCCTGGTAATTGATGAGATGTACGATGGCCGACTTGAGCAGCTGGGATGGCTCAGCCAGCCGCTGCAGGTTGGTGGTCTGCCCCTCCACCTGGGTGTCCAGCAGCAGCGAGCTCTCCTGACTCGTCACGCCAGGACACATGGCCTCCCGCACCCGCTTGGCTCTGGCCGTCGTGGACATCTGGTACTCCAGGTCACCTGGGGGCCAATAGGCAGAGACTGAGCAGCAGGAGGTGGACAGGGGATGCTGCAGGGCACGCCTTGCAGACAGCCCACTCGGGTTCTCTGGGCTGCCTCCCGCCCCAGGACAACTCGCGGTTCTGCCTCTAATCAATGACCTTGGGGAGGTCACCATCACCTCAGTTACATCATCTGTAAACGGGGGAACACTTATTCTGTCCATCACAGGGAATTCTTATGAGAATTAAATGAGATAAGCGTTGTGAACTGTTCTGAAAAGAAAGGACGCACGAGCCTGGCACACATCACTACAAAAATGTTAGCGATTATTACTGTGAATAGGAAGAGCTGACATTTTCTGAGTACTTGTTATGTGCATAGCAGTGAATTAAGAGCTCTTCTTATATTTTCTCTTTTAATCTTACAACAACCCTATAAGGTAAGTACTATTATTACCTCCACTTTACAGATGGGAAAACTGAGGCACAGAGGTTAGAAGAACCCCAGCTGCGATCTGAACTCTGACAGCCTGACTCCAGAGCCCAAACCCCAACTCTCTGCCCCGCTCTTAACCATCAGGGGGATAGGAGGAGACAACCCAGGTCCCTTTCAACCCTGAAATTTCGTGATTATATATATTACACTCTCATCATCCCCAGAGGAAGCAACTCTCCCATTGTATGGGCAGGCACGTAGAGGCCCAGAGGGCTGCTCAGTATCAGAGGGAAAGCCAGGACTGTGGTTTCAGAAAGCAGGACCTGGGTGGGTCTGGGAGTCCCACAAACAGGTGCCCAGGCTACCCTGCCCTGGCACCGATGCCCCAGGGGAGGGAGGCAGAGGGTCCACCCTGCAATTAGCCAGGAAGGAGGAGACATCCACATGGCTCTCCCACCTGGATGCTGCACTTGTAGCTACTGACACAATGCCCAGCCCTGCCAAGCCAAGAGGCTTCCACCTGCTGCCAGGGAGGAGCCCCCCGGGGTGCAGAGGTTGAGCCCATAGTGCCCCAGCCCACCCTGCACCTTCCCCAGCTCCCACAGCCCAACTGCTGCAGTGTTCAGGGCCCTGGAGGCATCTGTGGATGGCGTTGGGACCCAGATATGCCTCTCCCCCACAGGCGGGGTGCCCTGGGCTGGCGGGGCATCCCCATTCCTGACTAAGCCCCAGCACTGGGTCGGTTACCCCACTGCCTGGCCTTGGCCTATGCGCATGTCAGCATATGGTGGCCTAGTCTCCTCCCCACCCCCACCAGGAGCCCCCAGGCCTGAGAACTGCATCTCCTCTACCAGACTGGGGGCTCCCTGAGGGCTGGAGTTCTGCCTGCCCATCAAACTTGAGGGTCCTGGAGCAAAAGGACTGTGTCTTCCCCGCAGACCACGGTTCTCTAAGGGCAGTAGTAATGCCCCCTCGTCGTGCTGTAAGTTCATGGAAGGCAAGGACTAGGCCTCCTCCTTCAGACTGGAGGACAGGGTCGAGGCCTCCCCTCTACACCAGAGGCTCACGGAAGAGGAATCTGCCTCCCTCCCAGGTGGGGCGTCCTGAAGGAGCTGTGCCTCCTCCCTCAGACCGGGTGAATCTCTAAGAACAGGACCTGTGCCTCCCCCTTCAGACTGGGAGCCCCCTAAAGTCCGCCTTCTTTCTTCGGACCTCCCTCCAGAGCCCGGCCTGGTTTTCTGCTGGAATATTCCCATGGAACAGTCCCCAGGGATCCCGACCTTGGCTCTGGGGCACCCCCTGGGTGTAGGTGGTGGTCTTCTTGAGCGTGTACTGGCGCCCACAGGCCTCGTCCTCCTCCATCATGCCCTTGCTGCTGACTGAGGGCACGCAGGTGTTGGCGCCTGAGTGGATGCCCGAGTCGTAGGTGTACGTTTGCTGCCACTCGGTCACCTTGATGGGTTGTTCAATCAGGTTCATCACGTCCATGGTAGCTGCTGGGGACACAAAGGAGGGGCGGGAAATCAGGCAGCCCCAGTGGGGCGTCCCACCGCCTGGCCCTGCCCCCAGCTTCAGCCCATCATCAGGCCCTGCCTGTCACCCGTTCCCCTACCACAGCCGTAAGGGCCCCAGTGGGCTGCCGTGGATGGAGGTGGGGGCAGAAGAGCACCAGGCCCAGGGAGAGACTGACCATCATGGGACACCCATGTGTGAGTCCTGGGCTTGCGTCTCTGACCTCCTGCCAGGGTGGGGTGAACTCCATGGTGGGTGGGGCAGTAAAGGGCCAGATGCCGCAACCCAGGCCTGGGCTCACTCACCTTGCGGTCCCTGCCCAACACTCCCAGAGCAGAAAGCACTCACGGCCTCCAGCAGCTTCTGGGGTCCCACAGACCCACCCCCACCCACTGGGTCTCCCTGGGAAAGGCTGTGGAGTGAGGCAGCTGCACCCCAGGCACTGGACAGGACACCAGGTCAGGCAGGGAAGGAGCCAGACAGGTTTCTCTGGGGAGGCGAGGAGCCTGCTGGGAGTAGTGGAGGGCGCCCCAGGCTCTCTCAGAGACCCTAGGATCTCACTTTCCTGCAGATGGGGCAGCATCACCAGTGATCCCAGAGGCCCAGGCCCTAAGACCCCGGTCTCTCCAGCACCCCACCTCCTAGAAGCCCTTCCCAGAATTCTGGGTCCCACCGACCAGTTCAAATCTCAGCCACATGCTACTGGGACAATTCAGCTCTCCGCAGAGCCTCCGTCCGCATCTGTATAGTGGGGTAGGACCACCTCCCTCGCAGGGTGTTGCGAGGACCATATTTGTAAGAACCCAGCACGGTGCCTGGTGCATAGTAGGTACTCCACAATGGTGGCCATGGCTGTGGCCACCAGTACTGCCTCTCCCCAAAGGCGTATTCTCCCCTCCTGGCCTCCTCGAAGCTGAGTGAGGGTATGGGGCGGGGCAGGCCTCAGCAGTGACTGCTCTTCAGGTGCCCCTCCCTCTCCCTGCAGGGACTGGGGGGCACTTGAGGTTAAGGAAGAGCTGGGCCCCACTCTGCACCAGGGAGGTGAATTCCCACTGGGTCTGTTCGGCTGCCCTGTCTCGGGAGCTGACCTCCGGCGTCCCACCCCTGGGAGGAGGTGCAGGGGAGCTGTGCTCCAGGGAGGGCCCTCCTTGTGCCAGACCTTTCACTAATGCTACCAGCCTCAAAAGCAGGTTTTGAGGCATGTGCTTGTTTCCCCATTTACAGATGGGGAAACTGAGGCTGCACCAGGTAAAGTAGCACAGTGGAGAAATGCCGGGCCCAGGCACAGGCACGAGTGACACCCATGTCTGTGGGCTTTGCACACCAGTGTGACCTCAGACAGCACGCAGACCCTAGGCTGGTCCAGCCATGAGGTGGCAGCCCCAAGCACCTCAAACCTGCTGTGTTGGGGGATGGGGTGAGGACAGGGGTGGGGTGGCCAGTGCAGCCTGGCCCCACCCCAGGAGCAAAGGTCACCAGGGATATGTCTTCCCAGTGCCACCCTCAAGGAGGAGGATGAAGGATTCTTCAGGTCTCCTCCCCTGCCGTGAGCATACCTGTAACAGGCCGAGGCAGGAGTCCGAGCAGCTCCAGCCATCACTTTCCTCCCCTCGCATCACCCCAATGACTCAGAGTTTCAGGCCGATAAACAGAAGCAGGCCCAGAACACCAGACAGCAGGTTCAGTGCCACCAGATGTGTCCAGCTGCTTCCCAGGCACTGGCCAAGTGTGGCTATTTCAGGAGGAGCTCCCCACCCCCACCTTAACCACACACTGCCCAGCACCCCGCCTCCCTGGAGGGAGAGAGAGAATAGAGGAGAGTCTGGGAGGAGCAAGCCTGTCACAGAGCCGCCCAGGGAGGAGAGAACTCGCAGGAGGCTGGGACAGCCCAGCCGGGAGCAGGTGAAGCTGCCTCTGTAGTAAATACAGTTGCATTAACCCTTTAGATTCCACTTTGCCAGACAAAGTGGACGCTGTGCCTCAGTCTCCGGACGAACTGGACATCTGCAGCTCTGAGCAGGAAAAACACCCCGGGCAGGTCGTGCAAGTCGCAAGGCCCTCGCCAGGAAAGCCGGCTGCTACCCCCGGGGCTTCTCAGCCGCCAGAGGGGCGTGGGCCTGGCCTGGAACCTCAGGGACTATCTTCCCTCTGGCCCTGTGTCCAACATCCACCGAGGTCAAGGCTGGCCACAGGAGGGGCGTTGCCTCAGCAGGCCTCTCACCACCCCGCCCACCCAGGCCTGGAGCCAAGAGAAGCTGAGGGCTGGACAGCCGCCCAGGGGCGAGACAGAGGCCACAGGGAGGTCAAAGGGTCCACGGGGGAGGGGTGTCCGTGTGTTTACTAACAAATGAATCTCCTGCTTCCCCGGAAGCGACTCTGGCAGGCATTTGATTACCCCAATTTCTAGCTGAGGAACCTGAGGATCCACATGGAGAACATGGCGTCACTGCTCAAATCCAGGTCTGCTTCACTGTGTGAGGCAGGGCCGCCCCCTACTCCTCACTGGGGATCCAGGGAGAGAGGGATGCCCAGGGTCAGGGAGCGAGGGCCAGACACCCTGCTGCAGAGGAGAGCGAGGGGCAGGGTGGATGGGGGCATGGCTGGAGCTGAACCCCCTGGCCAAGGCGGGGCTGGAGAGGCCTAGGGTGCTCACAGTGGGAGGCAGAGGAGGGGCCGGGAAATCAGGAGTCCCAGCTTCTAGTCCCAGCTCCGCCACAAACTTGCTGGGTGTCCTTGGGCGATTACTTTCCCTCTCTGTGCTTCACCTACAGAAAGGGTGGCTCAGGTGATCTCAGAGGAATGTTGATGTCTAAGACTCTAGGAATAAGGAAGCAGGATTCTCAGGATGGATAAGAGAAGGCGGAGGGTGGGCAAGGGCAGAGCAGGAAAGCAACTCAGAGAGGACACACACCAGAACTCTCCTTGAGGGAAGGACCATGGGGAGAGCTCTTCCTGCAACAAGAAGGCCAGAAGTTAGACCTCAGGCAGGACGGTCAACCAGCCCCACCTTTCTCCCCACCTACTCCCCAGGAGAACCAGGGAAATTCTCCCACAAGAAACACAAGTGCTGTTTTTGCAGTTCCCAGGGTGGAGGGGGCCGCACCCAGTTTGGTCTCATCCCTCTCCACCCTGGACCTGAAGTAAGACCTGCCACAGTGTCCCTGGACAGAGCCAGGGTGGAAGCGGGTGAGACAGACGCGGGCCCTGCCCATGCACCCTGGCCAGGGACGGGCAGAGCCAGACACAGAGCGGTTGTCTGAGCTGAATGGGGGGCCTTTGTTTAGCACACGCTCTATTGTTGGCAACATGGAAGGAAGAAGCCAGTTCAAAGATCACAGGGTGGGGCGGAGAACAGCAAGGGACAGGAAGACGGAAGATGCGGACCTGGAGAGGGTGTGCAAAGGACCCTTCTTCCCCCAAAATGGTCCACACTGGGTAGGAATCTTCGAGCAAGCAATGAGGCATACCCTGCCCTTCATTCCTTCTTCCTCCCTGGCTCGGTCAACCAAGCGGGTTGGCGGTGGGCACCCTAAAGCCAAGACTGTCCCAGCAGAGTGTGGCCCAGCCCTAACGTTAAAAATAACTCCCACCAGAGCTACATCAGGCTCCTGCCCCCACCAGCACCCGCCATCAGTGACGGGCACAGCTGGGCTGGGCTGCAGGGCGCCAAGTGTCAGTAAGACACCTGGAAATAGGGACAGGAATGGGCTGCCAAGAGGCATGCTGGACCCAGGCTCTGAAACCCTGCATTAGAGGATGAGAAGAGCAGGCAGGCCCAGGTCCCCCGAAGTTGCTTGGGCCAGAGGCCAGCACCCGGTGCAGACTTGGATCACCTGCTCAGACAGTGACAGGGGAAGGAAGCTATGGGCAGGGCGGGAGGGCATGGGAGTCAGAGAGGGGCTCCATCCAGGGCCATTACTCCCTGGCCCTGTGCCCTTGGGCAAGTCACTCAATTTCCTTATGGCTCGAACACACCCATGACCATGGGAGCCCTGTCACAGTAAAGGCCCAGGCAACCGTCTTTCTCTTAGAGAACCAAAGAAATGACAGAGGAAGTGGCCGGCAGAGACAGGCCTGGCAAGGTGCCTGGCAGCCAGCCTGCTCTTTTGGGACCCAGGCCTCCTTTCCCTGACCTCAGACGAGGGCTAGGCAGGGAGCTGCCTCCGAGCCCTAGGCCCGAGTCCCTGGGGTGGGGTGGAGCATGGCTGGAGAGGAGCTATGTCCGGGTCCTGGGAGGGGAGAGGAGGCCAGGTGGAGACACCGCACTGCCCTCACCCCAGTCATATGTGCTGCCTCCTGCAGCCAGGGGTGGTCAGGCCAGCCAGGCATGGACATTCCCCACATAGCAGCCCCCAGGGAGAGGCTGGCTCAACAGGGTCAGCCCCCACCCTTCCCGACTCTGTCTCTGGCTCCAGCTGAGATTTGGCCAGCGGTCCCAAGCACAGATGGAAACAGACTCTAGAAAAGTACAGAGACAGACGTCACTTCTTCCCTTGGGAGCCCTGTCTCCCCCATCAGGCTGGGGCTTCCCAACTAGGCCTCTCCCCTCAGACCGGCGACTCCAGGAGGAAACTCCTGCACACTAGAGATTCCTTGGCAGAGACTGTGGTCTCACCCTCCCCGAGACTGGTCTTTCCAAGGGGGCAGAGACTAAATAAAGCAGGCGCCATGCATGGCCAGGGCCCTGGAGACAGTGAAGACAGAGGAGCCCATCCTGCACTTCCGGAGGAAAACCCTCACTTCCGGTCTGGAGGACAGCCCAAGCTGTCGCCAGGACCGGCTGGGGGTGGGGGAGGCTCAGGTCAGGCTGACCCAGCTGCTGTTGGTTTTCTTCCTTCTGGGCTCCTTCCCAAAGCAAACAAACCAGGGTGGGAAAACGAAGGGGACCAGGAGGAGCGGAAATGTCCGCCAGGTGGCTCGACCCCGGGAGCCTCTGGGCTCCCCTGGACAGGGCTCCAGCTGGAGCTCCATTACCAGCTGGTGACCCCGGGTGGGCAAAATCCCAAACCGGCAGATGACCCCAAACCAGGGCTCCCAGGAATGGAAAAACACTTCACCTAGTCTCGGGAAACAACAGCAAGGGGATGACGTGTGTCAGTGACGTATCTCCAGCCACGAGTGCCCCCTGTCCTCACCTGACCACCTCCAGGGAGCTTGGGCAGCCCTGACCCCAGCTGGCATCCACCCCCTAGCATGTGATTGCCCAGGGGTTCATCCTGCAGGGGTGGCCGCCTGGCCTTCTCCTGGAAGCGCAGAGAAGACCCGACTATTAGTTCCCTGTTCAGCATTTGCTGGAGAAAACTCGGATTTAGATAAAGGTTTGGATAGAATTTGTTACTGTACGCAGAGCATGAGATCATCGAGATCGAGGCTAAGAAACAAGAGGATGCTAAGAAAAGAGAAGGGAAAGAAATGTTAGCGGTAGTTGCCTCGACGGAGTGGCATCATGGGAGATGTTTTTTCTTCTCTCATAAACTTTTCTAAACTTCCCAACTGCTTTGTAAAATGATCAGATATTACTTTTTCAATCAAGAGGGAGGAGGAGTCGTGTAGTCCAACCCCTGTTCACCCCCAAATAAGCAGGTACCGATTGCCCAGCCCTGTTCCAACTCTCCTCCCCTCCCCGCCACTCACTGGAGACAATAAACCGCTGTGCCCATGGTGGGGACAGAAAGCAGGCCATGTAACCCACACGCAGGTCTCAGGGAGCTGACCTTCCAGCCCTGAGGGCCCCCAACGGCTGAGGTGCCAGGAGCAAAGATGAGTGGTCACAGAGCTTTCTCTTCAGGCCCGGCCAAGGAAATTGCTGGAAACTGGGGCAGTCCATGCCCCCAGACCTCCACAGCTTCAACTGCGTCCCAGGAGAGAGGCCTCACAGTGTCCCTTACAGGGACACCAACCCCAGTGAGCTGCCCCAGCCACACTGCTCTTTCTCTTCACAGGGGTCACTGGGCCAGCCTGCTCATGGACACCTGCCCCTCTCACTGCCCGGGCCCTCTTCTCCCAAAAGACACACCACTAAGAGTATCCCCAGGGACCCCAACAGACCTCAGACTCACCCCAAAGGGCACGGATCCCTGCCTGCCCTCTCTCCTGGGGCAGGATGGCCTCCCCAGCTCAGAGGGATGGTGCCCTCCTCATCCTCTTCAGAAAAGAGTCAGCTCTGAGCCTCCCTCTCTCCCCGGCTCTTCAATTCAAGATCTCCTCTCTCACAGGAGGGTCTTCCTCCTGTCTAGCCTCCGCTCCAACCACAGGAGCATCACTTCCAGATGTTCTTGTGGCCTCGGGGGGTGACAGAAAACTACAAACCCATCAGCCTCTTGCAATCAGGGTGACAGCAATCAGCCAGACTGAGTTCATTCTCTTTCCTTCTCTGCCACATCAAGTCCTGCAGTCTTCTCTTCTCCAGGATCAATACTCCCCATGCCCGGGATCCCCCCTGACTTCAAGGGACCCAGAAGCCCAGTGCTGATAGGCCCAGGACCCAGGCTGTGCCGACACAGACAGAACCCTGATTTTGGGGTCAGGTACCCCGTTGGCAGGTGCCAGAGCCAAGCAGGTCAGAGAAGACAGTGACACCAGCCCCTCCCTCGAGGACCAAGGTTCTAGCTGACCCCATCCCCATCCCCAGAAAGGCCCCCCAGCAGTCGAAAACCCCTACTCCCAGCACAGAGTCCCCCAGGCTCCAAAGCAGAAGACGGCCGGCTCCCCGCCCAAGAGCAGCCTGGCAGCACTGGCTGGCACAATCCAGCGGGACGCTGGCCCCGTCCTAAATCCGACTCTCATTTCTCTCCGCTCCACCAGGAGCAGGCCCCCTTTATCTTGGCACAGCCTCAGACCCCAGCAAGGCAGACAACTCCCACTTCCCATACAGGGACAAGCCCAGAACAGCCCAGGGCTCTGCCCTGCTCAAGCCAGGGAGCACCAGGAGCTTGGACCCCTGCCCTCTTCTCTGCGCCCCAACCTCCTCCTCCACAGCCCCTGGCCTTGGGGAAACAACCCCCTCCACCGAGCCCCAGGGGAGGTTTCAGAGTGCTGCAGGCCAGGACATGAGTCACCCTCACCTGACAAACCTGCTCCCACCTTCGCTACCCATACACACCTTCCTGGGCCCTTCCGAATTCTCTTCCACCAAACGCCCAAGCAGAGGCTCTTAAAAAGGGGTGGCAGAAAAATTCTTCACAGTGGGGGTGATACAGCAGGATGGGCTCTAGGTCTGGAGCCAAAGAACCCAAATGCAAGTCTTGACCCTGCTTGGGTCTCGCCGTGCAACCTTGGCCAAGTTACTTAACTTCCCTGAGTTTCAATTTCCTCATCTGTTGAATGGAGTTAGGATACCTGCCTCTAGGGACAGTCATAAGGATTCAGTGAGGACAGTTCATCAAAGTGTTTGGTATCTGAAAAGTCCCCCCCTTGCCTTTTAGGTAACCATGTGTCAAGTACCTACTGCATAGGTAGGTATTATTATTCCCATTTTGCCAAGGAGGTCACTGAGGCTCAGAGAGTTGAAGCGACTTGACCAAGGCCACACAGGTAATGAGTGACAGGGGTGGGATTCAAACCCAGCTCAACCCAAGCCCAGATAGCTCTTCTCAAAACTGCCTGACTATAATCTCTCTCTGAATAAACAGCCCTTCCCTCCCGCAGGTGAGCCAATTGCCTCTTCTCATTCTAAGGTAGCTCCTCTGCCCAACCCCTCCCAGGCCAGGGGAGACATCCCCTGCAGCCCCCATTCGCGCATCTACTCCCCGTGGCTGCCAAGCCTGGTCTGAATCTCCTCCATTCCTACACATTGCCTTCTCAAAGCCTCAGCCCCGGGGAAGCCCAAAGAGAGGTTCCAGAGGGAACAGGGTGGAGCTGGGGTGCGTGGCTGGGGCGGGGTGGAGGGGGTGGAGACAGCTCAAGGCACCCAAGCTAGGGCTTGGTCCAGCAAGAAGTGACTAATTGGCCCCTGCCTTTTTTCCCTTCTCTCTCCTGTCCAGTAAGCAGCCAGTTTTCACCAGGCACCTCCTAGCAATACTTCCTCAGTATTATCTTTTCATCACAGCCACAAACCAGATTAGCTAAACTAATCATTGAACCAATGTAATTACAATGCCTTCCCCTCCTCCACTTTGGCAGAGAGGAGGGAAAACAGGTTATTTTTGCCCAAACTCCATACCCTTGTGGCTCCGCAGAGGTACCCCACCCACCAGAGCAGAAGAAGGATGGGGGTCCCTCCTCAGTCTCCCCCTAACCCAGGGCGGGGCCTGATCCCTGCCCAGGGGCACATGAGCAGGGAGGGTCTGACCCTCGCCCCCACTCTTCCATCTCCAACCACCCAAGAGGAGGTAGGGTCTTCCCAAGCGAGTCAGGGCAAGCAGCCCCGATTCCCCCCCAATTTTCCCTTCCCCCCAGGACTGAGGGAGAACCTGGCACTTACATTCCCCCTCTGTTCCCCAAGGAGGCTGGGCTCCAAATCCCAGCAAAAAGACCACACTTCAGATTTTTTAAAACCTGTGTGAAAGCGGAGGGAGATCCCCAACTCTGGCCAGGAAAGGGGCTCTCAGGAAATGGGGGTGGGGTGACCAATGCAACTCTGCCTGCAACATTCCCCCTAAAAGCCTTCCTCCTGTCCCAACGTTCCCCATCAAACTCTCCAGGAAAAGGGGTGGGTGGGGGACGGACTGCAAAGCCTCCAGAAGGAATGCACCTTGGGAATCCAGAAATCAAATGGAAATCAAGCCCCATTGCTCCTTGCTTTTGGGCCTCAACTGCCAGCCAGCTAAATAACGTGGGGGATGGGGTAGAGGAAAAAAAAGAACAATCGCTCCCCCCACCCTCGTCTGTTTGGCCCGGCCCTGCCCCACCCCCATTCCTGGGGAGGGGGGCAGGGCTGGGGAGAGAGCCACTCGCCGAGGCCTCAAGCGAGGGGGTGTGGTGGTCCCCGGAGGCAGGAAGAGAAGGAAGAAGCTGCTTCCCCTTTCGGCCCCCCCCCACCCCGGCCCCCACCTCAGGCCTCAGGGGCCCAGCAAACAGGATGGAAGTGGGGGCGGGGAGGCAGGGTCAGAGCGCAGGCACTGGCCTCGGTTCAGCCAGGCTGGCTGGGGGAGGGGGCTTTGCTGAAGAAGGACCCCGTAAGCCTGGGGAAAGCCTTGGGCAAGGAGGCAGGAAAACCCCCAGAGAAAGCTGCCCTGAATACTTCCTACTGGAAAGTTTGTTTTGGGTGATTTTTCCGACAATAAGAGGAGAGAAGAAGGATGGTCTTGTTCCTATATCAACACTCTGGAAGTGGCATCTACTGGAAACTGGGCCAGTCAATTCTCTACCCATGCACGACCCCTCCGCTCAGACCCCCGTCCGAGCCACTGGTGCCAGACACCAGCTGGGCGTGGAGCCGGGCTCTGCGCCAGTCCCACTATCATCCCATCCCACCTCCCCTGGCGGAGCCCTGGCCCGGCACCCACAGGAGGGGAGGGAGGCGCCGCAGGCACAGAACCAACGAGGCTCCGGGAGTTGGGAGGGCAGAGCCTCTGGACTCCGTGTGCTCACCTGCTCGGCAGGTGGGGCCCGCGTCGCTGGGAAAATGTGCGCTCGGCCCCCACAGTTGGGCAAGCCGGGAGCAGACAATAGGGCCCCACCCAGGCCTGGGGGAGTAGGGAGGGAGGGAAGGAGAGGATGACGCGTGAGGTGGGGTGAGGGTGGCCCCAAAGAGACCAGGGGCAGCAAGTTTCCAAACAGTAAATTCCTGACTACAGAGTGAGCCCTGGGACGCAGGCGGAGCAGGTCAAAGTCTCCCCGCAGGACTCAGGGAGAGTCAGGGACGCGGCATCGGGCGAGCTCCGCGGCCCCGGGGGAGGCGCGACCCCGGAGACACCTGCCCTGATCCCTCTCCACCCTTCCCAGATCTCCGGCTCACGGAGCCCCCAAGCGCACTCGGCCCGAAACCTCGCGCCCCTTTAGTCGCCGCGCCCAGGACCCCAGCGCGCCCCCTGCCGCCGGTGCAGGGTGGCGCCCCCTGACGCCCGCCCTCACCTGCCCCAAGACGGCGGGGATCGGCCGCTCGCCGCCCTTCCCTCGCCCCAGCGCTACCTGCCCCGATCGTCCGCACCTGCGTGTGGAGCCTGGCCGGGCTGGGTAGGGGTCGGGCCGGGCTGGGAGCCGGCGCGGGCAGCGAACTGAGCTCGGCGCGCTCGGGCGGCGGCTGCTCCGGACTCTGGCCAAGGCAGCAACTCAGTAACCGAACAAAAGGCGAAGGGACCTGACAGCCAAGCCACGCCTCTCGCCCCCTCGAAGCTCCGCCCCTGAGGGAGACGCCCACCCGCTAATACGGGCTCACAGGCCGCCTCGCCTGACTGTCCCATCGAGGGGCGGAGCCTCGCGCCCAGTTCTCTTCCATCGCCACCTCTGTTTATCCGCTGGCCATTGGCCCCAGGGACTGCCAGTCGGCTCTGGGGACGGCCTCCAACTTGAGGTTCCATCCTAACTCCGCACCTATTGGCAGATAGAAGGTTACCTCCTCCTGATTGGGCAAGGTGTTGTCAGTGAGACTAAGGAAAGAACCAATGGGAGGGATGGGGTGTGTCTTGCCCCACCCTAGCTCTGAGCAGGTAAGACTCACCACTCTCCCCTTCCCCCTACCTGTCCAACAGGTGAGTCAGGAGGCGCCATGGGAAAGGACAGACGCCTTCCCCAGCCAGCCAACTCAGCGTCAGGCATAATGCTTCTTTGGGCTTATTCACCCTTGCCACAAAGTGATAATAACATATTTGTATAGCACTTCATAGGCTGTTTGCTGGGTTGGGATTTTTTTCCCCAAAGAAGGAATGCTCATGAGATTTAGAATTAGAAGGCCTGGGTTTGGGTTCTGCCACTTAGCAGCTATATGATTTTAGGCAAGTTACTTCATCGTTCCCCCTGTTTCTCCTCATCTGTAAAATGGGTACATTGGCTCGCTCTCTCTCTCTCTCTCTCTTAACAGGGTGTGTGGGGATGACATGAAGTAAGGTTTGTGAAATCACTTGGACAATTGCTAAATGTTAGAATTTAATGATATGGGTTTTTTTTTTTTTCATTCTCATGGTTGTTCTGAAAAATTGTTAGGACAACAAAATGATCCTCATTTCAAAGATGAGGAAACTGAGGTTCAGAGAGGTCACAAAACTAGAAAGTGGCACATCCTAAACTAGAACCCCTTTCTTCTAATTTCAAGGCTCACCAAACCACATGTTCTCCTGGAGGATTAACAGCACTGACATAAATGTCAGAGCAGTGGGGAGGAGCCAACAAAAAGGCAAAAACAAATTCCGGAAAGAGACAGGAGAGCAGGGATTTGGGACGAAGATAAAGTATTTGGTGGGTATGCAGAAAATCAGGCAGTAAGGAAATCAACACTGGCCTGAAAGAAATGGGGCAGCAGGCCCTTCAGTAGTAGAAGAGTCTGGGTTAGTTACCAGAAAGCCCTTCCCAACAGGCAGGTTAAGAAAACAACGGTCTGGGGCTGGCCCGGTGGTACAGCAGTTAAGTTTGCATGTTCTGCTTCTCAGCGGCCCGGGGTTCACCGGTTCGGATCCTAGGTGCGGACATGGCACCACTTGGCAAGCCATGCTGTCGTAGGCGTCCCACATATTAAAAAAAAAAAAAGTGGAGGAAGATGGGGACAGATATTAGCTCAGGGCCAACATTCCTCAGCAAAAAAGAGGAGGATTGGCAGCAGATGTTAGCTCAGGGCTAATCTTCCTCAAAAAAAAAAAAAAGAAGAAGAAGAAGAAGACAAGGGTCTTTCCTTCCTGTAGTTGATGAAATGAGTGCTGCTGGTGGCTGTATTGTGTGTCAGGGGTCCTATAGACCTTCATTCATCAACACTTAAGTATCGAGCACCAACTGTATGCAAGGCACTGAGTTAGAGCCTGGTGACATGGAAAATCAAAATGATCCCAACTTTCAAAGGACTCCCAGAGGGCTAAGTGTAAACAGGTCACCTTAGCCAGTCTGTGTGTGTGCATGCGTGTAGGGGGAGGGGTTGTTCAGGAAAGGGTCCTCCCTCAAAGAAGCGTTAGAGTCCCAAAGCTAGCACATAGGTGGGCTGGGTGAAGGAAGCCCAGGAGCATCCTTGACCACTTTCCCCACCGGGAAAGATGGCTGAACAGTCACACTTTTGAGGGTTATGCCATCCAAGAGGTCTTCCTGGAGTGGGCCACCCCTGCCCACTCACCTACACCCCTGCTACACTATGCAGTGACCAGCCCCCAGCTTGGGAGGAAAAGAGCTCACCCTCCTAGGCTGGGTTTCACTTCCTCCCTCTCCCACTTCCCACCTTCCCCTCCCTGTCCACTTCCCTCCTCCCCGCCACCCCCCAACACACACACACAGGCATACACCCTTCCCAGACCCGTGCCTGGCTCTACTCCTTCCTTTCTCCTGACTTCAGCATACAGGCAGGGTAGGGCTGGTTGGCTGCAGACGGGTTGGGGAGCCCGGGCCGGGTGGAGGGGCAGAAACAAGGCTTCAGAGTAAAGCCTGTGCGTGTGTGTGTCTCCCCAGAATGCTCCCTGCGTGTCAGCCTGGAACATGCTGCAACACGCCAGCCCCAAGCTCAGCGCTCAGGCCAGCCCGGGGCTGGGCGGAGGCACGGCCACCACAGCAGGAAAGGCTGGGATGAGAGCTGCGTCTCTCCTCCCAGGTCAAGGGGTTTTCTGCACATCTATTAAGCACCTACTGCATGCCTGCCAGGTACTGAGGATTCATCTGTAGGATACAGAAAAGAATCAGAAAATGATGTTGACGAATCAGCTGTCCTTATAGGGGATTTGGTCTCACAGGGCAGGAAGGTGCCTAGGGACAGGGATGAGAGTCACTGTGTGACAGTCTCCTCTGTAGCTAGAACTTGAAGGAAAGGCCACAAGACCATCTTACCCAGTCCCCTGCCTCCCAGCCTTTAAAGGCAGGGATTTCTCTGTTTGACAAATCTCCAGGAGAGGAGAGTCTCCAGCCTCCCTTACATGAATGTCCTTGTCTCCTTATTCTAACACTGGCAAGTTCCTTCTCATGTCTAGCCTCAATTCGTATTCCTGCAGTTTACACTCATTTCTCTTGTCCAGAGTTCAGTGGAAGCAGAGTCCTTGGGCCTCCAAGAACACATACAGTTAATTCAACACTGCAGCTTTCCGGGGCCTTGGAATAAAGAAGGTAAGGGCGCCCAGTGGCCCATTCCAAGCTGCCCCAGAGACAGAAGCTACTGGCAGACAGGGGTCCAAGGAGGGGCTGTTGGGAGGGAGGGGAGCTGGTGGCAGACGGGGAGGCGCTTCCCTGGGGAAAGGTGAACAACAGCCAAGTGCCCTCCCCACTTGATCTGGCTTCCCCTCCCCCCCACCCAGGCCTCTGGGCCATATAAGGAGGTGAGAGTTTCTGTTGTCTGTTCAAACTCAGCCCTTTCTCTGTGGGGCCCCTTCCCCAGACAGAGGCAGGCGGAGATTTAGATCTGCACAAGCCACACACAACCTTCTGTGCTCACACCTCAGGGATAACACTCATGGGCACAGATTCAGATACACAAATGCCAGATGTGTTAGCGCTCTCTCCCCAACACACAAATACACACACACACACACACACACACACCCCTTCTTCCCTCCTCTTCGGCTGTGGTGGCCTCAGGGACACTCAGGGATGGCTACCTCTATCGAGAGAGAACAGGGTGAGGATCTGGGTTGCTAAACTTCAGGCTGAGGCTGGGCCCTTTCATCACACTGCAGCTCCCTCTCCCGTGGCGTTCCAGCAGAGGGAAAGGAAAGCCCACAAGCCGGGGTCCTTCCCAGGTGGCAGGCTGGAATCAGCTGGCAAGAAGAAAAGCGAGAAGCATCTTGAGCACAGGCCATCTCTGAGCCCGGGGGCAGAGCCATTGTAGATCCGGGAAAGGGGCCCCTGTGCTGAGTGGCGCCCCTCCAAAGGCCCCCTCTCCAGCCCTCCTTGGGTTGAGCCCTCCACACATGGCCAAAGGGATGAGCCTACACAGAGTTGATAGCTCTCCCCTTCAAGACCACACTCTGGGTACGGAAACTCTGCAATTCCTTGCCCAGCGCTGACCTGGCTTCTAGGGCTGCGGTCTCTCACTCCAGCCCTTCCTCCTGAGGACAGCAGCACCGTACGTAGTATGTGCACATTTAGGCAAAGTGGTGATGAGGGGCAGTTGTGGGGCGGGATGGACACAGCACAGACAAGCAAGCTGGGGTGTCTACACACATGTGCTGGAGGCCCTTTGTGGTGTCGGGGACCCCAGGGTTCAAAGGGAAGGGGAGATGGCCCAGGGGCTGGGGGCCAGGGGCCAGTGATCCTGGAGCTGCTGTGTTCTGAGGAGTCTGAGAATTCTCAGTTCCATCTTGGTCATTGCGGAGATGTACTTATCAAGTTATAGCTTATTTAACAGTTTGTTTGCTTGGTTTTATCTTTTTTGGACTACAGTGTGTGGACCTCCCTTTGCACTCCTGCCCCTGCCCCCTTGTGTTGCAGGGGACTTGCTCGGGTGACCCCTTCAGGGCTGGGGAGGGGAGACTGGCTCCCAAACTCTTCTAGCGGGAGGGGCCCAAGCATCAGGGGAGCAAGAGCAGGGCAGGATGGTGCAAGGAGGAGGAGCGGGGAGGGGATGGTCCTGCCTTTTTTGCTGCCCTTTGTCCAGGGGAGGAGCCTGGAGGCCAGAGGCTGCCCACGGCCTGGTCCTGTGGGCGAGTGCCCAGCCAGCAGGCAGGGCCCTTAATTACAGAGGTAGCTCCAGCGACACTTCACTGCAAGGCGTGTGGGTGGGGATGGAATGTGGCAGGGAAAAGAGGGAGACAAGAAAACAGAGATAGGACAGGCCAGAAATAGCACAGGCCAGGGGGAGATACCAGGGGCCATGGTGGTGGAGGAAGCGGGTGGAGGAAAGTCAGGACTTCTTCAGAAAATGTCTATCCCGGGGTCACCCCCCCACCCCCACCCACCCCAACCCCCTCAAGGTGCAATTCCAGGGCTTCAGGAGCCCAAGAGGGTGGGCTCCAAGCTTCAGGATTGTATTCTGGAGCTGGGTCTCCCTGGCTCTCTGAGCAACCCCCTCCCCCTCCTGAGTGGATTGGGGCAGGAGAGAGGGGGCGAGGCCCTGCCACCTGAGTCACCCCCCTTGCTGCTCCTGGCCTGGGCGACTCCAACACAGGCTGACACAGCCGGGGCCCCACCCACCCCTCCAGCCTGCCTGCCCCTCCCTCCCCCAGCAAGCCAGGAGAGATGCCTGCCCTGACAGGCGCCCTTCCCACTGAGGCCACCCCTTCCCGCGCTCTCACACACACACACACACACATACACACACAGAGGGCAGGAATTTCTCCCTGATCTGTCGAGAGTCCTTGGGAAGAGGAAGAAGAAATGGTTGAATCAGAGCCCCCTTTCTTGTATACATGGGGAAACTGAGGCTGGAACCAGGAGAGCAACGTCCCTAGGGTTACACAACGAAATTCCTGGCAGAGCTGGGACTTGAACCTTTGTCACCTGCCCACCTGCCATTGGCCCACCACTCCCACAAATTTAGGTCTCTTTCCATCCCAACAAGATAAGGGTGGAGATGAGAACCAATTTTGTGGGAAGTCAGCTTGAGGTGTGACTCCAGGAAAACCTCGGGATTAGAGAGCCAGGGCTGGGGGAGGGGCGGCTGCGGCTGGCCAGCGTCCTCAGGGGTCTAAATCAATAACAACCTCCCCTCACTTCCTCTAACCCCCCTAGGCGAGCAAGGGCACCACCCAGAGCCACAGCAATCCAAGATGCAAAGAGACCCTTCCCCCACCTCCGCCCGCCCTCTCCGCCTCCCTGGTCCCCCTGCCTGGGTGGGGACTGGGGCCAGCACTTGGAGGCCCCCAGCCTGGTACATTAATCCCATCTTCCCCAGTGCCGTCCCTCGGCCACCAGGGAATTTGAGAGTTGAGATCCTTGAATATTTCATCAGCACTTCAGCCTCCAGTTGAAGAGGCAGCCAACTTACAGCTCATGGATAATTGATGGCCCCAGCAGAGAACCTGGAAGTGGTGAGGGGGAGGGGCAGGGAGCCTGGGGGCGGGTGAAGCCTGGACCCCACGTTTGATGAGGGTGCTGGAGAAAAGTCATCTCTGTCCAGAGTGTGTGTGTTGGGGGCAGGTGAGGGACAGTGCCGTCTTTGAGGATGCCTATGTATTACCAAAGAAAACCAGGGTTATCGAAATAATTGTGCTAAGGTTAAAGTCACATGACAAACATTTTCTGACTTCATTCCTGTCCCTGTGTCTCTGTAACTTGTACATAACCTCCTTTGGAGGTAACAAAAATTTTTAATAGGATGTCCTTCATGGCTGTGAGGCCTCCAAAAAGCCCCCTGCTCCCCACATCCACGAGGGTCTAGGAGAGAGGCCAGACTCTGGACTTAGATTAGCTGAACCTTGCTCCTTCCCAGCCTCCTCCTCCAGGAGGGCCACAAGGATTTAGCCAAGTGGTCAAGGGAAAAGGAAGGAATCTCGTGTGGCCTCCCCTCCCTTTGCTCCAGGAACATAATGTCGCACTCTTCTTCTAAAAGGAAAAATGGAAAAGGTGACCCGAAATGGAAGATGTCAAGTTCTCTTGTCCTCTTCCTTGCGAGTGACCTAAGTTCTTCTGCCGATTCAGAGGATCAAGTACATGCGGAGGGGAGAGGGGTAAACAAGCAGGCACATCCTCCTTACCTCAGTTTCCCCACCTGAGTCATGGGCTCAGAGGCGCTCCACCCCAGGGGCTGTCTGGGGGACAGAGGAGATGCTATCCAGGCACCCCGGCGCCAGGTGGGACCCAGGCAGGTGATGATTATAGGGTGACTTGTCCCCAGGTTGGCCTGGGGTCTGGGCTGGAGCTGGCTCTGGTGGGCAGCCCAGCCCGGCACACTCCCATCTAACCCCCCAGGCATCTTGGCGCTTGAGCGCGGGAAGGAGCCAGGCAGGGCTGCACCAGCCATGCTTAGAGTGATCCAGGCCTGGGGCCCAATCCTGCCTCTCTGGACGTCAGTTTCCCCATCCATGAAATTGGAGCCACCTGCCAGAGCTGTCCTTGGAGAGAAGTTGCAGAAGGCCTGGAGGAAAGTCCCAGGGTGGGGAAGCTGTGGGGGGCTTGGGCCCTGCGGCTGCCAGGACTTCCTCAGTCAGGTTACGCTGGTGGCCCCTGTGCCAGCTGGACACGGCCTTCTGACAGAGAAAGGGGTTGCTCTTTGTCCCCAGGGGAGACTCTACTCTTCCGGAGAAGGGGAACACGGCGGTGAGGCTTCAAAAACTATTTCTTAAACCTAAGGGGGGGAGTTTCTTCCATTGGAATTACCTGGCATTTGGGGGGAGCCCATGGGATACCCCCCCTCACCTCCCTTGGCCATCACTTCTCAAGATTCAAGAAGAGGCTGGTCTAAGTGAGCCCAGCAAGTCTGACCCCAGGCCCCCTAACATCCGGTCCAATCCCATGTTGCTGACAGTGGGGGTGGGACCAGGCCCTGGAATCAGGCCTGGCAGAGGGAGCCTGACTGACTGCCTGCTCTTCCTCCCCTTCCTTTCCCCCTCCCTTCCTCCCTACCCCTCACTCCTCCCCTCTCTCCCTTCTGGAACTCCTTGCCTCCCTCAGTGGGCTGGGCAGTGTGGGGTTTTGTCTCCACATCTGGCCCTCACCTTTTCTCCAGGCCCCAGCCGACAGCCTATAGGGACAAAGCCAACACCAGAGACCAGGGCACCTTCTCCTCTCTCTCCCTTCTCTGAGCAGCACTGATTTGGGGAGAAAAGGTTCAACCCCAGCTCAGCCCAGCCACCACCCGCCTTGAGGAACCTTGGGCAAGTTGTTTCTGATTCCCCAGCCTCACCTGTGGCAGTGGGGAATTGATACCTACACTGCTGGACTCTTTGAGGGTGACGAGGAAACTGCTGAGTGCCTGGCACACAGTAGGTACTCAATACATTGTAGTCGTGATGTTCTCCTTAGGATGGGATCTTTCTGGGGCCAGGACACCTCTGGGGCATCTGAGTCTGGCCCTACTATGTGAGGCCTCCATCCCCAGTGCCCTTTGGCCATCCCTAACCTCACCTTCTACTCATTATCCTACAAATGCCACAAGGATGAGATGCTGGGTGGGGATGTTGGGGGCGGGGTAAGGAGGAGCCAAGTGAGACAGAGATGTCGAGGAAGCCAGGGCGTCTGGGCTGGGTGGGGTTGGGAGAATGGGCTGGAGGGCCCCAGAGGGCCCACGCTGGAACTCACTGGAACTCCGTCTCACCGGTTTGGGAAGCTGGCCTGGCAATGGGGAGACGCTAGCATCAGGGAGAGGCGGGAGGGGCTGGGAATGGGGTGCTGAGTAAGGACTGGAGGGGGAGGGCCTGGGCAACGGCCTGGATGGGGGGGTGAGTGCCCAGAGAGGGGCCAGCCTTCTGTTCCCAGGGGATACCCCCTCACACACACACACACACACACACTCACCACCACACACTCGGAGACGCCACTCTCAGATGCACACTTGGACACACACATCAACACCCTTCTTAAGCTGCAACCCCTGTGCTCTTCCCCAGTTCTATTTTTCCATCTCACTTATCTAACATAAGCGGATAAGTTATTGATTATAAAATTTATTGTTTACTGCCAGTCTCCTGGCTGGGATGCAAGCTCCATGAAGGCAGGGTGCTCAGCCTGTTTTGCCCACTGCTGTATGCCCGGCTCTCACAGCGTGCCTGGCACATGCAGGTGCTCAGTAAATACATGCTGAGTGAGTGGACGAACCCCTCTAGAATCACCTTCACGGATGCATGCACACTTGGAGATGCACGTGCAGAGACACACTCAGACCCAAGATGCTGCCATGCCACACATTCTCAGACATGTGCACGTAGGCACACACTCACACCCAGACGAGCACACGTCCACACAACACACAAGCACACAGGCCTTCTCACTCCCGCACACAGGCACTTTCAGACTTACACCCAGCCGTCCAGATTCCAAAGCTCCTACTCATGGCAGGCACGCTGGAGCACATCCCCGCTCCCCACCCTCTGAAGTGCCAGCCCCGGGCAGCCCCTCCCAGAAACAGGGGCGGGGCCTCAGTGGAAGCTGTCTACACAGCAGCTTGAAAGGAGCAGGGTGGGGCAGGGCCACCCTGGCACCAGGGAGCTCTCTGCAGAAGCTACCACTGCAGACCCACCTATGGGAGAGAGGGAGAGTGAGGTCATCGATGCTCCCAGCCTGGATCCCGCCCGCGCCCCAGATTCAGACCCTGGCCTCCCCATCCTCATCATCACCAAAGGCCTAGGGGAGGGGCTTGGCATGGGGCAGGGAGTCCTCAAGGGCACAGGGATGGGCGGGGCCCAGGCCCAGTCACCTGGCACCTCCCGGGGGAGGGCAGGGGTGTGGACACTGAGACTGGGCTTCCCAGGTTCAGCTCCACTCTCCAGTAGGAAGAGAAGCCTCGTCCACTGCCGTCCCTGGCAGGCCAGAAACGTGGGGAGTGAGGCAGAACTGTTACCTGGCTGGCCCTGGCCCAGGGTCCCTGCCCAGAGGGACCCCTTTTGCCCCCACCTCCCTGCTGTGGAACATGGTAGGGACACTGGTGAGTCACAGGGCTGGGTGGTAGCTGCTGGGCACCACCCTCACCCTCACACCTCCAGACTCTCTGCCTCCTGGAGCCGACGCAAGATTGGGCAAGCCGGTCTGGCAGTCCCACTACCACCATGAAGTCTCATGTTATCAAACCGTATCCCCAGGGTCCTCTGGCCACTGAGATGGGGCCCCAATCCCCGCCCACTGTGGAACAGAATGGGCAGAAAGGGCAGGGCATGCGCTCTGACTCTAAGGAACGTGGGTCAGTAAATGCCTGGAAAGTACAAACCGGAAGTAAGTGTCCTTGGCCCCCTCCCCACACTCCCACATTCCCTGAGGGAAGCGGTGCTGAACTAGGAAAATGCAGGACATCCCCTCTTAGAAATCCGAAACCACCGTCTTCCCAGCACTCGGGCGGGAACTGCGTCCTCACGCCCCCTGGCGGCGGGATGCGACTGCACGCTGTGCTCCTCGCTCTCACTCACAAACACCCAGGGTCCAGAGAGGGCAGCCCCGGCCCAAACTGTGCTCCCTCCCCCGCCTCCGCATTTACAGATGAGGGGAGATGAACGCAGAGGGAGGGACGGAAGGGCCTGCGCCCTCACCACTCAGCCCAGAGGAGAACGGACCCCAGGCGCTGTGATTCATCCAACAAGAAATGTTTATTGAGCACCCACTGCTAGGAACCACTGGGCTTCTGGTCCAGTGCTCTTCATGACACCAGCTGCCCCTCTGCTGTCTGCAATTCAGGCTGAGACCTCATCTAGGAAGAGCTAGAATCTTCTCCTCCAGGAGACTGTCCAGGTGGGGAGAGCATGGGGAGGAGGATGGGCCGTCAGCAGCTGCAGCACCACCATCCTGTGGTCCAGAGACCCAGAGAGGAGGCACGAGGGCTCTGGGGAACAGCACCCACAGGTGGGATGGGATGGGGCCTGGTCAGCTATGTCCATTTTACATTTTTAATAAATAGTTCTTGCTGCTGCCCAGGCTGGTGAGGGTGGTGCCATTGGGCCAAGGTTTCGCAAGCTCTTGTGGGGTGCAGGGGTGGCCCTCTTCTCATGCTAGTTCAGGCTCCGGCTCTGAAAAGGAAAGGAGAGAGCCTTGGGGTTAGCCCGCCACCCACTCTCAACAGGCATCTGGGTGCTGTCCTGGGGGGAGGTGGGGCAGGCCGGAGTGAGGCTCCCAGGAACGGGTCACAGCTAGCCTCAGTTCCAGGAGGGATGCCATCCCCCCAACACAACAAGTGGGACAGGAGTTGCTAACAGGCTGGAAGCCCCCGGAGGAGAGTCCCAGCACCCACTGTGCATATTCTATGGCCCCTGCAGCCCAGGGCATGGGTCCTTCTATCCCCATCCCTCCACCAGGACTCAAGCCACTGACCAGCCTCGGCCTCGTCACCCTTGGCATCCGGCTCCTGCCACCAGTCAGCATACATGCCCTCCTCGTAGTCACCCTCCCCCTCAAACTCAGCATCGGACGGGGGCTCCTTGGGCTCCACAGGCGGTTCTGTCTCCTCCAGCTCCATCTAGAGGGGTCCCGGGGTGTGGGGAGAAACCAGGTCACAGTGGGCACAAACCAGGATCGGCTCCCTTCCTGGCCAAGGGCACCCCCCCCCCCCCGCCCGACTTCAGGCCCCAAAGCCCCTCCTTCCCCAGGCTCAAGATCTCACACAGGAATGATGTGAGGGTTTCTCCCGCAAAGGCCTATTCCCAAACTGCCCCCTCCCTGAGCTGATCCCCGGCTCCACCAGCAGGGAGTCAGTGTTAGCATAAGCATCATCACCCTTTCCACAGCCCCTTTTAAGCATAAAGACCCCCGTGAATACTGCTAGTCCATGCCTACTGTCTGCTCATGAGCCTTCCCAGCCAGAAACGCCTCTGCTCTGCTGAGCGGGAGAGCTCCTGTTTGTCCCTCCCCCACCAGGCACCAGCTCGGGGATGTAGCCCTTCTGATGACCCCAGCAGGGTCTAGAGTCCTCCTCTGGTGCCCTGTGCTGATCCGTCCCACAGTGCAGCACTGTCGGGGCCTCCCCCACTAGCTGTGCGCCTTTCATCAACTTACCCCCGCCCAACCACGGGGCCGGAGCACCTACTATGTGCCAGCTCTACACTAAGTGCTTGACAGACTCAATCTCATTTCATTTTCACCACGATGATGTGAGAGGGCCACTCTTCTCCCCGTTTGATGGATGAAGAAATGGGAGTCCGAGGGCTACTTAAGACTTGCTGGGAGGCTGCCCAGCCAGGAAGTGGTGGAGCCAAGTCTGGCTGCACCAAAGCCCGGGTGCTACTAGTGTAGACCCTGCCCCCGTGTGATGAGTGGGGGTCGGGGGGGCATCAGCAAAGGAGGGGATGAATAACTAAGCACTGAGCAGCAATATCTCGGAGAATTCAGGCTCTCAAACCCTCATTCAGAATCAATGTAACACGCCGTGGTCCTTCCCTCCTGGCGTCCTGCGTTCGTTCGTTCATTCCTTCATTCATTCACTGGTTTGTTCATACTCAGCTTCTGAGTGCCAGCTCTGTGCCAGGTGCAGTGGGAGAGCTGGGAATAACCTGGTCCCCCATCTTGGAGGACCCCACTCTAGGATAATGGCTGGAGAAGGGGACTGGGGGTGAAAAGGACCAGGGCTGCAAATAACTGTAGGTCCAGGGAGGCATGGAGAGTCAGAGTTGGCACCGCGAGCCCAGAAGACAGAGCCAGGGCATGCAGCAAGGGCTTTCTGGAGGAGGTGCCACTTGAGCTGGGCCCGGGAGAGCAAGATTCAGACATGCAGAGAAGGAGGGCACGAGAACACTGAGAGAGGAGAGAAGGCAGGTGTAGATAAGGGACAGGTGAATCTCCCCTGCCTCACAACAGCTGACTGCCAGGAGTTGGGGCTGAGCTTTGGCACAGCGGCCCCAGGAAAAGGACCAAGGTCCCCATCACTGCCCATCCTGGAGGGCAGGGTACCACTTACCTCGTCATCTGACTGCAGGTACATGTGTGCAAACTCCAGCAGCTCCCGCAGCTCAGCAGTCTGGTTGTGGTAGAGCATGGCCTCCTGGGAAAAGGGCAGGAAAGCGAGGTGAGCCAGACCCTGCTGCCAGACGGTGGCGGAGCCAGAGCTCCTAGGATCTGGGTTCTCTGGCTCTTTCCAGCTCAAGGAGCAGGGAACAGGTATCAGCTCACATGCTGATCCAAGGATCATAGCTGCCTGGAGTGCTGGGTTAGGAAGGATCCTGAGCGCTCAATGAGAAGGAGTTCCTCAATCAACTAGCAATGTCTGCCACTGACAGGGAAAGTGGCAGTGGCACCATGTGTCCCATATTTGCCAGGCTTGCCCTAGGGGCAAGACTTTCCAAGGGGTTTCCTCAGTTGGTCCAGAGTAGGGGGTCCCTGAGGACGAAAGGCAAAGGCCAGCAGTGAGGGGGATGAGGGTGGGGCGAGGAGCAGGCAGAATGGACAGGTATTTTTGTATTTCCCACAGCCCAGGCACGGTGCTGTCAAGGTGGCAGCACCACCCCTATTTTGCAAGTGAGGCAACAGATCCAGAAAGAGTAGGTAATCTCCCCAGGCCCCTGCAGCTGGTGGGCCGGGTGTGAACCCAGGACTCCAACCACAAGCCGTATTCCTTCTCACTTCCCCTCCTGCCTTCCCAGGAAGCCAGGATTCATCAAACCATGGGTCCCTGAGAGCGTCGCTGAAGGCGGTGCCCACCTCCCGGGGCTGGAAGTCGTCCTCCTCCAGGCCCCAGCGAGCCCGGTGGAAGCGGTAGTACACCAGGTTCTGCTGCATGACACTGTCCTCGGGGTCGAAGAGCATGTAGCTGGCGGCGCTGCGGGCGGCCTGGCGCACATCGTTCACTGTGGGCAGGACAGGAGTGAGGAGCCCTGCACTCGCCCCAGCAGAGGGGTAACCCCCCCAGCCCACCCCCAGCCCCCAATTCAGTCCACTGCCCCTGGCTCCCCAGCCACCTCCCGGAACATCTGTTGGGCGCCTCACTCGCCCCCTCAAGAATAATGCAAGCTAGAATGTACTGAGCACTTACCGTGTGCCAGGCCTGTGTAACTCATTAAGCCTCACTGTTACTGTCATCCCCATTTTACAGACATGAAATCCAAGGCACAGAGAGGTTAGGTAAGCTGCTCAAGCTCACACAGCTGAGCATAATGGTACTGGGGAATTAGAGGCTGGTGGCCTCGCCCTCAATCTCTTTGCCTAGTGAACCCATGAACGGTCTCCTGGCCCCTTGGTCCTCAGCCCCTCCACTCCAACTCCAGCCTCTGTCTGAATCTTGGCATCTCTGTATGGCAAGAACCCTGGAGATTGTTCGTCCCAGCCCCAGCTGATGCCAGGATCTCCCTCAAGCCAGGAGAGCCTCAGTTTCCTCATCTGAAAAATGGGTCCAGTAATGTCAGCTGCAGGGGGTTGGTAAGAGGATCAAGTGAGATAAACAGACGTGGCAGGGCTCTGTAAGCCGTCAAGCGCTGTGCAGTTGTTGGCTATCTAATCATTTACCCCAGAGACCCTCGAATTCTCCCCTGAGGCTGCTCTCTGTCCCCTCCTCTCACCTGGCCACCCCCAGCCTTCCCTCCCATCGCCCAGGGTCCTCGATTCGGATTCCGAGGGACAGCTCCCCACGATTCTGCAATGCTGCCAGTGCAGCGCTCTCCCTGCCCCCTCAGCCCACCAGGAGGCTCACACTTGTAGTAGGCAAACTGCAAGTAGTGATACATGGTGGCCACGAACTTCTCCACGAAGTAGCCGCCCACATTGGGGGTGAGGTTGGCCTCACAGTCCACCTTGCACTGCAGGGACTCTGCAAAGAGATCTGCGGGATGAGAGACAGGGTGAGGAGCTGGTGGCATGCTGAACAGCTCCTTCCCACTGGTGCGGACCACGGAAAAGACCTCCAATCCCAGCTCTGCCCGCTGAGCCTGTTTCCTTGTCCGGAAAGTGCGTTGTGCGATCTCATGAGACAATGTGCGTAACGTGCTCGGTCAATGGTGAGGGATGCTGAGGAAGACTACCGGGGGCTGGGCTGACTTACCACCCCGACCCCAAAGCCACAGGGAGCTGACGTGAGGTGTGGACGTGTTTCTGAAGCCCAGAGAGAACAGCTCAGGACAGCTCTTCTGCCCCAGCTGAGGGGACCCACAGTTAGGGATCCCAGGCCAGGTGTGATTTCTGCCCACAAAATGCTGGGCTGTTTCCCACCTGGGCACCTTGGCACCTGCATCGCCCTCTGCCTGGAGGGCCTGTGGACCCCACCTCCCAGACCCTTTGGGGATGTCGCCACTTCTCTGTACGGATGCCCAGCACCTTGGTCAGTCCTGACTGCAGTGCAGTCCTCTACGGGAGCCTCAGGGGGTCCGTTAGCCTGTCTGACTCTCTCAGCCTACCGAAGGCTCCCCGGGGGCCACTGGGATAACACTTTACTCCTGTCTGCCTCCCAGGCCCTTAGCAGGTGCTCCATAAACGTGTGGTGAAGGAGTATTTGTGTTAAGGGGCCTTAGCAGTTCTGGGAAGCAGGGCCTGTGGGTGAAGGGGATGTCCGCAGGGTTCCGGGTGGGGGATACCTGCTATGGCTGGGTAGAAGTCCTTGAAGTCCACCTGCTCATGGGCCCCCTCGCAGCCCGCCAGACACCGCGCAAAGACGCCCAGGTACTCGGTCAGGGCCCGCTCCATGTCTTCGGTGCTGCTGCGGAAGTCCCCGCTGTTGTAGAGCTTCACGGCCCGGAGGAACACGGCCTGGAGGGGAGCGGGGCAGGGGGTGAGGGGGAGCCCAAGGCCTCCCCTCCTCTACAGGCCTTATGGGGACACAGGGAGGGGCGTCGGGCCGGCCCTACCCCGCCACCCCACCTCGTAGGGCTGGGCCTCCAAGTCCGTCAGGGGCTCCTCCGCCGCGTCCAGCAGCCCCCGGTAGTAGCTGAGATACTTGGCCGTCAGCTCATGCTTCGGGTTCCTTTGGAGGAAAGTGTAGGCCGCGGCCACCGCCTTCTCCAGCCGGTTAGCCTGTGGGGTGGGGACGGAGCCGATCGGTGGTGCCCGAGCGCATCGCCCCTCCCGCCCCGACGGCGGCTGGGCCTCGGAGGCAGGGCGGGGCCCACCTTGAACAGCGCGTAGTGCAGGTACTGGTAGGGCAGGCGGCTCTGGAAGTCGCGCAGCAGCTGCCGTGGCGGGTAGGGCACCTGGAAGGCGGGCAGTGAGCGCTTGCAGCGCCGCAGGCAGGCAGCGCGCTCCAGGACGCGGCCGAAGAGCCGCAGCTCGCGGGCCCACTCGTCGCCGTGGCTGCCGTCGGGGCCGGGCGCGGGCCCGGGGGCCGCGGCGGCGGGCGGCGCGGGGCCGCTGCAGTTGGCGTGGCAGAAAGCCTCGCTGTCCCGCAGCAGCCGGTGCAGCCGCAGCGCCGCCTCGAGGTAGCGCGCGCTCTCGCGCCAGCTCTCGCCCTCGTACTGCTCCAGCGCGTGCCCGTAGGCCGCGGCCAGGGGCATCAGGTCCTCGGGCGGGAAGCCCCGGAAGCTGTACTTCTCGTACTGCGCCTCGGCGCTGCCCAGCAGCAGCCACAGCAGTCCCCACGCCGCCCGCCCCATGCCCCCGCCGCACCGCCGGCTCTCCCGGGAGGGGCTGCCGTCCGGGCCGGGCGGGCGGACCCGCGGGGGCGGGCGGCGCAGGGCAGGGCCGGCGCGCCCGCTGGGTCTTAGCGCCGGGCACTGGGGCAGCAGGGCTGGGCGGGGAGATGTCTGGGTCAGGTCCCCCGAGGGCCAGAGGACTGCGTCTCCCCTCTTTTCAGAGGGCCCAGTGGTGTCCTGCGTCCCCTACTTTGGCAAGACCTCCTGCCTTTGGGGGTCGTCCCCTTGACAGATGGTGAGTGGGCCGGGAACGCTTCCCCAAGAATGGGGAGCCTGGAAAGCTCCTCTCCATACAAAGACAGTCCCCCGCGTTGAGATCGAGAAATTGAGGCAAGTGCCACCTCCTGCACCCTGCCCAGACCCTGGAAGCTGGTCTTCCTTCCACACAGCGCCCCTTCTGCACACTCCCCACCCCCAGCCCTGAAGGCCACTCCAAGTGCTCCCCCAGCCCCCGACGGGGAGGCGCGCACCTGGTGTGACCCTTCACACCCTCCACTTCCACCACCTCCCGCTCCATCTCCAGCCCCACGTCAGGAAGTCCTTCTGGCAGTTCGGCTTTCGTGGGACAAAGCAGCTCGTCCTTGAGGGGGCAGTCCCGGGGACGTAGGGTAGGGGGGAGCACTGAGATACCCCTTATTTTCTGGAGCCTCACCAGCCTCCTGAGAGGCCTTAGATTTGGGCGTACCAGCAAAAGAAGCCAGGGATGCCCCAGGCAGGCTTTAGGACCCGGAGGCTCTGGAAAAAAAAGACACTCAACTTTTTTTTTTTTTTTTTTTTTTGGAGTCTGCTCCGACTTCTCATCTTTCCCTAACCTCCCTCCCCCTCCGGGCCCCAGGTCTCTCAGCCTCGCGTGGGGTGGGGGGACGAGGGGGGAATCTGGAGTTCTTTGTGGTGCATTCCTCGGCCTCTAACTCTCTCGGCCTCCCTCTCCTCCGATTCCACCCCACCTTCACCCGCCCCGCCAGCTCAGTCTCCCCACCCCCATTCCACGTGGACCAGCCAGGGCGGGGGTGGGGAAGGAGGACAGGAAGAGGGGGAGCCAGCTCGGGGAGGAGAGGGGTGGGGAGGAGGTTGGCGGCGGCGACTCTCTCCCTCGTCCTCACTGCCGGCCGTCGCAGCTCCAGGCACCATGTTCCGCGAGGGGCCCCCCAGCCACACCCTCCTTCGGCTCCCCCTGCTGCAGTTGCTGCTGCTGCTGGTACAGGCCGTGGGGAGGGGGCTGGGCCGCGCCAACCCGGCCGGGGGCCCCCTGGAAGATGTGGTCATCGAAAGGTACCACATCCCCAGGGCCTGTCCCCGGGAAGTGCAGAGGGGGGATTATGTGCGCTACCACTACAACGGCACTTTCGAGGATGGCAAGAAGTTTGACTCGAGGTAATGGGTTGGGTGCCCCCAGACTCGCCACTCCCCTTCCCTGAAGCTGGGGCCAGGCTCTTTCAGTCCTGGGGTTCGCTTGTTGCCTCATTTAAGCTGTGTGTGCATCCCTATACTCACTTGGTGGTCCTCTAACCCCAAACACGGCACCCTGGGTGGGGGGACGCCCACATATCCATCTCACAAAGACATCCCTGCCCTCAGCTTCAAACCTTCGCCCCTCCAAGGACCCCAGTTTCTTGCACACAAGCTCCCCACATCCCCCAAAGTGCTTGAGAATCCAGGTGAACGGCTCTCTTTGCTTCCCGGTGCTTTATTTAAAGACCTGGGTTGGGGAACATTTTGGTCCACAGTGTTGGGGACAGGGCATGTGAATCCTCCAGTCTCAGCCTGGGACCCCCCTACCTTCCCGCCACGCTGCCTCCCCTCTGGTTCCAGCCCCAGGTTTAGTGCCTGTGAGGTGACAGAAGATGGAGTAGGACCTTTTGTGGAGGGGTGGGGGTCATCCACAGCAGCCAGCAGGATAAAGCAGGGGGGCATTATAATAAGACAGCAGGGTGGATCGGGGCGTGTAGGGCCCAGCTCAGTGCAGGGACCCTGGCTGTCTACGTGTCACACGGTCAAACATGCCACCCTGGGCTCCTCGGAGGGTTCTTGTGCCTCTCTCTCTGGGTGTCCCTGCACCCCCACCTCCCTCCATCTTAGCTCTACCAGGCCAGTGCTGCCGCCCATCTTGCCAGCCTTGGGGTTTGAGAGTCTGGCTTCTGGTCTGCTCCAGGCCTTTGGTCTGCTCCGGCAAGTCCACTTTGCTTGGTGGGGGCAGAACGGGGCTGCTGACCGGCCTCGGCTAAAGCTTGGGTCCCAGTCACACGCACAGACCCCCAGCCCACACCGCAGGCCGTCCGTCCCTCTTAGACCCTTCCCCAAACACACAGCTCGGCCTGGGGAATCAGTGGCATGTTGCCGGTAAGAACGGGAAGTCCTGAGTCCGAGACCCAGGGTTCAGCCCCAGGCTGTGATCGATCACGGACAAGGAGTTTGGGCTCTTTAAGCTTCACTTTGCTTATCTGAAAAATGGAGATTAAAAACAATCTGAAAAACTGAGTCCCTACTTCCTAAGGCTGATGATAGGACCCAAGGTGATGAATGAAAGTGGACTCGGCACAGTGCGGGCGTCTGTGAGCCGGGTCAGTACACACTAGCCGGAGCCGCAGGCCCTGATGGTGTTGAGCTGGTAGAAACTTCGTGCATCGCTCAGGCTCCCACAGCAGCACCGTGAAGGAAGCAGGCCAGACGTGAAGCCAACTCAGTGGGCAGTAGCCAGGAGGACAGCCCTGAGCCCTGGACCGTCAGGAGTTGGGGAGGGGTCAGGAGTTGGGGTGCTTCCCTGGGGAGGACGCTGGGACCCAGGCTGGGCCCCGTTCCTGCAGGGCTGAGCTTGGAAAACTTTCACAACCCGTGGCCCCTTCAATCAAAAGCAGAATCTCCCAGCCTCCCTTAACTGTGGAAAACTTTAAATTAAAACTGGAACTAAAACCAAAAGTAAGCCCTGGCAATTTTAGAATAGGCCTTTTCAGAATTGAAAACTCGCCATTAAAACCCCAGCCAGCTCGGCTTCTCCTTCCTTTCCTCGATGACGAATTGATGGTGCAGTGGCACAGACGTGGGCTCTGGCATTCCACAGGCCACGTTTTAGCTGTGTGACTTCGGGCAAGTCAGTCAATCTCTCAAGTCTCAATTTTTCTCATAAGAAACGTGAAAACGGGGGCCGGCCCGGTGGTGCAGCGTTTAAGGGCACACGTTCTTCTTCAGGCGGCCTGGGGGTCCCCGGTTCGGATTCCGAGTGCTGACATGGCACGGCTTGACAAGCCATGCTGTGGTAGGCATCCCACATAGAAAGTAGAGGAAGATGGGCACGGATGTTAGCTCAGGGCCAGTCTTCCTCAGCAAAAAGAGGAGGATTAGCAACAGATGTTAGCTCAGAGCTGATCTTCCTCAAAAAAAAAAAAAAAGAAAAGGAAACATGAAAACGATAATGCCCACCTCACAGGGGAGAAAACTAAATAAGACAACGAATGTAAAATGCTAAGCGTTTAATCCGGCATATCGTAGGTCATCAATAAATGCTCCTTCTCCCATTTGTGCTGGACCCATCCCTCCTTTGCTGTGAGCAGATACTAGCAGCAGACAGACCAGCAAGCACCCCCCATCCCAGGCAAATAAAAACCCCTGGCCTCCTCAGGACTTCCCTTCTGTACCAGCCCATCCTGTTAAGGGGGGAGTGTGGCCCCCCCAGGAGGCTTGAAGGAGGGGAGGAGCACATGGCTCTACACGTGTGTACAGGGAGGGGCCTGTGCCTTTGTGTGCGCCGTGCATGTATGTGACCATAGGCGTCTGTGCACTCCCCCCCCAGCTATGACCGCACCACCTTGGTGGCCATCGTGGTGGGCGTGGGGCGCCTCATCACCGGCATGGACCGAGGCCTCATGGGCATGTGTGTCAGCGAGCGCCGCCGCCTCATTGTGCCTCCCCACCTGGGCTATGGCAGCATCGGCGTGGGTGAGACGGCTGGGGCCCTGGCAGGGGATGCAGGAGACCAGCAGGCAGAAGCAAGGACCCCAAGGCCAGAAACCTGATGCTCAGAGAGGGAGAGGGACTCACCCAAGGTCACACTGCATATGCAGCGCAGGATGCATAGCGGCAGGTCTGGAACTAGAGTTTCGGTCTCCTGCCCCTGGGCTGGGAGGAGGGGAAATAACAGGGCCCTGGGTGGGATCCTAGCTTGATGAGGAAGAAGGGAAATAGGGGTGGTGGAGGGCGAGGCCAAGCAGGAGGCTCAGACCTCCACTCCACCCCCAACCTGGCTGCCCGGCCCTCACAGCGGGGCTCATACCCCCGGATGCCACCCTCTACTTTGACGTGGTCCTGCTGGATGTGTGGAACAAGGCGGACACTGTGCAGGTGAGCACCTTGCTGCGTCCACCCCACTGCCCCCGCATGGTCCAGGACAGTGACTTTGTCCGCTACCACTACAATGGCACACTGCTGGACGGCACCGCCTTTGACACCAGGTAAGGGCTGGAAGGAGCCCTGGAGCGCTGGGGACTGTGGCATGGTTGGGGAGGGACTCCAGTGCCCATCCTGCCTCTCCCACTACAGCAGCATCACCTCTACCTCATTCTCTGCAGTTATAGTAGTGGTGGCACTTATGATACCTACGTTGGCTCTGGCTGGCTGATCAAGGGCATGGACCAGGGGCTGCTGGGCATGTGTCCTGGAGAGAGAAGGAAGATCATCATTCCTCCATTCCTGGCCTATGGCGAGAAAGGCTATGGTGAGGGCAGGCAGGGATTCAGGGGGATTCTCCACAAGTGGGTTGCCTCATGCAGTTGTTCAGGTTGTGCACTGCACAAGGGTACCCAGCCAAGGAGGCAAGTAGAGATGAATCTAGCCCTTGGTGATCATTTGTCTAAGAAGGAGTGCTTTATTTTGATCCACACAAAGGTTCAGTATGGACTGGTGGTGGGCCTGGGGAAAACTCACTGAGACCGCACAGGGGGAGCAAGAACCAGGGCTGCTCGGTGGCAGGGAACCGGGCTTTGGAGAGCAGGGTGGAGGTTTTGCACAGTGCACAAGGCCTTCCTGAGTCAAGAAGGAGCCCCTATCTGCTCTCCACTTGTATGGTTCAAGCCTGTCCCTTCCCCAGGGACCGTGATCCCCGCGCATGCCTCCCTGGTCTTCCACGTCCTACTGATTGACGTCCACAACCCGAAGGACACTGTCCAGCTGGAGACACTGGAGCTACCGCCCGGCTGTGTCCGGAGAGCCGTGGCTGGGGACTTCATGCGTTACCACTACAACGGCTCGCTGATGGACGGCACCCTCTTTGATTCCAGGTCAGGGTCCTGCAGAGGGGCGTGGGGGCTGGGCGGAGGCAGAAGCAGCTGAGGCGCGAAGGAAAGTACCAGGTGGTGGGGCGGCTCTGAGCAGCCCGGAGGGGCAGGGTCCCCTGACTCCCTGCTGCCCACCCCCCCCCCCCCACCTGTATTGCAGCTACTCGCGAAACCACACCTACAATACCTACGTGGGGCAGGGCTACATCATCCCCGGGATGGACCAGGGGCTGCAGGGCGCATGCGTGGGCGAGCGCCGGAGGATCACCATCCCCCCTCACCTGGCCTATGGGGAGAACGGGACTGGTAGGCTCGTTCCCTGTCCCCAAGCCACCACCTCAGCTCCTCTCCTAAACTGCTCACTAACCTTCCCCTCAAGGGGGACTCCAGCCCACCCAGCTCCTGCCACACGGACTCCATCTTGTTCTCCCGGGGCAGTCCCCCAGCTCTCCCCTCCCACGCTGCCCTGCAGAGACTCCTGAGTCTGGGGAGGGAGGGTGGTTGTGGAAGAAAGAAACGGCATAGCTCTAGGAAGCAAAGGGACCTGGAGTTGAGACCCAGCCTCAGTGTCCTCACCTGTAGACTGGGACTGATCACACGGATCAGCTGGGTGAGTTCCTGGGAGGCTGCCAGACGGTCTGTGTAACGGCCTGTCTAATTAGCATGCGCCCCGCCCCCACCCCAACAAGACTGTGTTAGAGCTGACTGTGGACAAGCGTCCCGCCCCATCCCGTCCGGGGCAGGGAAGGTCTTGGGGCCTCCACGGAGACCCTGAGCAGCCCCTCCTAGACTGCGAGCTGATCCCCTCCCCCACTCTGGCCCAGGAGACAAGATCCCTGGCTCCGCTGTGCTGGTCTTCGACGTGCACGTCATCGACTTCCACAACCCTGCGGATCCCGTGGAAGTCACCACGCTGTCCCGGCCCCCTGAGCCCTGCAACGAGACCGCCAAGCCCGGGGACTTCGTGCGATACCACTACAACTGCTCTCTGCTGGATGGCACCAGGCTCTTCTCCTCGTGGGTCCGGGGCAGGGCCGGGGCTGGGCAGGTGGGTGGGCCCAGGCATGGGGAGTCCTCTAACAGCACCCCCACTCTTGCTTCCTCCCTAAGTTCCCATCTGAGCAAGTGTCGGGGAGGGGGAGCATGAGAAGCTGAAATTGTTCACTCTGCAGGCAGGCGGCAGGCGGAAGCTAGCAGTAGGGAGCTGCTGGCTCCCTTTTATGGAGGGAAACAAGCAAGGAGGGATGAGCCCTCAAGGCCACACTTCAAGGGCGGTGGCAAGAGAAGGGAGTCCCATCTCTGGACCGCTGGGCCCCTGCACTCTGCTGCGTGGGGCGGCGCCAGGAGTGACTCAGGAATTGAGAGCTTGTCCTGGGCCCGCCCGGGGCACAGTGGGTGGTGTGAACTGGGGTGTGTGGGGAGGAGTGGAGGGGGCACAGTGGGTGGTGTGAACTGGGGGCGAGGGCAGCGAGGACTGACCTGGGAATCTGCTCTCCCCCAGCCATGACTATGAGGTCCCCCAGGAGGCGACTCTGGGGGCCAACAAGGTGATTGAAGGCCTGGACAAGGGCCTGCAGGGCATGTGTGTGGGAGAGAGGCGGCAGCTCGTGGTGCCCCCGCACCTGGCACACGGGGAGAGCGGAGGTGAGGGCAGACTGGTCTGATTGGTGTTCTGTCCCCCTTGCCCCTGGCTGCCTTGGGCCTTGATGGCTGATGGGAGGAGTCCGGGAAGCCTTCTGGATGATTCTGTAAACATCCCATGCTCCACTCTCCAGCCCCCAACAGGGGAAACTGAGGCCCGTGGGCTGGGGAGCACCCTGGCCAGCCTTCGAAGTCAGGCCCAGACCCTGGCCTGACTAGGACTCTTCCCTTCTCTCCTCTTCTCCCTCCCTCCAGCCCGGGGGGTCCCTGGCAGTGCAGTGCTGCTGTTTGAGGTGGAGCTGGTGTCCCGAGAGGAGGGGCTGCCCGCAGGCTACCTGTTTGTGTGGCATGAGGACCCTCCTGCCAACCTGTTCGAAGACCTGGACCTTAACAAGGATGGCGAGGTCCCCCCAGAGGAGGTGGGTGAGGAGTTCAGCCCTTATAATAACCATTCCCACGCTGTCATCCAACAGGAGCCAGCTCGCATGGTGGCATGTGGCAAGAACGCTGTCCATGTCCACTGTCCTGTCTGTGGCCGTGCTCCTGCCCCTCTGCTGGTCACTGTGCCCAAGGTCCCTGTCTGCCTTTTCTTCGGGTGCACACGCAGCCCATTTCCCGCCGCGGACTGTCCCCAGCAGGCTCTCCACCCTGCTCTTCTCCCTTAGTCCTTACTGGCTGTGTCCACCTGGGGGCCCTTCCCAAGGCCACCACAGCTGCTCAGGAGAGACCCTCACCCCCACCCTCCCCTTGGCTCTCCTTGCCCAGTTCTCCACCTTCATCAAGGCTCAAGTCAGTGAGGGCAAAGGACGCCTCATGCCTGGGCAGGACCCGGAGAAAATCATAGGGGACATGTTCCAGAACCAGGACCGCAACCAGGATGGCAAGATCACTGCCGAGGAACTCAAGCTGAAGTCGGACGAAGACCAGGAGCGGGTCCACGAGGAGCTCTGAAGGGCAGGGGCCTGGGCACAAACGCGAGGGCCCACTTCTGGGGGGACAGTGGGCAGTGGGGCTGACCTTCCAGCAGTCTCCCTACCCTCTGCTGGGATAGCGTCAGGGAGCGTCTAAAAAGTGGTCAGAGGAGACAACTCTGGTCTTCCCACAAGCCCGAGTAACATCCACAGCACAGACCTCTATTGGGCTTTCTCTTCCAACCCCAACCCCTTCTAACAGTTTGGAGTTACAGAGCCAATGTGGGCATTGGTGGAGCCTGGGGGTTGAATGAGCCATTGCTGGCCCCTCGCCCACATCTCCCCTCCATGTCACCAGACTCTGAGCAAGGCGACTTCACCACTTGTCTCCCCAAACTTCCCTTTATCTGTACTTCTCACCATCCCCAAACCCCCAAATCCAGCATCTTTCCTCTGTGGTGGCAGCTCCCCAGGAGCATGACCCAGGGCTGGCGGGACCCCAGCCTTCCTCCTGCAGCTCTGGCTGCTTCCTGGGAAGGGGGCAGCTCCAGGAGGGCAGCCCCACCTCACCTGTCCTATCTCCCCTCACTGCATCCAGTGGCGGGTGAGGTGACCCCATGGTGCTACATTTAGGGCTGGACTTTGTGTCACCTTTCATCCTTAAAGAAAGCTGCTTTCTCTAAGGGACCGAGGAAGAGGAAGAAAGTGAGCAGAGGTGAGGAAACCTACTTCCATGGGCCTCAGGGCCACGAAATCCTTGGTTCAGGGCTGAGACAAACTTGGAAGAGGGGCTTACTGGGGGCTGAGGGGCAAGGGGGGGGGGGCGAGCTCTGCGTACTCAAAAGGCTAAACTGGTGCCAGATCCTCTTCTCCTTTGTGCCAAATAAAAGACAGCACCAACGGCTCAGAAACTGGTCTTTCTCGGGGGGAGGGCTTTAGACCCAAAGATTGGGAAGAAAGGGAACAAAGCAGGCTGTGTTCCTGCCTGTCACTCAAGACTCTGTGTCCCCAGGTCCCGGCCCCTTCCTCCAGGGGTTCCTGCCTCCCTGAGGCCCAACTCCGGGCCCTCACCACGGAAAGTGAGCCCCAGTCTGCTGGAGGGAGGATGGGGAGTGGGTGTCCACAGAGGAGTGGGGCCTGTCTCCTAACTCCCTGCTGAACGGAAAGACGAGGTCCCTGACCTCAAACACGACACGCGAAGCTCAAGGATTAAATTAAACCACACAGGGCGGTCCCACTCTTTCATGCCGATTTCCAGTGTTCCCACCTTCCCACCTCTCCCTGCTCCCGGCTACCAGCCATGACCACCTGCTCCATCCTTGTCCCTCTCGTCAGAAGGAAAGGCAGTTGAGTTCAGGCCTCCGGTGTCTATGGGGAGGAGTTGCTTCAGCCACCACTCAGGCCATCTGCCCTCTGCTGCCTGGCTGGACTCTGGCCAGTGCAAAGATGACCTGAGCCATCAGAGGACGTCGGGGGGGAGGGGTGCTCAGGTTGGGACTGGACTCGCTGAACTGCCCCCACGAGCACCGATTTCATGCCTGGGACCCCCTGAGATGTGGCCTCTCCCCACAGCTGGTGACTGACGCTCTCTGGTCCCAAAACATCCAGAAGACCCTGAGGGTCTGACAGTGGCCACAGACCCAGCCTCCGATGGTAACCATGCCCTGCCCAAAAGCCCACAGGACAGCCCTGAACCGAGCCCACATGGGGGCAGCGTGATGCGGAACAAGCAGGGCTTGGGTCAGAGACACCCAGACCCTGGCTCTAGCTCCTAGCTGTGGAGTTGGGACAAGTCCCGGTCCTTCCTGAGCCATCTGCAGATGGGAGCTACACGCACTGTCAGGGTCACTGTGTCCATCCAGGTGCACACAGCAGGCATTCAGTCAACACTCGCACTGCCTCTCCTTCAGCCGTGCAGCTAAACACAACCTCCCAACAGCCAGGCGGGCAGGAGGGTGAGAGAACGAATTCTCTGAGGGAGGGCAGGCGAAGAAAATGCCAGGTGAACTGGCTGGTCTCTAGTTTTTCTTCAATAGGTGCCCGAGAGAAAACGCAGTGGTTCCTGAGCATCCAAGTCAACAGGGAGCGGAGAAGGGAAAGGAAGTGAAGAAGCCCAAGACCGCCAGACGACAGCGGAAATCACCCCCAGTTCACTTTGCCACAGAGATCCTTCCCCCTCAGGTCCCCAGTCTCACCCCCCTCTTAAGGTCATCCATTTCAGTGGCCCTGGACCCACAGAAGGAGGAGGGAGAGGAGCCAAGGGCCCCAGGGAAGATATCCACCCAAACAGATCCCTCTGGGGATCCCAAAGTGGGGGCTCCACAGACAGGGCCAGCCAAACCCAAGTGAGCCCAGCTGAATTTCGAATTTAACGGCTGCATGGGAACAAAGGCAAACATTCCAGGTCAGAAACGCATCCTTCCCACCCCGCCTGCCCCCCTGATCCCCACAGACACACGGGGGCTGTGCTCGGGCTCTCCTGGGCTAATTCAGTGGTTTTCAAGCTGTGTTCCGTGGAGCCCTAGTGGCTTCTTGGAGGTTCCTGCGCCTTCGGGGCCGAGGGGTGCAGACTCCGGGAGCAGATCCGAAGAGCTGTTTGTTCCTTCTTTATTGTGATCTGTTTTGCACATTAGATCGGTTTGAAGGACAGCTTCCCATGTTTAAAAATTTTGCAAAAAGAATCCTGGACCAAATGACCCCTTGAGTGCCAACACCCTGCAGGTCCACAGTTCAGCTGGAACGGCTCTGGCTGCCCTCCCCCCAGGCAGGGCTGCCCTCGAGCCTTGGAGGACACCAACGGAAGGTGCTGGGGAAAGGAGGAGGGAGGGCGAGGGCCCAGCAGCTCGGGCGCCCTGGACTTTCCTCTGCACACACAGAGAAGAGCGGTGCTCCCAGCAGAGCGGCCCCTGCGAGGCCCCCTCCTCGTCAGGGCCTGCAGGGCCCAGCCCCGCCCCCGTGCGCTCAGGAGCCCTGCATCTCCATCCAGTCCCTCTGGTGCAGGATGTGCTGCAGCAGACCGTTGACCACGTCCAGCGTCTCATCCTTCTCCAGCACGATGTCATAGGAGTCCATGTAGCGCTCCCGCCGCTCCTCCACCTGCCCGGAGGGAGGGGAGGCTGAGGGTCCCCCCAAGTCCCCAGCCCCCTGCCTCACCCACTGCCTCTGACTCTCTAGAACCCGGGGCTGTGGGATGAGGACATTCAAGCTGCAACTCGCCAGGAGTTGTTCAAGGTTCCCAGGACCTGCCCTTTGGAGACATGGATGGCAATGGGCACGGGCTGCCATAATTAACCCCTGGGTCAATGTCAAAAGGACAGTAAGAAAGATTAAATTTTAAAAACCAGATGCTACCTCTAATCTATCTGGATTGAATCTTCACAAGGCCCAAGCATCCTGTGGGACTTCAGCACCTGCTGACTGAGGATGTGGACTGGTGGCCTTCTAGCTTGATATCATACTGTGCCCCTTTACGACCACACTGCTTTCGCCCCTGGTCTGTTCTTGTATTTCTCTTCTCTAAATTATAAGCCCACACCCAGAATGCTGACACCTCCCATCTCAATCACGCCTTACAGGTATGATTTAGGATTTAGGATTTTGTCAGCCTCACCAATTCCTAAACTATGTCACCTTGGGCAAGTTACCTAACCAGCCCGACTCAGTTTCCTCAAGTGTAAATGGTGTAATGGTTACTCCTCAGAAGGCTGGTGTGAGGATTATATGGGTTAATGTGCCTGGCATGTGGTGGATACTCATTAAGCGTAGGCTCCAATTAAGTGCCTGGTGTTACCCCGTCTCTGAACTCCAGTGTCATGCCGTGTGGTGAGCACGCAGCCATAGTTACTGGTCTTGTTTTCCTATGAGAATATGGAATATTCTCCTGGAGAATATGGCTTGTGTCTTACTTCGGTACCTCTACTTAACACAGTGTCTAGCACATGGAAGGTGTTTGATAAGCATTTGTTAACAGGAATTGAGGGAGAAGCAAGCCACGAAGAGCCCTGGTCACCTACCTACCTTGTCATTTAGGAAGCCAATCTTGAGAATGTTCTCCACCCCAGGAACCCCATCGGCCATAGTGAGGTCTCCCATGGAGTCTCCCAGCAGGAGGATGTTGGTTTTGCCCTGAAGCTGCTGGAAGTAACCGGAGTTCTCGCACACGGAGCTGTTCTTGTTGTATGTGTGTATGAGCTGGCCCTTGAACCCCTGGAGGAAGCCCTGAATCATCAGGAGACAGACAGATGCGTTACGGGGACACTTCTAAGGCCAGTTTTCCATTGTCTCCGTCACAGAGGAAAGGGAGTCCTGAAAGCCATAGATAATGCCAAAACTTCACTGTTTTCTCAACTAAAGGTTGGCAAGCTCAGGCCCATGGGCCAGAGTTGGCCACTTTCTGTAAATTAAGGTCTACTGGAACCCAGCCAGGCCCATTTGTTGATGTCTTGTCTGTGGCTGCTCTTTCGTGTGGCAGAGTGAGGAGTGGTGACAGAGATCATATAGCCCACAAAGCTCAAGACATTGATTACCTGGCCTCTTACAAAAAGTCTGCAACCTCTGGTCTAAACGAACAGGGACCATCCAATATGCTGATGCCCTGCTCTGGTGGAAGCATGAGGCCCGTGGTACAAGCACCGTTCAGGCTACATGTGTCTTAAGCCTCAGCTGTGGGCCGCGTCCTGACCACAGGTCAAAGGGATGACAATTCCGGCCATTGGTTTTAAGGGCAAGAAGAGAGAACATGGTGAGTTGGAGCAGCCCAACTCTGGCTCTAGAAAAACAAGTCAAAGTCTAAGCTCTTGAGTACCCGGGGTGGCACATGACCCATGACAGAGACGTGGGGCCTGGCTGACCCCTGAACTAGGGTCCCCCACAGCGAAGCCGACTATCGGCCAAACACCAAAGAGTAGGTCCTTCAAAAATAACTGTCCTTAGCTGGCATAAAGAAATAAGTAAATGCCCGAGGGCAAAGAAGCGAGCATGTCCCCACCTCCCTCCCCGGGTTAGGGCTAATGTTTCGGGTGACGTGTCCTGGCTGGCAGTCCCCACGCCTCTTCTATTCCCAGCCCAAATGAGATCTGGCTTACATCTTCATCAAAATCCATGTAGTTGGACACAATATGGATGTTAGGGTGGAACACTTTCATCTGTTGGATAATTTCCTCCAGGATGTCACCAATGCCCGCGGAAAAGATGAAAAGGGGGACGTTGTTCTGGTAGAGGGTGTTGAAGAACGTCTTGTACCCCTCCCTGAAAAGAGAGGAAGAGGCTCTGAAATGGCACGGCCTCTGCTACAGTTCTTCATAGTCTACTGGGGTTATATATTATTAAATTTTCTTTTTTTTTTTTTTAATTTTTATTTTTTCCTTTTTCTCCCCAAAGCCCCCCGGTACATAGTTGTGTATTCTTCGTTGTGGGTTCTTCTAGTTGTGGCATGTGGGACACTGCCTCAGCGTGGTCTGATGAGCAGTGCCATGTCCGCGCCCAGGATTCGAACTAACGAAACACTGGGCTGCCTGCAGCGGAGCGCGCGAACTTAACCACTTGGCCACGGGGCCAGCCCCTAAATTTTCTTTTTTAAAAATATTTTAAATTGATGTATAAAATGCATACAGTAAATGGTTAAAGTGCACTTATCTTACGCGTTCGGCTCATATTTACATATACATACACCCCTGCCATTACTAACCAGATCAAGGTTCCCGCATGTCACCCCGTCAATGCCATCCCTCATTTCCACTTCACACCACCATTGGTTAGCTTTGCCTTTCCTTGAACTTCATATAAACGGACTCATTTTTGTTGTTGTTGTTTCTGGATTATTTAGCTCTAGCAAAACACAACCAGGCAGCTGTCCTGGGGCAGCTTCACTGAGGAACACCCCAACCCCGCTCCGGCATTCACTGGGTCTGCACACGTCTCTACTCTCTTGGCTTTTCACGAGCTAGCCTTTCTCCCCAGTTAGGACACATAATCCTTGCGGGCAGGCACCCACGTCAACCCCTTCCTCTATGTGTCCGCATCCCTTCTCCAGGAAAGAACACTCCAGCAGGGAGAGCTGTACGGTGAAGGCTGCCGATGATCAAGGGTCCCAGGCCAGCTGATACCCACGTCTGGATAAAGAACACCAGTTACCATGGGGCCGCACAAGTCTTTTTACCACTGGGAAAAATGATCTGGACGCTGTCTGTTCTAGGAGACAAAGTCCTGGTCACGTGCACACTACGTCCACTACCAGCAGACTGCCTTAGCTGTATCGAGAGAGGAGAGCAAGACTTTCCACGTCAGCTGCTCGCGGTGCTAAGCCTCTTCTGACTCTCCCAGCAACTAACTCCTTTCCACTCGTTCCCAGCCTCTTTTTTGCGAGCAAACTAGTTCCAAACAGTCTGGCAGAAACGTTTCCGAGCAGAAAGCTTACCTCAGCATCGCGTTGGACTCCCTGACCACCTGCGCTATCTGAGACTTCCGAATCTTCTGCTGACACAGGAGGTTGTGCGCCTTGGTCCACCTGGAAACAGACACCCCACAAAACCCTCAATTCAAATCGCTAAGTGAGTGCAGCACCCTGTCCCTTTGCAGGGCCATGTCCCCTCTGGAGGGATGACAACGGAGGGCTCATCCTTTTCCACAGAGCCATCTCCTGAAGGAGCTCCTTGAAAGGAGAAGGGTGAGAAAGCTACACAACAGGGAGACGAGTTGGGCACGAGGAGTGCTGACGTCAGGGCTCTTCAGGGGCCGGCTCCATGGCCGAGTGGTTAAGTTCATGCGCTCCGCAGCGGCGGCCCAGGGTTCAGATCCTGGGCGCAGACATGGCACCGCTCGTCAGGCCACGTTGAGGCGGCGTCCCACAACCCACAACTAGAAGGACGTGCAACTGAGATATATACAACTGTGTGCAGGGCGGGTTTGGGGAGATAAAGCAGAAAAAAAAAATTGGCAACAGTTGTTAGCCCAGGTGCCAAAAAAAAAAAGGAAGATTGGCAACAGTTGTTAGCCCAGGTGCTAATCTTTAAACAAAAAAGAAAAAAAAAAAGGCTCTTCTGAATCCCTTCCCCCCGACCCGACTCTCGGGAGGACTGGGGCTCTGTCCAGTGACACTGGCTTCTGTAGGAGGGTTATCTCCCCAAAGCGCTATTCCCCCAAACCCAGGGGCTTCTCACTCGTTCCAAGGGTTCTTGGTGGGCACCTGCTCTGGCAGTAGCTATCAGTAGCCCCGGTGTGTCTGGACAATGGTTCTAAAAGCCGGGCCTGTGGCGTTCAGGTACACATCCAGTAAGGTAAGGGGGCTTGTCATCTCGTTAAGCTCAGGAAACAGACACCCCTCCCAGACCAATCCATCCTGAGGGCAGGAGCCTGTCACTGCCACCACCACTTACCATTCCACCATATGAGGCAACTTCTCTTTGATGGTCCGGTGTGGGTCAATCTCAATCGGGTAATAGTGGTGAAGGAGCATTTTGAGCTGGGACACCCAAATGAAGAGAAAAGCTGTTAGTCCACATGAGGTTTTCCCCAGCAAAGTCCTACAATTTAGGGGGAGAAGAAAATCACCCCGAAGACGCAACCTTGCGTGAGGAAGTGTGGGATCCGCAGAGCTGGTCACCCCTTGCACTCACCCTGAGAGAGCGAGCTCTGAGCATCAGGCACATAAAGAGCTTTTGCTATCACATAACCGGGTCACTAGGATTTTGTTGTTGTTGTTGCTGTTAATTAGCTCAGTCATCAGGCTTTAACCAGTAAGAACTGATTTAATGCCGTGTTCCCCAAAATGTGGTACACCTTCTCCGGCGGCAGGCAAGATAACTCTGAGGGTCACATGGATAAACACTTTTCGTTTTAGTAGTTTTAGATTCAGCTTGACCATTAGAAATGTACATTAGAAGAAGAAAACTAGCACATCAAACTCGTGCTTTCACAAAGCTTTGTTTCTTTTCTAAGTTAATGGCATTTAGATTTTTAAAAGCAGGTCAATTTAAAGAAAATACTTAGTAAAAGTCATACACAGATATGGCAAAAAAAAAAAATCATGAAAGTGGAACTAGCAGACTGTAGTCTGGGACACAGCACGTCAGTGGACCACTCCCTCCCACGGCCAGCATCAGGTGAACCACCTCCCGAGCATCTCTATGAGCTCCTTGCACCAAGGTTTCCTTCCACATGCCAGGACCCTTGACCCTTTTGGGAGGCTGTGTTAGGGATCGTGTCACACAGGGTCAGTCAGTAACAGTGCCCAATAAAAATGGGAATTGACCTGGTAAAGAATCCTAATTTTAATATATGCACGGTCTTGGATATTATGAGATCAATGGAGTCCCTGACCATCGGTCCAAAGGAGGGTTAAATGCAAAGATCACACACGAATAAAGGCAGAAAGTGCCAGAAACGTATTAAGATTCTCAATGTGGGTGTTTTTTTGAGTGTGGTAAATTTTTCTAAAAGTATAGTAGAACTCGACAGAAAAGTATTATTTATTTATTTATTTATTTATTTATTTTGGTGAGGAAGATTGTCTCTGAGCTAACATCTGTGGCCATCTTTCTCTATTTTGTATGTGGGATGCCACCACAGCATGGCTTGACAAATGGTGTGTAGGTCTGCGCCCGAGATCTGATCTCATGAACCCACGGCCACTGAAGTGGAGTGTGCAAACTTAACCGCTAAGCCACTGGGTGGCCCCAGAAGAATATAATTTTTAAAAAAGAAAAAAAAGATTTTGAGCCAGCCCTGATAGCCTAATGGTTAAAGTTTGGTGCTCTCACTGCTTCAGCAGCCAGAGTTCCTTTCCTGATCGTGGAACCACACCACCCGTCTGTCAGTTGCCACGTTGTGGCGGCAGCTCACATAGAAGAACTAGAAGGACTTACAACTAGGATTTACAACCATGCGTGGGGCTTTGAGGAGAAAAAAAAAGAGAAAGACTGGCAACAGATGTTAGCTCAGGGCAAATCTTTCCCTGCAAAAAAAAAAAAAAAAGAAAAGAAAAAAGATTGTATACATAAAATTGCTTTATTTATTTTTTGAGGAGCCCATCAACAGCAAGAATCTTAGTTTTCTCTAGCTTTTTTACACCAGAGAGGGCATCGAAAGCTACTGTCTGATTTGTGGATGCAACTTTCTGGAGGCTGATAAGATCAGGGACGTGAGGAACCACAAAAAGTGACTTGCCAAAGGCAATCAGTGGAGCCAGAACCTACCTTAAGCGAAAAGTGTCATCTCCAGAGAGAGAGGTTTTAGAAATATAAGCGCTACCCAGAATTCACCACCCAGCTCAGTAATGAGTAAGCCTGACAGAGTGTTAGAAGAGCTGACCAATATGACAGACCAACGACACCTAGGACGCAATTCAGTGAATTTCCTAACGAAGTGGAACTAAATGATGTAGTTATTCAGCAGAGAGAGCTCAGCAACCTGCAGAGAAACGCACGATGAGCACGGCTCTGCTCTGGCAAAGAGGCACTGACGGGAAGAACATGGAGCCAAGGAAAACGGACTCCAAGGCTACAGGGTTCCCTTTACAATATTTGCATGCATCTTACAGAAATGGGAGTCATCACACCTTGACGTTAATTCAGAATTTTTTCTTGATACCTGTAGCCTTGCCAAGGAAACGGTATTATCAAGGAAAGGGCATAAGGTAGTGGAAAGAGTTTAGGACAGAATCAGATTTATGGGAAAGCCAAGCTCTGTGCTTTGCCGTGTGACGTTGGGTAAGCTGCTCAACCTCTCCAAGCCTCTGTTTTCTCATCTGTTAAATGGAGACAATAATGGTTCTGTCCGTCTCTCGGAGTTGCGGGAGGGTTAAACAACAAACACGAAGTCTCCTGTTAACTCTATAGCTAGTAGTAAACATAACTCCCATATTCCGACCATCAATCATCTTAAGTCTGGGCCAATAAGGGAAAGCTGCCTCAGTCCATTACGACTAGGTCCATCTGAGCACAACAACAACAGATTTTTAAAAAATTAATCTTCTCAGGTCTCTATCCCGGAATCTTCGGTCCTAACTGAGAAGCATTTGAAGCAGTATGTGAGAGCCGTTCCTGAGCAAGGCAGGGGAGCAACTCACCTCTTTCCGGCACTCCTCGCTGATGATCTTGCTGTCATCCAGAATATCTGCAAAAACATAAGACTCCTTTTACTTGCCCATTAGAAGCCTTCATCTTGTGGAGCCCAACAAAGCAAGCTAGTCTGTTACTCACTGTGAGAAGAAGGGCATCGCTTTCCATTGTATGCGAACCTGCTCAAGGTCATGTCAAAATCAGAAATGACCTAAAATGCAAGAGAGAGATGACGCCTAGACAGGCTCCTTCCTGCCCGGGTGGGGGGGGGTGGGGGGTGACTGGAAGTCAAAACAGGTCAGAGAGGGAAGGAAGAACCAATCCCAGCTAGTACACGTTTAACCGGACGCCCAGCCTCTTCGGGGTGGCGGTGGGGGCTGAACAATCAGGACCCCCTTGACTCTTTCAACTGCACTCATCTCAGTGCCCTGGGTCCTTCCTAAGTGCTTCCACCTTTATGGCCCATCTCCACACCTGCACCTTCTTGGGGAGCGCGCTGACCGCGGCTGGTGTGGAGAAGAAGCCCCGGGGCCTGGTGTGGGGTGCCCTCTAACTAAAGGAAGCAGCATGACAGTATTGAGAATTTGAAATCCAGGTTTTCAGGCAGGTGGGCTCTTCCCCAAGGCAAAACCGGCGAACCAACCCGCATGCCCTCAGGCCGCTGGCCATTTCTAGAGGCTGGGGGCTTGTAGGTGTCCGCAGCAACGCGGGAAGGCTCCATGGGCAGACACCTCCCCAGGCCCCCCCAGAAACGCCCCCCGCCCCAGCCGGCGGCCTCACCAGGGTCAGTACCTGTAAGCGGTCTCCCCCGCCCCTGCGGAGGGCGCCCACGATCTCCTGCACCCGCCCGGGCTGCCGCATCAGGACCGTGGCCTTCATCAGGATGCTCACCTGTCCCGAGACCCGAGAGAACCGATGACCACGGCACCCCGTTGCGCCCAAGGGAGCCCGGGCTCGCTCGGAGCCCTGTGAAGCCGGGCCGGGGGCACCTACTTGCTGGGGTGGAGCGGCGGGGCCGAGGCAACCCGCTGCGCGCCCCAGAGCGTCCCGGGGGTCGGGTCCCGCCCCACGCCGGACGCTTCCTCCCGCCTCACCTCCTCCGCCATGGCGCTCGCCACCGGGTTGGCGGCGCGGGGACAACGACCGCCCCGCGGCCGCACTGCGCAGGCGCCGCCTCCGCCGGGTCCCCCGCCAGCCCGGCGATGCCGGGAAGATGCAGGCGCCGCCTTCAAGGGCTGCGGGGTCCGCTAGGAGACCCTGGTTCAGGGCTCCGTGTTGAGGAGGGTGAGGGTCCCAAGGAGTTGGGGTTACTGGATGCCACTCTTTCTAGAGCAAAAACCTTGGCAAGAGTGGTCACTTCCAGACTTAACAGTTTGCACGACAAAATAGCGAACGGATGGGAGGGGGTGTGAAAGAGCCATAAAGTGAGTTCTGATAACATCCTGAAGGTGCTTCCTTAACTGCACCCACTCCTCATCCCAGAAGAAAATGAGTGGCTAACTCTCAGTCCCGCGGGCAGGAAGGCCCTGGACAGCAGGGCCGGAATCAAATCTAATGAGCTTTCCTCTTGCCTTCTGCCTCCTCTGACTTGCTTTCCCTGAACTCAGTGTCTGGGGGCCAAGTGTGGAGAAGAAGACAGATGAATGCTGCAGAGATACGGAACTGGGCGACTGAAGTGGCCAACAGGAATCTGAGTTCATAAGAACTGACATGTGGTGTTGGTGGTCACAGTCCTGTTCCAGGTTCAAGGACACAGAAGGCGGTGTGGCGTGGTCTTCAGCCTGAGTGGTGTGGTGGGGGAGGGGAGAAGGAAGGAGGACAGGGACAGGAGAGAGTTCCAGAACCTGAGAACACAATCCCGAGAGTGATCTCACTGCGGGCCCAGGATTCTGGAACTTGGGCTGCCTGATGGGCCCTATATGAAAGATGTAGTAGGGAAAAGGAGCGACAGCTGGCTAAAGGGGCCCCCCCACAACCCTCCCCCATCACCCTAGGAGAGCAGCCTCTCTCCGCTGGTCCCAGGGTGCCATGGAGATGGAGAGCGCAGCGGCCTCCACACGTTTCCACCAGCCTCACATGGAGAGGAAGATGAGTGCAATGACCTGTGAGATCTTCAACGAGCTTAGGCTAGAGGGCAAGCTCTGCGACGTGGTCATCAAGGTCAATGGCTTTGAATTCAATGCCCACAAGAACATCCTCTGTAGCTGCAGTTCCTACTTTAGGTATAACAGGGTTGCTGAACTAAGCCAAAGGGGGAATTTGGCTCATTTTGAGATGTTTTGGTTCATTTCATCTTTCCCACCCCACCATCTTAAGTTTAGGGACACTGTCAAAGCTCTGGCTCCTGTCGCTTGGCTCCTTTGTCTTCTGAAGAGGCCGAGCTAGGGCCAGAGCCTCTTCTTTCTAGTTTTCAACCAACTGTTGGTGGGCCTGCTGCTTTTTTTCTTTGATTCTCACCCAAACCAACCTTTGGGAAGGTTGGACACCCGTACTGGATTTCCTACTTAAACCTAGATGACAGTGCCACTTCAGCCACCTCTTATGTCCCTATCCCGGTAGAGACTACAGGCATACCTCGTTTTGTTGCGCTTCGCAAATAGTGAGATTTTTACAAGACCCTCCACCAGCAAAAAAGATTACAACCCGCTGAAGGCTCAGATGACGGTTAGCAATTTTTAACAATAAAGCATTTTTAAATTAAGGTATGTACATTGTTTTTTTAGAGATAATGCTATTGCACACTTAACGGACTACAGTATGGTGTAAACATAACTTTTATATGCATTGGGAAACCAAAAATTTGTGTCTCACTTTATTGCAATATTTGCTTTATTGTGGTGGTCTGGAACCGAACCCACTATATCTCCGAGGTATGCCTGCATCTCAAACGGGGTGATAAATTAACAAGGACTGAGGGGATGCGAAGGGGGATGAGGAGAAAGAACCAAGAAAATATTTATCAGATGAAAAAGGGAGTTTGGGCCAAAACCATTGTAACCCAGGAAGTGGAAGAGGGATTTTTGTTCATGAGCTGAAAATGTTTGAATGATCCGTTCCAGTGAAGATATGATGAACGCATCCCACCTGTGGCTAAAAATTCTCATTCATCTAGACCTATAGCAGAGTCTACAAAAAGACCAGACAGTGACTATTTTAAGCTTTGCAGGCCATACTGTGTCTGCTGCCACTCCTCCACTCTGCCTCTGTAGTGGGAAAGCAGCTGTAGACGAGGCTGAAGGGCTTGTCTGCGTTCCTATACATTTATTCATGGACACTGAAATGCGAATTTATTATAACTACCAGGTGTAACAAAATCTTTTGATTTTTCCACCATTAAAAAATGTAAAAATGTTCTTAGTTCATGGGCAGTACAAAAACAAGAGACAGGCCAAATCTGGCCCAGAGGCTGTCTGTGCAAATCTCTGCTCCAGGGAAGAATTTGATCTCTAAGCCTATATTCCCTTAAACTTCCTAGAAAAAGGAAGCAAAATATATTAGGGTAGGGACTTCCGTCTTGTTCAATATCTAGAAAAGTACTTAGCTACATAAGGGCAGCCCAATAAATAGCTGTGGAATTGTAGTCACTCATTCTTTCAAAGATTATTTATTGAGTGCCTCTTCTGTGATAGGCACTATCCTGGGTACTGGAAATAAAACAATGAATAAAGAGATAAAAATTCCTGTTCTCATGAAGCTTACCTTCTAGTAGGAGGAGTAGGCATTAAGTAAATAAAATACATATCATAAGTGCTAGGGGAAAAAAGAAGATAGAGAACACTGGGTGGCAATTTTAAATAGGATTATCACTTTGCTGACAAAGTGACATTTGAGCAAAGACGTCAAGGGAATGAGGGAGTGAGAAATATGGAAGTATGGGGGAGCCTTCCAGGCAGAGAGGGAACAGCAAGTTCAAAGGACCAAAGATGGAAGCACCTCTGGTGTAGTCAAGGAAGAAAGCCTGGAGGGGCTGGAATGGAATGAGAGGGAAGGGGGAAGACGGGAGGAAGTATGGTCAGAGGGGTATTACTGGTCCAGATTTCAGAGGACTTTTGTAGCCCCTGGTAAGGACTCTGTATTTTACTGTAAGAAGGGAAGTCAGTGGAGGGTTTTGAGCGACAGATGAATACAAACTCATAAGGTGGCTGCGATAAGACTATAAACTCTGGAGGTGTCAAGGGCAGAAGCAGGAAGATCAGTTAGGAAGTTACTCCCAATAATCTGGGCAAGACATGGTTGTGGCTTGGACCAAGGAGATAGCAAGAAAAGAGGTGAGAAGTGATCCGATTCTGGATAGGTGTTGACTGAATAATACTTATTTAAAAAGTGTACTGCTCAAGTTTAATTTCCTTAAGCAAGGTAGAATTTGGTGGGCAATGTGTTGGGACAGAAGAGACCTGGGTCTTACTCCCAGCTCTCGATCTCGATCCCTCCATCCACAAAATGGGAAAAGGACCTAGTTATCCTGAGGATGATGAGAGTGACCGAAGTCAAGGTTCTTGGAAAGATTCTCTTGCTCAGTGTATAAAGTACAGTCTGCCCTCCCCCTCCCCACGCCAGTTTATTTCCAACATACTCGTTGTGCACTCCTTGGAAAATGTCCAAACTCTGCTCAAGAAGAGGTGGGGAAGAACAGGGGAAACTGGAGAGAAATGTTGCAGTGGCTGCTAGTTTCTTTCTTTTTTTCCAGAGCTTTGTTTACAAGTGGCTGGAACAACACTGAAAAGAAGGTATACAACATTCCTGGAATTTCCCCCGACATGATGAAGCTCATTATTGAATACGCGTACACCCGGACCGTCCCTATCACCCCGGACAATGTGGAGAAGCTGCTGGCTGCTGCAGACCAGTTTAACATCATGGGTATTGTCAGGGGGTGCTGTGAGTTCCTCAAGTCGGAGCTGTGTTTGGATAATTGTATCGGCATCTGCAAGTTCACAGACTACTACTACTGCCCCGAGCTGAGGCAGAAGGCCTACATGTTCATATTGCACAACTTCGAGGAGATGGTGAAAGTCTCAGCAGAGTTTTTAGAGCTCTCAGTCACTGAACTTAAGGATATCATTGAGAAAGATGAGCTCAACGTCAAACAAGAAGATGCTGTATTTGAGGCAATTTTAAAATGGATCTCTCATGACCCCCAAAATAGGAAGCAGCATATTTCAGTTTTGCTTCCCAAGGTCAAGTTTAGTTGTTTTTTGTGGGATGCTTAATCGCTCACTTTTGATTCATTTATCCCAGAGGGATTGTCCTAAGAGCCATATTCAGATGTCTGAGAGTCCAGGGCTGTATTTACACATACTTACACAGAAGGCATCTGCTACTATTCTCTGGAACTTTGCAGTTTTCTTTGCCCTTGCATTGCTAGTTCCTTCTACCCCAGTGACAGCCTTTGACCAAAATTCTCCCTAGTAGTGGGAGGAAAGGGCAAGGTCTTCAAAAAAATTCTAAAGGTCTTTCTTTCCTATTTTCCATTTTGTGAGTCTCCCTAAACCCAAGATAGAAGTTGGACTAGAAACAAAACCACGAGTATTGCACTTGATTGTAGCCATTTGGTGCCAATTCATGTTATTTTACATAGAGAGATACAGATACTCAATTACTGAACAATTACCACAGCTCCTTCTGGTCTAATAGTACATCCAATGGCCAAGGGATGGGCTAGCTCTGTGACCACTCGAGGTACCTTCAATCTAGCTCATTCTCAGCCTCCAAATGTATACCACCTCCAAAAAACAAATATTTAAACTGTGAGTTTTAAATTTCAAAAACAAAACAAAATATAACCCTACTACAATTCAAAGGCAGACTATAAAACAGGCGGTTTGGGATATGGGTTTTCCAGGCGCCCTCAACTTCATCTGAATGACTCTGTATTTCCTTTTTAGGTTCGCCTGGCCCTAATGCATGCTGAGTACTTCATGAACAATGTTAAGATGAATGACTATGTCAAAGACAGCGAGGAATGCAAGCCAGTCATCATTAATGCCCTAAAGGCCATGTATGACCTAAACATGAATGGACCCTCTAATTCTGACTTCACCAACCCACTCACCAGGCCCCGCCTGCCCTATGCCATCCTATTTGCAATTGGTGGCTGGAGTGGTGGGAGCCCCACCAATGCCATTGAGGCATATGATGCTCGGGCAGACAGATGGGTGAATGTCACTTGTGAGGAAGAGAGTCCCCGTGCCTACCACGGGGCAGCCTATTTGAAAGGCTACGTTTATATCATTGGGGGGTTCGATAGCGTAGACTATTTCAATAGTGTTAAGCGTTTTGACCCAGTCAAGAAAACTTGGCACCAGGTGGCCCCGATGCACTCCAGACGTTGCTATGTCAGTGTGACAGTCCTCAGCAATTTTATTTATGCCATGGGAGGATTTGATGGCTACGTGCGTCTCAACACTGCTGAACGTTACGAGCCAGAGACCAATCAGTGGACACTCATTGCCCCCATGCACGAACAGAGGAGTGATGCCAGTGCCACTACACTCTATGGAAAGGTAAGAACGGGGCGGTGGGGGCAGTGGAAGCAAATATGCCCAGAAATAATGCTCTTCTTCGTTTTCTGGGGTGGATGGAAAACAGAAGTGGCAGTACTCACTGTGCAGTACTAACGCCTTCCTGAAAAGACTAAACGGCCCTTTGTAACTGTCTTTTCTTATTTTACTTAGTAAAAAGCAACGTGGAACAAAGAAACTCAGATTGTACAGGCTGGCATCAGAAGTGTCCCCCCACCGCTATATACATACCCTTTCTTTCTACTCCACAGAGGTAACAATTTTAACAATCTTGGAACTCTCTTTACACACAGGTCTACATATGTGGTGGGTTTAACGGAAACGAATGCCTGTTCACAGCAGAAGTGTACAACACTGAGAGCAATCAGTGGACAGTCATAGCACCCATGAGGAGCAGGAGGAGTGGAATAGGCGTAATTGCTTACGGAGAACACGTATATGCAGTGAGTTTATCTTGTACCACCACAAAAACCATACCCTTAGATTTTCAGCAGCAAATGGGTTTACACTACCATTGGGAAGCAGTTCAAACTTTTTTCCCCATAGAAGATAGTGGAAAAGGGATGTATGAAATCACTGGTCCCCTCGAAGAGGGCCTCCTGGTGCACAGAAGCAATGGCTAACAGCCAACCGTGTTTCCTTTGCCGTCTGCAGGTAGGCGGCTTTGATGGAGCCAATCGCCTTAGGAGCGCAGAAGCCTACAGCCCAGTGGCTAATACCTGGCGCACGATCCCCACTATGTTTAATCCTCGTAGCAATTTTGGCATCGAGGTGGTAGATGACCTCTTGTTTGTGGTGGGTGGCTTTAATGGCTTTACCACCACCTTTAATGTTGAGTGCTATGACGAAAAGACCGACGAGTGGTACGATGCTCACGACATGAGTATATACCGCAGTGCTCTGAGCTGCTGCGTGGTACCAGGGCTGGCCAATGTTGGGGAATATGCAGCTAGACGGGACAACTTCACAGGATTAGCACTGCGAGATGAAGTCAAGTACTCTGCTTCAACAAGCACCCTACCTGTATGAGCCTCTTCATTTAGCTAATAAAAAGTCTAAGCAATAAGAATTAATTCTTTTTTAAAATAAATGCAGTGTTTAAACCTGTAAGAGTACTGGAAAATGTTCAACTTAAGGGAGCCAAGGATTGGATGAATGAGGGAGTAAAAAGGAAGAAGGCAATTATATCTGACAGTGCAAATAAAAAGGAAAAATCACACAGTACAAACCAGCTCTAAAGAAATACGTTTATTTAAAACTTACACTGAGACAAGTAGTAGCTTTAACACAGAACAAGATAGCTTTAGGAACACAAAACAAGCTATTTTACAATGTAATGTCTCAAAGTGTCCTAAATTCTACATCTCCTCTGACTTCATAGGAGAGTCGAGATTTCACTTTCAGTGGAGTGGGGGCTCGGATAACGCCAGCCAAAAACTCACTGGGTATCAGCTCCAACTAATAATTTATCTTACAGATAACTCGGCGAGCCCTAGTACGTGGATCATAAGATCTTTAGACATCTAGCAAGCACTACTTCTCACGGGTGCGTTATGCAGGAGGATTAAGTTAACAAGTGCTCTACTGTATGTGCTTCAGTACGACATTCGTAGTAATGGTCATATAGAGTAAGACAAAAGCCCTAACAAAGATAATCGAGAGAGCAGTTATTCCGCTCCCCAGTTAAACTCCTTGAAGCAATATGACTACGACATCATGTTATTGTTATTGTATTGCATCACTCCACTGTGAGCTCTTTTGTTTCCAATCACCAGAACATGTTAGAATATAAGCATTATAACGAAAACAAAAATGGACTATTCTCAAGAATGTCACAAACCGGAGTGATGAACTGTGCCAAAACGTCTGACAGTCAAAAAAGGAAACTGAATGGTTTCTTAAATATTCTGCAGTTAATCAGCCATCTATAAGCACCCTACTTTTCTAGTGTAGGCAGAGAACTTGCCTCACACTTCTGTATACTTTCAAAAGACACAAAAGGTGGCCAATATACCCTTTTTATTTAAGCTTAATTTGAGGAAGTACAAAAAAAGTCCCTTTATTTATGCTTGATTAGGCCAAGTAACTAAAATATACAATTTAGCTTACCTAGCTATAGTATAGTGTTCATATTAGAGTTATGAAGCAGAGAATGAAGTATTTAAACATACAACATGCTACACTAGTCAAGAAACAGAGAGGGGAAAAAGTGTGCCCTGGAAACTGCCTTACCAGCAGCCCGAAGAGTTTAAAGTACAAAAGCACACAAGTGTTCCATAAACACTATCTTTCCAGCTTCAAACTTCTGTTCTATATTTTAAAAGTTAGTATTTTTACATTTTTTGGTCCCAGAAATACTATACGACACAAAGTGATCAAAACAAAACTGATGTCAATGAATTTTGAGATGTTTTTAGCAAAATATTTTTGAATTGGCACAGCAAAAGCAAAGTTGGATATCAAGATACACAAGACTAATCATGCAAACACCGCAAGTGAGACTTACACAGTGAGCTCATGACTGACATTCTCCAGAGACACTGATGTTTACTATAAACCGTGTGGGGTAGGTATAGTTAAAGGATATCCACTCTAAGATATAAGCAGCCTCACAAAAGGTTATGTGCAGTTATTTTACTTTTTGGTATTATCAATTCCTCTCTTTTCCTTCCACAAAACAAAAACAAAACCAACAAAAAGGTTTGCTTGAATACACATTAAGCTGTCTTTTTAAAGCTGTATTTTTAACTGCTTAGATTACCAAACACAATCTCTAAGTTGTCATCAGAAAGGAAATTTCTTTCCTAAAGAGCCATCTTAGGCTGGTTATCATAATCAGAAACTTTCCAAATACTCTGGGAAGTTACTTCCAGTTCAGAATTTCAGAATGTCAGCCTTGAACAGATTTAAGCAAATCTGGTTTCTTTCTTTATTAACAAGTTAGTTAGGATATTTCAGAAACACAAGTTATTGATGTGAAATCACACATGTGAACTCCAATATGAAAATTAGAAATTCAGTAGTCAGGAAAACCTGCACACGTCATCATGCAAGGAAGGACTTACCCCTTCTTTTCAGCCATGGCCTAGGCTGCCTGCTGAGTCAAAAAACAACAGTTTCAATCAAGTTTTCAAAACCAGATTATACCTAAATCTTATGAGTCATAATTTCTGCCACATGATGTGAAAAAAAGACAAGCCTACAAATAAATTGGTAATGATTGTCTCAGAAGACAACTCTGAGATACAAAACAACCCGAAACCTAACATCACGCCCTTGTGGAGAGAAACTGGTACCCTAGGGAGCTGCTAAATTATCACCACCACCAAGAAAAGGGAGTCTGCACAGAGAAACGAGGACTGTACGCAGTGGGTTTTTCTGTCTTACTTGCATAAACCTCTCACAACTAAGAATTAGCACTTCTCAGAACCCAATGGCTGTTATTAAAATAACTAAAAGCAAATGGAAATTGAGAAAATGGTAGAGGTGGGGTAGGATATATATCCTCACATAGAAATATAACTTGCAGTTTCCCACCCCCACCCCAGGCTAAATTAAATTGTTTTAAAGCAGATTTTCAACACATTTTACTGAAAAACTTTGTCCCAGTCAGGAATACTAAGTTAGAAATTTCAGGAAAGTTCTTAGCATAGAGTCCAAGGGTTAAACATTAATAGTCTTACAGCAAATTGAGAGCCAAAAATTCTGGTTGTGCTTTTTTTTTTTTGATGTCTGACACAACTAATAGGAAGGTAAACTATAATGGACTAGGAAAAAAAATAACTGCACTTGGAATTCAACTTCTAGAATGGCATACCGGAATGTCTAAGAAGGTAGAAACATTCTGAAAGAAACAAGAAAAATAGACTGGCCGCACATTGCAAACCGTTAGAGCAGGAGTCTGTTCTGTTAACTGAATGCTAAGAGTCAACCTGAATGCTAATGTGTATAAAGCTTGGGAATACGTAAGAGAATCAGAAGGATGCATAAGAATAAATAAACACTAACTACAGAAATATATTTTTAAGAGCCATAATTATGCACCCAAATTTGGTACTCTAGACTCAGGCAAAATTCCAAAGAAAGTCTAGGGCAACTAGATAAAACATTGTAACAATCAGGGCTGAGAAGTAAGAAGGCTTCTCTTTAGCAACATTTCTCTAAATTATGTCCTTTTCATTTTGAAAAAAGTTTCTTTTAGAAAGGAATGATGATTCTATACAATACGCATTAGAGCAAAATTTAAAATTGAAGGCATTCAGTGTCGATTGTCATAGGCATTATTTATACTCATTAACTTATACTCAAGTAAGCCTGCAACTCCCGAAAAAAGTGTTTTTAAATTTTTTAATGCCTTTGATTTCTTAGGCTACACTAATAATACTTTTCTTCTTAGAGAAACAAATTTCACATATATAACTTCCTCTGTATTCAATCAGCTAAAGATCAATACTTTTGCCAGCGACATCATCTTGGAGTGATAGCTTGAAGTCTCTCACACAGTTGCAAAAGAAATGAAAATATTTAAAAATGCATGAGCCAATCACAAATTTCTCATCAGTCATCTCTTCTAGAAATAAAAATAGCATTTCTAGATAAACACATACAACAAAATATCAATGCAAACATTCTGAAATCTTGATGAAATATTGTGCTTTTTCCTTCAAATTTCAGTCTCACTATTGCACATACCTCCTGCGGATGAGGGCTCAGTGCATAAATTCTGATCTTGCCAAAACCAACCATTCAGGAAAAAATGAAAAGGAATATCAAAGTAAATGTGCAAATAAAATTGGTGCTTAAAGCATGTTCAAAACATAAGTCCCTAAAGACAAAGGAGTTAAAACTTGTTGGCAGAAAGACAGCCAAGTAACTACACCTGGTTTTTCCACTTGCCTTTAATAAGATCTTATTTAGCTAGCATACACACACAAACCAAAGTCAGAAAAACACCGCAAGTAACAAAAATTGCCACATATTGAATTGAGTTTCCCATTCTTCAGTTTTTACCTCTATTTCCTTTATATGGGGCAATAATTAGTTCAGGTAGAAAATAAGTTATCAACATACTTTTTCAAGTAACAGTCTGGGCATCTTCACCCTCACGAAACAGGTACGTATAACTGTTTTCAGCTGCGCGTATTAGAGAACCTAGCATTCGATCTGAGAGCTTGGCACTCGTCGCATGTTTAGGGCGTGCCGATGTATTTCTTGCATCTGTCTGATCCGGTCCTTCTGCCACATTAAGTTCTGAGGCATAGGATATCTCTGTGTGCCATGCAAGTACCGGTAGGGGATTCTCACGTGGCAAGCAGTGGCTCTACAACGGGGCTGCGGCATGGGAGGCAGAAGCATCCACCTCTTTCTTTCAGCGCAATATCGGTAGGCTTCTTTCCGATACTGTTTGTCAATATCATCACTGTTTTTCCAGCCTCCGATAATGAAAACGTCATCTTTGTAATAGCAAATAGCTGCTCCTTCAATGCTTAGGACTTCTGGGGGTAAGCTTTCAAGGATCTCATCAGAAACCTGGCTGGCGATTTTTCTTACCGCCTCTTCATTTTCTAAAGAATAACTCTTGGGACAGCACGATGCTGTCTGATAAAAGTTTGAATTGACCACAGACATTTGGAAAAAACAGTAATTGTCAATAAGTGGCAAAGATTCCACATCTTGCCACTGTCGAGTCTCTGTATCATAGCAAGTAATTACAGCCTTTAATCCATCTTCCGTGTCCCGGTCCACAGGGGTTCGGGCAGCAATGTACACAAACCGGTCTTCAATGGCTAGTGCTTTGACATCTCGAAGAATCTTTGGTGCCGATTCCAAGTTGTGCCATTTATCAATCTCGGGATTATAAACGGTGACATCCTTAAAGCCAGGACTAAAGTTGCCATGTCCTCCAATGCTGTAGAGCTTCCCTTTGACTTCTGTTAGCCCAAAAGAATGCTTCCTTGTCATCAGACTACAAACATGTTCCCACGTATTCAAATTTGGGTTATACTTTTCCACAGTCTTAGCAAATCCTGGTTCCATTGATCCAGCAACATACACGTAGGATTCTGTTACTGCAACAGCATGTCCATCAAGGTGATTATGAATATGGGGCAGGTTTACCCATCTGTCCTCATCGACGAAATATCCCACACATTCACTTAAATAGTCCCCTCCTTCTGACACCCCTCCAATAACCATGATCACGTCCATGTTTTGCCCATAACGAGGTAATAAGGAGACGTGAGAAGCAGGATGCTGGTATGTGCCAGACTGTATGTTCTCAGCTCTCAGAGCATGCCTCTCCACTGCATCGGCCACTAACTTGACGCAAACTTCATTACTGGCCACCAGCCTCTCTGGCTTGACATGCCGAGTAAGGTAAGTAGGTTTCATCTGGGACAACCTGAGCAATTTAAAAAGTTCTTCGAAGTATCTCTCTCTCTCTTCAGCATTTCTCTGAACCCACTTCAAAACTGTTTCAAAGAGAACCTCTTCAGAATCAACCGTAATTTCCAAGTCTGACAGCCAGTCTCGAATGAGATGGAAAGGTAAAGTATAAAATTCCTCATCCTGAATTACTTTGTGGAAATTTCTCCGGATCATATCGGCAGCTTTCAGAGCAAGCTGGCTCAGGGTATACATGTGAGCTAAGCTGTGAATGGCCACACAATTAGACAGGTGAAGTTTTTTCTTGAGAAATTCTCCACAAAATTCTTTTAAACGAATTAATAGGAACCTAAAACCAAAAGAAAGAGAAAAGATTAATTTTCAAATGTGCATATTTTATGTGGGTGCATTTTGAGAGCATCTGAATTATACAAATTGAAATGGTAAGCTTTACCTCACTCGATGCACAGCATCTGAAGAAAAGCAAACGCTCTCAAATTGAGTGTGTTTAAAGGCATATATAAAATCTTTATAGATATTTTAAATTATTTTATATATAGTTTATGCATAATCACATATTACACATAATATATATAACACACACACAATGGCGTTCTTAATTATTTAAGGTTTTCCAGAACATATCCTTTACTAAAGTACAACAGTCCCATACTTTATTTTCACAAATCCCAGTCCGAACTTGTCCATGCCGTCCTACCCCAACCCCATGCCAGGCACCAGCCTCTTCTCAGCGAAGGGACTCTACTAAGCGTGGACTCCATGGCACAGGAACTGTGGCTCCTGGGACGCTCGGGGACTCAAACGTCAGAAGGAGCAGCAGTGGGGGCTTTATGTCAGAGGCTTTAACCTCCTCTGCACCAGCTTTCTCCCTGGGCAGCCGGGGACGGGGGAAGGGCTGGTCCTTGGAGGCTGTGGCCTAAGTCAGTTCCCCTTAAGTAGGGTGGCAAGGCAAACTTACACATCTGAAGAAGCCAGGAAATAAAACGACAACAAGAAAAAACATGTGCAGGACAGTTCAGGTTGAAAGAGAGAAGAAGGGGGTTTGGCATGTGGCTGACTAGAAGTTGTCTGCCGACCTCAATTCATTTAAAGTTAAAACAAAACACCACAAGAGTTTCAGCCAAATCCATAACTCTGGCAGAATTCGGCCAGGGTGGCCAATTAGAGACCACTGCTTTAAAAAGAGAAGTCCCCAGAACTGAGAACCGTAAACAATATAAGGATGACTTCATCAGTGCGGGCCTCTCCCATTTCAGTAACCATTTGTTGTTATAGTTGTTGTGCTTAGTGTATAAAGATCAATGAGACAGGTTCCTTTCACCCTCTTCGGGGAACACAGCATCTTAGAGATAAAACAAAGAAAAGGGGGAGTGGTAAGAGCTCTAGTGGCTCTCAGACATGTGTGGGTGCCAGAGTCACTGGATTCCCAGGCTGCCCCCACCCCCACCCAGAGGTCCTCTTTTTGGCAGGCACTCCAGGTAATTCTGACACACATTCCCTTAGACAGTGTTTGGAAACACTGCTCTATGAAAACAATAGCTATCACATCTAGGTATTTGCACGTGATGGGCATCGCACTGGGCGCTCCCTATGACTTCCTTACGTTGTAAGTGCCCTGCAAGGTGGGTGGCAGGGAGAGGGATCCTGCCTCAGAAGTGATGGAGAGATTTGATGTGATGGTTGCAGGGCACTTAGAAGAACACCTAAAAGTGCTGGGCAGCTGACAGATGGAGAGCAGTTAGAGTTTTACGTAAATTGCCTGGGGTGTTCTCTCCTCTCCTCGCCTGCAACTCTCCAATAAAGCAGGGACAAATCTAAAAACTCAAGCTCACAGGATGGAGGCCAGCACAGCTTGCGTAAGCACAATGACCCTTCTTCATCCAGTTACATTCAATAAACCTCCCTCTCTCAGCTCTACGCCCGCCCGGCCCCACACCACCCTCTTACAGGTGACCCAGCCTCATGCTTTGAGAAAACAGAAGCAATCAGGCAGAAACTTCATCTTCCCACCACCCAACATGCCTGCAGCTGTACCCTACACTCTGCCTTCCCCGTCCAACTTGTCCATTTTGTTGCTGTTGAAGAAGAGTCGCCCTGAGATAACATCTGTTGCCAATCTTCCTCTTTTTGTATGTGAGCCGCTGCTACCACAGCATGGCCACTGGTGAGTGGTGTAGGTCGGGGCCCAGGAACCAAACCTGGGTTCGGTTCCCTGGTTCCCCGGCCGCTGAAGCGGGGTGCACCGACCTTAACCACTAGGCCACCAAGGCTGGCCCCAGGTTTTCCATTTTTAACATAGATGGATTCTATCGCCTTCTTGGCTTCAAGGACTTTTGCTCCTGCAAATATTCCTCTGCTCCTGTAACATCAATTTCCCTTCCACCGATTCATTTTTTACCAGCACACAAACATGCTCTATATAATCTTAGCAGGGGAGAGGAAGACAGACCTCGCTTGAGTCCTCCCCAAACATCTCCATGTGTATCATTTTTCTGATGCTCTTTATAGCAAGATAACTTAAATGGCTCTTGTCAATGTGCCATCAAAGACCTCTATTATCACCAAATCCAAAGATCACTTACGGTTGACAGAGTTGACATGATTGGCGACGCCCTCCCTGACACCCGTTCTTTCTAGGCTTCCATGGGATCAGTCTCCTCTTTAACATTCTGGAGAACCCCAGGGCTCAGTCCTGCCCCTGCTCTTCTCGAGCTACCCTCTCTTCCTAAGTAACTTCATCCATCTCATGGCTTTAATTACCATCCCTAGGTTAATTTCCTCCCCATCTCTAGCTCCCAATGCTCTTATACCCAACTGCCTATTCAGACATCTCCTGGACCAAAACCAAACTCCTAAGCTTCCTCCCAAGCTTGCTTTCCTGCAGTTTTCCACATCTTAGTAAGTAACAACTCCATCTAACTGCTTGGGTCAAAAAACTAGCAGTCTTTTCCCTTATGCCTTACAGCAAATCCATCTCCTCTACCTTCAAAATATATCTAGAATTGGAGTACTTCTTATCACCTTTACGTCTCCCTCCTCAGCCCAAGCCTCCAGGACCATTGCAACAATCTCCTAAACTAGTCTCTGCTTCTGCCCTGCAGCCCCTTCCCCACTGCTCCGTCCTTTTTCCAACACAGCACAATTCTTCAAATCCGATTACACCATTCCTCTGCCCCAAACCTTTCCATCTCCTTCAGATCAAGGGCTCAAGTCCTTCCTCAGGCCTACCAGACCCGATGCCACCTGGATCCATCCCCATTACGACCCTGAGGCCCCTCCTTCTCCCCTCACCCTGCATCCCTTTGATGTAGCCACACTGAATTCCTGTTATTCTCTAACATCCAGACAAGCTCCACCTCAGGGCCTTTACACCAGGGTCCCCTGACCAAAACACTCTTTACCTCGCCTCCTTCAGTTCTTTGCAAAATGTCTTCTTGATGAGGCCTTCTCTATCCATCCAATTTTAAAAAGTTTCTCTCCACCAGCACTTTCTATATGCCCCACCATGCTTTATTTTTCATCATAGCTATAACAATCATCCAACACGCTACCCATTTCACTTATTTATTGTCCATCTACCAACAAAAATACAATGAGAAAAGGGATTTTGGTCTGTTTTGTTCACCAGTGAATCCCCAGCTCCTTAGAACCCAGTGTCTGATCTGATGCATAATAGGTACTCAATAAGTGTTTGTTAAAATGACACAGCCATAACATAATACTGCCAAAACAGACTCCTCCCCATCTCCATAAATGGCATTCACCCGCCTCCTAACCAGGCTCTGAAGCATCCATTCCTGCCCCCTACAATCCATTTTCCACAGTAGCCGAATCATCTTTTAAAATATTTAAGTCAGATAATTTCTTTACCCAGCTTCCCACCACCCAGTAAAATCCAACTCCTTATTTCAACGCATTTCACACACCTTCTCCCCTTCGCCCTACTGGATTTCTCTTTTAGTTCTTCTCTAAGCCAAGCTGAATCCTGCCTGAGGGCCGTTGCACTATCTGCCTGGAATGTTCGTTCCCTATCTTTGCACGGCCAGTTCTTCCTTGCCGTTTAGAGGTCGGTTTAAATGTCATCTCCTCAGAAACCTCTTTCCTCTACCCAATCACTATCTTTCCATCCCGTTTCAATGTCAACACAGCACTTATTACACGCAGGCTTTCTTTTCGACTGTCTTTGTCCCTCCACCTGGGATCTGAGCTCCCTCAGAGCAGGGCGCCTTCGCGGGACTGCCCGGGGGCGTCCTCAATGCGCGGCACAGCGGCTGCTCCACAGCACCCGGTGGGCGCTCAGTTAAGTCTCCAGTGAAGGCAGTTTTTCAGGGCTCACTCGAGCCCACCCGTGGGCACTGCTCTCCCCGCCTTCTGCGCTCTCCCTGGAGCATCCGCATCTCCGCCTCCCGGCGCCGCGGCCCCCGCTCCCCGCCTACCTGTCGGCCAACTCCAGCACCTCGTGCACACTGCCCGTGCTGACGCGGATGCGCCCGGTGTACATGTACTCGATCACGGCTTCCACCGTGTCGGGTTCAGGCCCGGGCTCGGAGCTCCACTTGCGCATCTCCACCCGGCCCGAGCGGGACTCGGAGAACTGGCCCGAGAGCAGGGGCGTGAAGTACTCAGTGGCGGCGGCCAGCACCGAGCGATGCGCCCGGAACTCACGGCCGCCGGCACCGCCGAAGCACAAGGTAATGTCGCAGAAGAGGCCCTGGCGCCGCTGCTCGTTCTGCCTCCACGACAGCTCCGAGCAGTGAGAGCTGCACTCGAAATCCTCAGCCTCTGGGCCCGGGTCGCCCCCGCTCGCCTCCATTGCAGACAAGCCGGGCCCAGGCCCGAAGTCCACCGTGCCGCTGCCTCTGACTTCGGCAGCCAGCCCCGCCGAGCCGGCGGCGGCCGTCTCCATGCTCTCCATCTCCAAAACCTGCAGAGATGCGGCCGCCGCTGCCGCCGCCGCAGCCGCCACCGCCGCCGCCGCCATCTTGACGCCGCCGCGCCCGAGCGCCGCAGCCTCGGAACGATCCGGCCGTTCTGGTGCGACACAGAGGGATTCTGGGAATAAATAGTGGGCGCGGGGCGGAGCCGGCGGCCCCGGGTCTGCGCACGCGCCGCCGCGCCCGGCCCACCTTGGAAAAGGCTCGGTCGTACTGCTGGCCAGTTGTGATTGCGCCCCCCGACGCCTCCCGCTAGGTGTCAGTGGAAGGATGGCTTGTTTCCTTCCCCTTAGTGGGTGGCATGCTCTTCGCGGTCGCCTGGTAAAGCAAAAGCCACCTTAGGCCATCACCCATTGTTGGTGTCTTGTATGGCAACATAGGATCTTTAAAGATTTACAATGGCTTTGGAGTAAAATTTTAAAAAGAAAAAAAAAAGACTTGAGACCGAGCCCCAGCTACGAGGATGAGGGTGATCAAGTTACTTATCATCTCTGAACGAATTTATCTTCTGAAAACGGGTATATTATCTGCGTTGGAAGATCGCTGTGAGGATTAAATGAGATGATGTTTGTCAAGTGTTTTGCATAGCGCTTGGTGCATAGTTACTGTTCCCTATATACTTGTTAAGATGACTAAATCCACTTTTGGGTTTTGAGCAAGGAAGTGGCTCAGTTAGATCTGTTTTGAAAAATATCACTGGTGGCTGCGTGGAAAATGGACTGTAAGGGTACAAGGTAGAACTAGGGGCAGAGTTAGCAGACCAGATAGGGACTTGGCGCCCAGATAGAGAAGTAGAGGGAAAGATGACTTCGGTGCCTTTGGTTTGAACATCCTGGTGGGCAGGGCTTTGGTTCCTGCTCACGGGGAAAGGGGAGGTGCAAATTTAGGGGAGAAGATAGAATGATTTCTGTTTTTTTGAAGATAGTGTTTTGATTTCTTTTTTTAAGAAGTGGATAAACATTTTAAAAACTACATGTAGTAAAACTATTAGAAAGTACAGTTCAAAGGAATGCAGATGAAAGGATATAGATGACATGAGACAGCAGTATGTCTTCACTGTTACTATATAGTTTATTTAAACCAAACTATGATAATATAGAGAAGAGACTGAGGTTGGCAGCTGCCCAGAATCTTTGTGGATTACAGATGCAAACTGGCTGGAGCAGAGTCCTTAGACCCATATTTCAGTAACAGACAAATCAGTTGCATAAATACAGAGAACGTAAGACACAAGACATTTCACAGCTTTTTCTTTTGTGTTTCCATTTTAAAATATGTATGTTACAACTTTACATTTTAAATTACTAATCCACATATTTTGTGACAATGGCTAAGGATGCAATGGTCCCATCCATCCCACTGACATAGCAGACTTGGGTCTGCAACATGGAACATTTCAGCAGGATACCAAACAAATCTTTAACATATAACATACAAACATCCTAAAAAAAATAAGATTAATACAATGCTCTTCATGTTATATGGGGAGGAAGAGAGAATGGAAAAACAAGACATTAGGGGTGCTTTAAATGTATAGTATCTTGAGGTCTTACAAGTTTCATTCTCTTCCTCCAAGGGAAGAAAAAAATTTAACTAAAGGAAAAAAGAAAGCAACATCATAACACCCTACAATGCGGAAAAACACTACCCTGACGTGCTTAGATACTTCCAGATAATAAATACAGCAGGGAGCAGAGCAAATGTCACAAGTATTGGCTTGGTTTTTATTTCTATGTGTATAAAAAAAAACCCCACAAAAAACATGAAGCTTCTTTGTGTGGAATGAACAGTGTTAGCCTGTGGATGTTGGTCCTCAGTTGCCTGTACATTGGTGGCTATTTACATCCAGGCTTATCCTATAGCAAACTCCAGGGCCAGCCATCTGAGCACTATTTCCAGGGGGAGGAGTTCTTGTCTTCACTTTACTGCAGGAGGATTCCTGTCTCAGTTACATGCTCATGTGTTCCGGAAGAACATATGAAATATCATCCCACGGGTGACGATACAGCCCCTGCTTCAGCCTCTTCTGATCAAGATAGTGTCCTAAAATGGAGCAAGTGCATCCTTTTGTTAAGAGTTGGTGAGTTTATTAAAGTTTGGTGAAGGAGAGAAGACAAAGAAGGGAAATCTTCCTGATGCAAAGGAATGGGGAAGTAAATCCAGATCCATTCCATAGGCAGCTGCCAGCCTTGGTAAAAGGAAACTGTTGAATTTGTTTTCTCAGGCTAGCAACTGAAGTCATTTCCAAAAACAAAGGGACAAAGATAAAGATAAGGGGGAAGTTAAAGGAAGGAAGGAAGGATTAGGAACAATGGTTAAGACAACGTGACATCTCTTTTGTAGAAACTCAACCACATGGGTAGTGGTACAGCTAAACCAAAGGGGTAAAAAAAAACCCCAAAAAACTCTTAAAACAACAACAATAACAACAACTCACCAATGAAGCCCATGCTCCTCCCCAGCACAAAGATGCCGTTGAGGGCTCCAATGTCAATATACTCATCAGCTTCTTCCCTGCAACACACCATCGACTTGTAGTTTTAAAATGGCTCACGCGACGGCCCTCCTGCCCACAGACAGTCTGACTTCCACCCGGGAACGAGAAGTTGGCTCTCTTTGGTTTCAAAGGAGAAAAAAGGGGTGTACCCAGTGGTGGGAGAAAAGGCAGTTTTCATTTTCTTCTTTCTGCCTCTCCCTATTTTCTAAATCCTCTATAATGAGCATGCAGGGCTTTTAGAGTTTGGAAGAAATAACAACAAAGTCAATCAATGTTCTGAAGAAGAAGAGGGTCGCAAAGCTCACCGAGTGAAGGACCCACAGTTTCTAAGCATGTCTACAAATGCGACTCCGATGAGGCCGTCTACATTCAGGATAAGATTTGGTTTCTGGGAAGGCAAAAAATTCAAGGCATTAACATGATTTGTCACTTCTTCCTTGTCATTTCCCACTATTACTACTACTATGATTACCACCAATTCTAACCACCATTTAAAAACCTCCCACCAAAACAACCCGGTTGATTAGGAGAGACCGTGTCTTACTCGCCTGGTTGACACTTCATATATGTCTGTTGAACTTAGTTATGCAACTGAAATAAAATTTACCAGAAAACCAGGTTTGATTTTAGCTGCACAATTAGAACGTAACCTGGCTTTCATTTTCCCCAAGAAATTCACCCAAAACTGATTCGGGAACTAGGGACATTTTCTCCTTTACCTTCGAGGTGGTGATCTTCTCTACTTCCAGCGCGTAGTCGAGCAGGGGGGTGGCAGGGAAGTGCTGTCTGACGTGGTCTTTGAGGATCTGCACTCGCATGTCTGGGTTGTTGATCTGGAAAGTGACCCACAGTTCCCAAGGAACCAACTCTAACACTGCTGTTAAGGGGTGTGTTCATGGTCGTGTCGCAGGTGGACACTACTGTACGTAATGTATCCGGGAGGTGTGTCTCAGGGACCTGAGCCACGTGCATGATTCCATGTGGCACAGATTATGACGCTGCTGTGGGGCTCAAGGTTTCTGAAGTCCTCTCATATCTCATTTGAGCCTCAGAACAACCTTTGTAGGTTCTCCCTTTTACGTTACAAGCAAGGAACTGAGACGTGGAGACGTTCCGTGAGTTAGCTGTGGGTCCTATGGTGCTAAGCAGCAGGGGGCTGGGGCTCACCCACTCTCCAACCAGAAGTCTTAGGGTCTAGCAGTAGCCATGCTGCCCACCAACTCAGTAGTCAAGCTGAGCTGTAACAAAGTTCTCAGTGTTTTTTTTCCTTCCTCAAAGCCCCAGTGCACAGTTATATATTCTAGTGGTAAGTCCTTCTAGTTCTTCCACATGAGCCACTGCCACAGCATGGCTACTGACAGACGGGTAGTATGGTTCTGTGACTGGGAACTGAACCTGGAGCGCCAAAGCAGTGAGAGCACCAAACTTTAACCGCCAGGCCATCAGGGCTGGCTCAAGCTCTCAGTTTTTAACTAAGCAAGCACATGGTGGCAGTGGGGCAGCAAAGCACCCCTGACATTTCAGGAAAAACTCTGGACCTGCATTGAATGGCAACGAACCATGTAAGGAAACCCACAGGAAGCAATAATCTGTCAGTGGGGGAGTGAGATGGTTTAAACACACGCCGAATCCCAATGCCACAGAGACCTCCCTTAGCAAAGAGACACGCTAGGTCACAACGGACTCCAGAAAGGAGGGAGCCCAAAAGACTACGTGTGGCAGTGCAGGGCTGACGCTATCTCAGAAAGATGCCCTGCGCTGTGTGTGCACTGTCTGCTCTCGAGCTGGGGACGGCTGAGCAGAGTTCAGCAAAGCCAGGATGAAACGTCCCCCAGAACTAACCATGTGCCCTGGTTCTAATGCAGTCCTTACTCATCAAGCAGACTCTGGAGGCCTACCCTGAGCTGGCCAGGCACTTGGATGCCTGGACGGGGGTGTCTCAGATCACATGCCTGGCCCTCTTCTATTAATGTGAGTCATACATCCTGCCTGGATCAGCAGAATGACTGACTGAATGAGGTTTCTGGAGCAACAGAACCAAGGACATCGAGGCTAAGGGACCTAGAAGGAGCTGTCCCTGTAAGGCCCTGAACAGCTGTACCTCTTCTCTTTCCCTTTGATTTCTAAACACAACTCATTCCCAGGACACACAGGGACTCCGTGCACTATGGGGGACTCTATTAGCCATTTAAAATATTCACCACGCCCCCACACTTTTCCCAATCAAGCTGACCCTGATATTATTGCTCTTCCTGCCCCAGTGATGGCATGCTTAACCATGTGACTTGCTGTGACCAATGAAATGTGAGCGAAAGTGAGCCATGCAACTTCCAAGCAGAAGCCGTCAGAGCTTTCATGGGGTTCTGCCATGGCTGTTGTCCTTCTGACATAAGGCAGCACACCCTGGATAGGGGCTGCTCCTTCAGCAGAAATGATGGAGAACAGAGCTGCAGCCAACCCACAGTGGATGTAGGGTGAATAAGAACCAAACCTTTGCTGTTGTAAGCCACTGAGATTTCTGGAGTAGTCTTACTGTAGCACACAACATCATCTAGCCTAAGGTGACCGATTTGTCCCTTTAACCCTGACCTTTGTCCTTTATCCTATAAGGTTCATTGGGCAGAAGCTAAGGTTACCAAATTGCCAGCTCATCATATTTTCACACCACAATTCAACAAGATAAAAACTGTTTAAGGGCAAGCTGTATTATCATGGAAAAAACAGCTGCTTTATATTTGGCATCTGTCAACACATCCAAACTTTTGCATGTTGGGACTCAAGAGCCTGGGTATTCCCAGCTAAGTCAATGCTCTCTCCTCACCATCTACCCTGTAGATCCAGTCCCGTAAGGGAGCAACAACTTACCGATTTCACTCGGTGACCGATGCCCATGATCAGTTTTCCTTCCTTCTTCATCTTGTTCACAAACTCCATGGGGATAATGCCACTGTCAAAGGCTTTGCTGAACATCTTGGCTGCGGCATCCAGGGCACCCCCGAACCGGTCCCCCTGAAGGAGAAGCAAGCCCATGTTACCCTGAGCTGTAAGAGTCTCCTTCAGCTTCACAGACCCACCTGGCAGGCCCTGAAGAGCCCCCAGCAATGGGGTTTTACACTCAGGGGTTCCTTGCAGGACCCTGCTGCAACCAAGTGGCATGATGCCAAAGCCCAGTGTCCCCGCTGTCCACCTCCCAGGATAACAGTACTCACAATGGTGAGCAGCCCCGAGGTGAGGCTGGAGACCAGGTCCTTCCCAGCCCGAGCACAGATGATGGTGTTGTGAGCCCCAGACACGGCTGGCCCATGATCAGCCGTCACCATCAGGCACATCTCAATGAACTGGCAGGAGTACTTGGGCAACCTGGAGGAGGGTGGGCAAAGGCGAGCTGCTGAACAGGAGGTTCACTGACAAGGCCATGCTTCTACTTTCTCCCATCTGTCCAGATAAGTCACTCAAAGTCAAGAAGGGCAGCATCTCCCAATCCAGGTCTAACACCCTCATATGACTCCAAGGCAAAAACCTCCTGATTCTGGAGCAGCTCTGGACTTTGCTAAAATTAAATTCTGCTTTAAAATAAGAGTTAGAAACCAGGGTTTGAAATCTCTTCTTTAGGCAGCAGTTTTCAGCATGAGTTGCTGCAAGAGGATTGGACCTCTATTTGTGGCTACCCTTTAGGTACCAGACAGAGAGGAAGTGAGGTGCCTGTCCCTTCCACAATGTAGGAGGCCCCAGGCATGGTCAGCCTCCCAACTGATAATTAAGAATAAAATCTGGAAGTGGTGCACCTACAACACGACTGACGAACAATAATGTACAACTGAAATTCACAAGATTGTAAACTATCATAATCTCAATAAAAATTAAAAAAAAAAAAGAATAAAGTTTGGAGATGTGGGGACACAAAAGCAGAGTGAAACCTGCTCAGGTGTTACAGCCCATGAGCTCTTCCCAGGAAGGGCCCCAGACAGGACTGAGACCCACCTCTCTGCAGGTGAGGGCAGGACACAAAGCAAGATTTCAACCTGGCCTCTGCCCAGTGCCACCCCAAGCCAGGGCTCTGTGAATCATGTACTCGCTGGCCCCCCTGCCCAGCTGTTGGTCCTAGGGGAGGGGTAAGCTTGGGAATTGAAAAAAAACCAGTTTTTTCTCACATTCAGGCTGATGAGACCCAAATTTGCAAAGGACACAGTACGATCAAGGTACTTTATGCCTGTTCAGCAACTCCACCAGGCCTGCACTCTCTGAGCTACCAGCTCCATCCACATCTCCCTGCTGACCCCTACCTTTCTCCCCAGAGGCCTGCATTTAAACTGTTCCATTTCTTTAAAAGTTCCCAGGGGAAAGGGGCTGATTCAGGATGTCTGATGAGGTCATTGCTTTCTACTTCTCTTGGCTGAGTCTGGCCTTGCTGTCTTGGGAAGACTTGGGAACAGCCTGTCTCTGTTCCCTCTGGCCTTTCAACTGATCTGAGGCCATAAAGACTGACCTTGGACATATTCCCCAAGGCTGCCCACCCCAACTCCCTTGTCAGGAGAAAATCATTAACTCCAACTTGCAGGGCCCTACTATCTTCTGCCCTCCAGGCCTCACCTTCTCTGGAACCAGAGGAGGCCGAGGACCCCACCGATGCCCATCTCTTCCTTGAAGACCTCAGTGATGGGCATGCCCGCGTAGATGAGCTCCTGGCCTCGCTCGTCACAGATGCTGGTCATGAACGAGGCAGGTTTGCGGATCAAGCCCAGCTCCTGAGTAGAGGTGGGGACAGACAGAAGCAGTGCTATGGTGACCACAAAGATGTTTCCAGGCCTATCCCACTGTGCTCTCAGAACCAGTGTCACAAGGAATGTCTTAAATTCTGGCAGCCAACCAACAACTCTCAGACAAACACCTCCCAAGAAAGAGGCACAAAAGCCCTTTTCTTCGATGATTTCAGGCGTAGAAAATGGGAGCACCATGCCCACGGCACTGGCTCAGCCTCAGCACCATTTCTGTTCAGTACTGAGCATTTGCGGGGCCAGGCAGTGCGCTAAACCACTGACATCCATCAGCTCATTTTAACCTCACAAAGGAGACTGATCCCTCGTGTTACAGCAGAGGAAACGAGACTCAGAGAGGCTCAGTCACCAGCCCAAGGCCACCTGGCTAAGAAACGGAAGAATGAATCCAAAGGGAGAATCTTAAGACACTCCACATCTGGCTGCCAACCCCACACCAAAATGTAATGAGGCCCATGGCTGTGGACATGGGGGCTCCCCCACTTTCCCCAGGCGAGGGGACCGAGCTCCTGAATTTCCTGTTTCCAGAGTTGGGGCACATGGGGGTATGTATCATCGGCCAACTCTGTCTAAGCCTATTTCTTCAATTATCCCCTCTGAATCTTATAACTAAAAAATACTTTTTTTTTTTTTTGGAAGATTGGCCCTGAGCTAACATCTGTGCCCACCTTCCTCTATTTTCTATGTGGGATGCCTACCACAGCGTGGCTTGATGAGCTGTGCATAGGTCTGCATCCAGGATCTGAACCAGTGAACCCTGGGTCGCCAAAGAGGAACACACAAACTTAACCGCTGCACCACTGGGCCGGCCCCAAAATATACTTTTAAATTAGATTTTAATTACAAAAGTAACATGAACAAATACACTCTCCTCTTTAAAAATCTATAAGAGAAGAGATAAAGTTATGTTGCCTTTGACCTCCACTCCATCTTGGTTTCCTGCCTTAGTGTTTGTTAGTTGAGTGGACACCTTTCTGGACCTTTCTTTTTCTACTTTTATTTACATACATCCATAGACACAGGGAGAACATACAACACTGTTCAGTGTGCATATCATAACAGATATACTGTCCCATAATACGCTGTTTACTCAGTGAATGTGGGCTCACTCCATAAATGTTGGCACATAGACAGATCTATTCATTCCTTTTAACCGCTGTATAGCATCCCACCACATGACAATACTACAAGTTAGCCATTCCTCCACTGATAACCGTCAACTAGAAAAATATGCTTCAATGTGTTTCTTTGTGTGTACGTGCATTTCTCTGAAGTAGCTTTCTAGACATGGAATTGCTGGGCCATGAGGTTTGAGCACTTTTAAATTTGACTGATGTGACCCAGCTGCCTTTGAGACAGGCTGTGCCAATTTCTACACCCATCAACCACGAGTGAGCACAGCAGCTTCCTCACATCCATACAAGTAGCATATCAAAGAATGTTTTTATTTTTGCTGACCTGATGGAGAAAATTGGTATCAAAGCTTTTACTCTGGTTCCATTTATAACGAGTGAGACTGAGCATCTTTTCATGTTGACAGTCTATTTCTTACCCATTTTTCTAATGGGTTGTGGGTCTTTTTAAAACTGATTTCTAAGAGTTCTTGTAGATTAAGAAAATGAGCTCTTCATCTATGCCGTTCAGACAAGTAGGCAGAGTAGACTCTGCTTTACCCCTGAAATCCGTTAGCGAGTGCAGACAACTCTAGGGCACAACTTCTGGCCTGGCCCGGTTCCCAGGTCAGGCCACACAGCTGTGAGAGATCCATGCTGTGCCTCGCCCTCCTCGGCCTTGTATCGGACCTACTGACCCACTGGTCAGAGGGGCCACCTTGCAAGCCCTGGCACACAAGGAAGGGGTGGGATCCAAGAGTCTGTCACGCAGTTCCTCTGAGGCCCTTGGGGAAGCCTCCGTCAGGGCTGGGATCTGGAGCCGAGAGCTGGGGCTGTGTGGTTGCTCTGAGTAGTAGGGCCTGCCTGGTTTCTAGGGGTTCCAGCCAAATCAACTCAAAACTCCCCTCCTTAGCCCCCAGACCTCCCCTGCCCACACTCGGGGACACACACGGCACCTACCCTGGCCCAGGAGTAGTCCATCGGCACAGTCGGGGGCGGCACCTCCTGAGCAGGGACAATGACCCCTTTGGCCACAAGATCCTCGTACACAGACCTGGGAGATGGGGGAGGGGCAGGAGAAAAGACATCCACGTGGATTTTATCCTTCTGGGCTCTTCTAAGCCATCCCAAGAACGCTCCTCCATCCAACCCAAACACTTCAGGTTTCTTCAGCTCTGTCCCCAGTCCTGTCAGAGGCTTATTCTCACTAGTGGGATTCCTGAGAACTAAATGAAGACAGGTTATGGCCAAGACCCCCCCACCCCGCTTCTCTGAACTAGGCTTTGCAGAAAGCCGAACCTGGAGGCCAGGCAAGGACAAAGTGGAGGAATGGGAAGAGACAACAGGAGATCCAGTCACTTCAACAATCACTCACAGGTGACCCTTTCTAAACGTTTCTATGCTCGTCTCTCGTTTGTGGCCAGGCAAGCAGGTAAGCTCAGAAACTGAACGTGTTTTGACACCAGCCTAACAGCCTGTAACTATGCTTCTAGAAACAAAAAACAAAACAAAAGCCAAAGAGAAAGAAAGGATTTTGGACCATCGTACAGCTGCGCCAGACTCCCGAGAGGGAGGAGGAATCTCGACACACCCGTGTCGGCGAGGCTGCTGTCCTCAGGAGGGACAGAGTAAGGGAGGAGGAGGCTGGGTCCTCCCCAGGGTCCACTTACTGGATGATCTCTCCAAGCTCATCGAAGCTCCGGGGCACAAACACTCCTGCCTCCTTCAAAGCCTGGTTCTTGGCTACTGCAGTTTCAGATGCCTGATTGGCACAAGCTCCGGCATGGCCAAACTGCACCTGGAGGGTGAAGGAGAGCACTTTACAGGACTTGTTAGCCCCCGGGACAAAGGCTCCTGGGACATGTCGGCACTGGCTATGGGCTGTACCCTGCTAAACGTTCTACATGCCCCAGTTCATTCAAGCCTCAAGCAGATTCACTCAATAGGTACAATGGATGACTCTCATTTACGGATGAGGAAACTGAGGCACTGAGCAGTTCAGGAGCTTACTCAGGGTCACACAGCTGGTGTACTGGAGCCAGGACACAATGTCTGACAGCCCAACTCCACAAAACGTTCATTCGGCCTCCCCCGGGTCAGTGGTCAGGGGATAGAGAATCGGGGTTGGTTTTGAGTAATCTGTGAGAAGGGAAGTTACAACCTGCCAACTTTAGGCTGAGCTGAGCTCACCGGCATGATCTGAATGTCCCACACATACTTTTTATAAAGTATGTACCAATATTTAAAAAACAAACAAACAGAAGATTTCATGTAAAGAAACAAATTCCCAGCTTCTCTTAAAAAGCCAGATTTTGCACCAGTAGGCCTGCACTCCCACACAGCAACAACCACCTGCAGCCGTTAGCAACTGCCCCCTTCCACCTGAGCGTGCACTGAGGTAAAATACCAATCCAGTGGAATGTGGGGCTTGACTGGCTATGGGAAGTGAGCGAGAGAGAAGAGAAAACCAATCAGAAGAGCTAAGTGTCAAGTGTCTTTGATCAAGCAAGGGGGAAAAGGAATTCACCTAATGAAACATCTGGGGCCCTGACCTACGGTGGGGTGTGGTGGGGCATCATAATGATACCAACCTGTTTAAATAACACTCACTACGTCCAGGCACTTTTCTAAGAGCTTTACTCATTTAATCTTTCAGTAGCTCTGCCTGTCCCCTATAAAAAAATGAAATGGAAGCAGAGAGGGGTAAAGTAACTTGCCCAAGGCCACACAGGGTAGTATGCAGCAGCATTTGAACCTAGGGAATTTGACCTCTGTGCTCTCAATCACCATATATAACAAAAGGGGCCTTACGTGTTGAAAAGGTTAGGAACCGCTGCTATGTTTAACAACACTTGAAAACTCATGCCTCACAGTGGGTTCCCAATGCAGTCTCTGTAGGACATAATCGGGTGGATGGGGTGGGAAGAAGAAGAGATTCTGCACTCGAATAACCTGAGATAACACTCGGTTCAAGGAAGTCAAACAAGTGTAACTCCGAGATTTCGCAAAACTAAAAGCAAAAATTTTAAAAGGGAAATAGATTATACTGCATGTTCATAATGCCTAGAAGTTCTCTTGTTTTCCTGTTTGTTCGGTTTGGGTTTTTCTGTTTTGTTTTGAGAACATTGCTAGAGGACCAGTGTTTTGTGGAACACACTTCTGAAAAATGCCACCTTACCGATACTCCCTTGTCTCTACTCCCATCCCCCAGTTCTTCATTCATTTTCCCCAGGAGCTGTCTCAGGTGGCCAATGAGTAGAGATTTAGTTGTGTACCTATCATATCTCCTCCAGAGGGCAGAAAGTCCTGCAAGGTCATGTGACCTGTTCAGAATTCAGAAATCACCCATTAGCTGAGGAGTTACCATACTATTTGCATTTGTATCTAAGTATGCTTAAAATTTCATAAAGGAAGTTTTAAAAACTAATTAGAAAACAAAAACAGGGGCTGGCACAGTGGCGCAGCTGTTAAGTTCACACGCTCTGCTTCAGTGGCCCAGGCTTTGCTGGTTCAAATCCCAGGTGCGGACCTACACACCATTCATCGAGCCACGCTAAGGCAGGTGTCCCACATATAAAGTAGAGGAAGATGGGCACAGATGTTAGCTCAGGGCCAATCTTCCTCAGCAAAAAGAAGAGGCTTGGTGGTGGATGTTAGCTCAGGGCTAATCTTCCTCAAAAAACAAAACAAAAACACCTCTTGAGGACCTGCCCAACCCATGGGACAATCATGAGCACTCAGCCAGAAACAGAAGAGCAAGGTCGTTGCCCTCTTGGAGGTGATGTCCTCAGCGTGGTGGGGTGGGGAGGGCGAGGGCTGAGAAGGCACAGTTAGTTAAGAGAAACAATGGAGGGGGAGGAAGGAATTATTTTTGGCTGTCGGGGTAGAGGGGAAAGCAGTCAAGAAGAAAGAGAATCAGGAACAGCTTCATGGAATAAGTGGATTGAAGAATGGAAATGAAAAGTTGCCAAGACCTGTATGTGCTAGACCTTTACAATTACTTCCTTATTTAAGCCACACAACAACCCCATATCATCCCATTTTACAGCCCAGGAAACTGAGGTAGAGAGAAGCTATGTGACTTGCCCTGGTCACACAGGATCACCAAGAGCTGATTCTCAAGCCTGTAAAAGCAGAGCTCATCTCTAAAGGATGGGCAGGACCCCATGACCCAGCCCCCCTCCCCTTTCACCTACTAGGAAAAAAAATATACACACATATACACAGTTAACACTTACCAAAATGGATCATAATATAAGCATTTACTAGACCCCACCCTTTCTTAGATTTAATATACCTTAAACTCTTAATATACTGACATATCAAGATCCACCTCATTCTTCTCCTGCCTGCCTGGTTTTCTGTTACACGGCTGTGCCAGGGTGACAGTCCCCTCCTGACCGGCATTTAGGTTGTTTCCATTTTTGGCCATTACAACATTACAGTGAGGATCCTTGCACATATACTCTGAAATATTTTGTATGCATACCCATAGAGTAAATCTGTACAAATGGAACTGCTGGTTTGGAGAGGTGTGTTTTACAACTGGACAAATATTGCCACTTAGAGGTGGGCAGGAAGCTGCAGGGGAAAGGGAAGCCTCCTAGGGAGAAAGAGCAGTGTGACGAGGCTCACTGGTAGGAAGAACTGAGGGTTTAAGTGCAGGGATTGTCGTCGTTGCAGGAAGCCTTGAAGGCCAAGTTTTCCCTTCATAAATACACAGCACGAGGACAAGGCCTTCCACTCAGGGCCTGCTCAGCTACTGATGAACTGACTGGCGACAAGTGGTGGTTTCCTCGGTTTTCAAGGCAGAGGCTTCTCTAAGCCAGAGCACAGGGGCCAAAGTCTGGCTTACCAGACCCAGGTGGAGAGTGTGTGTATCTCCCATCTCTTACGTGCTGTACTTAGAATCTGCTGGCAGGCACTTCCACTGACGTCATATCACGTTAACACATCGAGAACAAAGCTCCCCTCCTTCTCCCCACACAGAACTTCTCACATGCCCCTCCCAGCTCTGTGCCTGGGGTGTGTCCTCTCCCCGCTCGGCCTCTTCACTCAGCAAACTCCTTCTCACCCCTTAAGACGCAGTTCAAGCATCACCCTCTCAGTGACGCCTCAACTCCTCCAGACAGTGGTTGCTCCCTACTCCGAGTAGGGGCTCAGGGCCTTGATCTAGCCTTCATCTGCTGATTAATTTGTCTCCTCCAACTCAATTTCAGCTCCTAGAGAGCAGGGCCCCAGCCGGACCTTGTAACAACGATGCAAGTAACCAACATTTGTTGGAGGAACTAGCTGATAATATTAAGATGACCACACGGTTCACGTCAAATGCCCCTCTTGGCTTCTCAACCCCCGCCCAGGAGTGACCCGTCCCGGCGTACCTCGGAGGAGAACATGGTGGCACAGGTCCCGATGCACCAGCAGACCACCGGCTTGGTGATGCGGCCCTCCTGGATGCCCCGGCAGATCTTATACTCCTCAGTGCCCCCTATCTGCCGAGGAACAGGGACCGAGGAAGCCCACAGGTTAGTGGGGCCCACGCTGAGTGCTCCAAGAGCAGCAGTGCAGCAGCAAGGCCTGTCCCACATCGGGAGGGGCCAGAGTCAACAAGGGTCCTGAGTTACAACCTGGTTATAAACCAAGGGGACGTGGCTCTAGCAAATAATAGCCCGGGAGATTGAGATCAGATGGAAGGAAGACATGGGTATTCCAGGGGAGTCCCTGGGACCCCCTTTCCTGATCTCACAATTATTGAGGACTAGACCTGATCAGAGGCACAAGCAAGGGATGGGGTTATAGGACTCTCCCAAGTTTAAAAAAATGCACTTTTTACTCCAGCCAACTATGCACTGCCCGCCAGGCAGACCATGGCTAGCCAGTGCAAAGCTCCTCCTTTACTGGCACTAAATGTCCTGTGGCACTGGGAGGCACAATTCCTTTTTCAGAAACAAACAGAGCAGTGTTAACAGTGACAACCTCTAGGCCCCAGAGTCTAGGCGGTGTGATTACCAGGGACAGTCATTTTAAGTTATATACAACTAAAGTCCATGAATTTTTTAAAAAACTGAGGTCATACATTACTTTTGCAATCAGAAAAAAAAATTTTTTTTAAATAACTCACCTCTCCAAGAACCACAATCATTTTGACTCCTGGAGTGTCCTGGTAACGTAACACATGATCCATAAATGTCGAGCCGGGGTACCTGGGGAGAGCAGGGGGGCATATGGGATCAGGAGGAGATGTTGGGGTGTGTATACAGGTGTGGGAAGCACGCTTGTACGAGGAACACTGTGGGGTCTTCTTGGTGTGGATGCCCAGGGAGGGTCCAGAGATGCCTTAGGGATAACGGGGGGCGAGGAGGAGGCAGTAAATGGCGCACAAGGGAAGAGAAGGGTAGGGAGGGAAGAGGAGTCAGTAAGCCCAGAGAGGCTCGCTTGGAGTAAGAGGTCCTGGAGAGTGCATGTCCACAAATACTTTTTAAAAGGGAACCTCACACCTCTCCTCTTGAATATGGGTTGGATTTCATGCTTAGCTTCTAATGAACAAAATGTGGCACAAATGATCCTGTGATATTGACTTCCAAGGTGGGGTTATGAAAACAACGCTTCTTTCTGGCACTCTCTCTGTATTGCTCACTCTGGGGGAAGCCAGCTGCTGAGTCCTTAGGACTCCAAGCAGCCTGTAGAGAAGCCCAGAGAAGAACCCTTGCCAGCCACGTGGAGCAGCCTCTTCCAGCTGAGTACGGCCCTGCTGACGGCTGACTGCAACCCCGAGGGTAGATATTTACTGTCATTTGAAGCTTTGTTGTTGTTTTTTTTTACACAGCAATAGATAATTAATACAATGTGCAAACTATGTTTTAGGAGGGCAGGCTATTGCTAGAAGGTCCATATATAGGTCTGTATATATATATATTTTTTCCTACTGTCACATGAGTCTTTTTGTCTGCAAAAAGATTATTTAAGGCCATGCAAGCTTCTCTGCAGATCTTCATGTGCTTTTGATATGCTCAAGAGAAGTGGAATTAATGACCGACCACGCCTACATGAAGCCTCCATAAAAACCCCTCAGGTACGGGGGTTGGAGATCTTCGGGCGAGTGAACACACCAAGGTGCTGGGAGGGTAGTGTGCCCAGAGAAGGCATGGAAGCTCCCGGCACTGCCCGCCTCACCTGCCTTGTGCATCTCTTCCATCTGGCTGTTCCTGAGTTGTATCCTTTTATAGTAAACTGGTAAGCGAGTAAGCAAACTTTCCCTGAGTTCTGTGAGCCATTCTAGCAAAGGATCAAACCCGAGGGGGGTGGGGGGCGGGTCATGGAAATCACCGATTTATAACCAGTCGGTCAGAAGTACCAGAGGCCCAGACTGGTGACTGGCATCTGAAGCAGGGGCTAGGGAGGCAGCCTTGTGAGCCTCAGCCCTTAACCTGGAGGAACTGATGCTGGTCCAGGTGGATAGTGTCAGAGCTGAACTGAGTTCGAGGACACGATTTGGTGTCTGCAGAGAACTGGAAAACGGCTTCATGTGGGAAAACTGCCTCCACATTTGGTGGCCAGAAATGTGAGTGTGCTGGCAGTAGAGAGTAAAGGAATAGAGCTTTTCCTTTCCCTATTACTAACTACACTAACACTTAGTGAGTACATACTAAGTGCCAGGCCCTGTGTTAGCCGCTTTGTATACATGACCTCATTTAATCCTCCCAACAACCCCATGAGGTGGGTGGGATTATTTTACCCATTTGATATGTGCAAATGATGGAGGTCTAGGGAGAGTAAGTCACCTGCCCAGGATGCACCCCTGGGTAAACAGGGAAACTCAGATTTCAACTCCTTTGGTCCCATCTCAGAACTGGTCCCGCTAACCACTGCACTCTGCTGCCTCCCTATGGCCACACCTCAGACAACAAACAGAATTACCCCCAAACCCCAAACACCTTTTAAAAGCATCTTTCCCTTTTAGCTAAGGGCCAATCTTCCTCACCAAAAAACCATACCTTAAAAAACAAAACATCTTTCCCTATATTTTCTGATTTTAGGCTCATGTCAATCCTGAGACAAAAGGAGAATTGCCCCACTTTATGGACTTCAGCAACATTCCCATGCGCTTGAAACCCAGCAGCAGCAAGCAGAGATTAGAGGACTCAGGGCCCTGTCTCCCAGCCTGCCACACTCGGTGTGGCCCCCTAGCTGATCACCTGTCCCCGCCAATGGCCACGCCCTCATAGACACCATCTGTGGTCCGAGAGATGATATTGTTGAGCTCGTTGGACATGCCCCCAGAACGCGAGACGTAGGCCACGCTGCCAGGGCGGTACAGCTTGGAGGCCAGGATGTTGTCCAGCATCCCACCTGTATTCCCAATCTTAAAGCACCCGGGCTTGATGCCTCCAACCTGCAGGGGCAGAAACAGCAGTCAGGGAGGAAGAGTGAGCTCCTGACTGACCACAGAATTCAGGGGAATCACAGAGCCCGGTGGGACCTGCCCAGCCCACGCCGGCCAGGCTGGGGAGAAAATGAACCAAGAAAGCTAATAGCTGCATTGGGTTTCTTGCTTAGGAAGAATCTCGTCTCCCCCGAGAGACATTACACAGGAAAAAGAGAGCCTTATTTGTAAAACACAGCTTACTGTTGCAGATTCAGATATGTGTACTCGGGGGTAAGGAGCCTCCTTTGCTCTAAAAGGGCGACAACTCCCAGGAAAGGCGTGTAACACAGGTGTGCACCTCTGCTCAAAACCAGGCCCTGCCTCTGAGATGAAGGGTCCCCTGGTTAGTTCAGAAATCGTAGCTTCACACAAATTTTTAATGCAACAACTGAATAGAAACACACAACAAAAAAGTATTCAGAGTGATTTCTTCTTACATGAAGACCTTTGGGTAAAAAAAGCCTCCAGGTGGATTTTCCTTTGGTTTCTAGTCAGAGGAAGAATGGAAGACTACACTGTGGTTATATGAGGGGGGACAAACACTTAAAACTCAAATTCTTCTCATCAGCCGCTTGGAACCATGAAGGTGGTAAGGACTGAGTGGAGAACCCTTTAAAAAATTAACTGGAAATGGACAGATTGACTTTCAGCAGGTACTCTCAATCTTTTTAACCTAGGAGGGAGACAGAGGAGTCAACAAGGGGGCTTCCTGAGGACCCAGACTTTATGAGAGAGCCTTAACGTAAAAGGCTTTCCGGAAGGCACGCTCACAGTGGCAGGTCCAATGATGGTCACGCCCCTCTGGTCCGCCTTCTTGATCAGCTTCCTCGTGAGGGCCTCAGGGATGCCTTCGGCTATGATGGCGATGGTCCGGATCTAAAGGATGACAGCAGTCCTTCCCCGTTAACTTTTTTCGCTTCAGGTGGGCAACAGGCAGCAACCATTCAAGAACCCACCCCCACCCCCTTCCCGGCTCTAAGGACAAAGTACTGCTAACGATAAGCACCCCCTTCTCCCCACAGGCCTCTGTTTCTATCCCGATCATGCCAACCCTCTCCCAAAAAGAGAGGCATGGACACCTGAAACCGATCTCCGTTGGTTAACACCGTGGTGATGCGGTGACCAATCAGGAGCCAATGTTCCGAAAACTTGCTACATACAGTCAAAGCTGCTATATTCTCTCCCATCCAAAAACTCATGAGACTCAGACCCACCTGTTCGCCCTCTGTCCTGGTGCCCGCTCACAAAGCATCTATCTACGGCTTTCTGCACTGTGCCCTCTGAGTGTCTGACTCTACATCCCCACAGGACCAGGCCAGTATATGACAGAAACAAGCTGCTTCCACACTCAGACCAGGGAGTGGGCTGGGGGAGGAAGCCAGAGCAGGTGGGGATGGAACAGAAAGATCAGGAACCATCTCTGACTCTACACCAGGGGCCAGCAAACTTTTTCTAGGAAGGGCCAGATAGTATTTCAGGTTTGTGGGTCATGTGGTCTCTGTGACAACGACTGAACTTTGTCTTTGTAGCATGAAAGCAGCCATGGACAATCTGTAAATGAATGAGCACGGCTGTGTCCCAATAAGACTTTATTTACAAAAACAGGCAGAGGGCCAGGTTTGGTCTTTGGGCTGTGGTCTGCCAACCTCTGCTCTAGACTAAAAAAGCATCTCATTTTCAGCAGGTACACTTTTGTTTTTGCTTCATTTAGATGCCAAACAAGTTTATGTTTGCAGTCATAAACCAAACTAAGCCAGGCTGGGATCAGACAATAAGTTTGAACAGAAGAATCAGTATCTTAATCCATAAGGGCTCTTAGGAATTATTAAGAAAAAAGACAAGGAGAGGAGGCCAAGTCACAGAATACAAATGGCCAATAAATGTTTTTAAAAGCTCATCTTAGTTAGTAATCTAAGGGATGCAAATTATACAGAATGCCTATCATTTTGTCAAATCTGTTTTTAAAATCCAAACACTCAGCGTTGGGAAGGGTCCAGGGAAATGGGCATTCTCTCACTACTGATGGGCGTTTGCGTCCATACGACTTTTCTGGAGGGCACCTGGGCAAGATGGAGCAAAGCCTTGCAAATCTGCACATTCTGACGCAGCAGTCTGACTTCCAGACGTTTATGCTGGAGAAGTTATTAAGGATAGATGCAAATGTTAATCCAAGATACTCAGCACAAGACTTGAAAAAGCAAAAGTGATGTCGCCAATAAATACTTATTGACGTAGAAAGAGTAACTGAAGAAAATGGATCAGAAAATGGTTATATATGATATTATTCCATTTGTTCCAATCCAGGAAAAGGTGTGGAGAAGGATGCACTGAAACGTCGGCAGCCACGTTTCTGGGAAACGGGACTTGAGGTCTTTATACTTTTCATTTTACTTACCAGTATTTAAATTTCCTACAATAAATATGTAATAATTTTCTAATAAGGAATAAAGTGCTTTTGATTCTGTTTTTAAAGCCAGTCTCAGCAGGCTCAGAGAGGGTCTAGGGGGCACAGACAACCCTGAACTGACTCTGCGTCAGCCCAGGTCAGCGCACCTGCCCTCGGTTACTACACTGCCTTCTGAAGGTCAAGTGTCTCCAACCACTTTCACCCTGATCACTGGCCAGTCCCGAGTCCCAGGCCCTTTGTCCATTCAGGAGCTCTCCCTGCTCCCCCGCCCCCCAGGGCCCCAGGACCTACCTGCGCATAATTCATGGTCTCAATGGTACTGTCATAGGCAGAGCGGAGAGAGGCAAAGCTGATCAGCACGTCTACCTCTGGGTGTTTCTTCATGGCATCAGCCATGTTCTTGAAGACAGGGATCAGGATCTCCTTGTGACCCCAGTAAAACTTCTGCTTGTGGTCCCCGCTGTGAGAAAGGTGGAGGAGGAATCAGGACACCCTCAACCTGTCAGGGCTGGGGAGGGGAAGGCCAAGGGTACGAGCTTCCCCAGAGGGTGGAAAGGCAGGACTCTGCCCTCTAAGAGATTCTATCTGTAGGAAAACACCCCCTGGAATACTGACTGCTCCCAGCAAATCCCAGCAACACTGATCTTTACCAGCAAAGGGGATAACCAGCTGCTCCCCGAGCTTAGGCTTAGTGAGGGAGGAGACTGATGGGGAAATCCCACCAGGCAGCTATCTCCAGCCTCCCTGCCGTAGTGTGACTCACGTGAAAGGGTAGACCATGGCAGCCACTGAGGGCTCATCTCGGGAGCACACGTAGTCAAAGTCCAGCATGCCCTGCACGGCCCGGGTCTGCATGCCCCACACGATGGCCTTGGTGTGGCGGCTGAAGAGGGTGGCGCTCTTTCCTGGTGGGCAGAGACACAGCGAGTGCACCCCGAACACACACCCCCTGGAGACCCACAGGGGCTACCTGCCAGACCCCTCCACACCCTGAGTCCAGGGAGGCTGGCTCATCAAAACTGCAAAGGAACGTCAAGAGAATAGAATCTGGAGAACCTGGGGGAGAGGTGCCTTGATTTCTCCTGGGAAGAGGTAGCAGGAGAGAAAAAAGAGCTCAGAAGACCTGCCTGGCTGGTAAATAGCTCAGCAATGAACAGAGAAGGGACTCTGTACACAGAGCACGGCCCACAGGCGGAGAATGCCTACAGGACCGCTCAGGTTCACAGGACGGCAGGTAATCAGCCTCCTGCTTACATGTGACTGGCGGCTTGATAAATTATTTTTAAAGTCACTGGAAAGAAACGTTAAGCTCTCCCAATTATGGTGGCCACAGGACTTTAAACAACTCCCCACCAATCCTTATAACCTGTAAATCTGGACATAAAACAGCTCGGGTCAGCATTTGAATTCTCATGACTGCAAGCCAGTGTAGGTCCAGGGAAGAGGTTTGCTGCAGCCTCATCTATAACTGAGGTTCTGGCCTGGGGTCAGGCAGGGGCAGGGGCAGCACGCTGGCCACTCCTCCTGTCCTCCTCCCTCTACTGGCCGGCTCCTTCCCGCTCAGAACCCAGCTCTTAGAGCTCTTCAGTGGCCCAGGAAGGCATTAAGGGAAGAAGGAGGGAACAAAAACAGCTGGCAGAAGTACACTCCTCCGCCTGGAGAGAAAGGCCCCTTCACTACTCTGCTGGGGAGACAGTGCACCCGCTCGGTGGCCTCTGGTACTAAAGAACCTACTGTACTAGTGCAGACTTCGCTAACCAAATTCGAGGTCCGATTAAACAAATTTAAGAGATAACTTTCCCAAGGTACGTAGGAGTCTTATCCCTCTGCGGGCTGGCCTCTTCCATCGCAGCCAAGAGCGTCTCATGACAGAAGGCTCCTGATGTTGCAAATACCTGAGATTTAGTGTCACCCAGACTCATCTGGGTTCCAATGAGACATGAGATCACAGAAGAAGAGAAGACACCTAATCCAGTTCCCTCACTTCCCGGTCCCAGGAGATTAACACCCAGAGATGCCAAATGATGGAGAGCCTAGGTCATCTAGCGTCAGAGCCAGGATCACACCCTAACTTAAGATGCAACTCAACGGCAGCTGAGGAGGAGGAAGATAAGCCAATGTGGCGCTCCCGCTCCCCACTCTCGAGGGAACCCACACCCGAGTCAGCATGGGCTTCTGTGCACACACACACCTCTGTCTACCCAAAAGGCTACAGAAATCAGAAAAGCCTGGAAGCTCTATAAATCCACCTGCACCTCCAGCATGAAAGGGGCAGACCTAGAGCGCTCACCACCTTGAGCACAGAGAAGCCAAAGCTGAAGGGGGCAACCCTCAGCCCAGCAGCAGCAGGGAGGCCTTACAGGGAGCCCCCGCTCCAGGGGCTAAGCACCTTAACCCAGCCTCCTCCTCCGGCCCTGCTGAGGGAGGCTCACCCCAGCAGTCTGTCTTCCCTCCCACTTCTCAGCCCAGCTCAGGGCCTGCGGGGAAGAATACCTCCTCCCGGGTTGGAAGAGCTCTCTGAGAGAGACTCGCCCCTGTTCTCTGCACAGGCCTCAGCCTCGTGTCTGGTCTTTTAGTAACAATGGATCTTACCAGAGGCAGAAAATGTAGGGATTAGAGGTAGATGGTCAGAGGGCTGCATTCTGGGCCTTTCTGGAGACATCAGCATGCTGCCTAGTTACTCATTCCCTCCCCTTAGCAAGGAGTCAAATGTCGTCATCAGAAGATTCCCCTGCCCCAGGGTGGAATTTCCCAAAGCTGCAAGTGTCAGAAGTTAAATGGAAGCCCTGATGCTTTGAAACGATGAATCTATTCAGCTCGGTCATTGGTGAATGTGTGTGCCTGTGCATGCAGGTGTGAGCATGCGTGAGCATACTCAGAAAACACCTGTCGTAAGCAGTGACCTCACACACCAGACAAAGCCCAGATCCCCTCTACAAACTGCACATCCTTCTGGGTTTCTCTCTCTCCTTCTCAAATCTGTCTTCCACCCAAACTCTAGAGAAATCTAAACTCGTCCCTGGTATTGGGAGTTCTGGGACGAAGTCGGCAGTGGTGAGGCTGAGGTGGTAAAAGTAAGCAAAGGAAGACATCATGAGACGGAGATGAGAATCGGGGTGGTCCATGACCCCCTCCTCGCCCACTGCACTCTGCCATGCCCCTTTCTGTTTCGATGGCTCCATCTTTCCCAGGACGATCCTCCCTCCTGGACACCACTCCACTCTCCGAGGCAGTGGGCCTGGCTCTGGCTCCTTCTGCACTCTCCACCCTCTTCCTATGTGGAGCCAGAGACAGCCTCATGGCCAGGAGAGCGCTGAGTCAGGGCTCATACTAAGCAGGGCTGGGAAGGGAGGGAGAGCGAAGACTAGGACTTGGGGGCAGGTAACACTGAGGCAGGCACAGAAAATATCCCAGACAACACTGCAACCCACTGGGGAGGGGGAAACGAAGCACACGGTAGGACTGTAACCCGCTCACAAGCCGCACACAGAGCTGGGGCGGGCAGGGGCATCCTACCTTGCAGGGATCTTGGACTTGGGACTGAATCTGTCAAAGAAAATGACCAAGGCAACTGAGTGACCCGCTGATGGCTGGAGGTTTCAGAGGGACAGGGTGGGAATAGGGAAGGGTCCCACGGACAAGTCTTGTAAGGCTGACACCCTCACCATCTCCGTCTATTCCACAATAGACAGGAGTAAAGCCGACAGAAGAGGAGAGAGCACCGATCAGCAGAGCGGAAGCGAGAAAGGACCAAAGCGGGCAGAAAGGGGGCAGGGGGGCACAAAGGCTTGGAGGGTGTGCTGAACACCAAAGCCCCCCAGCCCCGTGGAGTGACAGCTGGCCCAGTCCCACCCTCTTAATGCCAATCTTGTTTTGTCCCCATGAAGCACAATAAGATGATTAGGCCAGCGTGGGGTTGGACCAGTCATTCTGTGCTATGGACAAAGCTGCTGGTTCAGGGGCCACAGGGCAGTGGCTTCCAATCCCAAGTGCCTGGAGCCAGTGGCACTATTTCACAAAATGCCTTAAGCCCGTCCTGTGTGTACCAGGAAGAGGTTGCACAAACCCAGCAGCCCAGGGCGGACTAACGCCAGTCGCCTAAGGCTGGCTGCAAGGGCCAGCTGCCAGGGATCACATCATTGATGAATCAGAGGACAGAGAGACCAAGGAGGCACAAATACAGAGGGGCTGGTAGACGCCGTGTGCTCTTATGGCAGGCTCGCAGGAAGGGAATGTCTTTGTAGGAGCCTCAGGATAATGGGGGTGGTGGTGGGGCGGCTCGGGAGCCACTGATATGGGTGCTTGCTCTCCCATCCAGAGCTCCGGGCTCCTGGCCTCCCCTTAAGAGGAGAGTCTGGGAGATCTTCCCATCTCCTGCTATTTCTGTAGCCCTGTCTCCCCCGCAGCCTCCCTGCCCAGCTCACACACCCCCCCCACAGGAAATAAGCAGGTGGCAGAGAAGGCAGTGGGGAGTGAGGTGGCCCAGGTGCAGCGTGGGTCCTCAGCACCGGGAGAGCCCTCGGAGAAGGCTTGAGTCATCACACCCACGTGATCTGTTCCCATCCCACGCCCCACATCCACTCTCATAGCAAAGCCCAAAGTGCTTGCCATCCGCCTCTGCTGGCCCAGAAAGAGAAGGAGCCCAGAAAGGGAAGGGGCACAGGAAGGCCTGAAGCCGCTGGGAGTTACCTTGTGGCATGGCAGGCTTGGCCTTCTTTGCAGGTGCCACCTCATCAGCCCTAGACTCAGAAAAAGACGCTGTCCTGCTGGGGGCTGGAGTCTGGTGTGGGACAAGGAGAGAGAGAAAGAGTCACAGGTAGCAGCTGAGAAGAAAAGCCATTAGTCCTTCAGGCATCAAAGAAATCAGGTTCCAAAAACTATGTACGGCACTGCTCTTTATAAGCTGCTTCCAAAAGTACCATTCTAACCACCTCTTGAGACAGGAATTAGTATTGTCCCCATGCTATAGATGAGCAAACTGAGGCTCTGGGCAGGTACAATACCTGCCAAGGTCCCTCCCTCGCCAGGATTTGAACTCAAGTCTGATTTAAAAACTTATGGTCTTTTCATTATACATCTTGACTGGGGCAGAGGAAAACTGGCCAGAGATCCAGAAACCAGCCATGTACTACCTGCCCCCCAAATTTCCCCAAGGCCCTCAAATGGGTAGAGGAGGGACGTTCTGTCCTTGACAGGATGGGGGGTGCAAGGGGCAGCACAGAGGGCATGGCATGCTTTAAGGCGGAGGACGGCCGGCACCTACCGATGTGCTCCCACTGGCGTTGAGGAGGAAGTTTGCAGTGTGGGCCGCCGTGGGCGGCTGATTGGGGATGGGCCGGTGGCCCAGGGCCATGCCCACAATGGCTGTCATGTGAGTCTCGGTGCCAAAAACATGGATGGGGATCCCAGTGGTCTTCCCTGTGAGGGAGGGAAAAGAATCATCATTCAGGTCTTCAAATAAGTGCCCAAGTTCCCAAGACTCTCCAAAGGTCCCTTTTGAGTCCTGCCCGATGTCTGGCACTTTCTGTGTCGACACTCTCAAGCAACCACAGGCATTATGAGAGTCTGCACTCCTTCCACACACAGCCTGGACCCTGGCTCCCAGACCGGGCCTCCTGGCCTGTAGTTGCCATGCTCCAGCCTTCTTGGCCTGGCCTCTGTTCCCAGACACTTGGGCTCATTTCCCCTGGGCTCTGGCCCTGCTTATTCCTCCGCATGCAGCTCTCAGCCCAGATCTTCACCCAGCTGCTCTCTTTCATCACTCAGCTCAACTCACCTGCCACCTCCAAGGAAGGCCTTCCTGACCTCAGGAGTCACTCTCCTCCCCATACAGATCCCTATCTGACAGCGTTTCCTCAGAGTCACTGTTTGTTTAAGGTCCCAGCCATGACTGAGTAATACTCATGTGCTGCCCCAAGGGCTGGACCCATGGCAGCTATGCAGTTTTAGAGGAAAACTAGGACTTCGTACCACTTCAAGTGATTTACATGGGTTAAGTGTTTGCCATGGATGCCAGATTTGGAAAAATGGAAAGACGGAAAAATGCTCAATCAGAGGACACGCTCACTGAGCAAGAGTGTCTTATGTTTGTCACCCCTGTGGCACTTCACGTGAAGCCCTGCTCCACACGTGACTGTTCTTTGCAATGGGGCCTGCACTTTTACTTAAGCCCAAAGCTGCTGGTCACGAAGTTCATGTGTTTCAAGTTCAATCAGGTCAACTTAGGGAGACCTGATTCTAGCCCTGACTGATGAGATGTGGTCCTAGACTTGAAAGCTCTGGTGTGAGGTCTCATGAACCTACAGGAGACACTCAAAATGCAGAAGGGAGAAGGGAAATCAAAAGGCATGCTGCACCCTCCCCCTCATCTCAGTGAGGGGCAACCTTCTCCCATTCCACCAATTACCAGACCCTTCCCTGCTGATCCCCCACATCCAGGCCACCAGAGGTTGGGCCTGACCCCTTACCTCTGTCTCCCTCCACCTCTACCCTCAGTCCAGGCCACCATGCTGTCCTGGACTGCTGTCACAGCCACCTAAGTGGTCTGCCTGCTTCTACCCTGGCTGCCCTTGGGTCTCTTCTCCACCCTGGAGCCAAAATAACCCTTTCAAACCTAAGTCAAAGTGTGTACCTCCCCTGCTTAAAGTCATCCAGCAGCTGCCAGCCCAGGGTCACAGCCAAGTGCTCCTGGGACCTGTACTTGCCCCACATGTCTGCTCCCACTGCCTCTCTGCCTCTGTCTCCCAACACCCTGCCCCTTGCTCCCTTGGCCCCAGTCCCAGGTCCTCCCCACTGGTCCTGCGTGCAGGCAGCTCCCACCTCAGGGCCCTGGAACTTGCACTCTCCTCTGCACACAGCCACCCCTGCCCTGCTCCCTCCTCTCCCCCAGGTCTTTGCTCAAATGTCACCTTTTTGGTCAACCACTCTCTGATTACTCCATTTAAAACTGCCCCGTCCCCTCCCACACATGCTATTTACCCTGCTCTTTGTCCTTCATGGCACTTAGCACTACAGAACAGCCAATGTTCTCACCTGCACGAGGGCTTGCTGTCTGTCTGCTGTGCGTAACCCCAGTGCTTATGTAGCACGGAGCCCAGCACAGGGCAGGTGTGCCACAAATATTTGTTAAGAAAATAACTGAATGAAAATGTGTTCCTGCCTATTCTGAAGTTTAGGACAGGTGCTCTGTGTCAGAGGAGGGCAGAAAATGGAAGTAGAAGCAAGCTGGACATGCAGAAAGGGCAGCATGGGAGCACAGGTGTGCCCAAAGACGGGCTCCTTCAGGAATCCCAAGGAGGCAGGCCACCAAGACACAGGGTGGGAGGGAAAAGTCCCCCATCTTACCAACTTCTCCCATCACCCGTAAGCCCTCTTGATAGTTGGGGCCACCTCTTCGGACAAAGATCGTGACCTCGTGCTCCTTCAGGGGGCCCTGGTAATCTCGAATCGCTCTCACGATGCCCTGAAAGGGACAGAAAGGGGCAACAGACACGTGACTAAAAGTAAAGCAGCCCTTTGGGCTGGCCCAGTTGCGTAGTCGTTAAGTTCACGTGCTCCACTTTGGTGGCCCAGGGTTCGTAGGTTTGGATCCCAGGCATGGACCTAGCACAGCTCATCAAGCCATGCTGTGGCGGCATCTCATATACAAAATAGAGGAAGACTGGCACAGATGTTAGCTCAAGGGCAATGTTCCTCACAAAAAAAGTTAAAAATAAGGCCACCATAAATCAATTAATTATATCCCTGACAAAAGTACCAGGGACTGCTCCTCCTGAGGCGTGGCAGGCCCTGGCAGTCACAAATTTTACATGTGTGGACTGAACTGTGAACTAGCAACCCAAAGGCTAGGACATGTCATCATTTGTAAGGTTGCTGAGGTGAGAATTTGGAGTCCTGGGGAGTGACACGCCTCCATGGGGAGGTGCTGGGCCTCCAACGTGGGTGGGACTCTGGTCTCTCTCTTGTCCCATCTACAGTCATTCTTATCATCTGTTCTTGCAATTTAGGGGGAAAAATCTATGCCAGGCTCCTATGCAAGAGTTTTCAGACGTATCAGGACATGGGCTACCTAAATGTCAAAGTCCTACAAAAGCTCCTTCAAGCAGTTTAGGGGACTAGCCCTTGTAATGGGATCAACTTTGGAACCGCAGGAGAATGTACAGGTGTGCGTCAGTTCTGCCTCTCCAGACAGAGGGCTAGTTTACTGGGTCAGGAATCCAGCGTGCATCAGGCAAGGCATTTCACCCAGAGCTTGATACCCAGTTCCTGCTCCAGCCCTAGGAGGCCTTATCACCAGTGCTGCCTTTAGTACAGGATTGCTCAGAAATTAAAACAAATGTTGAGGTTGACCTGACTCAGATTTGTCTGTTGAATCAGGTCGAATTAGGGACACCGTGTTTTAAGCAGGACTGATGAGGCCTGGTCCCCCACTTCTGGAGAGCTTAGCCTTCCAAGGTTGACATTTATTTATTCATTATTCTCAAAAGTTATATGGAACGACCAGATGGAGCACATTCTTCTTAATAGCTTCAATGAGCATCTGACAGTGTGGAATAATAAACGGCCTCCTGAGGTGGCTGCCTTTTGAGACATGTCAGCTCTATCATCCTTCTTGATCCCTGACCTGTGCAGAGGGACCCAAGCACACCGGCCCCCGGCTGGATGAGCAGGAGCCCCAGATCATCAAAACACTGTCCTCACTCTGACCTTTTGGAGAAGGAGCTGCTGATGGAGACACACAGTCTAGAAGCTGTAAAGAACCCAGAGAGTCTCACAACAGAGTGTTAAAAAGGAGGGTCAACTGAGCCAATTCTTCAAGACTTGGTCCTGAAAAGGAGGAAGGCAGAAATTCCCCTTGTCCTCACACTTCAGATGGGAGACTGATGGCCCAGCAAGTGTCAGCTACTTGCCCAGAGACACACAGCTTCTGATCTAGATCGGCCCCCGTGTCTTCTGAATCTCCACCAAGGGACCTTAGGGCAAGAGCCCCTACCCGGACTGGGTAATGCACGGGAACTTGCTTCTGTCTGAAACCTTGCTTGTGGGAACCTCCTTCCCCCGCTTCCCCTGAAACCACACTCCCCAGAAACTGCACTGTCCCCTGCTGCTGGTTACCTTGAATGTGGCAGCCACATTGGTGAAGTTTGCGATGCTGCCTCCAATGATGAGGATCTTGCCTGGGTTTGGAATAAGACAGAAGTCAAAAAAGGGTTAGTGCCACAACTAGAAGGACGCACAATAAAGAATATACAACTATGTACCAGGGGGCTTTGGGGAGAAAAAGGAAAAAAAATAAAATCTTTAAAAAAAAAAAGGGTTAGGAAGGTAGACTTGAGCATCCTGCCAGAAATCAACCAGGAGAGTTCTCTTTCCTCTGAGCGAGGGTCCCCCAGCTGTTAGGAGGTATCAGTGCAGAGGCGAGGGGGAGAAGGCTAGTCTCTCCAGAGGTCTGCCAGCCTTATCAGCTCAACTCTCCATGACCTACACCACCGAGCAGGTGGTTAATTCAAACCCACAGACTCTCTACATCATTCCTACTGGCAACCCAGCCTGGTTTCTGGATACCCCTGGTGGGAATCTCTATCCAGCTTAAGGGAAGGGGAACTGGTATGTGTAGCCCGCAAATACTGGACAGGGAGTAAAGGGTGGCTGGACTCGCACAGCCTAGGTAACAAATGTCTAAGTGGGTCACGAAGAACGAAGCTTACAGCAGTCAGAGTAAGACCATGCTGCCACTGCCTCCCTTGCACCTGCTCATAGGGTGTCACATACACATCACCATTGTGCAGCCAGGCAAACTGAGGTCTAGAAGTTAAATGACTAGCCTAGATTGCAAAGGACCAGGACCACAACCTCAGTGCCTCCTAGCCCAAACTTCTTCCCACTGCAGGACGCTGGGCTGTCCTGGGGAAGGAGCATGTGTGCGTCTCACCATCTGGGTGCTTCTCGCGGGTCATGAGAGAGAGGATCGTCTTGGCATAGTCGTAGGTCTGCTGTTCGCTGGGGGCACCTGAGTACTCCCCGTAGTTGGCCAGCTCATTGACACCTCCTAGATCGCAGATGGTATCACTGCCGGGGAGACACGGAAGTCAGTGCTGGCTCTACTCAAGCCGCAGAGGGTGGCAGCCTGGTGCCTGGGAGGACACGCAGACAACCCCGAAGCCCTGAAGTCAGGCTGTGGAACTGACCTCTCACCTCCCACCCTCCAGCCCCACATGCATCACCCTTGAAGGTTAACTGTGCTGCATCAGACTCTCCCGGGCAGTGCACTCTGCCTGCCCTGGGCCAGGGGAGGCCTTGGAGCACCAATGGTAGGGAAAATGCACAAGGAGCACCTCCCGACACAAAGGAAAAAACACACATTCCAGGAGTTGCTGCCAGGCTGCCCAATAGGGAAGGAAAACTGCTGCAGCCGAGAAAAGAGCCCAGCCAACCACGGGGGAACATGCCAGAAGCCAGCAGACGCTGACTGTGCCTCAGGTGAAAAACCCCCAACTACTACAGAGGGTGCAGAATATGATCCCAGTATTTCTATGAAGTGTGGAAGTATGAAGACTTATCCAGGCACTCAAACTCCTGGAAGGACACGGCAACGCAGCCACCGTGGTGCCCTGGTCGGGGAGGGATGGGGAACGGCCAGGCAACATTCACTTTGTCTCATTTTCTGTTTTTGCTGTACCTTTGCATGGAGAACACGTGACTAATTATAAGATCTAAAACTAGTAACAATAACTTCATCTTGAAGTAAATAAGAAGGTGCAGGCCCTCACCAGCGCCCCTCAAACCCCCCTGGGATGCCCCACAAGTTCCTGCTCTGCACCAAGGTGGGAAACTAGAGACCTCCAGAAATGAAGCAACCTGACCCAGGTCACGTACGTGTGGACCTGGCTAGCACTCCTTCAGCAGCCCCCTCAGTCACCTGTACACGACAGAGGCACCACCTCCAGCCACCATGGTCCAGATCCTCCCCTTGGGGTTCAGCAAGGTCAGCTTCAAGCTTGCCCCACTTTTGGCATCCAAGTCTGCAATGTAGGCTTCCTAGGGACCACACAGCAACAGGTGGGTGCCCTGGGGACACCCCCTTCACCAGGTTCCAGATCCCAAGACCCTCTCCTCCCCTTTCCCTGGAGATGCACGAAGAGGTCATCAATTACCTTAATAAGGTCAGGGAGAAGGGGCTCTGCAGGGCCCTATGTGCCCGGAACATGACGGTGTCTTCAAGTACCAAAACCACCCACAGCCACAGTCACCGCTTGGGGACAAACTTCGCAACTCCTTTCTCTGACTTCAAGTCTTTGGCTCTCTGCCCAAGTCCTGGTCCTTGCAATATCACTCTGCTTCTATCAGGGCCCCCAGTCCTAGCATCTGCCTGCCTAGTTCATCACATGCCCCTTCCCCCTCCCCAGACCCCACCCTGTCTCCTGGCCCAGCCCAGCCTCTTCTCTTGGCCTGGGTTACATCACCCGGGTTTGATCCTGCTGTGAGGACCTCTCAGAGGACAGGGTGGGAAAGAGCAATTAAAATTCTCAGCAAGCAGCTGAGAGAACTACCTTCCCAACAGGATTTGGGGGGGCCACTTGGAATTACTGAGAAGCAAGAAATCAAGTTAAGAGCCCAGGGAGGCTGATTGAGAGAGAAGTCTAAAAGGATTTCTGGCCAGGATTCAGAGGCTTGGCTGACTCCCACCCCATCCCCTTTGGGGTTTTAAGAAAATTAAATGGTTCTTGGCCTTCCTTTCCCTGCCAAATATACTGCCCGCAAGGGGGGGCCAGATGCTTATCTGAGATTAGTCACCCTCCCCCGGCCCCCATCAGTCTCCATCTTCTCCCCAAACCAGCCTTACCTCTGGGTAAGCCTCCCTCCCGAAGGGCGGAGGGAACTCTATATCGCCCCACTTCACTTTGCAGATGTAGTCGGCAGTGGCATCCACCTTGGCCGCCAAGTCAAGGACATAGACGCCATCTTTGGTCACGACTGAGAAAAGCAGAGGCAATCAGACACCGACCCACAGGCAGAAGTGACCACCAACATCCAAACCCCCAGACTTCCTCACACACCGCTCCCACGGGGTCCCACACAGGCCTAACAATTCCCTAGCTTGTCAAGAAACCAGAAGGGCCGTTATAGAGACAGAGCCTTCCCCCATTAAAGGGAAAACAAATCCTGTTAAGACCAGCTTCCCCTCCTTGACCTAAGGTAATGTGATAGTAAAGTTTGTCTTAGTTGCCATAGCAATTTTTAAACATTTTTATAAAAGGCTACACTCCATGCCTTAAATATCTAACCATTTACCCAGCCAGGGCCCTGCCGTTAAAAAAAAAGTATTTTGAAGACCCCCACTAGGTATGTACATCTGGGTTTCCTGGGGTCTGGCTAGGGGAAGCCTCATTGTCGAGGGTAGTAGGAAGCCATGGGTGCACTGGGCCCCCAGCCAGCAGGGTTCATTTACTGCCACCTCACTGGAATCCATCTTCCGCTTCCCCCAGGGCCATTTAGCTAATTAAGTTAGCACAGAACCATCTGGCCCATTAGCCCCAGCTGGAATCTAGAATGAGGACTTTGCCCTGAGAAGCCCCGGCCAGAACCAGCTCACGCCATCTGCCTCCTTCACAGCACACAAGGCTTGGACCAAGGTCCTCTCAGCCTTGGTTGTCAATGATTGACCAACTCCCAGAGGGGGAACTGCACGGGGGCCTCCGAGGACAGAGAGGGGAAAGAAGGGCCTGAAGGGTCAGACCAGTGCAGAGGCAGGCCTGCTCCTGGTAGAACAGGCTGACCCACTGGCAGGAACGGCCACAGAGCGCAAAATCAGATCAAAACCAGGAACTCCCCATCACAGAACCAATGAAGACCAAAAACAGGAGCTGGAGTTGGTTAAAGAGAGGAATAATCACTGTCTTCTGAGAACGCAGAACCAGGAGCCTGCACTCAAGGAGCCTGGAGAGGACTCTGCACACACGCCTGTCAGTACTGCCCTCTACAAGTGGGCGTCTGGTCCTCCGAAAGTCAAGGCCAGGGTTACTATAAGCACAGGGGCCCCATTATAACTGGCCCTTGCCCCAGCCCACCCCAGCAAAGCCAGTTACCAAGGGGGTTGATCTCGAGGTAGGTGAAGTACAGATCCTCATAGAAATTGAAGAGGCCAGAGATAAAACTTGCTAGAATTCTAAAGGGGGGGAGAGAAGGACAGTCAGTCTATCAGGGAAGCGGGCTGAGCAGCAATCACACTGCCACTGACAGCTCCACTTCCCAACACCTGCCAACCCCTCATTTTCTTCTGCAAACCCTGCTCCCTGGACATGGCTCTTCAGCCACTGAGGCAGAAAGAGCTGTCAGGCACAGGGCCAGACAAGGAGGTGCCAGACAGATAGGGGCAAGGAGGTGAGGGATGCTGACAGCATATTTCAGTTGGAGGGAGCCTCTCCCCTGTCCCCAGCTCCCCTCCTTGGGACAGGGAGGGGCTGTGCCTACTGCCTGCTCCCACCTCCCACCCTCTGCTTTCCCTGCTGTGCCCAGAGGCTGCTGGCCTTCCCTGTCCCCCTGCTGCCACCTCCCTACCAGCCCTCTCACTCAACTCTTTCTTGTCTTCAGGGGCGTGAACCAGCAGGTGCTTCTTGATGTCCTCAGGACTCAGCTTCTCATCCACGCCGACGAGCAGTTTCTGGGCTTTGGCATCCACATCACCCACATCCACACCCCCCTCATGGTGGAACAGGACGTAGTCCCCTTCTCGGGTAGCATAGATGCAAACGTAGAACTCCTCCGCCTTACAGGGGAAGAGAGCACCACACGGGTGAGGGGGACTGAACTGGGGATGAATGGCCCAACTCCTGCGGTCTCATTTCTAAAACCCAGTAGAGAACATTCACGAGGGATGACCTGTTCACCAGCTTTCCCTCGGGAACAACAGGAGAAGAGAGGCCACTGCCTCGCTGGGGGACAGTCCAGATTGAGCCAGCACGACCTGATCTGGGGGATGGGGTCCTGCCTTCAAGCCTTTCTCATCCCAGCACTGGGAAGTCCCCTCTGTTACCAGCCCTGATTCCTCCCTGCTGCAAACTAAGCCCTCTCCTTCATCTCTGGACTCCCTGCTCCGTAGCATCCTCAGATCCTCAGCACAACTTCAGAAACTTTGGTCCCTTGACTTTGCTCCAGCAACCTAATTTCTCCTCTCATCATTTTGGGGTCGACAAACACAAAGATCCAGGAGGAAGAAAACCCAGCTTGGAGCCACCTCACACGTACCTGACTGTGGGGGACAAAGGGTTCGATCAGAAAGTTCTTGAGGAAGCCTCTGGCCTTGCCAACCTATGGAGATCAAGAGAGAGAAAGCTCAGATGGGCAGTGTTTCTCACCACCCAGGGCAGAAGGAGGGATGGCCCTGTGCTCCCTCTACCTCAGTGTCCCATCAGAGGTGCGACCCAAGCACTACCACAACACTCAGCAAAGAGATTTCTCCAGAAACCAGGGCAATGGGGTCACAGACCCCTAAGCCAAAGAAGTCCTCAGGAGAGCCCCTCTTCCATCTGCTTGCCCTTCTGCCAGCCACACTTCGACACGTACCGATCTTGCACATTCTTATTCTGCCTCCTCTGGAGGATGACAAATGAGCTGCAACACTGCCCTAACCCCAAAAGCAAAGATCAGGAGTCATCCCCCTGATGTCGTCGCACAGACTAAAAAGCTCAGACGGGCTGGCCCTGTGGTGTAGCGGTTCAGTTCACACACTCCGCTTGGGCAGCCTGGGGTTCACAGGTTCGGATCCTGGGGGCGGACATGGCACCACTCATCAAGCCACGCTGTGGTGGCATCCCACATAAAACAGAGGAAGACTGGCACAGATATAAGCTCAGTGACAATCTTCCTCAGGGAAAAAAGAGGACGATTGGCAATAGATGTTAGTTCAGAGCCAATCTTCCTCAGAAAAAAATAAAATGTTAAATTAAAATAAATAAATAAAAAGCTCAGACAAATCAAGGCTATCTATCCCACAGCTCAGGCAAGGAGACCCAGCCCAAGGACATGAGTCCAGGCATGGGGAATTGGGGGCAGGGGGGAGCTGGACAGGGAAAACTTTTCCACGCAGACTTTCCTGACTGAGGACAACAGGCCTGCAGAGCTAATCAGTTTGATTGGATCCCTGGTGGCAGCCAAGGCCAAAGAGCCCTCATCCCAGCATGCCCTGAAGGCCCCACCCGCCCGTGTGTCATTGCTGAGTCAGGGACCAGACAGTGATCCATCAGAGGTAATGAGCCACTCCTGCCAGGGCGGACACTGCTGCCAGCTCAGATGTCCCCGACATCCCCCTCCCAACAGCCAGCTGAGGAAGAGGGAGCGTGATGACCTCCCTGGGGATACTGCTCAGCCCCCAACCCTGCTGCCTCTGCCCAAAGGCCCGGTAGCATGAAGGTCAAGACCCCTCTGCCCCTCGGCCCGTGTACAACTTCAAGGATCCCTCTTCACCCACGACAGCCAGAAACTGGGGAACTCACATAAAGAGCTGATTTGAGGAAGTTCAGTAAGAGATAAAGACAGCTCCACCGCCACCTTCATCCTACTTCTGGGGCAGCCAAGGAAGAGAACACCTCTCCCCTGGTCCCCGGTCACCCAGGATGGGACAAAGAACAGTGTGGATGGCACATCCTCCCCAGTGTAAGCCAAGCGGCAGCCCGTTCCCTCCCCTTCAGTCTCCAACTCCCTCTGGGAGTGAGAAGAAAAGGAAAGGCAACTTTATTTCTGAGCATCTCATAGCCTTCCTAAGCCATACTTCACTTCAGCTCTCTCATCTACAGAGCTGACATTAATCACCGGGCCAGGAGAAGCCAGGAACTGGATTTACTCTTCAGCATTATTAACAGTCTCATCCTAGGTTCTTGGCTCAATAACATCTCTGCCTAAACGATTCTGCATCTCCCTTCTTCAACTTTTTTTACCCACCATCTTAGGTGTGCATGTCAGGACAAGCTACCATACACTCTGCGGAAACTGGCAAGAAAGGCGTTCCCAGAATGGGCCTCAGAGTCCCACCTCCATGACAGTCATTAAAGAAACAGACCATTTCCACCTGGCTCTCAAACTGTGTTGGTGTTCCTTTTGCAGCACATCTTGCCATTTCCTGACAGGGAGAGCTGGCAATGAGCGCCAGGACCGGCCCTGCTGCCTCAGTCAGCTCTCAGCACTCCCACCTTTCCCAGGCTGCAATTTGATCGGTTGCGGGGGTGATCCACAGGGCAGCTGAACTGGAGGCGACCATGTTTGCTTCTGTTACCATAACACGTCCACCCCAACCCTATACCCAGACTCACGGTGGCCTCCTGTCCCAGCCGTGGCTTCAGCCAGGACTTGACCCCATCCAGAGTAAGGTTGACCCCAACTAGGCCCAGCTTTCCACGCCGTTTGATCAGCTGGTCTGGCTTGACCACCAAGCTCTGGAACGAGAGGAGGTTGTATTCAGAATGAGGAAAGAGAGGGTAGAGTAAGAGGTGATAGTCTGGGGACCCAAAGCACAGGACAGCCTGGGTGGCTTCCCATCCACTCTATTCGCAAAGCCAACCCCACCTGGCTCCCAGAAGCTTCTTCACCTATCCCAGCCTACATCTTCTGACAAGCAGAAATCTAGAGCCATCTGTGCCCAGGATGGACCTGGCACAAAGCAGGTGCTCACCAAATACCTGCTAAATGAATAAGTGATCCCCCACAATCCCTACATGGGATCTTAGCTCCATTAAACCATAAACTCCTCAGAACATGGACAGCGCCCGAGTTCCAAAAGGAAGAACAGAGAGACAGAGCGTTGGGGTGACAAAGGACCTTAGAGGTCATCTGGTTAACCCCATCCATGTCTGAAAACCATCTAAAATCCTAAGCAGCCCCTAGCACTGATCATACACCTCCAGGGCCAGGAAATTCACTATCTCTGGAGGCAGCTTCGTTTGTGGTTGGGTTGCCTCATAGTGGGGGGAAATTTGCATCTCTGAAACCCCCACCATTGGTCCTAGTCCTGCTCTCTGGGACCTGCCAAAGATGTCTAAGCTTCCCAAGCCTTCCCAACAATGGCCCTGCAGGGATCTGAAGAGAGGAGCCTCTGCTCCAGGCTGGCCCCCTCAGGGCCATTAGCCATTCTACACAAAGTACAACATCACACTTCCTCATGGCCCATTCCTGATATGCTCTACTTTGAAAGGGGGAGGGGGTACATACCTACTTTTTATTGAGCACCTACCAAGTGCCAGGCAGCATACTAAATGCTTTCCAGACATTCACTAATCTCTATGGCCCACAGGGTGAGTGTTATGAACATCTGACATCTGGGGAATCCAAAACTCAGAGGTGAAAGGCTTGCCGCAGGTCACATGGTTAATAGACAGAGCTGCAATGTGGACTCCAGTTTGTCTAGTTCCATGCTGGTGCTCTGTAAATCATGCCAGAGCGCCTCAAAATGCGGAGCCCAGAGCTGGACACAGAACTCTGCCCAGCTCATGCACTGCGCACTGATGCAGGGAGTCTGCTACCACGTGACCCACTCGGACATCTCCAACAAACTGACCCTTTCTCTTCCTCAGACTCCAGGCCTGGAAGAAGGGCCCAGGAGGTGGGAAGGCTCACCTGGCTGAGCAGCCAGGGGTGGTCCTGCAGCAGGTGGGCCCAGTCTGTGTCAGGGGTGACCCGGGCATACTTGAAGCGGTTCTGGATGGCTGAGGTGGTGCAAATATACTTGTAAAGGAGTTCTTTGCCCGTCTGCTCTGAGATCGCCTTGGCCGACATGGCTGCAGAGGGACCTGCTCTACCTGTCGGGGTAAGAGGAGCTGGTCAGAAGAGGCAGGGCAATAGAGACCCACGCCCAGCTGCCCCTAGACAGGAAAACAGATCTTAGCCCTTCTCAAGAGGGAGAAAAACAGCTGCCTCAGCAGGAGAGATAGAAGGGAGATCTCAAACAGCACTCTTGATAGCAAAGAAGGAGGATCAGGAAATGATGGGTGAGGGAAGATGGAGAAAAACAAAGGTGGTGTTTCCCCTGGGACTCTTCGCCTCAGCTGCCTCTAGGCAAACCAGTTCACCCATAACCACATTTGTCCTGGAGCAAAAGGTAGCTGGATGGGGACCAAGAATCCCAGTGGTGTGACCCAAACCTGAGTGTTGTCCCACCCAAGGCAGGCACACAGACACTGAAACACATCCTTTGCCTCTTACTGATGGGGAGCACAGCCAGAACTGTGCAATGCCAGCATTACTCCCCTCGACAGGTTTCATCCCCCCCACCCAGACTCACCCATTTCACATGTTTACACACACCACCAGTTGGAGGCCAGGCCAGCAATCTACTCAGCCTTAGGCAGAATCGAGCCCCCAGGAGCAAAGGGGAAGAGTCATCTCAGAGCTCATTTCTCCATAGACACTAGCCATCCGGCCCTGACTTCAGAGTAGACACAAGGCTGGGCAACTGTGACCTTCAGTACATCCCACCCTCCCCACTGAGTCACTTGGCTGCTAATTCAGAGCAAAACAGAGGCCTCTCTGGGGACGACTCTGTACCGGTCACTTTAAGTGAGCCAGGGCTGGGGGAGGAGGCAGAAACCATCCTCAGTCACATGTATACAGAAATTCATCTTGTGGGAGCCCTGGGAGGTACACTGAGATTCAGAACCCTATTTCTCAGATGAGAAATAAAAGCTCGGAGGGGTTAAAACAACTTGCCCACGAAGCCTAAGCAGGGGACCCAAGACTTGAATCCAAACCTTCTTATTCCTAGTCCCCAGAAAACTGCACACCTCAACCCAAGAGAAAAGACCATTTCTCCAAGAAATAGGCCATGTCCTCTCTTCAGCTCACAAAAGAGTCTATGATGACAATTTCTTCATCTTCCCTTCCCATTGCTTTGTCCTGACACACCCTTCTCCCACAGGTAGTGACAGGACAGTTGGGGAGAGGAATGAGGGAGGGGAAGGGAAAGGAAGCCCAGCAATTCATGCCAAGAGCTTGGCCAGATCAGGAAAAGTCAGTCCTGTCTCTCCCACAAACAAGTGAAGTTGTTCAATTTGCTGGGGGAGAAAAGTCAAGTGCAAATAAAGGAGGGTGGAATTAGGGAGCTGGCTAGTTTACACATGCAGGAAAGTTGGTGTCCATCCCCAGCTCAGGAAAGGCCAACATTCCAGATGCCACTCTGCACCTCCCTCTCAGTTGGCTAGGCTGGGACTCAGGTTGTAATGCTGGCTTGGCCAGCTCCCTCAGCCTCCCAGCTAGCCTTCAGCTGGGCACAAAGGGCACATTCAGTCTGGCGTCTGGCTCAAAGTAAGGTAGCTGGGAAGGGGCTCACAGATGTTCCCTTTTCTGGCTTTCCCCTGGGATGACTTCCAGCTGCTTCTGCACATGAGTTTCCAAAGGAGATACCTCCACCAGTGCCTGTGCCCCCAAAGTCCTCCACCCCCCACTCACTTCAGCTCCATTTCCCAACCTTCTTGACTCAGACCAGAAAAACTGGTCTTGAAATCAGATGGGTATACCTCCCCCCACCCCACCCCCAAAAGAGAATGCAGCCCAGGGTGGATCAAGCAGAGAAAGGAGGGGGCAGCTTCTGACCACCCTCAGCAGTTTAGACACAGCAGGCACAAGTGATGACACACTCCAGGAGGCAGGAAGCCCCTCAGATAAGCCTCTCCAGCAGAGAAGTCTAACAGACACTCCCAGAACAACAAACCCCCAAAACTGGCACCCCCCAAAACAGTCAAAGACCCAACTTTGGAAAGGACAAGGGTGACAAAAGGGATCTTCTGCAGCTGGAAAATCACAATTTTCTTGAGCCCCAGATGAAACCTTAGATCCAAGAGCTCATCTCCATAAGGTCCTCGGGAGAAGGGTGGGAGAAAAGACACAAGAGGGGGATGATACAGGATAGAAAAGATTTGCCAGTTTACCAAAACAACAGATTTGCCACTAGAGTACTTTGGCTTAGATGAGGAGGCCCTTATATGACAGAATAAAAGTTGGAAAAGAATTTCGGCTCTGCACATTCACCAACGTGGGGTAAGAAGGCTCCTGAACTCAAGGAGTGGACTTGGTGGAGAAAAATCGGAAGTTTAATTGTTCAGCAGGATCTTGAAGTCTCTTAGGGCAGTAGCTCTTGACCTATTTGAGGTGTCAGACTCTTTTGAGCATCTGAAAAAAAGCCCAGAAAAATGTGCACATACCTGACAGTGCCTTTCACTTCAAGGTGCTGATCTATGACTCTGAAGTGATGGCCCAAACCACCAGTTGAGAATATTTGCTCTAGGGGTGAGCCAGGTGGCACAGCAATTAAGTTTGCACACTCCGCTTCAGTGGCCCGGGGATCACCAGTTCAGATCCTGGGTGAGGATCTATGCACTGCTTGTCAAGCCATGCTGTGGTAGGCGTCCCACATATAAAGTAGAGGAAGATGGGCACGGATGTTAGCTCAAGGCCAGTTTTCCACAGCAAAAAAAAAGGGGGGGGGGAGGATTGGCAGCAGATGTTAGCTCAGGGCTAATCTTCCTCAAAAAAAAACAAAGAAAAGAGTATTTGCTCTAGTGACAATAGGACTTAAAGTGTATACCAATCCGGGTTTGGGGAGCACCCCACTAAAGTCTTAGGAACTAAATGTACTGTCAAACTGGTGACAGATGTTTTCAGGGCACAGCTAAGACTCCGGGGGTCCACTTTGGGGCCCCAGGAACTGTTACCTAGTATCAGCTAAACGTGTAAACCATTTGGGGGAAATCATGCCAAAGAACCTGAAAATACACACATACACACTCCAAGGGAGGGACCTGATGAGCTAAACTGGGTCTTTTTTGCAGACAGGATAAGTGACCCAGGACTGAGTTCATCCACAGCAGCCACCAAGGGCAGAAGCAGCCCAAAGCTGAATAAAAGGAGCCTGTTTCCCAGGAACACACCCCTGGGACACAGCCAGTGGAGAGGAATCACTGGGGATGTTTCTTAGGGTCTCTCTCTCTGGGAAGCACAAAAAGCACTCATTTTAAGGTTGTATCTGTAGGACGGGGGTTTTCGAGAGAACAGGCATTCCCTGGAGTAGAGGAGAGGGGCAGAATTCTGTGAGTGTCCCCTACTGCAGCGAGCATGGTGTCAGAGTGAGGGTGGAGACACCAGTTGCCCGGTGTCTGAGGGGTCTTCCCATCACCGTCCCCCAAGTTGCTTAAAAAGCTCTCTAAGAGGTGATAATTACCCCTCTCGGCAGCTGGGGTCTACCAGCTGTCCCTCACCCATTTCAGAAATCCAAGGAACTCAGCTGCCTGAAACAGAGAGCAAAGATAAAGGGCGGAGAGAGGAGTGGGCTGTGTGACCACACGGTGCTATGCACGGCTACCCACCATCCTCTCCAAAATCCTCTTCCCAGGCAGACTGCCGGGGACCACCTAATGGCAGAACACCTTGGTACTACACAGTATCTGCCAAGGTTGGAGAGGCCAGCAGGCGCTGGGACTGGCCCTCTGCCAGGCCCGACAGGAGGGCGGCGGCAGCATCCTCACGCTCCTTGAGGACCTTGCCTTAGCCAAGCTCGGCGTCAGGGATGAGGAGGGAGACGGGCACCCCGGTCATCTGTCGCTTGGAGGCCATCTCCAGAGCGAGCAGGGTCCTTCCAGCGCGGCCGTTCCACGGCCAGGTCTTCGCGGCGAGGCCAGGCCCCGGGCACCCTGGGGCAGCCCTGCCCGCGTGGCCCGCCGGGCTCGCTCCCTCCACTTCCGCGGGCCTCAGTCGACTCCCCACAGAACTAAGAGGAAGGGCTTGAGCCCGGGTGGGGAGAGGCCAGAGTGGGGCGTGTGGCCACCGCTCTCGCTACTTCCCGGCCCCCGCATCCGGTGGGGGACCCGGATGAGGCAAGAAGTGGCGCGATGACCGCCCTCAGGTGGGGGTGAGGAGCGCCAGGATGGGGCAAATACAATTCAGCGGAGAGAGGAGAAGCAAGACACGGTGGCAAGCCCTATGCAAACTCCCAGGAACTGGAATGTGAGAAAGGGGGGTGGGGGGGAGAGTCGACACGCGGCCACCGGCCGAGGTCCCGGGCGAAGGCTAATCTAAAGCAAAGACCCCCAAAACTTCCAAGTAGGTGCAGGGAGGGGGGCGTGAGCACTAAGCCCGCGTCGGGAGAGGTGGTTCCGGGTTCGGGGCGGGGGGGAAGCAGGAAGCTCCTGGGGCAGGTGGGGGCCCTCCCGCGAAAGCAGCCGCCCCCCACTCACCCCTCCGCGAAAGTCCGTGCGCCGCGCTCCCTCCACAGGCCCTGACTCACGGCCCACTACCCGGAGCGCTCCAACCTCGCGAAGCAGCCCGGGATCCCGCTTTTGTCTGGGCTCTGAAGTGGGAGAAGGGGGGCTTCTCCCCGCCCCCATCGGCACACAGCGCGAGCCGCCCCGCGATTGGTCACACGCGTTCCCTAGCCTGAGCGCCAGGGCTCCTCTCAATTCGCTACTCGGTATGGCCCCGCCTTTAGGGGCGTGGCCCAGGGGCTGCTGGGACTTGTAGTCCAGCTGGCGCGTCCATCCCTGATGGCGGGCGGGCACCTCCTCTCCCCAGTCCCCAAGGCCGGGGCGAGGTTGGGGGCGGGGCCTCTGATGGGGAGATGGGCCGGGCTACCGCGGGTGGAGAACGTACGAGGCTGGGGACAGTGGTCTGATGTTTTAGGGGCTGCGTGGCCCGCCGCTCTGATGGGGGCTTTGTCGGGATGAAGCGTTTGCCCGAACAGGCTGTGGCGCAGCTTTGGGGACCTGGACTCTCCTTCCTCTTTCGCCTTGGGAGAAACTGACGGCCGCATCCTGGCTGCCTGAAATCTGCCACCAGTTGCTTAGACGTGCTTTTTAAGCAGCCCTGGCAGACTGCTTTCCCATTTGCACATGAACCCTCTCCATTAAGTGGGTGGGGCCAGGCCGAGAGATTAGATCAGACCTCCCAGTGTGGGATAGGGCGGGGGAAGGGGTGAGCTGGTAGGGTAGGAGAGTGCCAGGCACACCTCACAAGCGTTCCGGACCACACTTCAGGGAGGAGCTGAGAATTCAACGATAGATTCCAGCATAGGGCTGGGGCCATCTCTGCCAGTCTCCTGCTACCCGCGCCCTCCCGGCAATCCCACGCTTAGACACTGGAATGAATGAACTGCTGCCTCCCCTTTCTCCATTACTTGTGAGACAGACTATATTTTCCAAACCAAAAACTGGGACGGGACAACTCGGTCTGACAGGTGCTGGTAAACTCGCGGGGCAGAATATTTGAAATCAGACAGTCCTGGAAACCAGGACGTGTATTTACTGCTTTGACATTCTGGAGCTTCCTTACCTCTACCCCAGTCCTGTAGGTCTCTTAGCAGCTCCCTGACCCTAACAGCTGTCTAGCCCCAGGAAGAAGAATCATGGGCTGACCAGGTCAGGTGAAGGGGTCAGCCCACTGTGCAAAGAATCAGCACGCCTGTGTCCCTGCCAAGCACCAAGGGTCATACTTATACTGCAACAGTGTTTCAACATTCTTGTGGACAAAAACTTCCCCAAGCCCTCCTCCCCTCAATCCAGTTGTAGCAGTACAACTACCAGGAGTAGGGCAGCTAAACTTGCTGCTCATGCCTGAACCAAGTGATCCCTGATGATGTCACTTTCTGGTCCCTTCCCTCACAAGCATCCTTTTGAAATAGCAGTTCTTGGGGCCAGCCCGGTGGCACAGCAGTTACCTTCACACGTTCGGCTTCGCCGCCTGGGGTTCGCTGGTTCGGATCCCGGGTGCAGACATGGTACCGCTTGGCAAGCCATGCTGTGGTAGGCGTCCCACATATAAAGTAGAGGAAGATGGGCACGGATGCTAGCTCAGGGCCAGTCTTCCTCAGCAAAAAGAGGAGGATTGGCAGCAGATGTTAGCTCAGGGCTAATCTTCCTCAAAAAAGAAAGAAAAGGCAGTTCTTCACTCCTCTTTCCTCTCCTAGAAAATCTTCTCCCCCTTCATGGATTGGGCTCCACCCCTACCAAGAATCTCCCCAAACAGCACAATTTTGGAGAAAGGTCACCTCTCTGTAGGCAAAGAAAACATCTCCTAGAAGGTGCTCCATTTCTGGCCTTGGGGGACCGCAACTCAGGGTCTTCAAGGGTTAGCAGGGAGACGGTAGTCAGGAGGACTCACTTGAGCAGCAGTTTCTGCTTAGAAAGATGCACTCCGGCCGGCCCGGTGGCGCAGCGGTTAAGTTCGCACGTTCCGCTTCGGCGGCCCGGCTTCACTGGTTCGGATCCTGGGTGCGGACATGGCACCGCTTGGCAAGCCATTCTGTGATAGGCATCCCACGTATAAAGTAGAGGAAGATGGGCACGATGTTAGCTCAGGGCCAGGCTTCCTCAGCAAAAAGAGGAGGACTGGCAGTAGTTAGCTCAGGGCTAATCTTCCTCAAAAAAAAAAAAAAAAAGAAAAATATCATTTTAAAAAAGAAAAGAAAAAGAAAGATGCACTCATCGAGAAACAGGCGTCCGAATATAACAGAAACTGTAACAAACTCTTGGACACCAATTTGGCAATATCAGAAAAAAATTAAAATGCACGTGCCCTTTGCCTCATCAATTCCATTTCTAACAATTTATCCTTCAGATATACTTGCATGTATACGTGAAGATAGGGATCTTTTTCTGTTTTCTTCAACTGCTTTGTCTCCAGCACTTTGAATAGGTCCTGGTACATAGCAAACGCTCGATAAATATTTGCTGAGTGATTTGGTCCCCTATCTAGGTGTTGCTGGGCCCAAGTTTGACTAGTCCTGGGCAGGGGCAACAAGAAAGGAACTGTCCAGGGAGGGAGGGAGGGAGGAGACGTGCTGGCCAGAGGATCCATGAGCCAGCCGACCACTGAGATGTTTCAGTTTTCTCAGTGGTCCCATTCCAGGCCTCTACCTTTAACCCTCAACCGCCCCAGGAAAGACTCTCTCATTCCCCCACTGTGCCTCTACAAAGACTCCTCTGCTGTGAATTAACCGATCTGGGCCCCATCTTCTCATCTTTCCATTTTCTGACTTTAAAGTTCTAAACTCTTCTGTTTTCCCCCATTTGAACCACCTCCCCCCACCTCTAGACTGGGCCCATGTCACTGGACACAGAAGGATATAGGCACCATCTCTGTGCCCAGGCTTTGGGCATGCTACCTCAGTTTCAGAAGGCTTAGACTGCCTAATGAGTCCCTCCTGGATTATAATCCCTTTTAGCTAATATTCATTCAGCACCTACTATGTCAAAGGCCTGGATGTTAAATGCCTCACAGCAGTTTTTAAGAGAGTGAGGGTAGAGTTGGGAGTGACTTTGGGAAGAGGCCAACCCCTTGAACTTAGTGTCATTTTGCAGATGAGAAACTGACCCTCTGCCACCAGGTCCCTTGTCCTGTTCCCTAACACCTGCTGCAGGAGAGGAAGAGGGGAAGAAAATCACATCCAGGGGGTCTCCCACATTTGACTCTGAGCTCCTCAAGATCCAGGAGTATGCCTTGTTCATTTTGGCATTCCCAGTGTCTAGCACGAGGCCAGGTATATATTAGGCACTCACCGCATGCACGACTGAATAAACACTGAAATGAACGTGTGAATGAAAAAGAAATTGTAAGGGAGGGAAAGGGGAGGAGGGTGGAGATTCAGGCAGGAGGAGGGTCTATCTGAGGGCACTGTTCTAAATCCCCCCTCTCCTTGTGAGATCCAGAGGTAGGGGCTTATGGCAGAGACCCATCATGATCCACCCTATGAAGAACCAGGAGGGTTCTCACTTCTGCAACACTCACTGTTTGCCCAACACTGACCAGCCTCCAACTGGGGCCAAAGGGCCCGTGTGTCCTGGGGAAGCTCCCCAGGGAGGTGGGGTCACAGCCAGCATCTGTGCTCGGGGAAATATTCTCCAGCCAGACCAACTGGCTCCTGGCTGGCCTCTTCCCAAAGTCACCCAACTCTATCCTCACTCTGTTAAAAACTGCTGCTGCCTCCTTCTGAAGAGGTATGTTCCTGTGAAATTCCTTGCTCTTTCATGAAGCCTTCCTTCCCCTAGGAAGGCAGTTGACCACTTCCTGTCCTAAGACAGAAGCTGCACAGCTCCTCCCCCACACACATCTCCTACCCTTGACTCTTACTTGACATGTAGAACCTTATCTCTGAATGAGGTTGGTTTTTCTGCTTCTTGTCTCTGTTCACCATGTTCTGTGTTTGAGAATTCTCTCAAGGGCAGGCAGAAGCAGAGGTCATGGTGTACAAATAAGCGTTGCTAGACTCCATCAGGGCCAAAGTCTCTCCCTCGACACCAATCTTAAGAGTTTAGGACAGTGCCCCACCTAGGACATTTGGAGGCCTCATCCCAAGCATGGGTTGTGTTCACCTCTCTCCCTCATAACGTAGGTACTACTTATTCAGGGCTCCTTGATCACAGAGTCATACAACATTAGAGCCCAAACGGCCTCAGAAATCCCCTGGTCCGATTCTCTTATTTCACAAAGGAAATACAGGAGAAACCGAAAGAGGAGACCTTACTGCAGATGGGAGGGCCGACTGATGCAACCACTCGGGAAACAGTTTGGCATTGTCTCATAAAATGGAGAGACCCTGCGGCTCTACTCCTGGGTGTGTACCCCGGAGAACCTCACACACATGTGCCAGGAGACACATTCGAGATTGTCCAAAAACCAGACAGGACAGGGCCCAGACTTCAACAGTTGAATGGATGGATGGGTTGTGGTACATTCATACAATGAAAAACTTGACAGCAGGGAAAAATGAATGAATGACAGTTACGTAAAACAACATGAATGAATCTCAAAAACATAATGTTGAGCAAAAGAAAGTGGAACATAAAAAAACAAATAGAGCATGATTCAATTTACATAGAGTTAAAAAAAGCAAAACTAAATTGCATTATTTGGAATGGGTACAGAGGTGGAAAAACTACAAAGAACAGCAAGGAAACAATTATCACCAAAAAAATAGAGAGTGGTTCTTCCATTCACCACCTATTTACTGAATACCTGCAACGTGCCCTGTGCTATTCTGGGCACTGGAGCAATGACAGTGAATGAAACAAGCAAAGATGCTCACCCTTGTTAGCCCACATCTTATCAGGGGAAACAGCAACACGCAATCTATAAAATAAAGACAGAAGTTATATAGTATATCAGAAAGTGGTGCTGTGGAAAAAAGAAAACAGAGTAGGGGGTCGGGATTCCCGAATGGGATTGGGAGGGCAAATAGGTTGCAGTACTAAATAGGGTGGTCAGTGTAAGCCTCAACGCAAAGGACAGATTTGAGCAAATACCTGAAGGAGGGGAGAGAGTCAGTTAAGTGGCTGGGAGGGAGCATTCCAGGCCAATTCAGGCCATCTGGGGCTGAGAGAACAGCCAGAGCAAAGGCCCTAAGCAAGGGGCATGTCCGGCATTTTCCTGTTCAAAGTCAGTAAGGAGGCCAGGTGGCTGGAGCACAGGGAGTGATGAGGAGGGTAGCTTTCATTCTGAGTGAAATGGGGGACTATTGCAGGGTCTTGAACAGAGTGACATGATCTGACTTGCTGTGTTGGGATGTTCTGACTGCTGTGTTGAGAAGGAAGGGGCAGGAGGTGAGGGTAGATTACAGAGACCTAGTTAGAAGGATACTGCAATAATCCAAGAGAGATGATAGGGGCTTACACCAGGGTGGCAATCAGAAAGATGGTGGTTACCTGGGGAGGGGTGGCGGTGCAGGGATGGGGTCGTGGAGGGGAGGGGACGTAGAGAGAGCCGCCTGTTGGCAATATGTTTCTTGACTTACCTGTGTCGTGATTACATGGGTGTTCATCTTATAATTATTTATTAAACTGTACATGTATGTTTTATGTATGTTTCTGTACCTATGTTCTATTTCACAATAAAAGAAGATACAAAGAGGTAACATGAGGAGCCCAGCTAGTAAATGGCTGGGACAGGTTGGGATAAATTCCCGTGCTTTTTACCCTACCAATCTAATCCAAGGCATGGATCCCAGCCCAACTCACCTACATCCTGGTGCTGTGGCTCGGAGTAAATCCTGTTACCTCTCTCAGCCTAAGTGTTTCATCTGTGAAACCAGGAAAATACTGCCTGGCTCCCTCCCTTACTTGGGTGCTGTGAAGATCACAAAGTGCTTTGCAAACTTTGTAAACCAAAGCACACAATATTATTGCTATTTTATTGTTTCTTTTAACAGCTTTATTGATATATAATTGACATACAATAAACTATATATATCAAAAGCGTACCATTTGATGAGTTTCAATATGTTTTCACACTGTGAAAACATTACCACAATCGAGATAAGGAACATATCCTTCACCCTAGCGGCCCATCCTACCTCCATGTTCCCAAGAGGCATTGTTTTGCTTTGGGGGCTATACAGATTAAGTTTGCATTTTCTAGAATTTTATATAAATGGAAGCATATAGTCTTTTTCGTCTGACTTCTTTCACTCAGTGTAATTATTCTGAGATTTATCCATATTATGTGTACATCACTAGTTCTTTCCTTTTTGTTGCTGAGTAGTTATTATATGGATAAACTACAATTTATTTATCCAGTTACCAGTCAACGGATATGTTTCCAGTTTGGGGCTATTAGAAATAAAGCTGCTATGAATGTTCGTGTACAGCTTTGGTTTCTCTTGAGTAAATTCCTAGGAGTGGAAGGGCAGGGTCATAAGGTAAGCATATGTTTAACTTGTTAAGAAGCTGCCAAACTGTTTTCCGACCATTTCACCATTTCACATTCCTACCAGCAGCACAGTTGCTCACGTCCAGTTGCTCAACATCCTTGCCAACACCTGGTAAGGTCAGTCTTTTTTCTTTTAACCATTCTAAGTGGGTGAGTAGTGGTGTCTCACCGTGCTTTTTAATTTGTGTTTTCCTACTGACTAATGATGTTGAGCATCTTTTCATGTGCTAATTAGCCATCTGTATATCTTCTTTGATGAAGTAACTGTTCAAATCGATTGGTCAGTTTTTATTTATTTGTCTTATAGAGTTGTAAGAGTTCTTTATGTATTGTAAATACAAGTTCTTTGTCAGATATATGTTTAAATATTTTATCCCAGTCTGTGGCTTGCCTTTTAAATTTCTTAACAGTGTCTTTTGAAGAACAAAGGATTTTAATTTTTTTTTTTAGGCAGATTAGCCCTGAGCTAACATCTGCTGCCAATCCTCCTCTTTTTGCTGAGGAAGACTGGCCCTGAGCTAACATCCGTGCCCATCTTCCTCTACTTTATATGTGGGATGCCTACCACAGCATGGCTTGACAAGTGGTGCCATGTCCTCAACCCAGGATCTGAACCAGTGAACCCTGGGCCACCAAAGCAGAACATGTGAACTTAACCACTGCACCACCCGGCCGGCCCTAGGATTTTAATTTTGATGATGTCAAATTTGTTTTTTCTTTTTCATGCTTTTTGTGCCCTATTATTTTCACTATTTTTTATAATTTTCCTCTTACATTTGTCTTTTGAATTAATTTTTGAATATGGTGTGAGCTAAGGGTCAAGTTTTGTTCTGTTTTGTTTTGGCATATGGCCATCCAGTTGTTCCAGCACTATGTGCTGAAAAGATTATCCTTTCCCCATTGAATTTCCTTGGCAACTTTGTTCAACATTAATTGATCATATTTGTGTGGATCTATTTACGGACTCTATTCTGTTCCATTGATCTATGTATCAATCTTTATGCTAATACCAGTACTGTAGCTTTAAAATAAGTCTTGAGGGGCCAACCTCGCGGTGCAGTGGTTAAGTTCATATGCTCTGCTTTGGTAGCCTAGGGTTTGAGGGTTTGGATTCCGGGCACGGACCTACACACTGCTCATCAAGCCATGCTGTGGTGGCATCACATATACAAAATAGAGGAAGACTGGTGCAGATGTTAACCTAGGGACAATTTTCCTTAGGCAAAAAGAGGAAGATTGGCAACAGATGTTAGCTCAGGGCCAGTCTTCCTCACCAAAAAAAAAAAAAAAAGTCATGAAAGCAGAACAGAAGTTTCTTTTGTTCTTTTTCAAAATTGTTTTGGCTATTCTAGGTCCTTTGCATTTCCACAAAAATTTTAGAATCAGCTTGTCAATTACTAAAAAAAGTCTGCTGGGATTTTGATTGGGAATGCATTGAATCTATCAATTTCCTCTTTGCAGGAGGTGGTTATGGGTTTTTTTTGTGCTTTCTTTGTGGGAGGTTTTTTTCCCCATTAACTGCTGGTGATTTCAGCAGCATTGTTCAACTCACCTATGTGCCTGTCTTAACAATCCAGAAGAGGATGAGTTTCCTTCCAGTGCATGGAGCTGCTGCTCCTTACACACCTTGTGAACTTACACACCTCTGGCCTTTGCTCACCTCCTTCCCCACTTAGGTCTCCCGGGCACCATCCCACTCCCCCTCAGCTCAAATGTTACCCCTTCTGTGAAGCTGTCTCTAATTCACCCCAGACCCTGACTGAATCCTCCATTTTTCTGGGCCTCACCCCACTCTGGCCTCATCTCCCTCATAGGCACACGAGACTTGGAATAACTTAATATCACTTTGAGTAGCCATTATTGCTTATATGTCTGTCTCCCTGATTACATGGAACTCTTCCACGGAAGGGACTAGGTTCTTTTTCATCTTGGTATTCTTTTTTTAATCAAGCTTTTTATTTCGAGATAGTTATAGATTCACATGCAGTTGTAAGAAATAATACAAAAAGTTCCCATGTACCCTTTACCCAGTTCCCTCCAACAGTAACATCTTGAAAAACTTTAGTACAATAACATAACCAGAAAACAGACACTGACACAAGCCACTGCTCTCATTCAGATCTCTGGTTTTACATATACTCATTTGTGTGTATGCGTGTGTAGTTAAGGATGTCTTTTTACTATTTAAACGTTAACAATGATTTACTTGGCTCCTACTGTGTGCTAGATAGTTGAATTCTGGAAATACAAGGTTAAGACAAGGTCCCTGCCTTAGTGGAGGTCACAGTCTTGTTGGTGTTGGGAGTTGAAGTTCTAAAAGTAATGTATTAAGGGCGGGGTATTTGTTGGGACCTAGAACCTAGCTCACCTTTTTGGTGAGGAGAGTGAGGGAACGTGGAAGGATGTCAGGGAAAACCTTGGTCAAGGCCCGCCACTACTAAGTGCTGAATAAATGTGTTAAATTGAAGGTTGAACCCAACACTATTTTCCAAGTAGTCTCATGCAAATCCCCACACCTTGAAGGTTTTATTATCTTCACGTTCACTTCTCAGGCAGGAAATTTAAGGCTCAGAGCCTTTATGTGAGCGGTGCAGGGGTCACGCAGTCAGGAAGTGAAGACAGCCCAAGTACTCTGACTCCAAGCCTAGTGCTCTCTCCCCCTGATGGCGATATTCGGTACACAGCTCCTTGCACTATGCCTGTGAAGTGTGAAACAAAATGGAGTCATTCATGTCAATGGGTTTTAAAACGGAGCTGGGAGGCCATTAAGGAAATGAGCCTTATGCATATCCTCACAGAATGAACCATGAACCTCTGAACTAGGCCAAACGCAAATAGTCCAAGTATGCTGCAAGAAAGTCTGCAGCTTGTTACAGTGATACCTTTTTGCTTAGCCATAGTCTTAGCAATCAATCATAATTAGCCACGATTAGCTTTCTGCCTCCAGGCCCAATTAAAATTCTTTGTAAGGACTTAAGCAAGCCTCCCCTCTTTTAAAAAAGGCTGATTTTCACTCCTTAGCGGGACACTGTTCAGGTTGCTACCTGAAGGATCTGTGGGCCCTGAATTGCAATTCTTTGATCCCAAACAAACACTTCTGGTTCTATTATTGCCTCCTAGATTTCTTTAGGTAGACATGCCTTATCGCTATTTGGAATTCTGCCCTTAATCCTCTTCCTGTTTTCCTGGCTGTAAATTCTGGACACGAGGCAGTCCCAGAGAGAACCGATGGGGCGTGCAACAGCCAACACTACAGCGCCCCGCGCCCGCCACGCACTCGTCACGCCCCGGTCTAGGGCGCGGCTGCTCCGGCGCATGCGCAGGCTGGCGACTCGCAGGCGCGAGGGGCGGGGCCGGAAGTAACGCTCCGTCTCCCGGTTGCTAAGAGACGGGGCTTCCACAAGCCTGACGGTGGTTCTTCGGCTTCTTTTCCTCCTTTTTTCCACTTCAGCATCTCCGAATCCATGTCGGACCAAGAAACTGACGGCTTGCGAAGCACCTTTCCTTCTTACATGGCGGAGGGCGAGCGGCTCTATCTCTGCGGGGAGTTCTCTAAAGCCGCCCATAGCTTCAGCAACGTGAGTCGCTCTCTGAACCTCTCACTCACCCATCTCCGCTTTCGATTCCTGATAACACTGAGGTCCTGATGATGCCCGGAGGACCTCTTGTTTTTCTTATTCACTTGTTCCTGATTGACGCTCTGTGAATTCCCCGCTTCATCACCAATTCCCGCTTGCGGCCTGATTGTTAATAACCATTCTCTGCATTAACAGTGACCTCTTCTGCTTTTTTACTTAAAAGTTTTGTGATTGACTGGCCACCTTCCACAGAGCAGCCTCAATTTCCCATCATTGGCCAAGAGATTGGCTAGGAGGCTGCGCGTAAAAGTGGTGAAATCTCTGGCACGTGATTGCTCACAGAAGATCAGTAAATAACATTATAATACAACCTTTAGTATAAATTGCTCCACCCCACCCTAAGGGGATTGAGTGCTTTTTTACGATATCACACTGCTAAGCTCAGTACAAGCCTATGAGAGAGGTACTGTTATTACTCCATTTTATAGATGAGAAAACACATAGGAGTTGAGTAACATGCCTGAGATCACTGGACTAGCAAGTGGCAGAGGAAGGATTCAAACCCAGGCTCTCAGACTCCAGTGCTGAGGTGCTCACCACCATGCCATCCTCCCTCACAAGTAAGCTATTAGATGTTCTTATGACAATTTCTTTTACAAGAAATAGCCCACTTCTTATTTCAGATGGAGTGGTAGGCTAGCCCTCTAGCCAGTGCCAAGGCTCCCCCTAAAGTCAAACTTCTCAACTGCTGCCTAGAGTCTTTCGTCCCTTTTGATCACCAACCGCACCCTAAAACCAAAATGATCAACCAGATGGGCCAACAGTTGGGTTCAGGAGCCCTGTCCCCACCCATTCTCCTCTTTCTGGATCATATTCCATCCTACAGAAGCTCAGGCAGAGAGAAAAGAACACCCCGACGGAAGATAGCTTTGGGTGAGAAATGGCCTTTTTTCACAAAAGACAGTACCGACTTCCTCTTCCGGGAAGGGTAGAAAGGTCTTAGAAAGGGGCTGCAGTCTGATGCCTCAGGCAGGCAGTACCCCACAGGCTACAGTCATGATCTCAAACACAAGAAGACAGGATGGGAGTAGCAGAAGCTTTCTGCTCCCACTTTAGGGCCAAAATCACAGTTTCTGTTCTCCTGGCATTTTCATCTGAATGCCCTGAAATAGTGATGCATGCTTAGTAAGCTCTGTGAAAAGAGAAGGCTAGTGGAATGGGTAACTCACGTTGTAGGTTTTCCTAAAATCCGTTTTGTCAGCCTTCCGAATGCTTAGCCTTTGAACTGTATTTTGAGCGTGTTGTGCAGCCCTTTCAGGTTTGTGGCTGAATTTGGTGTGTACCAAACATCCTAAGATTCCATTGCCTGAGTGGACTGGAGGAACCCCAGACATGGGGGGAAATTCAGTCTAGCCCCAGTGATATTCTTACATTTCAGCCAGTGGCTTCCACAGTAGCTTGTGATTTGACTTTGTTCAAGAAGAGCTGCATATGGATAATCAAGTTGACTGAGCAGAGATCAGTGTTGTGCTGCTTTTGGTCTGATAAGATCTGAAGACCTGTTTGCTGGCTTGAGGCCCCTTGAAATTCTGGCAGGAGAGTTTGGGCTGCTGTTTCCAGTCCAGCTTCTACCCTGCCCTGCTTGGGGCCTGTCAACCTGACTGCTTCCTCTCTCAGGCTCTTCACCTTCAGAATGGAGATAAGAATTGCCTGGTGGCCCGTTCAAAGTGCTTCCTGAAGATGGGAGAGTTGGAGAAGTCCCTGAAGGATGCTGAGGCTTCACTCCAGGGTGACCCGACTTTCTGCAAGGTGACTATGGGTGGGAGGGCTCAATCTTGCTTTCATCACTGCCATTGCCTGTAGCAGCCTCAGGTAGAAAGTGGTTGGAGAACCAGCCAGACTAGGTAGAGTTTGGTGTCATTTGTTTTTATAGATCAGTTGCCTAGCACCCTGCCCCCGTATCCCAACCTTGACCCTCAACCGAGGACGCTTCTGTTCCACGACACCTAAGTCCTGTAAGGCCTCATCTGTCCACTTCGATTTGACTCTCTCTCATTCCAGGGGATTTTACAAAAGGCCGAGACCCTGTACACTATGGGAGACTTTGAGTTTGCCTTGGTCTTCTTTCATCGAGGTTATAAGCTGCGGCCTGATCGGGAATTCAAAGTTGGAATTCAGAAAGCCCAGGAAGCCATCAACAACTCAGTGGGAAGTGAGTGACTATGGAGCCTATGCCCTTATCCAGGAAGGCTCTTGGAATCCTTAGATTTGAAGGAAGGCCTGAGGTGCATTGGGTGGGCAACCCTCACCAGGCCTAAAGGGGGTCCCATGCTTGCATTTGGCTGCTCTTGATTTTCTTGAGGGTTAGGAGCTGTCTACTGGGAGGACCAGTACCTCAAGCACTGTACTGAGCACCACAGCATGTGCTTCTCCTCAAAGCTGCCTGAGAATGGCTGTTTCGCAGGCCCGTCTCTGGCCTGGTGTCATAGGGTAGAATGGGGTCCTGAGCCCAGCCTTCCCCAGTCCCTGGTTTCCTCCGTTACCATGTATGCACCATGGGCTCGCCCTTCCCATCAGCTTAGTGGCAGGAGGCGGAGGGAAGAAAGCAAGGCTTGCCACTGGGCAGCAGAGTGTGGAAATAGCATGGAATGGAGAGCTCACCTGGTGCCCAGGGCCTTCGTTTGTTTGGAAATCTGGCTGCCATGGCCTTGGGCTAGTGGGGGCTGCCTAGCTCCTAGAAGAGTGTTCTGTGAAATACCCTGTACCATTTGCCCGCTTGGCTGACTCAGAGCCAGTTCTGACACAACCTCCACATGCAGCCATTTCCACATAAAAATATGTGATAGGTTGTGCCCAGAGGCCCCTGCCGACCTGAGCCCCAGCTTCTGTCCTTACAGGTCCTTCTTCAATTAAGCTAGAGAACACAGGGGACCTTTGCTTCCTAACCAAGCAAGCTGAGGTAAGGGCCCTGGTTCTGACGCCACATCCCCCTGAGGGAAGAGGCCACATGTGGCTGCAGGGCACAGGTCAGAGCGGCCTCTTGCCTGGGAGCCATTAGCTCCTGCCCATCACGGACAGCCATGGGATTCTTCCCCAGCTCAAGAGGGGTCTTGGGAGTCCAGCTGTTCCTGCACCAGACACCATGGTCCTCGGCCGCAGAGAGGTCCTGGAGGAGGAGCCTGGGATTGTAGACCCTGGGGCTGTGACTGGGTAATCCGTGCCTCTTGTTGAGGCTCTGTTGGTTCTTGCTCTGTCTGCCTAGAGTATGAAAGCCGAGCAGAAGCCTCATCCCTCGAGACACCTCCTACATCACCCCAAGAGAGAGTCCAAGCGGAAGGGCTCACTCAAGAGTGAGAAGATTGTCCGCCAGCTCCTGGGCGAGCTCTATGTGGACAAGGAGTACCTGGAGAAGCTCCTACTGGACGAAGGTTTTGGACACTTTCTTTGAAACAGGGAACCTGTGGCAAAGGAAATCTGGGGTGAATGCTTAACGCATGAGCCAGGGGCAGAGCCTATCATATGATACTTGCCAACGTGTTCCCATGGCCAGATTTCACTAGCATTCTCATTTTACAGAGGAGGGAACTGAGGCACAGAATGGTTAAGTAACTCACCTAAGGTCACATGTAGGCAAGCAGTGACATGGCTCTCAGACTGGAATCCAGGACGTCCAATTTCAGAACCAGTGCTCTTGAGCACTGTGGTGCCCTGCAAGGGAACGCTGGAGGTCTGGGCTCCTCTACCACCCCATGCGGTCCCTGAGGGGTGTCCCCTGGGCCTTCAGTCTGTACAGAGGGCAAAGGAGTCCTGCTGGGAGGAGCTAGAAGGGGACTCTTAGGATACGAGTACTAGAGTGTCCCGGAACCTCGTCTGGTCCAGTCCTTTGTTTATAGAAAAGGAAAGAGAGACCCTGAATGGGGAGTAACTTGTCCAAGGTGACAGCAATTTAGTGGTGGAGTTGACACCAGAGCCCAGGCCTCCTAACCTCCAGTCCAATGCTCTTTCTACCCCACTGTGCCAGCAGCGACAGGGAATAGGACAAAACCTTGAAACGAATGTCTCCCATAAACATCGGGGGTGGGAGGATTCCCCTTAGCTGATAAGCCTGAGCAGGGATCACCCTTGAATCCAATGCCTTTTCTCCAGGACTGACTTCCCAAGGGCGTCTGCAGGATCCCCTGCAGGTCGGGGTCACAGGTAGCTTTACTGCTGGCACATCTCCTCTGTAACAGGCCTGAATAAACACTGAAAAACTGTGGAGGGGAGGGGTGGCCTTGCAGCTTTGCTACCAGCTCTAACCTCTGGTCAGGGCGATGGGCAGGACTTGGTCATGCCACTCCACCTCCCAGCGTGCACTAGCCCACTTGGCACCTGGGGAATCACTTGGCGGTGGCAACCTGGGCCAGGTTGGGCATCTAGACTCAGTCTTCTCTGAGGACAGAACTTGAAATGGGGGAGCCCCGAGGCCTGGGGGCTCTCCTCCAGCCGCCCCTTTTGCCAGCTCCTCATATCTTGCCATAAGGGGCCTGTGCACTAAGCTCTTGCACCGTGGGAGTGCCTGAAAGGGGATCTGGCCTCATTTAGTCCCAGAGAGACCCACCCTGCCACCCACATGCTCTCACTTTCCTCACTGTTTCTGCAACTCCAGGCAGAGATCCCCATAGGGGCCCCCGCAGCAGGGACCCCAAGCCAAGAGGAGGTGACTCCCTTAGACGTGTGTTCTAGTTGGTTCCTCCTCACCCCCCTCCCTACAGACCTGATCAAAGGCACCATCAAGCATGGCCTGACCGTGGAGGACCTCGTCATGACGGGCATTAACTACCTGGATACCCGCAGTGACTTCTGGAGACAGCAGAAGCCCATCTATGCCAGGGAGCGGGACCGGAAGCTGATGCAGGAGAAATGGCTGCGGGACCGCAAACGCCGTCCATCTCAGACAGCCCGTTACATCCTCAAGAGCCTCGAGGACATCGACATGTGTAGGTGTTGTTCTCAGAAGGGTGGGACCTTTGCCAGGTGGAGAGGGAGCAGCCCAGTAGCTGAGCCCCTGGTTTCACTGGCCTGTGGATGGTGTCTGGGGGGTGGCTTCTCCCGTCAGCCATGAGGACGCTGCTCCTACCGCCACAGCCCCTCTTTCCCTTCCCAGTGCTGACCAGTGGCAGTGCTGAAGGGAGCCTTCAGAAGGCTGAGAAAGTGCTGAAGAAGGTGCTGGAATGGAACAAAGAGGAGGTGCCCAACAAGGATGAACTGGTTGGAAACCTGTACAGCTGCATCGGGAATGCCCAGATTGAGCTTGGGCAGATGGTAGCAGCCCTGCAGAGCCACAGAAAGGACCTGGAGATCGCCAAGGAATAGTGAGTGCCTGTGGAAGGCCAAGAGGCTGAGGCCGTGGGCCTGTAGGGGGGCTGGGGCTCTGTCTCGGCCGTTTGCCAGGGCTGCTGGTGGCTGAGCTCCCATTTTCTGCCCTGCATGCCTGAGGTGGATTCCCCCAGACAGAGGAGCCACCTGCCCAGGACCGAGGGTAAGGGGAAGACCCAGACAGTCAGCGTTTTTTGCCACAAAGAGGAAGGCAGTGGCCTCAAACTCCCAAAAGCTGCCAATGGTTGGGCTCTTAGGGATATTTTTATTCTTACATCATCTCAACAAGCAGTCATCAACCCCAGACATGCCAGATGCGGCTAGCATTGGGAACACAATAGTGACCAGACGCCAGGGTCATTTTCCTGCAGATGTCAAATAAAAAGTGACATAGCTAATAAACCGCAATTGTGGTAAGTGTCAAGAAGAAAAAGTACAGAGCCCAGTGCTATGAGAAGTATATTCCAGGCAGACTTGACTGGGTGTTGGGGAACACACTTGGCCTGTGGGAAGGCCCTGAGGCAGGCAGGAGGGAGCTTAAGGCTGGAGAGCACAGAGTATTGCCAGAGGAAGAGTGGCCAAGAGGAGGCTGGACCACGTGGGTAGGGGTCGGGTCATGCAGGGCCTTGGAAACCACGGTGCTGACCAAGAGCATGGGCTCTGGAGTCGGGCCTCCCTGGGCTTCAGAATTGTTCCTCCTAGCTGTGGGACCTCAGGCAAGGCCCTTAGCCTCTCAGCCTCAGTGTGTCCTCTGTCAAATGGGCATAACAATAGCCCTGAGCTGATAGGGCAAAGGGAGCATGGCATGTGCAGGTACCTGGAAAGACCTCAGGAAAGTGTCAGGTATCCACAGTAACAGTCATTTCAACTCTCGCAGGAACCAGCTCTTCCCGAGACTTGAGGGCCCCCTCTCAGAGGTACCATCGCTTTCTGGGAACCCTGGTTCTAACCTTGGGAGTCATTTGTGACTTTCTTCTGCCCAGTTTCCATTCACCCCACAGTTCTGAGCCTCTCGTCTCCTATCATCCCGTTTCCACTCACAGGTTGGCCCCCAGCTCTCCCTGCCTCCACCTGCTCCCTCCTCACCTCCAGAGACACGCTGCTTTTCATCCACCCCCTCTCCTTCCCATACTGACAAACAGGGCTTGGCCCCTCATTGCCTGCATGTTAAAACCAAATGCCTTTGCTTGGCACTCAAGGTCCTCACAACCCCCTTCTGCGTGCGTCTCCTGAAGGCTGTCAGTCCTTCATTTGGGTCAAACTGTATTTCGCGAACACTCTTGCCTCCTGCCCTCTTCTCCTCACTCATCCGAGCCCACATGCCATCCATTCCCGGTTCATTTCTCACCCGCCTGCCCCGTGCTGAGCAGGAATGTCACATGCTGGCCACACAGCAGGAGAAACAAATAAGCCACCGCCAGCTGTGGAGACAGAGCTGTCTTGGGTTCCTGGCTCTGTCCTCGGAAGCTGTGTGGATTTGATTGAGTTGCTCACCTTCTCAGTGTCCTTACCTCTGACGAAGGCACACTGATACTGACTCACAGGGATTAAGAGGATTAAATAAAATATGTGTCTCCAGTACTTTGAATCCAGCCATGGCCCAGGCCTTAAAAATGTGAAAATCCTTACTTCGTACCACTCCTGCGTATCCACCTGATTCCAAGGCATTTCTACTTGGATGTCCCACAGGAACCCCAAATTTAACATGTCCAGAGTGGAATCCCTTATCTTCCTCCCAAGCCGCTTGCTCCAGCGTTCCCTCTCCATGAGGATGGCATTGTTGGCCACCCATCCCCAAGAAGAAGCCTGGGCAGCTTCCCAGACACCTGCCACCCCTCAGTGCGCAGGCCGGCGCACCCGTGTCCTGTCTATGCCTCCTCCTTCCTGTCTCCTGAGTGACTTCCCTTCTCTGTTTCCCTCCCACAGCTCAGGCCGGGCCTTCCTCACTTCTTGCCTATTTCCTCTGACCTGGGTTTCCCATAGCCCAGCTGGCCCTTCTGTGCAAAACAAATCCGGTGGTTGGGATAAAGTTCCAGCACCCTTCCTGACCTGACTTCTCCAGGCCCCTGTTGACCTGGCTCTCCCCGGGCCCCTAAGCATCCTGTGCCCCGGCCAGCACCCTGTGGCTCCTGTTAGTCCCTAAAGGGACTGCTTTCTCTTTCACTAGCACTTTTTTCATGAACCCCCCTCCTACCCATCATTCAAAATTGAAGTACTAAGTGTCTCCCTGCCGCCTCTGCTCCCTCGCGCGCCACCCCTGCCCTGTCTGCCTTCAGACTTCACACTTGGGAAGGAACTATTTTCTATTCCCTTTTTCTTCCCAGCACCTGCCACATAATGGGCGTGTGATCAATGTGTGCGAAGTGGCTGCATAAGGAAGCAGAGGTGTGCCCTCAGTTAGTTCCTTGTGAGTTGGGTGTGCTCCCTGGTGCTGTGCTTCCTCCTTCTAACCAGCCCCACCCCTCCCTGGCTGCCCCGCCAGCCTGCCATCTTCAAGGAGCAGCTCAAATCCCAACTGGTTTAAGCAGCTTCTTCCGTGACCCCAGCCTTCATTTCTTGGAATTCTCTGTGGATAATCTGACTATGTGCTTTCTCATTACTATTATGGTTGTTCCTTCTTATTGTTGTTACCTATTTTGTTATGAATGAATTAACTTATTACAACTTACTCCTTCATTCATCACACCACAGCAGAGCAGCCGCTCTAGAAGGGGAGGCCAACCCCAGAGGGGCTGGGAGCAGGAGCAAGGGATGGCCGACGGTCCAAGGAGAGAGGCAGGGCGAGCATTGCCGGGGGCTGAGGCGGCCTCGGAGAGGATGGGCGGGTGCGGGGTGGGGGAAGGGCACCCTAGGCAGAGGGACGGGACAGGGACGGAGGATTTGGGGAACTGCAGGTAGCGCGGCAGGGCCGGGGCCAGGATCTGTGGGAGTGGGAGGACCGGGTGCCATGGGGAGGAGGAAGGAGCTCCGCCTGAAGGTCCTGGGGGCCGACGAGGTTTGCTTCCACACGAGTACTGCAGTGTCCTGCTCGATTCAGAACTGTGTGGTGCTGAGAGCAGAACTTACAGGATTTCTAAAACAAAAGTAACTTGTTTCTGTGTTTTTTTAAAGAATGTGTCTCGGAAAGGGTCCCATTCTTTAAGTGGCTTCATGGGAAGGTCTTCAGCAGCATAGGGGGTTATGTCACTCCACCCCTGTGGGCGTGGCCGCGGCGGGGGCGGGGGGACAGGAATGAGAGGAGGAGAGCTTCGCGGAAGAAGTGGAGCCCTGCTGGGCTGCCGGGGCTGGGGGGCCAGGAGGCGGGAGACGCTTGCCTGGGAGGAGGGAGTGAGAGGAGATGCTGGTGGCGGAGGTCTGGGATGGGGGGGAGGGTTTTCTTGATTTATTTGCTGGGAAGGAGGTATTTTTTACCAGAGAGATCAGAATGTTCATATGGTAATGGTAAAGAACCGACATAGGAGGAGCAATTATCTTTTTCTTTATGGAAATATCTTAATCTTTTTTCTGATGACACGTGAATACTGCAAACAATTTAAATAATATGGATAAAATACAAGTTTCCCTCATACTGTCATTTCCCCTGGGTAATTATCGATAATAGTTAATTCTCTCTACTTCTTTTAAAAATGCCCACTTTTAGTTTATTTACTGAGTTTTTGGTGGCCTAAAACAACATACCTTTATTCTCTCACGGTCTGGAGGAGGGAAGTCCGCAGCGTCTCCCTGGGGCCACAGTCAAGGTGTTGGGGGCCTGCGCCCCCTCCCGAGGCTCGAGGGGAGCTCTCTTCCTGCCCTTTTCAGCTTCTAAGGGCTGCATTTGTCATGCTCCTTAGCTCGTGGCCCCTTCCTCCATTGTCAAAGCCAGGAGCACAGCATCGTGCATATTTATTTTAACACAAATAGGACAATACACATAGTATATGCACCTGTAATCTGACTTTTAAACTTAGCGTATCAGACTTTTTCTCATACACAAAAATTGCCATGCCAGGGCACTGATGAGGTGTAGATTGTTTCCAGTGTTTATTGTTACAAACCATGCTTTAATGAGTGTTCTTGTCACATTATCTTCTTGAGTAAGTTCCTAGAAGAGGAATTGCTGGATCAAGGGGACATCTTTGTGAGCTGGTGACTGATTGCCCTCCAGAAAGGTCCCGATAAAAACACAGGGCACGAGACAGCCTGAGTGCCACAGCCTTGCCGGCCTGGGCACTGTCCCTCCACTGGACCCTGAGTCCCTGAGGCCAGGCCCTTTGCTCTGGCTTCTTTTCCTTCTGCACAGTGCCTACAAAAGCCGGTGTCTAGTGAACACTCTTCTTGCTTCTTCCCCACAGTGACCTTCCTGATGCCAAGTCGAGAGCCCTCGACAACATTGGCAGGGTTTTTGCCAGAGTTGGGAAATTCCAGCAAGCCATTGACACGTGAGTGACCAAGGACTGCCCCTCTCCCACACTGGGGCCAGCATGTCCCACCCTCACATTGGACTCCCTGCCTGGGGCCAGGATGCCAGGCAAAGAGGCACCAGAAGACCTGAGTTTGGCTCCTGGCTCTGCTAGGCGACCATGAGCAAGCCAGTTTGTAAACTCTGGGGCTCATTAGTTAAATTAGTTAACAGAATAGTATCAGCATTTTCTCAAAATTTCCCATTGATAAGAATCACCCAGAAGGGCTGTGAATTACTCTCCCCTGGGAATTCTGATTCTACAGCTTTGCGTTGGAGCTCAGGAATCTGTTTTTAACAAGCGCCCCAGGTAATCCTTACCTTTGGGCAAGTTCAGGAACTAGTAGACCGATTGACCCTGGGACCTCTCCTGAGGCTGTTCTGTGACTCTGTAAGGTCACGCAGGGTCACTGGGAACAGAGTCTGAGCTCGCCAGATGGCTCAGCTACTGGGCTCTTGGTGTCTAGCTCTGGGGCTGGTGATTGCTCCAGTGGAGTGACTCAGCCCCAGGGAGACTGGGGCGAGGGCCTGACCTCAAGACCGGCCTGCACTGGGAGAGCCGGCTCCTTGGGCCACTCGCTTAGCGCGGAGGGGACTCATCCTTCAGGCCCCCATCGCTCGATTGAAATAGACTTGCTCACCAGTGGCCTTCTGCTACGGGCAGTTTGGTTTCCAGAATGGCCCCTGGTGTCTAAAAGACAGAGGAGTATGAGAGTTCACCCACCCTTAGTATCTTTTTATAGTAAAACATTTTATAGTAAGTGTGTGCTTATTGTTAAAATATTAATTTGGAAAATACAGAAAAGTAGAAGAAAAATTATTCAGTTGCATCACCCATCCTACTCTTTCTTATATTGATATTTTGTTCTTTTGTTCCAGTCTTTTTTGTTGATTTTCTCTTATATGTACTTAATAGTGTTTTTAAGCATTGTTTTTATGTTATTTCAAATGCTATTTTGTCAACAGTATTTTCAACTGTTGTATCAAATTTGATCCAACAGATGTACCAAAATAGCTTTGGTAGTTCTTTTTTTTAAAGATTTTATTTTTCCTTTTTCTCCCCAAAGCCCCCTGGTACATAGTTGTGTATTTTTTAGTTGTGGGTCCTTCTAGTTGTGGCATGTGGGATGCCACCTCAGCATGGCTTGATGAGTGGTACCATGTCTGCGCCCAGGATTCGAATTGACAAAACCCCGGGCCACTGAAGCAGAGTGTGCGAACTCAACCACTCGGCCACGGGGCTGGCCCCCCAGCTTTGGTAATTTTAAAATATATTAATGCTTATTAGCTCCACCCCTGTATCTAAAAGAACTGGTAGTTGAAGAACCTTTTTTTTTGATGAGGAAGATTGGCCCTGAGCTAACATCTGTGCCAACCTTCCTCTGTTTTTGTATGTGGGATGCTGCCACAGCATGGCTTGATGAGTGTAGGTGTGTAGGTCTGCACCTGGGATGCGAACTGTGAACCCTGGGCCACTGAAGTGGAGTGCGCAAACTTAACCTCTATGCCACTGAGCTGGCCCTTAGAAAACAATTTGTGTTCAACCACCCAGTAGGAAGCCTTGGTCTCCTGTGGCCAAGTGCAGGGTTTGAGGTGATGAAGCTGACCCTGGTTCATCGTGTCCCCAGGTGGGAGGAGAAGATCCCTCTGGCAAAAACCACCCTCGAGAAGACCTGGCTCTTCCACGAGATTGGCCGCTGCTACTTGGAGCTGGACCAGCCCTGGCAGGCCCAGAATTACGGCGAGAAGTCCCAGCAGTGTGCCGAGGAAGAAGGGGACATCGAGTGGCAGCTGAATGCCAGTGTTCTGGTGGCGCAGGCACAAGGTATGAGCTCAGAGAGGATCACCTTGCCTTCCCCAACCCTCGGGCCCAGCTGCCACACTGGGGCTGGCCCTCCTGTGGGCCGGACTTACCATCCCAGTGTGTCCCTGCTCAGATTAGCTCTGAGTCTGAGAGTGGGGATAAACCCCTCCATTTTGAGCCGCACGAGGCAAGTTCCTACTTTAAGCTGAGCCAGTTAGGGCTTGGGCACCCCTGCCCTGAGGAGCTCAGCTGCAGACAGACCGGCATTGTGTGATCATCAAGCGGCCCCACTTCCTCTTGCCATGGTACTCTTTACACATGTGCCCTTGCATTTCATCGCTGCACAAGCCAGTGAGGGAGGCACTGTTGTCCTCTTGTGTCGATGGGGAAACTGAGGCACCAAGTGCTTCAGCAGATTGCCCCAGGGCATATGAGAGGACTTTTTAGAGTGATGGAAATGTTCTAAAGTGTTCTAAAACTGGGTTGTGGTGATCACAACTCTATAAATTTACTAAAAATCGCTGAGCTGTATACTTACAAATGGGTGCATTTTATAATATGTAAATTGCATCTTAATAAAGTTGTAAAAAACAGCAGGGGGCCGGGGACAAGGAGGAAGAGATGAAGCAAGGTTGGTGATATTTTGATAATTATTGAAACTGGGTGATGAGAGTTCATTATGTTATTCCTTCTTCTTTTGTGTATATTTTAAATATTTCATAATACAAAGTTAAATAATACAAAGTTGAAAAAGAAGGCTGGTAAATGATGGAGCTGGGACTAGAACCCACTTTGCCCGACTCCTGCACTCCGGCTCTTAAACCCCGCACTGAGCTGCCCCCGCCCCGGGTGCACAGCGGACCCCAGAGAGGAGGAAGTGTGACAGGCGCTATAATCGGGCATAATCCTTCATTCATTCATTTGCACTACAAATACTTACTTGGGACCTTCTAGGCACCAAGTTGGTTGTAATTAGAGAGCAAAACTGATAAATATTTCCTGCCCTCACGTCTGAGGAAGTAACTTTTAAGCAGAAACTTTAGGGATGAGAAGGGGCCAGCTGTTCCAAGCTCTGAGGACGGAGCCTTGCAGCCAAAGGAACAGCGTTTAGGAGGCCGGGCAGGAGTTCGGCTTATTTAAGAAGCTGAAGGAGACCAGGGTCGGCTGGGCTCCTGGGGCCAGGGAGGTCTGGAGGGCGGAGGTTGAAGAGGGGCCGGATCTGCAGGGCCTCGGCCTCGTGGGCCCCATTACAAATCATAGCTTCTTTCCTAAGAGCGTGGAGAAAACCACTGAAAACTAAGCTGGGGGGAGCCCTGATCCCTGAGGCCTTCCTTGGACCGCTTTCCTGTTCTAGGGAGGGCACCGGAAAAGCTGGAGGTGAGACAGGCTGCACCCTCAGGGTTGGTGTTGTCCTAGGCCTCTCTTGAGGACTTTTTAGGCCCTGAGGGCCCCTAGAGAACCAGGCCATTCCCTGTCAGTCTTAGTTTCCCTACTCTGGGGTTGAAAAGATCAAATGTGGTAGCCTGGGAGCCACTGGGCTGGCGAGGCCAAACAGCCTAGCTGGCAGAGCTTGCGCTCTGCGCCATCCTGGCTTAGGGACCCTGGGCAGGTGCCAATCTGTGCCTGTCTCATCCTCTATAAGCAGAGATAATTATAGTACTTAGCTAGAGGGTTGGTGTGAAGAACTAAGGTAATACTTGAGTGCTTAAGCACTTAGAACAGGAACTGGCATATAGTGAGCGCTCGATATGTATTAATTTCTCCGCTCCTGCGCTCTCATCAACTTCCCATCAGTGTCTCTAACAGCGATGAGAAACAAGTACAGTCCTTGCAAAAGCCTATTTGTGGCTCAACAAAAATGTAGGTATAAATGTGTAGATTTGGGGATGCACAAAGGAGGGAAAAGTAGAGGAAAACAGCTCCTAGACTCAAGATAACTTTGGGTTATGTACTCAGTTAAAAACGAGAGGAACAGTCTTTAATGTTTTACTCCCTTGAGTAAGTGTTATGACTCCTGCATAGACCTGCGTGTCAGAATGACACTGATGTTCGTTCACCGTGGTCTCTGCGTAAATACCGCGACTCCCCTTTTCAAATGTGTATTTGAAGAAAAGGTATATTTGACCTCATTTACTGTGATTCCACGTACTTTCAGAATTATTTGAATTGGTTTTCCAATAATAGCCTTTTGCAGTTTGGCTTACAGATACAAGGCCCTCCTTTCTCCACGGATCCCAAAGCTTGGTGGGGAGTGGATCTTGTACTTAGTTATAGGACAAAGTAGTGATGTGTGAAGTTTAGCCCTGAGCTAATATCTGTTGCCAATCTGCTTCTTTTCTTTCCTTTTGGTGAGGAAGATTGGGCCTGAGCTAACATCTGTTGCCAGTCTTCCTCTTTTCACTTGAGGAAGATCTGTGCCAATCTTCCTCTATTTTGTATGTGTGATGCCACCACAGCATGGCTTGATGAACAATGTGTAGGTCCATGCCCAGGCTCTGAACCTGTGAACCCTGGGCCACTGAAGTGGAGCATATGAACTTAACCATTATACCACTGGGCTGGCCCCAATCAGTCTCTTTTTTTGCTGAGGAAGATTAGCTCTGAGCTAAGATCTATGCCAGTCTTCCTCTATTTTGTATGTGGGTTGCTGCCACAGCATGGCTGACGAGTGATGTAGATCTGTGACTGGGATCTGAAACCACAAACCTGGGCTGCCAAAGCTTTTTTCCTCAAGCAAAAAAAAAAAAGGAAAAAAATTTGAACATTTTAAAAATATGAATTTTCTCTTTTGGAACAATCTAAAGATGGGGCAAGATGGAGTTGTCCCCCTGCCCTGGAGACACATGATGTGTGCACAAGTCCCTGCCCCAGACCCTTTTCCCTTGCTGACCCGGTTGAATGGCCTGAGATCCAAGGCTCAGGTTGCCAGGTTCTGGTCCTTTGTGGCGAGATGGCCCAGGAATGTGCTGGAAAGGGTGGCGCTGGGCAGCTCAGGGATGCTGCCTGAGGCCTGGGCTTACTCCAGCTTGCACAGGCTTGTGACTGACCCTGGGAGTGGCTGAGCAGGCCAGGGGTTCCCAAGGGCCCCCAGCACCTTGAAGCCCCCTGCATTGTACTGTACAGCATCTAATGTCACAATCTGCCTGTGCCGTGCCTCCCCCTGCTCTCCAGTGAAGCTGAGAGACTTCGAGTCGGCCGTGAACAACTTTGAGAAGGCCCTGGAGAGAGCGAAGCTCGTCCATAACAACGAGGCACAGCAGGCCATCATCAGCGTGAGCCTCCCCACCCCGCTGGGCCCCGGCTGTGGGGAGCAGGGCGGCTGGGCCCTCAGCCCCTCAGCCTTCTCAGTTGGCCATTCCACACATCTTTATTACCCACCTGCCCTGTGGACGGCGGTGGCTTTCAAATGCTTGCTACTGCGGTCAGTTTATAGAGCAACCCCATACACATGTTTTTATTTCAAACGCAAAATAGAAACAAAAGTTTTACAAACATGCTTACCTTTACTAAGTAAGCTGATATTTCCTATTGTATCCTGTTTTATTTTTCATCTTCCTTTCTTTTACTCAATGCGAGTTGAGACCTTCTAAACTGATTTTAGGATTTGTCATTTGAAAAATGCTGCCTCCTTCAGGAGACAATGTGAAATACAGTGTGCCTGCGCTCCCTCGCACTTCTCAGTGAGGCGGCTGCCAGCCACAGGCAGCTATGTAGATTAAAATGAATTAAAAGTAAACAAAATTTAAAATTCAGCTTCTCAGTCACACTAGTCACATTTCAAGTGTCGATAGCCGCACGTGGCTTATGAGTGCCACCCAGTGCAGATCTGGAGGACTCCTATCACCGCAGAAACTTCTGTTGACCGGTGCTGGCCTCGACCGTAAGCTTCAGGAGGCAGAGAGCATGTCATGATGCACACATCGCTCCCAAGAGACCCCACCATGTGGCGGGTTCTGCCCTGCCTTCCCCCATCCCCCACTGAGGATCTTCCTCTGTCGAGGGGGTCAGCCTCCCGAGTGTGAACCCTGCCCCTAAGTCTGACGTCCAGGGGAAGCTCACGGTGTCTGCCTCGTGGAAGCCCTGCCTGCGCTCCTCGGTCCTCATGCCTGTCTCTCCCATTGAATCCTCTTCCACATGGTCGCCCTGCAAATATGTGGAGAGGATGGCATGGCAATTCAGTTCAGTAAATATTTGCTGACCACCGCTTGGCCTGGGCTGCCCAGCCCAAAGGTGACGACGTGGTCCTGGCCCTCAGGAAGCTTAGAGTCAGCAGGAAGGTTAAAACAAAAACCCCATGTTCACGACCAGTGCCATAGGGACCAGGGGATTCAGAGGGAGAGAGCCCCAGCGGGGAGGCGCGGCTGGGTGCTTCCCATCAAGGAAGGTTGGAGGTCACCTTGAAGGCTGGGCAGGGTTTGGGAAGGTTGAGAGGTGGAGAGAAGTGCCTGTTGGGCAAGTAGCCCAGGGCCCTAAGCAACTCCTCCTGGGACCAGGTCCCTGACACTTAACCCCCTAGATTGGTGTCTCGAGGCAGGAAGTGTACCAGGGGGCAGACCAGCACTGCTCCAGGCCCTGTGGTCGTTTGGCAGGCGTCTCTCGAGTGCCTACCGGTGCTCTGCCCTGGGCAAGCTTCGGGACAGCAAGGAAGAAGGCAGAACCTGCCCCCAGGGGTCCCCCAGAGCCCCGGAAGCCCCTCCGAAGGCGGCCGGCCCCCGCAGCCTCACCCTGCAGTGTGTTTCTGAGCCCCGTCCATGACTTGCTGCCTTGCTGCTGCTTAGGGCCTTGAACTATCTCTTTACATTGGCTGAAGCAAAAGAAGCTTTAGGTAAAAATGTCGAAATTAGCACGCAGACACAACTCCCATTACACACCTGAGCCCAAGGGAAGTGAAGTCTGCGTTACCGCAGTCCTGTTTCTATATCTCTTACTGTGGGTAATTCCAGGTCCATAAGTATCAGTTAACCTCAGGACAGGAGCCTCCAGAGGAGCTGGGAGAAAACAGGGTGGCGGGGTTAGTACAGAGTCTGCCTTCTGGGGCTGGGGTTTGCATGGGGAAGGGAGAAGTGTAGGTGCTACATAGGGTTAAGAGAGGTCACCACTCCTCTTCTACCTGCAGGCCTTGGATGATGCCAACAAGGGCATCATTGAAGAGCTGAAGAAAACCAACTATAGAGAGATGCTCAAAGATAAGAAAGAGAAAGGTGAGTTCCTGGAGCCCCAAAGACGGCAGCTTCAGCATTCTCCCTCTGCTTTCTCTCCTGTTACTTCCAGCCACGCTTTCCTGCAGCTGCTCCAGTCGCGGGCTTGGCACTGCCCACCGAGCTTTCTGATTTCAGAGCCCCCAGCAGCCCCAGCCCATCCCTGGGGCAGGAGAGGGAGACTTCTAGCCTGCTCTGGCTGGGGTCGGAACCCATGCGGCCTGCCTGGGAGCCCCCTCCTGTACTTCTGTTAATTCATCAAATATTTGTTGAGCATTTGTCACATGCCAGGAAGGTATGCGATGTAGGGGAGACAGAGGCCCGGCCCCTGCCCTGGAGGAGCCCCAGGCCCAGTGGCAAAGCCAGACAATTTGAGTTGTCAGCAGCTGGGTACCCTGCTCAGCGGGGGAGCCGAACGAGGGGGCTCTGATTGCCCGGGGGGAAACGGGGAAGGCTCAAAGAGGAAGAATCATCTGCTCCAGGCTCCAAAAGATGGTTCTCCAGGTGCGACGGGGAGGGGGCAGCATTTCCTGCATGAAGAGCAGGAGCCGACAGAGGCAGAGTGACAGTAACTTACCCTCTGGGGGCTCGGACTGCGTGCCAGACACAGGGTAAGCATGACAGAAGGATATCCCTCGGTCCTCACGCCCTAGGATGTGGGGACTGGTTTTGGGGCAGTGGAGGCTGAGTGGGGTTGAGTGATCTGCGCAGGTCACAGAGCAGTGTGACTTAGGGCCATGCTCGCCCGCACTGCATGGAATGGCCCTTGGTCCAGCAGTGGGTAGGGCAGGGGCCGGGCCTGGGGACACGAGGATGAGCTAAGGGGAAGGCGGCTCTGTGTCACAGCTGTGCTCCTGCTGGCCTTATCACAGTCTCTTCCAAGGCCTCCCGGAACTAAGGAGCCCTTTGACGCCCCAGCCCCGGCTCTTTGACTGGCTCCGCTGTGGAGGGAGTGAGGGAAGAGGAAGGGGCCAGGGCCATTTGAGAAGCTGCTCTCCACGCAGTGCTTCCTGTGCACCAGGCGCTCTTCCAAGGGCCTTGTATGGACTGATCCTCTGAACCCTCCAAGAACTCTATGAAGTCAGTATTATTGGCTTGATTTTACGGATGAGGACACAGAGGCAGCATGGTTTTAGTCTCGGGCAGCCGGCTCTAGAACCCGGGCTTTTACCGTGGTTCTACACCGTTTCTGTCCAGCCCACTGTGCTGCCCTCACTCCAGCCAAGTCACAGCGAAGAGGCGCCAGGGCCAGGGCTCCATGCACCTGGGAGGACAGAGTCCCCTCCAGCCATCAAGGCTGAAGCCCTCCCTGACCCAAGCATGGCAGCGGGAATCTGGACGTGGGGTTTCTGGGCACCTGAGCAGCCACATGACATCTCTTTATTATCCACCGCCTGCCATGTGGTGGCTGGGTCCCCTCAGAGAGGGATCTGCCTCTGCCCCCACGTGGCCTTGGAGCTGCTCTCAGCAGCCAGGGAGCAATAGACATGAAGAGAGCCAGGAGGGAAGCAGCGGGTGCTCCCAGCAGCCTCCCCTCCCCTCGGCAGGCGCTGTGCTGAGGAAGGTGAAAGTCCTAAAGACTCATCAAGCAGGCCCGGTGGCCGGTGGCAGGCACTTCCCCCCTGGAACGGCAGGCGGCAGCATTGTATGTGTCTTCACCGCCAAATAGCAGCCTTTTCCCTGCTGTGAACCGAGAGCCCCTGTGGGCATCTTAGAGACCGGGGGCCTCCAGGAAGAGAATGTGGGGGAGAGTGAGGCGAGGACTGGTGCCTTTTCTCTGTAGCTGGTTAAAGCAAGGAGCAAGGATCCCTTTGGCTGTAGAATAGCTCTCCAGCTGAACTTCCTGCTAGCAGTCTGCTCATATTTTTACAGGGAGCGTCCCAACAAATGATGAATCTGCTTCGCAGGGACAAAGAGAAATGCAGAACGAGGATGCTGGAGAAATGAACTCTTCTGTCCTCTCCCAGCACCTCTGCTGTTTCTTATAGGGAAAGAGAATGTGCTCTGGGGCAGACTGTCCAGGGTTCACATTTGGCTCTGCTGTTTGTTTATTTGCAGTGTGACCATTGTGTATGATTTTTCTTTTATCAATCTCAGGTCCCTTGCCTGCAAACTCGAATCAGTGACACTGTGCAATCTCATGATGGCCGAGTAGTGTGATCTGTGCAGCTCAGACGATGGCTGGAACAGGGCTGCTGCTCAGTAAATGATGATTTCCTTCCTTTCTTTCTGAAAAGCTGTGCTGTCTCTCAGAAGCACAGGCCCCCAGGCTGGGCTTCACCCCGGCCCAGAGGTGAACAGACTTTTACCTTTCTTCTCTCCTTTCTCTTGTTTTTCAGAAGAGGCTGCTGAGCTGGATGACACACCAGTGATGGCAAGGGAGAAGGAAACGACGAGAAGAGGGAGAGACGAACCTGAGAAGGTGATGAAGCAGTGGGAAAGAGAGCCAGTTGAGAATGACAGAGAGACAGAATACGAGTCGTCTAAGGAAGCCCTGAGGATCACAGTGAATGGACAAGAAGAAAACAGGTGGAGAGAAGTAGAAAAAGGCAGCTCCTTTAGGCAAATGGAACTGGGAGCGATGGGGAGAGATTCAGCAGACATTGCCAAGAGGCTGTCCGGAGAACTAGGCCTAAGGTCAGGAGAAGCAGGCAGGAAACTACCAGAACTGAGCAGAAGGGAATCAAGAGAAATTTACAGGAGGCCTTTAGAGCTGGATGAGAAACCCTCAGAAGAATTAAGCAGAAGGGAATGGGAGGGACCGGAGAGGAGACTTTCAGAAGCCGGCAGGAGAGAGTTAGAAGAATTGGGGAAAACAGCATTGGGAGAAACTGGAGAAATGAAAAAAACAGAAAATGGTGAAACAACGGAAAAAGACGAAAAGGAAGACGAATGAAGCCATCGCTAGCAGGCGCTAGCCTCACCAGGCTGGCGTTTGCAGGCACCGTGGGGATGGCAGGAGACCGGACTCTCAAGCTGAGATTTGTCTTTCATAGGAGAAAATGTGGCCCAGGCCCCACATGTCACCTCTGCCCCTTTCTGTCACTGTTCTCCCTCTAAATAGATCCATTTCACTCTCACAACCCCTGGGTCTGTCATTCTGCCTGCTCACCCCACCCATCTCCAGAAGAGCCTTAGAGGACGAAGGACCTGGCACCGGGCACCCCTTCCAGGCAGAACTCTGACCTCACCCTGGCTAGGGAGAAACACTGAGACCCCCAAACCAGGCTTTAGGGAAGAAATAATGATGGGACCACCTCAGCCATCACACAGAGAGGGAGAGCTTCTTGTAAACCCCTAAGCCCTGAATGCAGAATGAAGTGGCAGCTGGCTTGGATAGGGCATCGTGCTCCAGCAGCCCACAGGAAGAAAGAAGTTTCCTGCCCGGAAACAGGGAGTGGCCTGGGAGAGGGAGCTGCGCCACCTCCAGGCAGTCCAGTCCCGTCAGTCAGGCTCCCCACGCTGGTTTCCTCCTCTAGAATGGGCACCTGCCTCAGGGCTGCTGCGAGGACCATATGAGGGCTCAGCACGGCACCTGGTCCACAGGAAGCTCTCGAAAATCCACCCGAGCTTCCAGTGCCTTCGCAGAGGTGTCGGCTGAGCGGCTGCCTCAGAGGATGAGTTAGGATTTCACTACATTCTTCATCTGTCCCTTTGGCCATTGCCATCCTGGTTCCTTCTCCACAGTTCCTGGAAAAGTCGAGGCTGAGGCTGACTTTAGGCTGGGACCCGGCTGGACTAAGCCGAGGCAAGGGAGGTATTTCAGGTGCAGCATTTCATGGGGCGCCAAAAACTCAGTAAGCAAGATAAACAGTATTTTAATACAACATTGTAAAAAAAATTAATGCAAAAAACCCATGATGAATAAAATATCAAAATTTTAAATAAAGACAGGATCTGAGGGCCCTCCCAGTGGCCTAGTGGTTAAGTTCGCTGGCTGCTTCCCTGCTGGGCCTGGGTTTGCGGGTTCAGATCCTGGCGCGGACCTACACACCGCTCATCAAGCCATGCTGCCGTGGTGTCCCACATACAAAATAGAGGAAGCTTGGCACAGATGTTAGTTCAGCCACAATTTTCCTCACCAAAGGAAAAAAAAAAAGGATCTGACTTTGCACTCGCAGGACCCTGCCTCCGTTGCCTCATCCTGATTCCGGCGCTGGGCCGGGAAGGGGCCCTGCTCCCCTCTTTAAAGAGGTCATCAACGCCTACGAGAAAAAAAGAGGCCAGTCGAGTCGCCAGCGGCCTGGCCCCCAGGGCACAGGTGAGCACACGGGCAGCCCGGGACTCGGCCGACCCCGGTGTCTGCTCGCCGCGCCTGCGCAGAGAGGACCGGACCCGGCCCGGCCCTCCCCCGCCCCCGCGCGCGCTCCGCCCCCGGGCTATGTAAGGCGGCCCGGCGGGGTCGCGCCACCGCTGGGCTCCGTGTCCCTCCGCGCAGGCGGGCGGCCCCGGAGAGCTGGTGCCTGCGAAGGCGGCCACGGCAGCGCCCCCTCCTCATCATGGTGAGCGGGCGCGGGAAGGCCAGGAGGGGAGGGGAGGGGAGGGGAGGGGGCGGGCCGGGCTCGGGGTAGCACCCTAACGGACAAGGGGGGATTGGGGGATTTTCGGGAGGAAGTGGCATGCAAATGAGGACTCGCGTTTCCGGAATTGAGCTCAGGCTCGCTTGGCGGCGCGGTGCAGCTTGGAGGTAGGGGAGACGCAGGAAGAGGAGCAATGGAGAGGGCCGCTGGAGGAGGAGGGGGCTCCGGAGCTGCAGAAGCTGCTGTCCCCGCCAGACCCAGATGGCGTGTGGGCCGGGAACAGTGCGCCCGGGGCCGGTCCCCACTCCCCGCGGCCCGTGCTGGGCGGGCATTCTTCGCCTTCGCCTGCTCCGGGGCCTGGTCTGAGAAGACGCTGTGCCTGCTGAGCTCTCAGGGTGCTGAGGGAGGTGGAGCCAGTGTAGAGGAGAGAACGGTTTACTGTAAACGCTTGTCACTTGTGGCTTTTAGCAGGCAGGAAAACAAGTGGCTCACAGAGGTGCTGCTGACACACAGCAAAGTGTGGGCAGAGCTAGACCCTGAACACAGGTGGCCTGTGCCGCCCAGTCCTGGGGCAGGCACAAAGGCCACGACTCTGTGGGGGGCCGAGGGCAGAGGAGGAGGTGGCAGGCGAGTCAATGAGCCCCTTTGTCCAGCGCTCTCCTGCCCTGCCCCCCACCAGCCCTTCTGTGGGACCATTGTCCCCCCATCTCAGACAAGAGAGTATTATCTGTTGCTGCCATTGTTGGGGGAAGGGAGGCAGTCTTTGGGTGACCGTTCTCGGCCCAACCCTCTGCAGTCAGAGCAGGACAGTTGTGGCTGTGCCCAGACATAGAGACTCCCACCTCCAAAGAGGTCATCCTTAATGGGTGCCAGAATATAAAGTTAGGGTCCACTCCTAGAGCCACAGGCTTCAGGCCCTCCCCATGCAGGCACTTCCAGCACATTTTCCCTTTAGAGGTGGCAGCAGTGGGGTGATCCTTGCGGGTACAGCCCCAACTAGAGGAAAGTAAGAGTTTAGGAACCTCAGACAGGCATCCCTCTCCATCCTCCACAACCAGATGCTGATGGTACGCAAGGCCGGAGGAGAGACAGTCCACCACTCCACGGCTCTGGAAGGCGCCGTGCTTGGAATTCAGGGCTAGGGAGCCCCGAGCAGGGGTTCCTGGCTAGAACAAGGCCAGAGACAGAGACAGGAGGGCAAAGCTGGCTAGGTGGCCCCAAGTGACCTGGCTGACATCTGCTCTTCCCCCCTCACAGAATAGAGGCTTCTCGCGAAAGAGCCACACGTTCCTGCCCAAGATCTTTTTCCGCAAAATGTCATCCTCAGGGGCCAAGGACAAGCCTGAGCTGCAGTTTCCCTTCCTGCAGGATGAGGAGACGGTGTCCGCACTGCATGAGTGCAAGACACTCTTCATCCTGCGCGGCCTGCCAGGGAGTGGCAAGTCCACGCTGGCACGGGTCATCCTGGACAGGTACCGTGACGGCACCAAGTTGGTGTCTGCCGACAGTTACAAGATCACCCCTGGTGCTCGAGGAGCCTTTTCCGAGGAGTACAAGCGGCTGGACGAGGACCTGGCTGCCTACTGCCGCCGGGACACCCGAGTCCTTGTGCTGGATGACACCAACCATGAGCGGGAGCGGCTGGAGCAGCTCTTTGAAATGGCCGACCAGTACCAGTACCAGGTGGTGCTGGTGGAGCCCAAGACGTCGTGGCGGCTGGACTGTACCCTGCTTAAGGAGAAGAACCAGTGGCAGCTGTCAGCTGATGAGCTGAAGAAGCTGAAACCTGGGCTGGAGAAGGACTTCCTGCCACTCTACTTCGGCTGGTTCCTGACCAAGAAGAGTTCTGAGAGCCTCCGCAAAGCTGGCCAGGCCTTCCTGGAGGAGCTGGGGAACCACAAGGCCTTCAAGAAGGAGCTGCGACAGTGTAGGTGGCAGGGTGGGCGGAGTGGGGGCACTTAGCCTCATTCATAAGCCCCCTTGCTGGGCACAAGGTGCTGCGCACACAGGACCACTGTTGTTCTCAAAGCACTGGGAGTAAAGTGGGGAGGCAGGTGGAAGCTCAGTGGTATAGGCAGAGGCGGCCTTGGGTAGTGGAGGCACAGAGGGATACGGGAGAGGCGCTTCCCAGAGCACCTTCCCTCTCCCTGCTCCCTGCTCCCTTCCTTTCTGCCCTCTTCCTCCCACCTGCCCTCTCTGGCCTGGATCTTGACCACTGACCCTGGCTTAGAGGTGGGAAAACAAATTACTGTCATAACAGGAAATATGTCAGCATTTCATATAACCTTAGAGGGAGAATCTGGTCCAATGTTTTCAAACTCATTTTTAGCAGCAGAACCATTTTCTAAAATAAAATATTCCACGGAGTCCTAAGCTGCAAACAGATTTTAACTAGGACCACTGTGACTTCACTGGGCATGGTTCTCAGGCCTTCGGCTACTAAGTGCACCTCCTGTGGCATCCTGCCGCTCCAGAAGGCAATCTCACACCGAGTCCAAAGCCCTCATTTTGCAGATAGGAAGACAGGCCCAGAGGGATGTGGGGTTTGCCCAGAGCCAGTGAGAGCCTGGCCTCTGTGGACTCCAGCAGGGGCCTCCCCAGGGCTCCCTCCTGGCAAGGCCTGTGTGCTCCAATGAGAGGGTAGGTGTGGGATAAGGAAGGACCCTGGTGGCCCTCATTTTCCTACAGTGGCCTGTTGGGGATATGTCAGCTACTCATCCATCTGTTCCTTGAATCCATTTCTAGTTCCCCCAGATTTTAGGTTGTCTTCATACTGAAGTATCCCCACCCATGTTTCTTCGTTGTTCAGAGGCAGGTAATCTGTGCCTATATATGTTCTCAGAGAACTCTTTTTCTCGGCTCCTAAAGCTCATATGCTGGGGGAACGGGACAGTGGTATCTGCAGAGATGCTGGCCAGTGTGAGCCCAGTCCCTGTGAATAGCTTGACAGGAAAGCACCCGAGAGGCAGGGCTCCTGGTTAGAGCTGGTGGCTGTGCCCTGGAGAGTGACTGCCTCTTGAAGCTGCTTTTACCATTAAAAACTGGAATCTTTTTCTGCCCAGGACGCAGCAGAAGAAATGTAATGGGCCAAAAACAAGGCCTGCTCTCAGAGTGGAGGCCTCCCTCTCCCATGGAGGGTGAGAGACATCCTCACAGGGACTCAACTCTGGGAGTAAACAGGACAGACAGTGATTCCAAAGCTAGCTACAAGGCTTGGAGTCTGGAAATTGAAATCACAGATGCTCCAAGTCTCGAGACTACCAGCCACATAATGTCATCCCATTATATCCCTAGACCCTTCCTGCAGCAAGCCCTCCGCAGGCTCTCATCCACCACGCAAGCCTGCGAGGACTTAATATTATGGTGAGCTGGTAACTTCTCGTCCCAGTGGGCCTGAGTGAAATGAGGCACTACTAACAGTTCCCCGGGTGGCTGTGGGAAAACTAGGGTATATGGTCACCCTAATTATTGTACTCGGTTGACAGATAAGGGTCAATCACTTGCCGAGGTCAAAGGGCTGGGAACTTAATTATGCTTTTTCTGGCTCCTTCCATTGTACCACATAGTTCCCAACCCCTTCTTTTCTTCCGCCCCTTTTTTCATGACCTGCTTCCCTCTCCTGGATGTGCAGCTGGGGAAGCTGATTCCTTTCGCCTATGCTCCCTACTCCTGGGTTCCAAGTGTCTTAGTTTTCAAGTCTGGGGAAGAGATGTAAAAGGCTACATAATGTAAAGCCCAGGAATTGAAGTGCTTGTTTATAGCTCTAAAGTTGCTCTTAGTTTGACCAACGAATGAATAAATTAACTATAGAGGATTGCTCAAGAGTTTATGCTTGAGGTCCGATCTTTTTCCTCTGGGCCTCCTGGTCTTGGTGACAGATGTTGGGATGGCCCCGCTCTCTCTCTCCCTGCAGTCGTCCCTGGGGATGAGCCCAGGGAGAAGATTGAACTGCTCACCTACTTTGGGAAGAGACCCCCAGGTGTGCTACACTGTACAACCAAGTTCTGCGACTACGGGAAAGCCGCCGGGGCAGAGGAGTACGCCCAGCAGGATGTGAGTCCTCCCTAGGGATGCCGCCAAGGTGGGGAGAGGGCAGGGTCTCCTGGAGGTGGGTGCCAGCTCAAGGCAGAACCAGAAGCCAGCCAGCCTCTCAGGAACAATGGCATCTCCTGCTCCAGCTCGCCTCCTGCAGGCTTGGTGGCACAGACCTCAGCTGCCCTTTCTAGGGAGTCTGTGAGTCTATGCATTCATCCCCAAGGCCTGCTCACCGGTGCCCTTCCTTCTGCGGACTCATGGAGAATGCTGGTCGGCAGCAGACTCCTGCTCTGGCCTAAGCCTGCATTCAGTCCCCAAACCAGGAGTCCCTTGCCCCCAGGGAGCCTGGTGCTCTGAGGTTGCTGTCCCTCGGTCTGAGGCCTGACCTTGCCCTGGAGTAGGGACGCTGAGAGATAGTGAGGCTTATTGGCTTAGGGGCACCAGACCCTTCCCCACCACAGAGCCCGTATCCTCCACCCACAGCCCCGCGCCACCACATGGTGATGCTTAAACATCAGGCGTGTTGCCCAGATGCACACGGCTGTCTCCAGCCTCCTTCAGGTCTCCTCAGCGAGGCCTTCCCTGACCCTCCGCCCGTCTCCCCCCTTCTCTGCCTAGGTTAGCACAGCCATTTGGCTCGGGTGCTCATTGGTCTCCTCCCACTCGAGTGGAAGCTCCTTGAGGGCGAGCATTTTTTACAGTTTAATTCAGCCCTGTATTCCTAGCACCTAGCAGAGCTGCATGAATGACTGTATAACACTTTCCACCACCGTCTCTAATCATTCATTCATTTAGCAATATTTATAAAGCAGCTGTTATGCAGGAGGCACAGGACAAGGGATTGTGAGCAAAAAAGAGCTTTTATGGTCAGATGGGTGAGATGGACTTTGAGAATCAGATACACCCAGGTGTGTTATCAAATGTAAATCAAGGTGTATGGAGGAGACTTTCATCAAAGGCATTTATTCCTGGCCTCACCCTGCCCTCCAGGATGTGGCCTGGATCCCGGGGTGGCTTTACCCAGGGTGAGCCAAGCAGTAATGACAGTGGCACTTGTCACGTGCCTGTCACCAGGCTCCTTTAATCCCCACACTGAGGTTGGTTCTGCATCATCCCCATTTTACAGGTGAATAAGCTAAGGCACAGAGATGTTAACTTGCTCAAGCTGTGCAAGCAGTAAGTGGGGGCGCCAGGTTCTGAACTCAGGAGGTCTGGCTTTTAACCCTTGCTCTGTCCTGCGTCTCTGGCACCTTGGTTCTTTTCACATCAGCCTGAACTGTGTCAGTGGAGAGATGTCCTCCCACAACACACAGGCTGTGTGTGGCAGATGTTCGTGGATGACGCGCCTTTACCAAAGGGCTCTGCTCAGTTGTGCTCACCTGTTACCCCACCCTTGGTCAGCTGTCCCTCTCTGGAGGCCACACCTCTAGCTCAGTCCTCTTGTTCTCACTCTCCGTAGGCAGTAAAGAAAGCTTACGGCAAGGCCTTCATGCTGACCATCTCTGCCCTCTTTGTGACACCGAAGACGACTGGAGCCCGGGTGGAGCTGAGTGAGCAGGAGCTGCTGTTGTGGCCAAATGATGTGGACAAGCTGTCACCCTCTGACAGCCTGCCCCGGGGGAGCCGTGCTCACATCACCCTGGGCTGTGCGGCTGACGTGGAGGCCGTGCAGACAGGCATTGACCTCCTAGAGATTGTGCGGCAGGAGAAGGGGGGCAACCGAGGTGAGGAGGTGGGTGAGCTAAACCGGGGCAAGCTCTACTCCTTGGGCAGTGGGCGCTGGATGCTGAACCTGGCCAAGAAGATGGAGGTCAGGGCCATCTTCACAGGGTACTACGGGAAGGGCAAACCTGTGCCCATACAAGGCAGCCGAAAGGGGGGTGCCTTTCAGTCTTGCACCATCATTTGAGTGGTCTCACCACAGAGGGCCCCTGACTCTTACAAGGGAAGGGGGAGGAGAGGGAAACATGCCCTCTGCTTGATCTTTAAGATTCTTTTTTTTTTTACTCAAAGTTAACTTTCCTATAACTTTTTAAAAACTTATAAAATAACTGCTCCTCTTTTCTTGCTGCCTCATCCCCTCTAACACTCAAGCTCTCAACACAAGGCGGGTGGGCAGACACCATTCAGGAAGCTGGATCAAAGCTGATCAGGCTGGGCCTAGTTGGGCCTGGTGCAGCCGCAGCCACAATCTGGAACCCTGCTTCAGGGTGGTTCTCTCAGCCCCTGGCCCAGGTCCACTGCCCTGCCCAGAGCTGGCTAGTGGGGAGCGATACTTGAGAGCTGCGTGTACCCACAGAGTGGTCACCATGGCCAGGGGAAACTAGTGGTGGATTTGCGAGGGGAAGATCCCTGGGCTTTGATCCCATTTCTTAATCAGTGTAGCCTTAGGAAGGCCGGGGCTGTTTACCAGGGTAGAAAAAGGGGTTTACCCACTTTTGGTCCTAAGCACCTGTCCCCTCCTCCTTCACACTATAACTAGGTAACAGTTTGATAACTAGGGAAGAAAACAGAATAAGCAGCAGCCACATCCCAGCCTGGCTACTGGTCTCACCCCAGGAAGGGGATGGGCTGGCCATCCTTTCCAGTGGTATGGCTCTGCTGTGTGGATGGGGAGATCGAGGAAGACAGTACCTTGTGGGGAAGCTCCAGTCTTGCTGTCTTCCCAGCCCATCTTGCCTCCCCGGTGCCTCTGGAGGCCTCTGTGCCTCCTCTAAAGGGGGCTGGTGGGTACCAAGAGCCGATGGAGTGGACTCCTGGCTGGTAAGGGCCAAATCCCACATGGGGCCTCTGGGAAGGGGTTTTTAACACTGCTACATGTGCTTTGGTTCCTGGGGTACCCTCCACTGTTCTTTGCTCAGTAACAGGGCCTTGCTAATCAGGTTGTCACTCCACAAAAGTGCTTGGGATTTAAGTTCCCATCCTGGCTTTGCCCAACCTCAGCAACTTGTAAGACTGATAATGAAATAAATCATGTTAATCCTAGCTGTGTGCAGTCTCTCTCACCCTTCTGTGCCCAGCTCAGTCTTCCCTGGGGCGAGGGCTGGGTATATTAGGACTGGCTTTGTCCCACAGCTTGGGGCCATCGGTCCTGTCTCCCCTCTGCTGGCTGGTCACAGCTGTGGTGAGGTTGGGCAGCTGAACAGTGTTGGCTTTCATGAGGAGGCAGGAAGGAGAGAGGCTTATCTTAGATGCACACAGAAAGTGGGGGTTGGCTGGGTCTGAGGGACATGGAGCAGAGCCTCTCGTCCCCCGTTAATTGTGGCAACAGGTCACAGGTGTGCCCAGCCCAACCCAATCACAGAGACTTCTCAGCAAGACCCAAAGTGCTTGGTACGGGTTTCCCCCAGTTCTCTAGAGAAGGCCACCCTCCAGTCAGTGCTACTTCAAACACAAGGGAAGACCTGACATTCAGGAGTCTCTTCCAGGCCAACAGGAGCCTGGACAGCTATATGGGGAACTTCCCAGGCCTAACTCAGTCCTGTCATTTCACCATGGCCTTGGCAGCAAAGGAGGAAGACTGGAAAGAAAGCAGGGGCCCCGAAGGAAGAGAAATCCAAGGTCTTTCCCCAGCCATGTCTACCATCGAAGCACCAAAAATCTAAGCTTCAGTAAAAGCCTCAAGTGTCCCTGCCTGGAACTCCTAAAAAGTTTACTCACCACAAACACTAAGCTTAACCTGAACAGCATGACACACGCCACTGCTGCCTTCCCCAGCCTGCCTCCCATACAAAATCAGGAAGGTGGGATTTTTGTCCTTGTCTGCCTTTCCCTCAAGCCTGCACTGGCAACAGGAACTGTGAGTCTGTATAGACCTCCTGTGTTTATGTTAGTCCAGCCTGACACTTAGCACCCACCCATGCTCTGTGTGAGCTTTGGACACGCAGCTTCTAGTGATTTCTGGTGGCTTCCACCATAAAATGAGCATGTTTTCTGAACTCACCTCCCCATGACTGACATCAGGCACTCACATGCTAAATAGGTTTGGGAGAAGCAGCCAGCATTCCACCTACCCCGGGCTCTGGGTGCCCACATCAGCATCAGTTCCATGGTGGAGGCTCAGCTTTGGCCCCCTGACTCTGGAGTGACACAAAGCAGCTACCAGAGCAAAGTGCCAGAAAGGGTCAAAACATTTTATTCTCTTAATTTTTTTTCTTTTTTAATAAAGTTAAACAGTAAAACAAAACTTCACAAGCTGCCTCCCTGTCCACCCCCCGCCTCCCTCCCCTACCCGCAGTCTTCGGCGCTGGCTCCCTTTCCTTCACCCCACTCACGCAGACACAGGGTATCCAACTGAGAAAACAAAACTGCTCTAAGTACATGGAGACATGATGAAGGGAGGAGGTGAACTGTGTCCACATTCAAGGTGAAACTGAGCAAGTCTGCATTTTCTGGGTTCTAGGTGGTTTCCTTTCATTAGCCAAATTGAAAAAAGAAGTTTCCTGGCCCAGATGCTGTGAGGGAAAAGAAGAGCCTGTTAGTTGGCTCTGTGGGTTTTCAAGGGAAGATCACTTTGCTCTGATTATGGAAAAGTCTTCAACGGCTGCTTCAAACTCAGAGAAAAACATCTACAGGTATCAAACGGCCTGGGCGAGCATGGTGTGTGTGTGTGTGTGGCTTCTAACACCTTCACTCTTGCAGAGAAACCCTGGTACTAGGCCGCTTAGAGACGCCTCCCTGAGCCTGCAGAGGTGTGACGCTAATGGTCTCAAGGCAGGGTGTGCCTGGGAGCCTCCCTTCCTCCATCCTCAGCACCACCTGAGTGGACAGATGCCCTGCTAGCCGAGAATTCAGCTGCCTCCACTCCTGGGTCCCTCTGACTCTCAAAGGGCTGCCTAACTGGGGAGTCGCTGCATCTGCTTGTGATCTGGGAACTCCCAAGGGCACCAGGCATACCCACCTTCAAAGCTGAAGCCCCCAGGACCACCGAAGAATGCCTTGAAGATATTGTTTGCATCAAAATCTGTGGAGCAAGGCAAGAAACAGGGAAGGGACAAAAAGGTGAAAAAATTAGTGTTTGGAGGGGAACTTATCATGACACTGAGAATGGGTCTCCAAAGCTTCCCCAGATATTATCACTTCCCTCCTTTCCCAAAATTTCAGAGACTAGGAGTGAGCAAATCTGCCCCAGGCTATGCGAAACTTGCTACTTGATCCCACTCCTAGGATATCTCCCTTCTCCTTCCAAGTGCCAAAGGAAAGCTTTCTTTGTCTCAGTGCACTTTGCTGGCCCTTCTTCTCAACCAATGCCGTTTGTACTTAGTGACACACTTTCCCCACACTCTTGTTTCCCTATAATACTGGGGCTGCTACTGAAAAGGCTAAAATTTATCACTTAAATGCTACCAAGAATAAATACAAGAATAAGACCTATGATTTACTGTATTTGTTTGATTCCATGCTCTGTCTAGACTGTATGCCAGAAAAAACCCTATGGTTTATTAAAGCACCTACCAGGTACAAACCCTGGTGCTGGGTACACAGCAGACATATCATTTCATCCTAATAACAGTTTGTCAGGGTAAGTATTATTCGCAATTTATACTCAACAAAACATAAGTAGGGAGCTCAAGTAACTTGCCCAAGATCACATGGCCAGTAAAAGCAAAACTGAAAACTCCCAACTCCTGTGTGACCCCAGAGCTGTGCTCTTTCACCAGGCCACAGCAGGTCTGATGTACCCAGCTAGGCCTGACTTCCTAAGCTGCACAGAAAGATTGACCTCAACCACCTGATCCCATAAGCACATTGTGTCCAAAAGTGAATTCCTCCTTGCCTGCTGATCTGCTCATCTTCCTGGGTCTCCTAGCTCACTGAATGGCCCTATCGAGTCAGCTGTGCCAAAGCCACTCTCAACTTAGTCCTTTCCCTCTCCTAACATATTCAGGAGCCAACTCCTGCTGAGTCTATCAGTCTCCCAACTGTGCTCTCCAATCCCTTCCTAGCAACTGTGTCTTCCCACCATCTCTATCCTCCTCCCCTTCCAAACCACCTCTCCTCACTGTCATCACAAATATATTTCTAGAGCCTAAATTTGGTCCATAGCTCCCCTACTTAAAACCCTTCAACAGCCTTCCACTAAGTATAGCTCTTCTCAACTGCTAGGCGTTTATTATTATAAACCTAAGTTTTTAAAATACACACACACACACACAACCCTTGAACTGGAGAGGTCAGGATTATCTATATAACATCATCAATCTTGTTTTAAATTTCAATAGATGTTCTTAGTGGAAGAGAATGGCTGGCATTAGAGACCGTGGCCTGAGAACTGTGGCTAGTTTAGGCCTCTTTCACCACAGACTGAGCTCACAGCGAGCAATGACACTGATAGTTGTGCTTTACTTCATCCTGAGTCTTTCGGGAAAACCAGTATGCGAGGGCTTACAGGACCGTGTGATGCACATAAATATCGGTCAGCACACCCTCTGCACTGGGGGACAAAGGAACTTCCAGCCAATAGGAAAAAGTCCATATTCCTTCCTCTAGCCCCTAAGGCTTTCTGAGGTCTGACCCAGCTACTTTCTGGCCTTGTCTCTCACCACCCCCTGCCTTGAGCACCTCTCTCCTCCCAGACTAAGCCCCTTGCAGCTCCCCAGGTGCTGTGCTTTTCTGCACTGCCAGGCCTTCCCTCACTTGTGCTTACCTCCTTGGCGCCCACTTTGCACCCTGGGCACCTGCTGCGCTTGACTGCACTCACCGGATCCTCCGTCCATTAGAGCAGGGGTCAGGTTTGGCCTGTCGGCTGGAGTTTGCAAACCCCTAGACTGTGGGTTCCCAGAGGTCAGGGAACTGGTCTGATTCATCTTTGTTATTTCCAGTGCCCAATACAAAGCCTCACACATTACAGGTATTCATCAATGTGCACTTCACAATCACTGCGCTGATTTGTCACTGGCTGATTACACAGACTCTCCCTTTGGAGTGTCTCTAGAAAAAACTCTAACATTCCACAGCTGCCAGATTTATCCCAGGCTGTCCCAACCGACTCACCACCCATATTCATGCCCTCCTCATCCAGGTCCTGTCCACTGTCATAGCGAGTCTTTTTCTTGGGATCAGAGAGGATGGTAAAAGCTTCTCCAACTTCCTTAAACTTTTTCTCCTCCTCTTTCTGAACTTCGGCACTGGCTCCACTGTGCCGATCTAAAGGGAGGAGAGTACAGGAAGAACTCATCTCAGTCTCAAAGCAAAGTTTAAGAGGAAGACCACTTTATGTCTAATTTTAGAATTTGGCGCTTCCCCTAATTTGGAAAGTATGGAACTTAGCAATGCCTTATCCCCAGCTGAAGAGCCTCCCTGGGCTTTCGTTCTGGACTGAGTTTGGCAGTGAGCCAGCGTGCTCTTCCCACAGAGTCCCCTCGCCTGCCCGCTCTACCTGGATGGTGCATCAAGGCCCGTTTCCGATAAGCTTTCTTGATCTCATCCTCAGAGGCATTCTTGTCCACTCCTAGAATCTTGTAGTAATCTTTCCTCTTACTCTTCTTCAGTTCCAGCTGTGCATTTTTTAGGAGTTGTTTGTGTTCTAGAGGAAGACATCAAGCATCAATGGAAAAATCTGATTCTAGCTTCCCTTCCCAGGTCCCACAGCAGATGCCTTGGAGGAAGAAGCCTTGTTAACCAGACTAGGGAGTTTTACGGTGTTTTCTTCTGGGGATTAAAAAAAAAATCTACTCATACTTAGGTTCCTCACATCAGCCTCATCACACAAGAGGAAGTGAAAGTGACGGGGACCAGAAAACAGCAGCCTCATCCTGCACTCAGGATCTCTGTTCACTCCTTCCTGGCTGCTGATCACATAAGCTCCACGTACAACTCTGATCCCTCAAAGTACTGTGTCCAGTTTTAGGGCCTGCAAGTAACATCACATAGTTCCCTGAGAAATTCCTTTACCTTTTGTTTTCTCTGTCTGATACACTTTTTCATAGTCCCGCACTGCTTCTTCATACTGTTCTGTGTCCATGTAACTGAAAAGGAAATACAGGGCAATACAGCAACATGAATACCAATGGCCTTCAGTATCACTCTAGGGGAAGAGGAATGGCTCAAGCAAGAGACACACACTTTCGGTTGAGATGCTTCACGAAACAGGAGTCCTTAAGGTAGCCATGAGAAAAAATTAACTACCAGTTCCTCAAGGAAAAAAAAGAGAGAGGTCTCATGCCACTTGCACTCAACCAGCAAAGTGATACTCTGCTCTGAGCAGAAAGCAAACCAAAGGAGAAAGTTCCTTCTGATTTCACACAGCCACCAAGAGGCATCTGGCCTGCCTTAGGAAGGCACTTAATTGATGTCTTGGAATTAAAACACACAAGAGAAAAATTATCAAGTTTGATAAATGGATATGGAAGAGCTTTGAAATCTGCAGTGCCAGAAACATGCAGGGCCAGCTCCAGTCCAGAGAAGAAGTGGGATTAGTGAGCCACTAGACGGATCAAGTTCAAGGTGGTGGCGGCTGGCAAATGCTTCCATTAAGACCAATCAATCTGAGAGATGTAGGTAAGTGAGATTAAAGGAGACTAAACACAGGCTTGCTCCTGTTTCGACAGTGCAGAAGAAAGGAGGGGCCCTGACTAAGACAGGAGGAATCTAGCTTGACAGGCTGATTGCCAGACCTTTTAAGGGTCTCTTCCACAGAAGCAAAGTAGCATTTTTCACATCTTACTAAGCTCACTGGTGCCAAGACTGGCCTACCGATTGAACAGGCCTTCCTAGGTGAGTCCATGCTTCGTCAAATACTCCACTATATTTCCCACTACAGGTGGAATGCCATTCTCAGTGAGCCCCTGCTGTTGAAGCTCTTGGAGACTGACTCCAAATAATTTTTTACAGGTAGAAAAGCTCTGCTTATTTAGTGGCACTGCCACTATCTCTTTCATGTCTTCTTTTCAGCCGAACTGCTGCAAGAAGGGGTTCCAGAGACAGACACCACTAGCTTGGCAGTGGGAAGTGAGCATGCGGTGCAGCTAACTGCTGCACAACAAAGATTCAGTTTACTTCACTGTTACAACACAAGCCCATCTTCACAAATGCCACAGAGAGGCCAGGGCAGGGGGACTGCTACTGATGTGGCTAGCAAAAGAGAAGCCCAACGTCTTAGGCATCTCTGATTTTCTGAACATCTTGACTTACGACTTAAAAAAAATGGTGACAAAACCTATGCCCTGCAGACACAGGGTACAAATGCTACTAGAAGCTCAGAGAACCCATTTACAGGATGAAGTATAATATAAACTGAAGTAAAAGAAAATTGATAACTGATAGCCCTGGGTGTAGAATGATCTGACAAACAAGCAATCTTGATGAACTTTCCAGGACCATATGTAATGTAAAAAGCTGATATTACATGATTTGCATTTTTACCTCTTTTTTTTTTTCAAATTAAAGGACATTCTTACATTTAATTTTTTTTTTTAAAGTTGAAGAAAAAGAAAAGTAGAGCTTTAAGGAAGATGGGAAACTCTAGCCCATGATGGGAGATGTAGCAAAGATCTGGCATCTCCCCAACTTGAGGGGTAGGTTGAGGCCGACTGGGGCAGCAGTCAGGCCTCTGGGAGGCTTTGGTCTGAGCTAATCTCCAGTACCTCTTGTCAACCCCAGCTGCTTACAGGGACTGCTGCCAAGTTCTCAGCCAACTGTGCCAAACAGTGCACGCTGTCCCCTGTGGTGGGATCTCAAAGGCAGAGCCATTCAGAGGACAGTTCTCTTTCTACCACAAAGATAAGGAGCTGTCTGATCAAAGCAATTCTTGATTTTTGTTTATTGTACTTATACGATGAAAATAATCCTCCATCCCATTATCCTCCTAACAAATCAATTTTCTGTTCTCTCCTCATTCCCTGTTCAAACATCGCAGAGTATTCTGTTGAGTGATACAGTATCATGTAACTAGACATACAGGTGGATTCTCCTTTTTTGCTATTACAAATAAAACTGCAGTGAACACGTATAGAGCATTTTGTGTCTATTAAAATAAATCTTTGGCTGGGTCAAAGGTACTCTTTTGTTTTCCAAAGCTTCTACTTTTGTCTGCCAGTGGTTTGTGAAGATGAGATGACTAACAGTCTCACAGAATCTATAATGTAATTCTGTGTATGTTTCTGTTTGACAGACTTAGTCATCTATTTAGAAATTCACTGACAAAAAAAAAGTACTGCACACAGTAGCGATTATCCTATTTTTTTCTTCCTGAGAAGATATTCCCTGAGCTAACATCTGTTGCCAATCTTCCTCTTTTTGCTTGAGGAAGAATCACCCTGAGCTGACATCCGTGCCTATCTTCCTCTATTTTATATGTGGATCGCCACCACAGCATGGCTGCTGACAAGCGGCGTAGGTCCGCATCTGGGAACCGAACCCAGGCCACAGCAGCAGAGTGAGCCGAACTTAACCATTAGGCCATGGGGCTGGCCCCACAATTATCATATTTTTAAAAATGTGGACAATTTGGGGAAAACTAAATGGGAGGTAGGACACATTCTGCACCACTGACAAGACTGAGGAGCTTAAAGAACTACAGGCTCGTCAGGCATCAGTAACAGCACCTGTTCCTTAGATATGACATTTTATAATGTTACAGATCGAGTGTTAGAGATCGGTATACAACAAATAGGTCTTCCTTTAAGAACTTTAAAGACAGGAGGTTTTTCTCTGTCGGGGAAATAATCTGAAAAAAGAATGATGGATTTTTGAGAGGGGTCTCTCCTAGCCTTTGCTAATGTTCCTGTCTGGAGAAAAAGAGTCTAGTGGGTCCAAGAAAGAAGAAGTATGCTGGGGAGCACCTTGACTCTGAAGGCAAATCGGGGCACTAGAGGCAGGCATATCCTGGGGCTCAGAAATCACCTAGTGAGATGGGGGTACTGCAAAAGGGGGTTCTTTACACGGCTTGGAAGCTGAACCACATTAAATCTCTTCTAACCTCAAGGACTGTCTTTCCTAACCCAGAGCAAACTGGATAAGCACAAGTGTCTCCAAGAGATCTTATTTCTTCCTCTTCCAAGCGCCATACATTCATTCAACAAAACATTTATTGAGTGAGCACCTACTGTGTGCCAAGCACTGTGCCAAGTTAGAGCAAAGTGTACAACACAAAATAAAATCTCCAAAGGAAATGGATTTAAACTTTAACAAAAGGAATTTGGGTCAGGCATCAGAGGAAACTTACTGACCGTGAGGGGCGTAAGACACAGGCATGGGAGACTGAGGGAGCTTGTGCAATCTCCTCCGCTGGAGGTCTATAAAGATAGTCTAGGGCTGGAACAATCCCACCTAGAGGCAGGGGGAAGGACCAAATGACCTCACAACATCCCTGGGTCTGCTTCATCATCCATAATACAATTCCCCTGGCAGGCCAGCAGCAACTCCCTCTTCCCCCGACCCACCAGAGGCACTTACCACTGAGCTCTTCTCAAGTAGGCTTTTATGTAAGTGTCATCGAGCTTCACTGCATTTGTGCAGTCTTCTATTGCATCATCTAGTTTCCTAAGCTTCAGGAGAGAGAGAGCAGTCATACTTCACATCTTTGGTGATTGAGGGAGCCCAGAAGCTGTGAGCATGGCTTCAAAATTCTAAAAGGATCAGTCATGCTGGCCCCCTAACTGTCACACTCATTCTTGGTCACTAGGGAGGCCAGTATCTCACAGGACTAAGGATATTAAATTTGAAACGGGTTTCCTGTCTAAGTGATGGAAGCCAGGCACACCTATCTGCAAGGATAAACCACCTCTACCACTCCAGGTCAGTGCCCAACCATGATACGGAAATAGTAAGGGTGATTCCTGCCCTCCATTCTTCCAGAGGCCAACTAGAAGGATCAGAATTACTGTGATTTTTAACTATAGAACTCCGCAAGCGGGCAAGGAGCCTACTCTTTTGTTTCTTATGGTGTAAAGGACCACAAGGGCACACAGGCCACTTTCAACTGAGCATGGTGACAATCGGTTATGCTGGAGAAAAAAACTAAGCCTCCCTCATACTCTCATTTCCTCCAAATCACTCCTAAAAAAGAAATAATCACTTGCTTAGACAAAAAGAATATTTGCTTAAAAAATTATCCCCAAAACTCTAGCTGTTCTCTTACTGGAGGAAAGGGACCTTGAGGTAGAACGAGTGGGAATATCTTTCCAAACTGTCCCTCAAGTGTCCCTAAATTCCATAGGAAAGATAAAAGTTTGACTCTCAGAAGGAAGTTCCTAACAAGCTGAGATATTAACCAAAACGACTTTTTCTCCTGTCTTCTGGTTTACCCTGATTGGGCAGCTTTCCCAAGACCTCTCTGATGTCTCTTAAAAATAGCTCCACAGGCCCCAAGACCCAGACCAAGTGCTTACCTTGGAATTAACCGTACCCCGATTACAGTAGAGTTTAGCATTTGTTTTTATATTGTTGGGGTCTATCCCCAGGGCTTCTGTGTACAGTTCATATGCTAGCTTGTAATTTCCTTCTTTAAAGGCTTTATTCCCATCTTCTTTCTTTGCTTTAAGTGCTTTGGCGTTCTACAGAGAAAAGCAAGGGAGGTCAGTTCACATCCAGAGCCTCAGACCACTGCACGGAGAGGCCAGAGGCTGTTTGCAATTTCTGAGATTCCAGTAGTTTAGCATCACACAGCCTCCCACCCCACCCCACCATCTGAGCTATTTGTTCCTCACTGGTGCTTCCTACAGAGTGGACAGGGGAAACCAAGATTTACAAAAGAATACCAGTGAGACCTGTGTTACCCAGAGTTTACCTCCACTCCCTAGGATAAGCATTACTATCTTTTCTTCACTGAAGGAAGAAAAAAAGAAAAGAAAACACACTTAGATATTAAAAAGAAAGATTTGACCCTATCTGATCACATTTACCTTTCAGGCAAATAAAAGTAGTCTTGAAATCATTTCTAAGGAAAGGACCGAGCATCCTGGCAAGGCAGGAAGAGGAGGCATCACGTTCCTTGTGATTCTAAAACCCTCCATTCTAACTCTCTTAAAGGCTCAAAAAGGAAGCTTTCTTTCCCACCCAGATCTGGTGCCTAGAACTTACTCTGCAAGCAACACAGGCCTTCTCGTGATCAGGAGCCATCCTGAGAGCCTGTACAAAAAACTGAACCGCCTTCTCAATACAATCTTCATAATAAAGGCAAAGCCCTCGTACATACAGAGCATCTGCATTGGTGGAATCCATTCGTAAAATGTCACTGCAATAGCCAGAAAGGGGCACATTTAGCTGTGGGTTGATCTCCCCATCACTACTAACCTGTGGCCAGGTTTTTTCTTGACCATGTATCTAGTATGGAAAGTATCCAAAGGTAGAAAGATTCCCAAGAACTCTTCCCAAAATAAATCACCTATATTTAACATACTTCTTGTGTCTCACAATCTTCATTAGAACAGAGGTTGGCAAACTATAGCCGACAGGCCAAATCCTGCCTGCCACCAGTTTCTGGAAATAAAATTTTAATGAAACCAAGCCACATTGTTAACATATCTATTATCTATGGCTGCTTTTGCACTATAATGGCAGAGTTGAATAGTTGCAACAGAGACCATATGGCCTGCAAAGCCAAAAATATTTACTATCTGGACCTTTACAGAGTTTGCAAACCCCTGGAATAGAAAGAAAAGGACATTTAAAAACAAAAAAACAAAATAATTCACACATCTGTTCTTTCACATACAGCTCAAGTACCTACTATACTATACAAATCCAGTCTAACCTTTGGCTTTAAGTCCTAGGAAGGTCTGATCAGCCCTACCTGGCCCACCTACAGGACATATGGTAGCTCTGGTTGTAGAGAGCCCCCAGACAGCATTCGTCCAGTGGTATCTGGCATTTCAATGCAGAACTGGCCTGACTTCATACCTGGCCACAGACTGTGCTTCTGGATAACGACCCAGCATTGCTAAACATTCTGCTTTGAGGATTTTGAAGCGATGGCAGGCAGGGGCAAATTCTAGGGCACGGTCCATGCAGAAAACAACCTATTTGAGGAAGAAAAGCAAATAAGGTTCTTCAGCCAGGATTCTAGAAACGTCTTTAGTTTGGTCACAGGTAAAAGAGGGATTCAAAGGAAAGTAAAATCAGAGTTTAAAAACATACCTAATTCATTTGATTAAACCACTGAAATGAGAGCAGTTGATCCAGATGATAATGATGACAGCAAACATTTACTGAGTACTTTATGTATCAACCCATTCAATGCTCGTGACAATTTTATGACGTAGGTAATATTATTACCCTTCTTTTACTGATGAGAGAACTAAAGCACAGAGATCAAGTAATTTGTTCAAGGTCACCAAAAGTAGTAAGTAACAGAAACAGCAATTATCTTAGACGCTAAGACTCCAAGGCCTCTAACCTTAATCACCATGCTAAGCTGCCTCCACAGAGAATCATATCCATAGGGACTGTGATCAAAACTCACCCTGCTAGTGCAGAAATATTGCTATTTGCTACTTTGCATAATTCATCATGCTTAGCCTATTAAGACATGGAATACCAAGAATAACCTAGTATGAATCATTGCTCTCTCTGTCACTCAAAGTGCTCACAGTTCCCTCCTTCCTGTGCCACAAGCCTCACATCTCACTGACTACCCTGCTGGCCATTCTTCCACTGCTGTTTTAGTACAGAAATATACCAATGAAATAGTTCATTTTAATGGGTTCTAAATAGACCGTATCAGATTACTATACCCAACATGTTGCTACACAAACCAAAAGCCAAGTATCTCTCTCTCTCTCTCACACACACAGTTGGGATTAGTTCAATCTTTCAGTTTCATAAAGGCTCTCCATATATTTCCATTTTCTCTTTTCAGAAGTTTGTTCTTTGAGCTCTCATTTTTGGTTTAGCTGCTATTTCTGGGAGATCCCTGCTGAATCATATTCTTCTCTAAGAATAACTAACTCAAAGGAGAAATATGGAGTTCAGGAACATCCATTCCCTCTGAGAATCTGGCCATGGTAATCAGAAAAAGAGAAAGTCTGAAAACTGAGAAGCAGTTTATAACTCAAATTCCATCAACAGGAGACTGGTTAGTTAAGGCAGACACTCACATAATGGATACTGTGTGGCTCTAAAATAGAGGGAAGACGTTCTTCCAAGGTCCGTTAAATGGAAAAAAGCAAGGTACAAAACTACATATAGGATATTACCTTTCACGCAAAAAAAAAAAAGAAGAAAATTAAAAATCTATATTTGTATTTGCTTATATATGTAGAACAAAACTGTGGAAAGAAACAGAAGAAACACAAACGGTGGTTACCTTAGGCGCTAAGAACTAGGCAGATGAAGATCAAGTTTGGGGCAACACTCACCACTGAGTATTTGCTTATACTTTCTACCTTTTGAACCAGAAAAAGCACTTATTTGAACATTTAAATGTGAAAATATGAGGAAACAAGTAAACAGCATGAGCGGTTCTACTGGGAAGACTTTCTGCAGTCCCGACAGAACAATGGGAGGGACGCCTCTCCTTCAACGGCACACGTTACTATCCTGGAAGTTCTAAGGACAACATGAAAATTCAGGTATGATGTAAAGTCAAGGTGCTAATTTTCCCCCTTAAATGGGAAAAGAAGGGGATGGGGGGGGCAGCAGTCAGTCAAAATGTAAGCAGCCACACCCTGCTGCCTTCCCAGCGTTCTGTACGGAGATGGTTCTGCTCAGCGTCGGGGGGTAGCAGTTGGAGGCTCAGTGCTTCACTTCCCACCCCCCACCTCCCCATGACTAGGGACAGCTGCAGGCAAAGAAGATCTTTGTTTCTTCCAAGTTCATCTGCTTCCCCTGCCAGGATCATAATTCTTCATTTGTGACATCACCATGAGCTACAGTGGGGGGGCTGGGATGTCACAAACAGAGGATTCTGTCACAAACTAGGGATTCTGGCTCCAGAGTGGGCAAGAGAGAAAAGAAACCCAAAAGACCGTCTTTGGAGACAAAGCTTTTGCCTGTGTAAACCTCAGAAAACAGGACAGGAGGCAGAATTGCTTTTCAAACACACACACACACAAAAGAAACTTATGAATCACACTACAAAGACACTGTACTTATTAAAACCAATGGACAGAAGAGGGATGCTAATAAGTTAATGCTGGGACTCTGCATAAGCTAATCAGATATATTTATTACCAAATAAAAGACCTTCACAGTGTGTGACTTAAGAATGATTTTTAATTACATCCTTTTATCAAACATTTATTGAGCACCTGCTACAGAAAGCACTGAGCAAATTCCCACCTATGAAGTGACAACTCCATTCCCTGGATGGTACTCACAAACTTCTTTTAAATGATCCTAAATATCGATCCTAATCAGTGGTTTTTAGGGGCCATTCACCTCGCCTTTTGAAACTGTAGCGAAAGATACTTCCAAGTACCATCTAAAGAAAGGAGTTAGGAATTACAGAGATGAGGCATAACCACAAGATCTAGAAAGATACCTAGAACTTTTATACCTTTCTCATGTTTCAGATTTGTCAACCCTTTTGGCATGTAAATTTTCATGAACTATCACACAGCTCCATAAAGCAGAGTAGTAAGCTTCTGCAGAAAGGCCCAGTATCAAAAGGGTAGGGACGAAAGGTTACATATGCTATTCAAAAACGTAAAAGGGGCCTCTCTCCATTTTAGATTTACAGCTCCATCCTGTATGCATAAAGCAGGAGTCAAAATTAGCTCTCGTTATTCAAATAAAAATGGATTATCCAAATCCAATATTTAATTCCAACTGGCTTTTTCTCTATTAACTGGCACACTTTTACACCACTATCTTACATTAAAAACAGGAACAAACTCAAGTAAACTCATTTTGCTTTTTTATCATAAAGTCAAATATAACTACGAAAATAAGTTAGCAAAAAAAATTTAAATGCTAGCAAGGATACAGAACAACAGGAACTCTCATTCACTGGTGGCGGGAATGCAAACTGGTACAGCCACTTTGGAAGACAGTTTGGCAGTTTCTTGCAAAACTAAACATACTCCCACCATATGGATCCATTAATCGCACTTCTTGGTATCTACCCAAAAGAGGTAAAAACTTACATCCACACAAAAACCTGCACGTGAATGTTTATAGCAGTTTTATTCATAACTGCCAAAAACTTGGTTGTAACAAATGTACCTCTGGTGGGGCATGTTGACAAAGGAGGAGGCTAAGCATGTGTGGGGGCAGGGGATATATGGGAAATTTCTGTACCTTCCTCTCAATTTTGCTGTGAACCTAAAACTGTTCTAAAAAAGAAATTATACAGTCTTAAAAAAAAAGAGACAAAGAACAGTCAAATTGAAGTGATAATTCACTAGTCTATTGCCCCTCTTAATTATCGTGTGCGCACACACACACCCACCCAGAAAATAGGACTGTGTGAGAAAGGGTAGATGAGATTTCCTCATGGTCGTACTTTACCTTCCGAAAATCCCGCTTCTCAAAATCCGTCTCTGCTATTTTCTCATATTCTATGACTGCATTAGCATTCTTGAACTATACCAGAAAATCAGATAGGAAAAGTTTTAATAATAAAAAAAAAAGTTGTAGATTCAACAACCACAAAAGTCAACAAGACTTCAATGAATTTTTTACTTCAAGAAAATTAGAACCACAGACTTTTCACAAACCAAGTTGGTAAAGACGCAGTCAAGACTCCTTAACAGAAAGGTTAAGGCCCAGCTTTCACCCTCAGTTTGAACTTAAAGTCAGGAATACAAGCATCATACCTTGATATATACAAAATAAAGGTAAGGCACCATCAGGGATTGAACAGAAGTTTTAAGATTCTCACTAAAATGCATCCAGAGGTTAACTGGGTGTATATGGAGATGGAACTAAAACATGTTTTGCCTGCTATCAATTTAATCAGAATTTGAATTTACTTAAATTCTTTAACTTCATTTAAATCAGTTCCTTGAAGCATCTGCCTATCCACCCAGCCATCTCAGAAACCCTCCAGTTTTCACAGATTTCTAAAGCTATAAATCATATTCAAAACCCTTTTACAGATAAGGAAGCAGAGGCTCAGAGTCTATGAAACTTGCCTACACTCACCCAGGTGTGGCTTGCAGCAGAAGTGAGACCAGATCTCAGTTCTGACTCTCAGGGCGCTATTCTTTCCCAATATACTACACTGCCTCTTTGGATACAAACAGGGTTAGACACATACCTCTTGTTGTGCCTGAGCATTTTTGTGATCCAGTTCTAGGGCTCTCTGGAAACTGCGACATGCTGCCATGGCATTCCCTAAAGATAGGTGGCATTTGCCCTCTCGTAGATGCCCCTATAAAAACAAACATGAAGAGGGAAGAAAAGGAGCATGATTGGCTAAGCAGAGAGAAATCAACAGCAGCCACAAACATCCACACAAAACCAACGTGGGAGGAAAACGACCAGAGCAATGGTTCTCAAGCAGGGCTGATTCTGCCTTCCGTGGGACAGTTAGCAATGTTAGAAACATTTCTGGTTGTCACAACTGACAAAGGAGGGGGTGCTACTGCTATCTAGTGGCTGAAGGCCAGGGATACTGCTAAACATCCTACAATGCACAGGATAGCCCCCCACAACAAAGAATTATCTAGCCCCAAATGTCAATAGCGTCACGATGGACACACCCTGGGCTAGAAGAACTCAACAGCAGCAACTGAGTCCTCCCCAAACAGCCCCATTACATACCCGGACGAAACTGTCATCCAACCTCACTGACTGCTGTGCATCTCCAAGAGCTTCCCGGAACCTTCCAAGCATCATCAAGGTGGCTGCCCGATTTCCATAATAGCTAGCATTTTTAGGACACATATCTACAGTAAAGGCAGAAGAATGTAAAACAAAGTTTAGCATGGGTCACTGCTTTAAAAACTCCGGGGCCATCTCCCTCAGAACTCTATCAAGGCAATCAAACTATAACAGGAATGCTGACACACTCTTCAAAATGCCATGGCTAAATTTTTGACTACCTGTGAAAACGGACAGCAGCAATGGTGCAACCAACTTAAAAAGAAAATAAGTTATTAAAAAATTATTTATACTTAGCTTTAAAGTACAGTGATTATCTTTCGGGGGGAAGTCAGCACCCTTGTCTTAATGAATTGTGTTTTTATGTAGTAAGATATGAAATGTATTTGCATTTGTTGATTTGGGGGGTGCGGAGCCCGTAAGCAAGTTAGGTGAGAAAAACGCTGACATGGGATTGAAATATCCTGGCAAATTGAGCATGGAGGTAACTAAGACCTGATAAAATCTACACAGACCATTTTCTAGGATAGTAAATGAACTGGAAATGGATTTAGGTGGGTATCTTTTTGCCATAACATCTAGAATTTCTGGAATTGCCTTCAATTTGCCAAAAGAAGAACTACCCACTTGGGCTAGAAAAGTAATTCCTCATGAAGTCATTAAGCCTGAAGGAGTTCACAGAGTAACAGTTATCAACCCACCAGGCAAAAGGCTACTTCTTAGAGAGGAGCTATTTATAATAGTATTTGGCAAATTATTTTCCAGCATAAGCACTAGGTCCTCACCTATGGCTTTTGTATAATAGTTATAAGCTTCATTGTAATCTTTCTTGGCATAGTATGCATTTCCTTGTTCCTTGAAAGACTCTGCTTCCCTGGAAAGGAAAGAGAAAGAGAATCATGTTACTTGACCTAGGGCACAACCTCTGTAATGTCATGGGAGCAATCTTTGGTCTAGAGCCCCTGGCACACTGAGCTAAAAGTTAGTGTGATACATGAAAGAATTTATACATTTGTTCAATGGGCTGATGGACCAAAAGGAGGTTCTAATGAAAGAATCCAAGTTCTTCAGATGCTATTTTTTGTCACTTAGATATATTCAAACTAAAACAAGGAAACCTCTCTCATGCTGCCTGCCTTGCCATTCCCGCCTCTAGTCATTCCCCTTAGGACAGGCAAATTTACACATTCTCTCACAGAAACTAATCTTTATATTTATCTCCTTTCCATTGTGGCACAACTGCTGCCACTTTAGCAAACTTACAAAAAACTGGCTACAGGTAATTCCATTCAGGGACAACTGATTTCTCAATGTGAAATGGGTCACATTCTTAGAGTTTTGATGATTTATTCTCCTGAAAAGTGGCTCATGCATTTGTCACTGGAAGGACAAGCAGAGCAAAAGCAGGCAGCAAAGGAGTTAAAAGCACAGCATATTGGTGTTTAAGATGAAGGACAGGGTTGAGTGACAGCAGAGACCAAGAAGTTGAATGACAGGGACATACAAGGTATAGGCTGCCAGTGCCATGCTCTAAGAAGTACCCATCTACTAGTGTTCCCTCTGCCCATCAAGTCTAGGTGGGTACTTAATGCCCCCTCTGCCATCCCTGTAGTACCCTGTATAACCACCGAGCGGGTAATATCAGAATTTTTGTCCTACCCCAAGATCCATTTCTTGAAGCCGTGCCATTCAACAAATTATACTTTCCAAAAGGAACAATGTTATGTAACTGAGAATTATATTCCTGACCAAAGAACTAGAATCAAAACAGACAAGGTTTTAAAAGAACAACAAACCAGTAACTTCTATCAAAGATATCCCAAATCATTCTTCTGACCAGCTTGAGTGACAAAGATAATTCTTTACCAAAATCAATACTGCAATGTATTTTTAATATAGGGAAGAATCTCTGTTTCTTTTCCTGTCCTCCACACATGCAAATAACCCAGTTCAAGGGCTCCCTGAAGTGAGGACAGAAGTACATAGTTCTTAACCTTGGCAATAGTATGGTAGTCTACAGCTTGATTCTATGGACATCAGCATTGGGGAGATTGGTGATTTATTTACTTACATATTTTAAACTACAAACCGGCAAAACCACCTTCCTTTTATTTAGGTGATCTCCCTTTCCACTTTTCATCACTGTCCTGACAAGCCCTACTAACACCAAAAGGCTGCTAGAAGAAAGGAGAAGGAAAATGGGAATAACCTATACATGGTGACAGATTTGAACTGTGATGGATATAAATCTGCTTGAGTAATTTTATTATACCAACTGTCACAATGCTGTAAACAGACCACCTGCTATTAGAAGTCCTCAAGAAGAATCCCTCAACTGCAAGACTTATGGGACCAACTGCAGTCTTTCTACATGGTGTACACCATCCTATAACTCTAAGCAAAGCATTATAAAACCCATGAGGAGCCTATCCTTTAAGAGTAGACGTGCCAAGAGATTTGAAGAAAGGGCTTCCCCAACACTGGATTTCAAAAGTTGAGTCAAATTCCTGTAAAGAAAAGGAGTAGTAAATTCAAAGGAAATAGCAGGCCCAAACGGCACCTGAGAAGATCTAGTCTTCTCTTGTTGGCTGGTGACTAAGAATACACAAATCCTTGAGGAAAACCAACAAACGCTGTCAGCAGCATAAGGCTTGTTAGTTAAAGGTGAAACGATCTGTAGAGCTACTGACAGGTGCCCTTTCTTTCCTGAAACACTAACCCCCAGGGAAGCAAGTGAGTTCAGCACTGGCTTCTAGCAAATATGCAAAGGATGATTTCTGTGGAAGATTAGTAATAATTATTGAGGCCAGGTACTTTCCATGCATTATCTTCTTACCAGGTGAGTTTCATGCTTGCCATTTTTCAAAGGAGGAAATTAAGGCATAGAGGTTAAAAACTGGCTTATGGTCAGGATGTTGACCCACACCTGTCGATTCCAAAGCTTCTTTACTTTCTACTCTGCTAAGTAAGCTTTCTAATGCTCACTTCTAGCTTTGCCTAAGACTTTAAAAATTAATCTGTACTGCTAGTAACAAGACATAGGCAATGAATATGAATTTCTTTAAACTAAGATACAAAACAGCCCCAGAATAAAATCCAACTCAAAAACGACAATCTGGATTTAAATAGCTATATGACATTCCTAACAATTAGTCATAGAGCAAGGCTCCTTTCTCTTTAAGATGCAAGACCTAGTGAACTGGACTTTGCCTCCCCCAAGAAATGCATTTCATTTAGTAAATGGTGAGTAGATTCCATTCTAGAGCAAACAAAGCGAGTAATGTAGAGTCAGCCCACAGCAGAAAGAACAAGAATTGTGTTGTGACAAGTTACCATGTTTTTAACCTCACTGCACAGCATCAGGCCAGAATTAGCTATTCCCACACAACTGCCTCATGAAAAAGGACTTATTTTCATAGAAACATGGTTGATTAACAGCTGCCTAAACAATGGGCACTTAGTGCTTTTAGAGTGAATGCTTATTTTTTGCCTCCAGGTCCAATGCCCAAAGTGGAGTCCCTCCTTCATTCTGAACCTCCCCACCAGATACAAGACAAGCTTTAACCAATGGGCCTGACCCTGAGAGACCAGCCGAGGAAAGAGTGGATCTTTGGAATCCAGCATGGCAGCAGCAAGAACTGAACAAGGCTGCATCAGGAACAATTCCAGGGTCAAATCCATTCAAGTCCTGCCCTGGGAGTCTGAGAAAGGGCTGAAGCTTGTTCAAGTTGCCCTTACAGCAAAGGGACTGAAGGATGAGATGTCAAAGGCGTGGGACTGGAAAAGAAGGAGAAGAGCTGGTTAACACTGGAATTGAGGGCAATCTGGCGGTGGCATGTGTCACTCCACTCACTGCCAGGGTCAATTCATCTGATAACCAAGTGAGGTTATAACAGGTAGCTACTAAAACACATCAGTACTGAGAAAGGAAGAATTAGGATTAACTGGGTTCACCTGGACCACCTAAAAAAAGGAAAAGATTCCAAAATGGACTAAATTAAACGACAGATTATTTTCTATGACCATAAAATAAAATTCAGACTAAACCCTGAAATATAATACCACAGCAAAATATAGACTTGGCCATGACTGACTTGATGGGACTATTAACAGCTACACTCTAGTGCTTTTTCAGATTTTCAAAGCATTCCCCTTGAAGATCTCCACAATGCCCTTCTGAAGTGGTTATGGTGATACATGTCCTCGAACACAGGAAGAGTCAGTGAAGCACCCAAGGTGGCTGCACAGGTTTTCTAATTCCTAGAGTCCTATGTTTTTTTCCACTAGATCCTGTTAGTGTTACGCTTTTTAGATTAAAACTAATTTATCCAGTTTCCCACCCAATCCTTGAGTCAACTCTAAACAGAATAAGCTTTATCTCTCTGATTTACCAAGAGATGTTGGGAATGACTCCACCTCCACCAAACCAGCCCTTTCACTTTAATAGCAAGCAACAAATTCCTGTGAAAATAGCTACCTAAAAGTTTTCAAAAAACTCTGTTCTCTTTGGATGTACGATGGGAAGGTCTCCCACAACATGGTCAGTGCTGGAGGGCTGGCAGCAGCCTTCTCTCAGACAGAAGTAAGGAGAAGACATTCCCCTCCTGGTCTGCTTTGCTATTTTAAAATGTCTTTATTTTCAGAAATAACCTCATCAATCAGAAAACTGCAGCTCTGAAAATCTGGTCTTCTAGACTACGTGTTAAAAATCTATACATCCTCCAATCAGGGAGTTACATTCCCTCTCTCCTAATTTAGTACTCATTCATCACAGACGCTAATTACTCCAACAAACACTGCCAAGGGAATCATTCGGTATCACACAGGTCTTAGCAGGGCTCAGCATCATGTGACCAAATCAGACAACCTGGGCTTAAGATCACCAGCCAACTTTGCACATTTACAGCTCAGCTAAATTAAAAACACATTAAAACACCACAGCTGACACCGCAATGTGCCCCAAATTAGATGCCCTATAAAAATTTCCATTTTCTCTCTAAAGACTTCCAAGTCGTACACTTGAGCAAGACCTTTGCCTTAGGCCAACTAGTCTATCTTTTAGCAATTACAGAGGTATTCAAAAACTTTAGTCAGCTTTCACTAATGCAGGACTTACTGGGTGGTAGTTTTTAAAACATGCTCAACATGGCTGGGTTCTCTGTGGAACTGCTTCACATATCACATATTTGCAGATTATTAAAATAGGGATGAGATGCTGCATTGTTTGTCAGTATCACTTTAAGCTTTATTCTACCTCAGTGCAGGAAAAATAAAGACCAGTATGGGTTCACTATTCTGCAACATTTGTAACCTAGGAAATGCTGATTAGGTTTTTCATGACAAAAAAACAAATACCGCACTGCTTTTATTTATTTCAAGTATTTGGCTAGAATAATATATTTTTAATAAAGTTCAGCTCTTCCAATAGTATTAATAGTTTAAACCAAAACAGATGCAGCAGCTTGAATGAGGTCTTTTTTTCTTTTTTTCGTTTTCTTGATGCATTTTGCTACTTCTGTGTGGAAGACAAATCATCTAGCTTTGCTAAAATTACAAATCAGGATAAAATGATTTCTTTTGTTAGAGGAGAGGAGTGTTTAGGAGCCTCTGATTTTGGAGAATAATTTTATTGGCAAGAACTTCAGAAAAATAAATCTTTTCTTTTTTCACCCTCAGGCTATTAACAATAATACTTTATACTGCCAATGAGTTAAATATCCTTTATGCTTTCCTATTATTTTTACTACTTTCAAAATGTCATCCTTACTCTATGATTGTTGCACCTATTTCTTTTATTCAGTCAAATTTACTAGTTGCCCGTTGATCTAGAAATGTCCTCCACCCTTCAGAATTTAAGGGATCTTGGCCAGTTTCAGAGCAAAAATTCCTCCCTCCTTCCCACAGTCCAAGACCTCTTGTCCCCAAAGGCACGTCGCAGGGCCTGTTTCATGTGGTACCCTCTCTGACTTTCATGAGAGAATAAAGTAAAAGGTGCCCAGGAGCCTAACTTTTATTCTACCTTACCAAATACATATTATGCTTTTTTTCTTTTTTATCTTCTAACTAATCTAAGGATGAAATGACAATTTAAGTTTCACATAGATAGGTGGAAGCCATATATGACTTGGAACAATTCCACAGATTGAGTGCTTGCTAAATGCAAGGTACTGTATGCTGAGTGCAAATAAAGGCTTTATAATGGTCCAGAGAAAACAGAGGGTGGGCTCTGCTACCTGTTGGTAACGGTGGGCTACCCAGCTTCCTTTATCCAATTTCCTATATAACAGACAGCTGCACTTTCACATAAAGCACAACTGAAGCACCTGCTCTCTCCCCAAAAACAGGGAAGGCAAGGAAGATGAAAACTTACTAACATACCAGTTTGAATTGTTCTCTGGCTGGACATTCAGGGGGAAGCTCAACAGGGGTAGATCCCGAAGGGACTGAGAGGCACCAAGTGGAGTCACAGATACAGTCTACACAAGGCAGTAGCACTCTCTACTGCTCAAGGAGGGAAGGACACCCGGCAGCATGCTGGAACTGGCTACGTCTTTCTTACTCAATGGAGACAGCAAGCAAGCAAGCAACCAACCAATTTGGCCAGAAATCCCATCACTGCATGCAGAAAGATATTCACGTGGAAATACCCACTTCAGCTGTGAGTTATAAACTTATGCTAGATCCTTAAATGGGAGGTGTCACAATCTGTGTTATCTACCTGACCTTCATTTACCCCTGGGGAGAAGACACCCAGCCACAAAGCTGCTCTGAGAGACAAGCTTCCGTGAAGCCACTCCGAGACACCAGTCACTGGCTTTTCAGCATGGGCCAGAGGCTTGTTTGCATAATGTATCCCCAGACTCACCATTTTCTGTGCCTTGGTTCCCCATTTTGTGAAATCTCCCACAACTCTTATGAGGATACTATAAAAAATCTAGCACCCATCAAAAATCTAGAACTGAGGAACTACAATTAAGAAAAAGGCTGCTTTCTGAGTGCTTTTTTGGGGGGAGGGGGGTGGAGATGAGAGCCAGAGTGGCGAGTCTGGATTGTCAACTGATATTTTGCTTCTAAAGTTCTCTTGGGTCCTTAGTTCAATGGGTGGTTGACTACCACCAGAGCAAGTTGTCCAAGGAAGAACTCTGAGGACAGAAACTCCGAGAATAAGAGAGGGTCTTGCTTGCCTCGCACTCCCTCCCCAAAAGTTTAATATTAGAATCAGAAGAGATGGTTAACACTTTGCTTATGACAGTATGGCCTTCTCACACAAACTTTAAGTCACATGCCAATAGAATATTAGGTCTCAGAATCAGACTTTGAAAGTGAAATATTCCTCATCATATTACCATTCTCAAAAGCATCAACCTCATATCCCCGCCAATGGTGGGGTAAAACATAGTAACTGCCATTTTGATCTGGCTGGGGAAGAAAAAAATTGTCAATCCAATAAAACAAACAGGCTATTGGAACAACTAGCACTCTGAATCCTGCTCTCACTGCTGAAATTTGGACAGTTTAAAAGAATACCTGGAACGACCTCTAAGTAACTTCCACATCACTCAGCACTGGAGGAAGGGGACCAAACATTAGTGGAGTAAGGGAGAAATGGGCTCTCAGAGGGACTTTGCATCAGACCACAAGGCATCTAGGCAGCCGCTGGCCATTGTTCTCCAATCTTCTAAAGTCCTAGAGAAAGAAAGCAAAGGCAAGCGCCCAGTACTCAACTTTTAAAAACTTTTAAAATACTAGCTTGAATGGCTAATCTAATCCCTCATTGGCTGGAATGTACAATAAGGCTGGGCTTTAAGCCAATCAGAGCTCTGGTCGTTGGGAATGGACTAGACACTAGAGCAACTGCCACTCACTTGGCCCAACATTTTATTAACATTGCTCAATTTACCTCACTCTGGATAACACGTAGATCTGAATTAAAGCAGCAAAGAACAGAGAGACCCTTCTTCTATACTCTACCTTTCTCCAGTAATGATTATTTAACAATTTTGCCACTTAACATCAGGATTCAATTAATTTGCTGGTAGTCAGGATTCTGTATTCCTAGGTTTATTCCTTCCTTATCCGTGATTTTTCTGACCCATCTCCCATTTCTTCATCTCTGACCCCACACTTAAAGTATACCAAAATGAAAATGAAGGCTGAGAGCAGTGTTTCTCAATGATTTGGCCTTAAGGTCAAAGATGAATTTCCATTCAGCTTGCAGGCTTACTGAATGTCTAGATGCCTGCCCTGGAACTTTAAGAGAAAGTTCAGGGGGACAAATGCCTAAGAATTTAAAACAGGGTGAGGAAAAAGAGTGGGGAAAGCCATCTCCACAGGCTTTTCAATTAAGGCTACAAATTCCAAAGCTTCCCAAGAAGCTGCAGGAAACAAGTAGCAACTACAGCAGACCCTGGAACACAGATTCAGCGTTCAGTGCTACCCACCAACAACATGGATAGAGAAATAAAAGGCAAAATCCACAAAGAGTTTATAATAGCTAGGTACTAACAAAGGGCCTACTAATTACTGTTCTTGCTCACATCCATCAGGAAAACAGATACAGAGAAGTTAAGATTATCAGTCAAGGAATCGGGTAAGGATGTCCTGGTTCCTTAGTCTATGGCTCCCATTGGTTCTTCAAGGCCTCATTGTCCAGTCGTGCCAGCTATATGCTGTGACACAAGTGTTTCCTCTATTGATGAACAACTTGAAATCCTTCAATTTTACCATAAGAAAGACTACCTGTGGAGACCAAGCTGCCCCCCAGCCCAGGAGAGTGACCAGAGAGCCTTCACTCAAGACAAGTATTCACATATTAGATAAAGCAATCAGCAACTTCCCGGGAAAATGTGAGGCCTTAAATTAGCTGATATGTAAAACTTCTGAAATTTAGCCCTCTGGCTCCCAAGTAGCTTTATCTGTTCTGGTGGGCAAAGAGAAATAATCTTCATGTACAGAACCCTGATCTATTTTGGAGTGCCAACTAATACATCTTTTATTTTAGCCTCTCAGCTGCTATGGGGCAAAAAGAACTTTGTCAAAGTGACAGGCAAAAAAAATTGAAGTCCATTTCTTTTCTCTCTAGAGATTCTAAAGCTAAGGAAATAAAACATGGAGCTATTTAAAATGCTGCAACCATGATGTCCAGTGTCTTGAAAGCTCCTCTCATTTTGCCTCCTGTGGGACTGTAACAATTTAGCAGCAGCAGCAGGATGTCCTTGAGCCAACATGCAAGGAAGGAAGGACTCCATGCTGGACTTCACAAAAACAACCCAAGAGACTCATCAACTCCCGTGTCCCCAAGTGAACTGGCAGTCGGACTGTAACAAGAGACATGAACTTGGCCAAATGACTAACCAAGGCAGAGAGCAAAGGGCACTTGTCAAGGATGTTCCTATCCCTGCCCTTTGCCACAGCTACATGGAGGACCCCAAGATAAGTGTGAAATGTACCACCACCTTCCTCCAAGACTTTCAAATCCCCCACTCCATCTTCAGCATTGGAAAACTATAGGTAAACAAAGCTTTTCTTAGTAACAGATCCCAATGTTTACCCTCCTAAGGATGCCTTATATGGCAGAAAGTCAAACTGATTTTTATTTCACTACCTTTTCCTTTTGCTTTGCCCACACCTAACTGGTAGATGATAAACATCTATGTTTTATTATGTCTAAAAGAGATCTGTATAAATATGTCTATATAATACGTCACATATAAATATGTCATATAAGTCTATTTGGTAACAATGCATTTTTTCAGTTAAATTTAGTTATTTTTTCTTGGTGGCAGACAAAAAATTGTGCATTTTACAATCAATGACATCTTAAATTCCATGAAATAAGGCACTTAACATAAGTCAACACTCTCCTCCATTTTGTTGAACTGCTACCAAATACCATATATTTTTGTGTAACGTGCTCACACTACAGCATCACCTATTTTATGTTTTTTAATCTATCTTCAGGTTCATTTACTACAGTTCTATGATAAGAATATTCTCCAAGGCTGTAATTTTTTTTTTTTTAAGGAAAAGGATTTACTTTAAGATAGAGGGCTTTGAAGTGAAACTCAAATTAGGGACAGTCCTACTTCAGAGATTTATAACGGATGAGTTTTTTTTTTAAAAATTACATATAGCCCAAGTCCCTATGTATAGCACAAAGAACCACAGAACTCCTTCCAAAGTAAATCCTTACAATTAATTTAAGCTCTGTGTTGAGATCTTTGTTTCCCATTCTGCAGTTCCTTAATGATGCTGATGACGCTTAACTCTAAATACGTGGAAAGAACTAGGAATGATGTAAAAACTCAAAACTAAGAAGAGAGAGACTAGACTCTGATATCCTGACTTCTCTGATATCCCAGGGACCTATTACACTTTGTCCAGCCTCTCAGCTCCCAACAGGTCAAGGAACCTGGAACACTGGCTGCAGTCACTACCCTTAAGCTTGATAACCATTCATTCTGCTTCAATGAGTACCTCATATTTCTGGCCTGAATAGTAAAAACCCTCTGAATCTTGATTTCAGATCTCATGTACTAATTCTACATCACCACCTCAATCACCCAGACTGAAGCCATAATTGGATTGGTATAATGATACGAAATATATGGAAAGGAGACTGAGGAAATTGTAGTCAGTTACTTTGCAGCTGATTAAAAAAAAAAAAAAAGGGGCTCCAAGCTTCCAAAATCTGCTTGCTAATTCTGCTTCAGGATTAGAATAAGTATGACTACCCACAACTGTGTTCCAACCCCACTTCCAACAACCTGCCTTAGCTACAGCCAGAATCCAGAGTGTTCTCGAAAAACACTCACTCAGCAGCTCCCTTGGCTAGTCCGGACTGGCAAACTCGAGCCACTGCGGCTGCATAGCAGTGCCAACAGCGCCCAAGCAGCTGCCCTCCTCCTTGCTCCTCACTTAAGAAAGAACAGTCCTGGAAGAACGAGGAGCTTAGGAGGGAGGACGGAGGAAGGGTTTGACTTGTAGAGCATGAAACAAGCCCCTCACTCTTCCTTCTTTCTCTATCATCTTCGACTTCTGGCGTAACCGGGGGCGGGGAGGGCGACCAGGTCAATAATGGACACACAATCACCTCGGACCCAGACTAGTGCTCGCTGGGGTATAATTTCGGAGAGAAGGGGGTGAGGAGAGCACGGGCTTCGGAAACGTAAACTGCTGATAACAACGCACAGAAGTTAACAAGAGAGGGCGGGGGTCGGGGGCGATGTAAGGAAGTCGTCATCGTCGCCGCGCAGCCTCCCCCACCCCGCCACAGACCTCTCAGAGCCCCTCAGGGAACTACCTTCCCTAGTCAGGACGACCGTCCTCTCTGCTGGGGAACAAGGCTGTGCCTCAGCTCCCCACCCAGGCGGAAGCGGGAGGGGAGGGCCGACCTCCGAGAGCGCCCCTTCAGGGGGTCCATCCGGACTTGATCTCAGATGGGGGGACGCGGAGGGCGGGGCATCGCCTCCACACCTAGGGGCTGTATCATGGCAGGGACGGGTTTCCCGGAGCCACGGAGCAGAAGCTAGCCCCTTCCACTACCCTGCCACCCGTTACCTCTTCGCTTCTTCGTCGTGGAGCAGCTCTGGCTCGGTCGCCGCCATTACCACATCGCACCCCGCGGCAGCCGCCATCTTACCGCCGGGACCAGAGAGCCGAGTGGAAGGCAGACGGTGAAGAGCACTTCCGGTCGGAGCATCGAGCAGCTCAGCGGCGCTGCGCCCAGAGGGGCTCCCTCGAGCCCGTCTACCAACGAGAGGCTCCGCTTGGGGCCAGAGTGGCCTTCCGCCCCCGGAGGTCCACGGTGGTCTCCGCGCCGGGGCGGGGGCGCAGGGACGGTTCCTGTGCGTAGGGGGCGCCACTTTACCCGTGGGTCGGTACAGGGGGGATGTCGCCTCTCTAGGTTTTGGCTTTCCTCAGTATTTCAAGAGCTTCGTTGCCATAGCAACTTCCAATCCTAGAGAATCTCCTGTAAGGTTCAGGGGAGTCTGAGTTGGGTGGGGACCCAGTGACCCAGGACTCTGGAAGGAAAAAGCGCCCGCACTACTGCCTTCCCGACCTTGAAGTGTGTCCACAGCTTCCTCCCGGGAAAGGCAAGAAGAGACACTTTGAGCCCAGTTCCCCCGCGTCCATCGGCCCCTGGAAGCCCTGCCCAACCAAGCCAGGGGAACGCAGGGCGTCTTCATCCCGCGCCTTTCATCCCCTCCAGATCTCCAAGCACCAACTGGTTCATCACCCTAATGACGCTGACCCCTTTATGAGGCTGCTTTCATGTCAGCTGCCTGGGAGTGCCAACTCAGCATTAAGGCTAGGGAGGGTGGCACGGCGCCCCAGACCCTGCCCTGGAGTTTATAAGGCAGCTCACGGGGTGAGGTCCCTGCCCCAGTGTCCCTCGTTCTCCCACCCCTCGTATAAACTACCTGCTCAGCACGCTGGTCTTGCCGAATGCAGTCTGGATTGGGAACTCAGAGGGCAAGGACACAGCCTAACCGTTTTTGTAGTACTTCCCTCACCCAAACAATAACACTTGTGAACCTGAATTAAATTCGGGTTTTCTGAGGTTAAATTGGGCGGATTTGAGGTTAAAAATTTAAAGCTAAGGGGAACTAAAATAAGAAGGGGGTGTGGGCACTTAAAAAGGATCTACCCTCTTCCTCTAGTAAAACAGAATGTGCCCTTGTCCGTAGGCTGCTTGCATGGTCCCTGCCTATCACAGGGCTAAGGGAACGAAAACACACTCAGCCCTGGGTAGGGGAAGGTGGGAGAGGCTCAGTGGGTTGGAGGAGAGGTCATTCATCCAGCCAGTCATTTGATAGCCCTCTTCAAAGTGCCCACTCCCCCTACTTCAGTGTGGGATGGCACAGACTCACAGACCACCTGCCCTGCCTGCCGATGGCTCACAGTCTACAGTCTAATGCAGGCAGTCTTTCACCATCTTCCCACTTTGTGCTCTCTGCATCTAAGGCAACTCATCTACTCCGACAGCTTTATCTGTCAATGACTCTCAACCCAGTTGACATCTCCAACCTAGACCTCTTTTTCTGAGTTCCAGATCTGTATAACCAACTATCTACTGGATAGCTCTTGGATGTTTCACAAATCCCCAAGGCTTAACATATTTAAACTGAACTTGTCATTCTCTCTCCACTCCTCAACAACAGAAAAACCAAATGCGGTACTTGATTCTCTTTTCCCGAATTCCTTATCTTGTTGATTGGATCACCATTCATCTGGTCACCAAATGAGAAAGACGGGAGACATCACGATCTCCTCCCTCTTTCTCACTCCTGACTCCTAACTTATCACCAAGTCTTGTTGATTCTCCTACCAAATGTCTCCCAAATCTATCTATCGCCTTTCCATCCCTTTCCAGGTTCTTGTAATTTTTTAAAAACTTGGAATACTACCGAAGTCTTCTAACTGACCCCCCAGTCTCATCTCTCTCCAATCTTCAGACTTCTGCCAGAGTGACCTTCTTAAAGCAAAAATTGATGTCACTTCACTGGCGTAAAACCTATCAATGGCTTTCCACTGCTATTAGGATACAGTTTGAACTTTTTGGCCAACCACCTAAGGCCTTTGGTTATTTGGCTCCTTTCCACCATTAATATTGAACTCACGTCTTTGTAGTTCCAGAAAATGCCATGACTCTTGCCATGCTTTCTCCACCCTTTCCTCCCAAGCCCTTCAAACCTCAACACAGACATGACCTCCAGGGAGTTCTCCATAATGCCCACTGCCTCCAAGTTAAATGCCCCTTTGCTGTGCTCCCATAGCACCTCTGTGATAGGTCTTGCCATGCTATACTGTAATTGTTGGTTTAGATGTCTGCCTCTTCTAGACGGTGACGTTCTCATAAGCAGCTACAGTGTCTAATTTGCTTTTTCTCAGCTTTTGGTCCTGTACGTGGCACAGAGTAGGTGCTCAGAAGACATCTGAGGAATAAACGATTGAATAAACGAAGTGTTACTGTATTATGGTACCCTTTAGAGACAGAACATTTCTCTATCTGGTGCATCAGACGCACCAGAACAGCACGCCGCGTCCGGCGAGCCTAGAACCGTGTGCACACAACCTCCGCCTCCAGGTCTCAGCCGTCACTTCCCCCGCCGGCCTCTGGGGGCGCTGTGAGGACGGCGCCCACTCCCCACCGCCGGAATTTGTCTTGCCGGACGAAGGCTGGGGGGCGGGGCCAGCGGAGCCTGGCTCGACACGGAAGGACGGAGCCCTTGCGACCGCCTTGCCCCGCCCGTGGTCCCCGCGCTCCTGGAGGGGCCCGGCTGGGGTGCTGCAAGGGCCCCGGGAGGTACGGAGCTGGCAGGCTGGGATCGGCCACTGCGTCTGGGCCGCTTTAGGTGGCAGGTTTCTGTCGCTTGTGATTCCCTCTTGGGGGTCCCGTCGTGGGGAAATCTGTGGCGGAGTCCCCACTGGGGGCTCCCTTGGGGTATCCCTTAATTGCAGGGCTCCCTACGTACATGGGGCCCCTTGCGGGGGTGGAGGAGGGTCTGACTCAGGAGTTTCCTCTGGAGAGGTTTCTGTTTGAGACCCTTGTGGGTGTGTTCTCTCTATCTCTGCTCTCCGGGGAACTCTTCGTCTGGGGCTCCTTCTGGGAAGCCTGTATTTGGGATGTTTTCGGGGAGATCTCTGGGGCCGCTTCGGAGAAGGAGTTTCTGTGTCTGAGCCTTCTCATCTGGGTCAGTCGAAGGGTAGCAAAAAATTATCTCCTTTCCGAAGCCTTTTTTCTTTAGATTCCTTCATTCCTTTCTTGTGTGTTGTTCTTAGCCATGGACTTGACTGGGAATTAGAGGTAATTGATTGTTGCCTAGGTAAGTCATACAGGAAAGCAAAATATCCTCCTTATTTGCTCATTCTCCCCAGGAAGAGTGGCTTAAGACAGATCCACACAAAGTAGTATTCCTGCTTATTTCTCCACGGAGTCGTCGTTAAAGAGAGGAAGCTGAGCCAGAGCTCCCTTCAGCAACTGGTCCTCCGCATCCTTTGCACAGAGAAGGACTGGCCAGTGGTTCCTTTAAACTAGCAATCCTCTTCCTCCTTTATGGCAACATATATTGAGCACCTGCGCTGTGTCACTTCCTGGCCAGATACTGAGAATGACAAAGATCAATAAGATACAGCTTCCTGTCCAGTAGTGGACACAGACAAATGACTTCAATACATCCTGACTAGAGTAGGGGACAGTGCTGAATCCCCGAGGCTGCGAATTCGGTTCAGAACTTGGGCTCTCAGTTATGGGAGGTCTGCCCTCTTTGACCCCACCTCACCCAGTGTGCTTCTGTTCTTCAAGGTTGAAGGCTAAGCATGGGGAAGAGCTGCAAGGTGGTCGTGTGTGGCCAGGCATCTGTGGGCAAAACTTCAATCCTGGAGCAGCTTCTGTATGGGAACCATGTAGTGGGTGAGTGTTGTTGGGGGCGGGGAAATGGTGGAAGAATTTGAAGAATGAGGAGTAGGATTTGATCACAGCACACAAAAGCTTTTAGCTGTTCCCAGTGGTTATTACATCCCAAAGAGTCAGTCACATCTACATCTTGACCCTCAACCCTACAACACTGAAGACATCTGAAGGAAGGAAACCCAATATCCTAGATAGGGAGGAAAAGCTCCCAAGTCACACTTTTGCTTAGGATGGTATGAGCATGACATTAATATCTGTTCCCTCAAATCATTCCAGTCCTGCCACTCAGTCTCTGGCTCCCTCTCCTCAGCCCCCCACATTTCTCTCTCTCCCTATCTGGTCAGGTTGTCAGGATATACTCATTCATTCAGGTTTCCCATCTCCCTCCTCCCTACAAACGAGTTTTCTCCTCATTTTATCCCAGGTTCTGAGATGATTGAGACGCAAGAGGATATCTATGTGGGCTCCATTGAGACTGACCGGGGGGTGCGGGAGCAGGTGCGTTTCTATGACACCCGGGGGCTCCGAGATGGGGCCGAGCTGCCCCGGCACTGCTTTTCCTGTACTGATGGCTACGTCCTGGTCTACAGCACGGACAGCCGAGAGTCCTTTCAGCGCGTGGAGCTGCTCAAGAAGGAAATCGACAAATCCAAGGACAAGAAGGAGGTGTGTGTGGGATCCCCAGTGGTGAGAGAGCCTGGGCCCTGGGCTGCCTTGTGGTGGCTTGGCTAGGCTCTGTTTTTCATTCATTTGCCAGGACATGGGTTAGGAGCTAAAGGGGGATTGAAAGGCACTGAAAGGTGTCTTCACCCCCAGAGGTGGCCACATGTTGAGGCAGCTCAACCAAAGAGGTTGCTCTTCAGTTTAAGAGCTCCTTGACCTGAGGCATGAGCCCTACTTTCTTTATCATGATTCTGTCCTCTTAGCTATGAAGGCCCTGCTGTTCTCAAATCTCCCTTTAAGCCACAGGCATTCTGGGAGTGCTTCCTCACCAGTTGTTTAGCTAGAAACTGACTACTAGTAATGAATAAGCATGGGTAATATAGGGCTTATAATAAAACTCTTGAAGGGAGGGCCAGATGGAGGCCAAAATTTGGACAGAAAAAGAGAAAAGAGCAACCATCTCCCTCCCCCTAGTCTGTGATTTTTAATATAGGAAGAGATGAGACATCAGCCGTTGAGACTTTCCTTCTCCTAGGATTCCTAGGTGGTCACCAGCCCTCACACCCATTCTAGAGGTCCATGGTCCATCCACAGGCCTCTGCTCTGTCCCTCTTCCCTAGGTCACCATCGTGGTCCTTGGCAACAAGTGTGACCTGCAGGAGCAGCGACGTGTAGACCCAGATGTGGCTCAGCATTGGGCCAAGTCAGAGAAGGTGAAGCTGTGGGAGGTGTCGGTGGCTGACCGCCGCTCCCTGCTGGAACCCTTCGTCTATCTGGCCAGCAAGATGACCCAGCCCCAGAGCAAGTCCGCCTTCCCCCTCAGCCGCAAGAACAAGGGCAGCGGCTCCTTGGATGGCTGAATGGCTGCCATCCCTTCTTCACCTTCCCACCCCCATTCCAGCTGCTGGGGCTCTGGAAGATGGGTTGAGGGGAAAGGGGGGTTAGGCAAGCTGCCCTTCCCAAGCAGCAGGGGAGCCCCCCACTAGGACAGGCAGCTGAGCTGTCCCAGGATCAGGCTACTTTTGCTCCCTCCCAACTCTGAGAAGTGCACATAATCTAGGTTAGCGCCCCCAACCCCTACCCCCCACCCTCAGTTCTTATCCTGTCTGCCTTGCTGTGACCTGAGGCAGTTGTGGGTCAGTGTCCCTTCTACCTGTCCTGGACAGGAAGCAGAACTACCATGCAGAAGTGCCCAGTGTAGGGTCTGGTTCCAATCACAGGGGTCCCACGCCTCTGGGCTTCCTGCCAATGACACACACACACACACACACACACACACACACACACGGCACTGGCCTAGACTAAAGGGCATTCAGGTATTGTGTATGTGTGTGTACGTGTGCACACGTGTACACGTGTGTGCATGCTAGTGTTAGGGGTGCCCCTCATCCAGCGCCCTGACATTTCTGCTGTCCTTACCTTGGCTGGAAGAAGCCAGCCTCTCGGGAAGTGTAATTTTCTGTGTTACCTCTTGCCCCATTGTTTTGCTTCCTCTTCCTGCTCAGGGAGCAGATGGGCCTCATTGGGTGAGGTGGAAGCGAATGACTGGGCTGAGTCACCCACTGGCTTTGTGACTCAGCAAGGCCTTTCCCCTCTCCCGGCTTCAGTTTTCTCATCTATGAGGTGACGGGTGTTGCTTAGATGACCTTCTAGATCCTCTCTAGCCCTGTGAGTTTATAATGCCCATGGCCTCCGGCTGGCTATGACTGTACCCTTCGCTTCTCCCTCTTCAAGGTGCTATGCCTACCCGTCCCGGAGGCTGGGACACTGCTCTCCACCAGCCACCAGGGGGCAGGAGCGCACTATCTGCTCTTGTTGCCAGAGTGGCTGCTCAGTGCCCAGTGGGGCACATCACACCCAGGGGGGCCGGTCTCCACCCCTTCCTATGGTTGTTTTCAGCTAATAGCTGGACTTCTATTTATAAATTACCTGTTTTAAATGAGCCTGCTGCCATGGTGAAGGCTGGACAAGGTGCTCCTCTAGCCCTTCCTTCTTACCTCAGATGCCTCAACAGAACAAGGCAAACCAGTAGCAGCTTCTCAGGAGCTGACAGATCTGTCGGGGCTCAGAAGGGTGGTGACACTCGCAACACGCTGCAAAGTGAGCTTATGACCCACAACTTCCTGTGCCCACTTCGTGCTTCTGCCACCATGCACACCTGGCACAGGTGAGACACTATAGCCAGGCAAGCTCCAGTACCCGTGCCTTCTCCCCGAGACGGGCGGTGAGCAGGGGCAGTTGGCCAGGGCTGGGCGAGGCAAGTTAGGGCGCGTACAGACTCGCGCTTAAAGTTCGTTTATTGATGCATTGGATACAATAAAACCACAACCGTTATCAAAAAGTTTCCCTCCCCCACCCTTTTCTTGCTTTCCCATTGGAAATACCTAAAAAAAAGAAAAAAGATGATACAGGTGGATACTGGCAAAGTCCCATATTGTGAGGTTTGGGGGGCAGTGCTGGGCAGGATGGGGGTTGTGGCATTAACTTTGACGGCACGAAAATGGGTCTTGAGAGTATATCAGACTGTGTCCCACCGCTTAGCTTCACAGTGAGGGGGCTTGGGGTGGAGGTTGGAGGAAGGAAACCCCTTGAGTGCTAGGGACCAGTTTGGGGTGAGGAGCTGGAGGGGACAGCTCTTTGGGAGCCCTCGGGGGCGGGGCGATCCGGTGTTAGCTGGGTCCATAGTCTGAGGGAGACCCAGTCCCCCCCTCCGAAGAGCTGGGGTTCAGGAAGAATCAGTGAAAGGCTAAGAGGCGAGTCCTTTTGTGGGATTCATCACTTCCTCTATTAAAACTGGGCCCAGCCAGAACATCCCCCTCACCTGCTCCTATCCTAGCCCCATCCTGTCAGAGCAGATGAAGCCCCCAAAGCTTTTGGCCCCACCTTAGCATTGCCCCCTTTCTCCTCCACAGACTTCCATCACGCCTCCACCGTCTCTGTCCAGATAGCCTTGCATCCACTCCAGCTTGAGACCTGTCCCTCATCTCCCGTGATTCTCCAGAGAAGCCAGTGAATGGGGAGGGCCTCCTTCCTGGGGCATGAGAGTAGAGGTCACAGCCTTGTACCCAGGCTGGAAGGAGTTTAGATTCCTAGGGCCTCTGCTATGTGAGTATAGGTCTTGAGTAGGGGAAATGAGAGCACCGTGGGGCTGGGGCTAGGGTTTTGCATAGATCTTGGGGATTTCTCAGTTTGCTCCCCCTAAGTCAGGCTGGGAAGGACAGGGGAGGCCAAGACAAGCCCTGGAAGGCCAGGGAAAGGAGGGTGGGGATGGATGGTCCTTAGGTTGCGGGTGGGGAGGGGATTCGTTCAATCTCCAGACTGTGTGAAGCACAGCTGCCCTTAAAACTAGCCGGCTCCTCCTGGATCAGGCAGAACCCCTAGGCTGTAAAAGGGGGTCCCTAGTGGGATGTAGGAAACCGAGGCATCTCGCAGAGAGTTGGAAGGGGAGGGCGAATGCTGGGACATCAGCCCTCGCCTCCCCCAGGGGCTAATACGGGGCAAAGACGATGGGTCCTGTGGCAGGGCGGACAGCTCCTGTTGGGGTACGAAACAGAGCTGGGCCCAGGATCGGAGCCGGGAAGAGGGTGGTGGCTGCTGTAGGGGCAGGCCGGAGGGCCAGGGGCCCTGGCAGGGCACAGATGGCTGTGGCTGTGGTGGGGATCGGGCTGGGCAGGAAGCGGGCTGCCAGTGTCTTGGTCAGTTGTTTCTGCAAGGCCAGTTTAGACTGCAAAGAAGAGAGAGAGGAGTGGACACAGTCTCTGACCTCAGGAAAATCCTGCCCCCTCCCTGGGCTCCATCCTTGGGCTTTTTGCTGCAGGAAAAACGTGCCTTTTAGGGTTCCAAACCTAAATCCTCCTTTCCCACCCCCAAACATTCATTCCAGAGGGCTTGCTCCGCCACCTGTCTTCCTGCCCAGAGGAGGAGACTCTAAGGATGGGCGAAGGGAGGGGCTCTGGGGTGGGGTAGAGATGGTCTCCAGGAGACACACGCCCACCCTTGCTCTGGCCCCTGAGATTAGTACCCCAGCCCACCTCCCCGGAAATTCCTCTGGGCAGATGCCAAGACAGCCAAAGACTTAACCCCAGCTCTTTCCCTGCCCAGGCAGCCTCAGCGGGGTGGCTTCCTTCCTGCCCCACCCCTCAGCCCCCCAGCTGGCCCTCCCTTCCAGCCCACCCTCTCTGCTCTTGACCCGGGTCCCAGCTCTGTTGCCTGGAGACAGATACCTTGAGGATACTCACAGCCAGCGCTGCGTGCTTCTGCAGCTTGCTGTGCTGGCTGGAGGGCTTGGGGGGCTTCCCGGCCAGGCGATCTTTGTGCCTCCTGCTGCTCAGGTGCTAATGGACAGAAAGACAGACTGGGAACAAGGTGAGGAAGCCTGAGGACCCTCAAACTACCCTATCATCCTGGGCTAGCTCACCCTTCCTCTAGCTACAGTTCACACATCGAAGGCACATTTACTGGGTGTCACCCTGGAGTGGCCCTGGGAAGGGGAGGCAAGAACTGGCCTTTGCCCTCCAGGGGCCCACTGTCCCACTACCCTCGCTCCTCTCCACCCCCGACTCTGCTCTATCCACCTTCTGTCCTCAGGTTCCCTCCCTACTTGGCACTGGTCCCACCCCCTCACCCTGCTCCACCCCGCTCCATCCGCGCTTCCCCCACCTGCTTGAGTTGGGTCTCTGAATTGACCTGAAGCTGACAGAGTGCACAGTGAAAAGGGGGACTGGACCCCTGCTGGCCTCCCCGGCCCCCTGTCACTCTCTTGGCCTTGTGTCCGGCTCCTCCTCGGGGCACTGGGCGGCCCCGGCCTCTTCGGGGAGCCCCTCGCTGACCTTCCACCATCCACCGGTGCTTGGCTCCTGGAGGAAGGAAAGAAGACAGCCTGTCAGCACCTAAGAGGGGCTGCAAGGGCCATGGAGATCCCTCCAGACTCCGTCAGTTTGGTTGCCCCTTTAGCCTCAAGGCTGGTCAGCACATAGACTCCCCTCCAGCCCCCGGAGATTTCTCTGTCTTATATCTGAAAGGTCCTCCAAGCTTCTCTCATTCCATGCCAACCTCCCCCAAGGAAGGCCTTCTTGCAGGGTAACTGGGTGGCTTCCCTTTTGCTCTCAACAGTCCTCTTCCTTCTGGGTCTGACCTAAGGACAGATGGAGGAGGTGGCTACCGTCTTCCCGGGAGTGATCTTCAGTTCTTGCGGCCTCAGACTTCTCTTCCCAATTCTCCCTCCTCAGGTGTTAGCAGGAGGACTCAAAATGCCCAATAACAGCTGAGTATAACGCCTCTGTCACCAAGCCGTTGAGCAAAGTGCCCAGAAACCCAGCCTGCCCAGACCTGGGGAGGGCAGCCTTCCTGCCCCCCTGCCCCGGACTCCAGCCGGTGGGGCACACGCACCTGTGTTGTGAGCCTGCAACTGGGAGGCGGAGTTCACTGTCACCTTACACGTGGGGCAGTAGAGGCGCCCCCTCTCGTTCCTGCCTTCCCCCCTCACACCGCTGTCCACAGCAGCCGCAGGTGGCTCAGGCCCTGGTGCCTCTCTCCCAGGCTCTGGGGAGCAGGGTGGGCAGGAGGAAGAAGAGGAAGAGGAGGCAGCATCCAAGAGGTCTGAGTGGGCTGGCTCCCTGGGCGCAGGGTCTGGAGTCAGTGGTGGCTGGAGTTGGGGGCCAGGAGAAGGGGCTGCAGGAACTGTGGGGGAGATAGAAGGCTTCAGGTCTGCAATGATGAGGCCTGAGATGATTCTTTTTTTTTAATTAAAAATTTTTTTTTTTAAGATTGGCACCTGGGCTAACAATTGTCGCCAATCTTCTTTTCTTTTTTTTTCCCTGCTTTTTCTCCCCCAATCCTCCCTGTACATAGCTGTATATTTTTTTTAGTTGTGGGTCCTTCTAGTTGTGGCACATGGGACGCTGCCTCATTGTGGCCTGATGAGTGGCACCATGTCCGTGCCCAGGATCCGAACCAGCGAAAGCCTGGGCTGCCGAAGGTGGAGCTCGCAAACTTAACTACTCGGCTACAGGGCCGGCCCCGAGATGATTCTTGAGACCATGATTTTAAGCACTGACATATTGAGGGTGGCCTGGCAATGTGGAAAGGTCCCTAGTGTAGGGACGACCAGCACTGAATTCGTTACCCCACTCTCCCACCAACTTACTGAGCAGACTTGGGCCTCTTTGGGCCTCAGTCTCCCCAACTGAAACCATAAAGTTGGACAGAGTGGTCTCAGAAAGCCCTCATAGCCCTGCTATTCTACAGTTATTAGCTAACTGTTAAATAAGTGGAAATCACCAGAAACTGTACTAGAATGTTCATAGAGCACTATTCACAATAGCATAAAACTGCAAACTATTCAAATATTCATCAACAGGAGAATAGATTTTTAAAAAATTGTTGTATGGTCATGCAATGGAACACTGCAAGGCAACGAAAAAGGGCAGACCACAGCTAGACGCAACAACACGGAAGAATCTTAGCGTGAATGCTGATGAATGTTCATGAAAGATGAACAAAAGCCAGACACAAAAACCTACATATTACATGGTTCACCAAAACCAGATGAAACTGATCTATTCTGAGAAAAGTCAAGACCGTAGATACCCTGGGGGAGGGGTGTAGGTGGTTGAATAGTGTCACCCCAAAATTCATGTCCATCTGGAACCTCAGACTGTGACCTTATTTGGAAATAGGACCTTTGCAGATGTAATTATTTAAGATGAAGTCATACTGGGTTGGGGTAGGCCCTGTTCCAGTGACTGGTGTCCTTCAAAGAGGACCACGTGAAGACACAGAGACCCACACGGGAGAATGAGATAGGAGGATGGAAGCAGAGCCTGGAGCAATGCATCTACAAGCTAAGGAACAGCCAGCATGGCCAGCCACCACCCGAAGTCAGAGTAGGGCTGGGCAGACTGGCCCTCTGAGTCCCCACCGAGGGACCGACCCTGTTGACACCTTGATCTCAAACTTCTAATTCCCAGAACTGTGAGAAAATAACTTTCTGTTGTTTTCAGCCACCCAGTTGGAGGTCATTCATCACAGCACCCCTGGGGAGCTAACACAACAAGGTAGTGACCAGGGGGGGCCTGAGGTAGGCTGCGGGTCTCTTGTGGCAAGTTTCTTGATCCCCGTACGTTCAGACGGAAAATTCATCGTGCTGAACATTGGGCGCCTTTTTCTGTATGTAGGAGAACTCCACCCAAGCAGAACCAGTAATGAGCAGAAATCGCTCAACCCCTCATCAGAAACCAGATTTGGAGTGGGGAGGGGGAGAAGAGTTCAGGACTGACCTTTGCTCTGTGGCTCTCCTGGGGCATCGCTGCCTGGAGTCGGGGTTGGGGACACCAGCGTCCCCTCCTGGGACAGGGTTTGCGGCCTCTGCTTGCTCTTGGCGGCTTCAACAGCCTTGAGTTTTCTGGCGTGTTTGTGGCCTTTATAATGTGCTTCAGCCTGGTTCTGTGGAGGGGAGGGCACGGGGTCACCATTCATTTGCTGAGTCCACACATCCCATCCATGAGCTGGCGCTGGGCAGGGGGCAGGTCAGAGGGAGTCAGGGCGGGGGCCACACAAGGGAGGAATCCTTGTCATTGCTATCATCATCACAGTATGTGTGTGGCCCTAAGGTTTACAGAACACATCCCAGGCAAGCAGCCTCTGGCTTCAAATCCTGACTCAGCCACTTATTAGCTGTGCATCTGTGGGCAAGTCACCTCACCTCTCTGAGCCTCAGTTTCCTCGCTGGTAGACTTTGCGATGATAATGCTGGAGGGTGGTGGGAAGCTCACAGGATTGTGAGAATAAGTGAGAGCCTGAATGATAAGGGCCTAGTGCACACAGTAGGTGCTCAAGGAATGTTAGTTGCTAAGCTTATAAATGCACACATGGAGGACACAGAGTAGTCTCACACTTTGGGGTATGTGTACCCCAGAACATTCATCCCCTTGCTCATTTTTTTCAACAGAGTTCCCGAGCACTTGCTGTTTGCCAGGCACTGTGCCAGGGGCCTGGCATGAGGACACATCCCTCCCTCAGAGGGAAGCCTCCTTGTGCATCTCTTGCATGACTCATGGAACCTGAAAGCCTGGAGGGGACTCTCAAGTGTGGCCTGTCAGTGTCCTCCCTCCTTCAACCAGGGGTCCCTGCTTGTTGCTCCCAAACATCGGACAGACAGGCCCCCATGGCCCCCCCGGGCCCTTTCATCAGAGGAGGTCTGAGAGAGCATCTCCCCAATCCCTAGAGTTGCCTGGACAGAAGGTCGGCCTTCCCTGGGAGGCCAGAATGAGGCTCCTCCGCTATCTAGGGGCAGGAGCCAGGCCTGGGTTCAAATCCCAGCTCTGCTACTTACCACCTGTGTGGCCTCAGGCAAGTCACTTAACCTCTCTGAGGCTCAGTTTCCTCCTCTGACAAGTGGGGATGATAATAGTGCCTCTATCCACCTCACAGATGTATCATCAGAACCAATTAAGATGATGGGCATGAACATATTCTGTGAACTCTCGGGTGCTTTAACAAACTCAGGTCCAAACCAGGAGCTGATGGGGTGGCCCCTGGCATACAGAGTGGCAAAGGGCAGTCTTCTCTCTTGCAGAAGGATCCAGAACACACGAGAGAGGCATAGGGGAGGGAAATGGAGTCCCAGGGGGACTAGAGAGGGAAGGGGCAGAGGAATCTGGAGAGAGGGGAGGAGGGGCTGGGTAAAGGACCAGGAGCGCCTCTTCTTGCAACCAGGGACTGGAAATCCCGACCACAGTCCCTCTGCCACCCCATTCCTCCCGGAAGCCCAGTCTCCAGCTCTCTTCCTGCCCAGCCCCCTCCCCAGCCCATTCCCACTGCTCCCTCTCACCGCTGAGTTGAACCTCAGGTGACAGATGTTACAGGAAATGAAGAGCTTCTTCTTCAGAGGGGAGGGGACCCCAAACGTGTGGCTGATGACAGCTTTCTGGACCGGGTCCATCTGTGAAGGGAGTGGGAGGGCACAATGACTGGGGTCAGCTTGGAAGGGGCGGCAGTACAAAATGCCAGAAACTACTGCAGATTGTCGAGGAGGGCAGTGGTCCGTCCGTAGGAAGAACTTTCCCATCCTTGTGGATGTCAGACACAGAGAAGGAAACAGCCTCTCCCCTGCCTGATTTTATCTGTCAGCCTGGGCTTCTGCTTGGAGGTGGGTGGCCAGGGTGACCTCCGTGATCCTGAGAAATAGAACCACGTCCTGGTGGTCACCTGGGCATCTCCTGCTGCTCCTCCAGTCTCTGTTTGTTTTTTTTTTCTCATTCACAAGAATCACAACTCTTGGGACAGAGAGTTGGGGGCAGGGAGAGGCAGAGGAGGGACAAAGAGTCCCTCTGTTGGAATTTCCTCTCCCATAATCCAGCCTTGCGCTGATCTGATGAGCTCTGCCACTGTCACAGGGCCTGACAGGGAGAGTAAGACCATGGTGGGGGGAGGGGGCGGGGGTGCTGCAGGAGGGAGCAGGCGACAGCAGGTGGAGGCCAGAGGGTTCCCTGAGTAGTAGGATCATTTCTTTGGAATATTAATTTGTGTGGTTTTTTCTTTTCCTTATTTTAAACAATTTTTTTCTTCTATCAAACCAAGCCTTTATGTCCCCTTTCTCAGGGGCCTGGGTTGTTGGGCCCAAAGCAGAAGTTGTCTGGGCTTGCTTGTCAAGAGGAACTTTCCACACCTTCCTGAGGGAAGAGAACAGAGGCTTTGAGAGAAAAGCATGGTTTCAGAAACCTCCCTGAGAACAGAAGGCGGTCTTAACCCTCACAGCACGCAGGGCTGGTAGGACAGGCAGGGGACAGGACATCAGAGGATGGCCCCCAGGTCCCCAGCGATGGGGACAACGGTGACTCCCCTCACTCTTGAGGGGCCATGGGAGCTTGACTGAACAGTGGGCATGTCAGCAAGTGACAGTGGGAACCAAAGACCTGACAACCCTCCTCAAATGTCTCAGGCTCCTGCGGACCTCTGTGCAACCCGGAGGGTGGACGGAAGGGCGCCTAAGGGCGAGTGAAGCAGAACTTCCCACCATCTCGTCAGGATGGGGTGGGGGTTATCAACGATTACATTTGATTTTTCAAAATTTAAAAAGGCGGGTTATTCCTTCTAGTTCATGTAGTGAAGTAAAATTCATGCTCACTGCTTGTTGGTCACACACATACACACATAGATGACAGAGGCTAGTCTACAGACACAGAGGACATACGCTTACAGGCAGTTACCCATCACAGAGACGGGGAGAAAGATGCACTCTCACACATCGGCACTCAAATGGCACACAAGCACAGACAGCTCACTATCACCCAACCCACACAAGACACACACCTAGAGGTCAGGCACATGCCAAACACGTACATAATCGAGACAAAGACAAAAAAACCTCTCAAATGCAGAGGCACACACACATTTATTACATACCCAGACATGAAGAGTTGTTTACAAACACATACACACTGGACACCAACACACAAATTCACATCCACAAATAACACACAAAGACCTATAGAGACACAAACTAAAACAGAAAGGCACCCCTTAGTTGCACACAGACATACACGGACCATCCATAGAAGTCCCTATGCGAAAACTCAAGTGGAACCCATAGTTTAGAGCCTACAGGCCCTGTAGTTGTCATCCGGGGTGGAGGTGACAACATCGTCCTTCCTTAGCCCAGAGAGCTGGGCCCAGGGACCTCTATTTTGGGAACATCAAGTCACTAGTGGATGTTGGAGAATGAGCTTCTGGTTAGACCCAGTGCCTAAGAGCCGGCCCCTCTGAGCCCACCTTCCCTGCCCATCCCCAAGCTTGGCTGCATGCCCCCACCCACCAGCCAGCCCAGCCCGTACCGTGCTGAAGTTGGGGAAGAGACTGAGCGGGGTGGCGCCATTGAAGTGGAAGGCGAGCAAGTGCTTGAAGTCCAGCGTGGGCTGCAGAGGCCTGGCGGGCAAGGGCAAGGAGGCCAGCAGGGGGCTGGGGGCGCTGGAGGCTGGGCCAGCTGCGGGAGGAAGAAGGGCAGGGTCTGACATGGGGAGCCACAGGGCTCTCTCCTACCTCTGCAGCAGAACAAGAGGCTGATGGGCTTCTTGGCCGTGGAGCCAGGGAAGAAACTCCTGTCGCCAGCTTCACAAAGGAGCACTGGCCCAGCTGGGGCAATCACAGCCCGTTTCAGTGCCTCTCCTCTCCACAACTGGGGAGGCAGAAGCAGGAAGTCCACAGCGCAGGGTTCTCAGCCCAGAAGGGTGACCCTCGGCCCCTACAGAGGCAGAATGGCCCAAACGAACCCCTGAGGGGTGTCCAGCCAAGGGAGGAGCCGGAGGAGTCAGGGTAGGCCCCTGACACACACACACCACCATGGAGACTGCATGATGCACTGGGTTTCCACTTTATTGCAAATTAAACCCAAACCCAGGAGCTCTGGGGAAAGGCCTGCTGCCCCCTCCCCTCTCACTAACGACCCCTACTCCAGACTCCCACACCATTCACAGCAAGGGCTGACAGAAGGGACGGGAAACCCACTGGAATCTGAAGGGATATGTTGCCCAGCTCTGGAGAGGTCCCAACTGCTTCCCCCAGGAGGGCAGAAAGCCCTCGGGCATCTCGGGGTCAGGCCCGAGGCCGGTGCTCACAGTCATGGCTCAGCATTTTGGTTTTCCAGTCTTTGGTCTTAAAAGTCTGAAGTGAGGGCAGGGGAGGGCTAGGCACCTGGGGAACAACCAGACTTCAAGGAAGAAAAAAATTAGAAATAAATCCAGTCCATTTGGGACTTTTTTGGACCCTGTCATTGCAAAACTAAAAGAAGTCCTTTTAGATTTGCGTGTTAACACTATGAAGATAGATAGATTTATTTCACATTTGTAGATTTATGTGTCTATATACATGGTTATATACAGAAAAGCCTCAGGCAGCCTATTGGTGGGGAGGAGAGGGAGAAAACCACTACCCCCCTTGAACTGCTAGCTTGTAAACAGAGAGGGTGCTATGCTGTGTGTCAAAAACAAGGACAGTGCTCTTCTCTCCAGTCACATCTGGAGAAGAGATGCTGCCAGGAGAGTGGCTGAGAAAGAGTCAAGGACCCACTCTCCTTTCCCTCAACCCCTCAACCCAGTCTTCCTCCCTCCAACCAAGACCCCCCAAATTTTCTAGGGCAAAAACTTGGGCAAAGTCCAGAGGGAAAGGGTGAGCTGCTCCTCACCAAAGTCTGTAAAGGACAGGAGTGATATTTAGGGTGTCCCAGACCCTAGCATCTCTGCCCACTCGCGCAGGCTCCCATCGCCCCAGCCCCTCCTCCACAGCCTGCGGGGCTGGGCTGGTACTCAGCGTGGAGCGGAAGAAGCACCGGGATGGTGGGCCGGAGGCCACAGTTAGCGGGTCTTTTTGAGCGCAGCTCAGTCAGGTTCAGCTTGGCCCTGAGAGTGCCCAGGGCCCCAGGCTGGCTGGACCGAGAGGAGGAGGCCGCCCTCTTGTGAGCTGCGACCCCAGGAGCCCCTCCCCCCACCCACTCTCTAAGAACTCGGCGGCCAGCGCAAAGTCAAATTCGTGCAGCGGGGGCCCATCCATGGCGATCTTGACCGCGGGGTCGCCCCGGCCTTCCCCGGCCTCGCCCTGCCCCCACCCCCGCAGCTCCCGGCTGCGGCCGACCTTGTCCAGGAGGCCGGCGCCCACGGGCAGCGCCAGGGCTAGGGCGGCGAGGGCGGCGAAGTCGGGGAAGAGCTCATGCAGCTCGGAGTGCGCGCACGCCAGCCTGGCGCACAGCGCCCGCGGGCCGAGCCGCCCGAGGCTGCCCACCACGCGCTTGAAGAGCGCGAAGTCGCCCAGCGCCCGCTGGCGCACCACGGCCGGGGCGAAGGCGCGCAGTAGCACCCGCAGCGCCACCTCGCCGTGCGCGCCCAGCTCCGCCTGCGCCTGCGGGTAGCGGCGCGGGTCGAAGATCGCCGCGAAGGCGGCCACGACGTCCAGCGAGGGCCCGGGGTACGAGTCCCGCAGCCCCCTCCGCATGGAGTCCAGGAAGGCCCCGCGCAGCCGCTCCAAGTCCCGGACCGCAGCCTCGGAGTAGCCGATAAGCTCCACGCCTCGGTAGGTGCAGCGCCCACCGCCCAAGTCGGGGCCAGAGGGCGCCAGTTCCTGCAGGAAGCCTTGGAGGCGCGCCCCACCCGAGCTGCGCTGCGCTTGGAGCGCGGCTGCAGCCGCCATCACCAGGGGCTGCAGCAAGGCCAAGTCCGGCTCCTCTGGCTGCAGGACAAGGGCGAGCTTCTGCAGGGAGGGCAGAGCGTCCAGCAGCAGGTGGGTAAAGGCCACGAAGGTGAACTGGCGCAGGGCCAGGGCCAATGCCCTAGCTGTAGGCGAGGCGGGAGCAGAGGCCTCCAGGGCGCGCACCAGGCAAGGCCAAGCCTCAGCCACGGCTTCCACGACAGGCAGCAGGGAGGCCCAGGGCACTGGCCGTGGTCCTGCCAAGTCAACTGCTGCAAGGTCCAGTGCCGCCCGGAGCTCAGGGACCATGTGGGAACTGGGGCCACCGTGGAGGCGGAATAGGGCATCCAGGACACTTTCATATTCACCGAGGTAGGCAGGGGGCTTGGGATCTGTCCGGCCAGGGAGGCAGTGTAGCTCAGTGAGCAGTGGGCAGGCAGCCCGGAGCTGCCGGCCCACACTCCCCAGGAGGTCACTGGGGAGGCTGGAGCTGAGCCAGGCCAACTTGGGTGCAGACACGCCAAAAGCCTGCAGGATGTCTAGGAGTTGGCCAGCGGTGGCCTCGCCCTCCTGTAGCTCCACACTGCCCAGGAAGGTGGTGGCAGGCTGGCCATCGCAGGGGGACACCGAAGTGGCAAACAAGGCCAGACTGTGGGACTCAGGCCAGTCCCTGGTCTCGTCCAACACCAGCCCCACATAGGAGGATGCCTTCAGGCGCTGGCAGGCCTCTGTGTGCAAGACACTGGCAATGGCCACCTGGGACAGCCAGAGAGAGAAAGGGAAGGGGGACAGAGTTAGAACAGAGTTAGGCTTGTCCTGAGAAGGGGCAGCAGGCAGGAGGGGGTGATAGAAAGAGCACAGGCCTTAGAGTCAGACAGATTTAGGGACTAATCCTAGCTTTGCTACTTACTGGCTGTGTGACCTTGGGCAAGTAATTTCACCTCTCTGAGCCTGTTTCCTCAGCCCTAAAATCAGGCTAATACCTGCACCCAATCTCCTCAAAAAGTTGTTGTGAATTATAAAAATTGTGCTTATAAATGTAAAAGTGCTTTATGAACCATAAAGATTCTCTAGCATTTTGTGTGTGTGTGTGTTTCTAGAGCATCGCCCCAGCCTGCCTTATTCCTGGGGGTCTCCCTCCGCTCCGCTGCTCAGGGATTAACTGAGACACGTTCACTCTCAGCTCCCAACCAGTTATACAGGGCCCCAGCGGGGCGCTCTGTCTGTCTGTCGTCTCCGTAGGATGAGTTCCACCTCCCCCACCCACACTAGCCCCCGGGACTCACCCAGCTAGTACCCAGGACAGAGCTGCAACCTGCACGCCCCCCGGGGGCCACATGGAGGATCCTGAGCTTGAGTGGGCCAGGGATAAAGCAAGGGGAAAGGAGAAGCCCCCGCCCTGCTCTCCACCTCCACCACTTCATGCCCGAGAGCATCCACACCTGGCTCCTCAGTGGAAGTCACAAATCCACATTTTTACACGTAATCGCTCAGTATTTTTAACTTAGAAACTAATTTAAGTTTTTCAAAAACACTGTGAAAACTAACAAAACACATTTGTAGGCAATCAAGCCCGCAGGCCACCAATTTGCAACGTCTGGCCTAGGTAGTGAGGGGAGTGACCCGGTCCCCCGAGGACAGGGCCTGGCTTGGCCTCTGCGCTGTCATGCCCCCAGCAGCTGGCCCAGGGCCTGGCATATAGTACTACGCCCTGGGTAAAGCTGTGATGCGTGAAGGTATGAATGAAGTGCTCTGGCTGCTGCCCGGGGGCCTGGCATGCTGGCGCTGTGCCCAGACAGCTCGATGTCCTCCCTCCTCATGCCCTCCCCCATACCTCTGGCTGCCACCCACCTGCATGTCCCTCACCCTCCTGGGGCTGTAGTAATCGCCATGCTCCGTGCCCAGCAGTGCCTGGCACAGGTTGAACCTCTGCAGCTCGAGCAGGGCAGAGCAGCGGTCGTCAGGCACGTCCTCCTTGGCCATGCAGTACACCGTGGTCAGCACAGCCACTTTGGCCGGGTCCACCTCCACCTTGACGCCCCTGGAGGTGGGGGTGCTTGCCAGGCCTGGGTAGGCCCCTCCTCCCTCAGCCTGGCCCTCAAAAGTGGGCTGGCCCCGGTTGACGGCCAGAGCCTGGCGGTGGGCCCCCGAGGTCACATGGCGCAGCAGGGCATGGCGCTGGAAGTTGTCGGTGCCCACGGTGAAGGCGTTCTCAGCTTTGCCGTGCTTGTTCCGCACCAGGGCCTGGCGGCACTCGAGGCAAAACATCAGCTTCCGCTCGTAGTCAAAGTCCAGCCAGGGAAACTCCTCTTTCCAGTGCTCGTTAAAGTAACGCTTGCACTTCTTGTTGGAGTTGGAAGCCTCTCCAGCTGGTTTCTTCCCTGGGGGCACCATTCCTGCTCGAGGGGCAGGGCACCCCCAACCCCCACCCAAATGCTCGTGCCCCTCAGCCTCCCTCACACACAGAGGCACCTTCCTTGACAAGGGGAGTTGGCAGGGAGGCAGGAGGGGGCAGCCCGCCAGGCTAATGGGGACCATCCATCTAACTTAGCCAGGAAAGTTTATTCCTGCTCCGCCGACGGGAGACTGGAGATGAAAGAGACAAGGGAGAGGTGTTAGGGGGTCCATGGTGGGTTCACGCTGCCCACAGAGCACTCCCCAGCGGAGGGGTGGCCTGGACCCAATAGGGAAGGGCTACTGGGAGTGGGTGGGGTCATGCAAAGGGCCACAGAATGTTATCCAAAGTGGGAGATATGTGGGCCCCAGCCCCCTCCCAGGGTCTCCCTCCATCCAGGACAAGAAGGCATGGATTGCTTTGACTGCTGAAGTATGTCAGAACTCAGAGCTGGAAGGACTGGCACTGTCTATGCAACCCCATTTTAGAGGGGTGGAATTGAGTCCTGGCGATAGACAGTAGTCTTCAGGGTCATGAATAATTTGTGGCTGACCCAGGACTTAAATACCCAGACCTCCTGACTCCTTGCCCAAAGGGTAACTGGTCCTTCCAGCCCACAGGCATCTACTTCATCAGAAGGAAGTCAGCCCACAGCTGAGCTCCCGCAGCCACAGGACCGAGCAACGGGATTAGTTTTCTCTGGAGCTCCCTTCCCTGAACACACACGTGGGCACACTCACACGCATGCACACACACGCCGACAGTGTGGTCCTGGGAAGGGTAGCCCAGAGGTGGGGGCTGGGCCCCAGAGGCAGCTAGCTGGTTGCCTCCCCCTCCCTCACTCTACCACCACCCCAGGCATGAGGTCAGGATGAGCAGTTCAGGACTAGAAGGCCATGTCCAGCTGATGGCCAAAACCTGCTAACTCTGTCTCCTAATTCTCTCAAACCTGTCCCCTGCTCTCTGTGCCTGCTGATAACAACAGGGGCAACCACCATCGACAGAGTGTGAGCCGAGGAGTCAGGCCCCGTGCTAAGCACTTGGCAGTGACTCCACAGGGAGACCAAGGTTTCTCTTGCAAGAACTCTCCGAGGGTGGTATTACCCTCATTTGGGAGAGGAGGAAACTGAGGTTCGGGGACTTTAAGTGACTTGCCCAAGGTTTCACAAGCAGTAAGTGGCTCAGGCAGAATTAGAACCCAAGCCCTCCTGCTCCCAGAGCCCACGCTGAGACCCTGGCCTGCACCTTCTCACCTGGATTATGAATTACCCCCCCAATTCATGCCTCATGCAGCAGCCAGAGAGCAAGGCCACACACAGATCCAGCTATGTCACTCCTTTGCATCCACCTCTTTAGTGGTGTCCCGTGGCCTAAGTCTACATACTTCACAGGAGCCAGCGAGGCCCCCCCAAGCCTCTGGACCCCTCCCGAGTCTCTTACCACTCCTGGCTACTTGCCAGCTCCACAGGATTACCATCCCCCACACTGCTGTTACTTTTGCTCCCACCTTCATCCTCTGGGCCTGGAATTCCCTATCCCTCCTCTTTTCCCTGTCTAATTCCTATTCCTTCTTGGAGAGCAGCTCAGGCATCCCCTCTGCCACGCTGATCCCCCCAACCTGGACTGGCACCTGTCCTTTAGTCTCCCGTAATTCCCCTGCCTGAGTCTCTGTGATACAGTGTGGGGAACGCAGGGATTCTCCATGCATCTCTGTGCTCGCTTCCTTGGATCCTGCACGTGGCCAAGATCACGTTTGTTCATTTTTCTATCTCTAAGTCCCTGTACGGGGCTGGGCATGCAGATGCCTCTCCAAAGAAGCTGGTTGTTTAAAAGAATGAAAGGATTTATTTTGATGGTATGAAAGACCTCCCAGCTTCTGAGGCTGTTGGTTAGATGATTCTAAACTCTGAGAAAGCAGTGACTGTCTTGTCTGCCTGACATTATACCCAGCACCCTGCACGGAATCTGACACTTAGCGGGTGGGTAAAATAGGGGCAGATGAGTGGAATTCCAGGGCAGCCCACTCAGTGTAAGGAAAGGCGCTCCATGTTGCCTGATGAGGGTGAAACTCGTTGGTCCTCTTCCCCTGGACTCTCAGTGGCATTTGGTACTGCTCGCCACCCCTCCTTGGAACATTCCAAGACCCCACATCATCCCCTGATTTTCCTTCCCCTCATCAGCCACTCCTCTGATGTCATCTCCTCCTTCTCTTCCCAACCTCAAATGGTTCAAAGAGTTCAGAGCCCTCTCTGCTGGCCACTCTGAAATATACCACCCAGCCCGGGCCACTCCTCTGGGCGCCACACCTCTCCACCCAACCGCCTTCCTGGCTTGTCTAAACAGAACTCTCCCTGAACTGTCTCTATAAAATACGCTCCTCGCCCGGTCGGCCCAGCTCAGGAAACAGGCACCCCGGCGAGAAACCTGCCCCTCCAATCTAGCTCTCTCCCATATCCAGGACCTGGTCCACCCACAGGTCCTGTTGATTCCACCTCCATAATCTACCTCTCCATGCCGCTGCCACTATCCTCATCCAGGCCACCTTCATCTTGCCTGGACTACAGCAGTCACTTCCTGACGGCACTCCGGGTTTCTACTCTAAACCCTCCCTCAGCCATTCAGACCCCCAGCAGCCAGAGGGGGCTTTTTAAAACATACTGCTTAAAACCCTTCCATGACTGCCTGTCGCTCTGAGGCCACTGCCAGAATCCCTTTCAAGGTCTGCCAAATGCCCAGCCATTGCTGACATCTCCGGCGGCCACTTGTGCCTCCCTCCCCTTCCAGCTACACCAGCCTTCTTTTGGCTCCTCCAGGGTACCAAGTTCTCATCCCCAGGGCCTTTGCCTTCTTCTAGAATGTTCCCACTCTCCCTCCCAACAGTTGACCCATTCCACTTCCCCTCTGGTTCTATTGCTTGGCTTGCTTAGGCTCTCTCTCTTTCTCACATTCCCTGAGGGCAGGAAAGTTAACTAACTTGTTCACATCTGAACCCTAGAGAAGGGAACAGTGCCTGGCACCCATCAGGTGCTCCACAAAATTTGGGGAGTGAATGCATAAGGAAGCACGAGCTCTCAGGAAGAGAGAGTGATGGAGTGGGCCCTTGGGCACCTATTGGGTGGCTACACCAGCTGCCTTTGACATCCTTTCCTCCCAAGATCCCATGATTCTGTGACCTTGTCCAGCCCACCACCCCAAGGATCTTAAAATGGGGAGGAGGTGCCAGGCCAAGGTGATACCCTTCTGGAAGTTTTTCAGATCCTTTCCACATCCCTAGAAGCTGGCTATCCTGCCCCATTCTGCAGAGGGATAAAATGACTATGAGACCTAGGATCTTTTTGATAAAAGAACAAGAGAGTAGGTAGGGAGGATGCATGGGAAGATGGAGATTCTGAAACTGCACTGTCCGATACGGTAGCCACTAGCCACATGTGGCTGTTTAATCAGAATTAAACAGATTTTATAACTCAGTTCCTCAGTCGCACTAGCCACATTTCAAGTTCTCAATAGCCACATATGCCTATGGCTATTGTATTGGACAGCCCAGATAAGAGAACATTTACATCATCCCCAAAAGTTTCATTGGACAGCGCCACTCTAAAAAAAAATAGGCAAAAGCCATTGATATTCTCAACCTCAACTTGAAGGAACCAGGTAGGTGGGGCCGGCTGTAAATAAAACGGGACTGTGTGACCAAGACTGACCAGGAGGGCGTACCTGTGGCAGACCCAGGTCCCTCCACCTCTCCACATCCTGGTCAGCTCGATGGGAGCCCGCACAGCTTAAAGGGCCCCTGGGGCGATTGTGTGTTCGTTCGTCTGCCACCCCCATTCCACCCGGCACGAAAGCCTCAAACACGGTGTTTATTTTGGTCCCAGATGGTGGTCCCAGCCTTCTCCTCAGGCTCCTTGGGTCCCTTCCTTTGGGGACCCCACTAAGAGGAGTCCAAGCTCCCGGCAAAGTAAGGCGGGGCGCCCCCTCCCCTGGCAGCCCGAGTGAGGTTGGTGCTCCCTGCATGCCCGGCCCATCCTCCCGGGGCCGGGACGCGGAGGGCTGGGGAACTTCCTCTGGAGGGCGCGCGGTGGAGGAGCCCTCGGAGGGGTCCCCCGGAGGCACCGGGCCTCCGCCCGCCCGCTCGGGCCCGCCCCGCAAGGCCCCCAGCCCCGTCGCCCGCCCCCTGCCCGGAAGCTCCGGGAGGGGGCGCCCCGCCGGGCCCGGGCACCCCGCCCGCACACACTCACGGAGCCACGGGAGCCACCATCTTGCGCGGTGGACGCTCTGGCCGCGGTCTCCTTGGGCTCCACTGAGCGACAGCAGCCACTAGCGGTAACCGGGGCGAAGAGGCGCCAGCCACCGGCGCGGGCCGGGGTCGCGGGCAGGGCAGTGGCACCCCCGGGGCTCACCTGGCCGCGCCCACCTGCCGCGGCTCCGGCCAGGCGCGCGCTGAGCCCGGCGTGGCCCTCGGCCTCCCCCGCCCGCTGCAGCAGGAGCGACAGAGGTTAGACCGCAGGAAGGATGTTCCCCGAGGGCGGGAGGGACAGGAGTCATTCATCCATCACCTGTAGCCCTCGGTTCCTAGAGGAGCTCACAGGTGAGAGCTCACGGGTGAGAGACAAACAGGTAGAGCCTCCGGAGGCTACCCTCTGGCAGGTGCTCCGAGAGTTCTGAACAGAATGCTTTGGGATCCCGGAGGAGCAGGAGCGGCGGTAAGCTGAAGGTCGCCTGGAGAGTCGATTAGGTTTCACAACAGGACGAGTGAAATGTCCTAGGGGAAGGGCATTCCAGGGACTGGCAGGCATCGGGAAGTTGAAAGTTCAGCGGTGGCGCTGGTTCACAAAGGTCAAGGTAGAGTGCCGGTGTGCAGGTGGGGGAGCAGCGCTAGAAAGCTCTGCAGTGGCTGCTAGGGATTTTGACCTTCCAGGAACCTCAGGAGGGGTTTGAGCTGGGAGCTCAATGTTTTAATCTTATGAGTTATTTATAATGGGGATGCCAGAAATGGGTGTGGAGGGAGGAGGGACCTCTCAGATGCACAGGAGACCCTCACCCCTGTGTGGGTACCCCAGAGAGAGAGGGAGAGGGTGTGGGTTCCCTGTGGGAGGAATTCAGGGCTGTGGCAGCCCAACCCTGCCAGACCTGGAGTCCAGAGGCCTGCAGTGGAGCTCCAGAGATGTTGAACTCTGAGGCCTTGGGCTGGACACTTAGCAATGCGCCTCGGTTTCCTCATCTGTGAAGTGGGAATTACAGCCAGGTGAGGAGGAAAGGGCAGGACAGGAATGGATTTGAGGACCAGATGAGGAGCTGGGTGTGGAGGCCATTTGAAGAGGGGGTGCTGGGGCTCTTGGTGACCCAGTCTCCCCTTCTAGTCAGCACAAAGTCGCCCAGAAATGCCTTCCAGCCCCCCATAATTGGGTACACTCCTCTCCCACTCCAGGCCTAGGGCACACGTTGATTTGAGGTCGGGGCCTCTGGGGTAGCTGCGGGAACGCCTCCCATCACCCTTCACAGGGCGCTCTGTGCCACCCACCATCTGCCTCTGACACTCACAGTGAACCCTGGCCGCCAGGGCCGCTGGGATGATGCATGAGTCATGGCACACACATGCGCACGTGTGACCACCTGGCTTGTGGGTACATTCAAATGGAAGGAGACATGGCAGCCCCCAGACCTGCCCTAGGGTGGCACCATACAGCCCGACAGGCCTAAAATTCTCTGAAAGGGTTAGGTGTGGCGGGTCTTCTAGGATGGCATTTTGCAGCAGAACAGCCACCCTGGCTAAGTATGTCGGAGCAGTCCCTCCCCAACAATCCCCCTGGCTAGGGGTCCACAGCTGGGACCCACAGCTCATTGGACCGCTGCCTCAAGAGGGTGGGTTATTGCTCTGGTCAGACACGAGCAAACCAAATGGAATAGCAGAGAAGAGGCCACCTATAGGGGTCCACCTGAGGCTGGGGCAGGGGCAAAGAGCAGGTGTCTCATGAAATAACATCATCCTGGCTGCCACCCAAGGGAGAGGATCTGGGGAAACCACATCCTGCTGCTTTGCCATCACTGGGAAAGATACACACAGAAGAGCACAGGGGCACACACCCTGCGGTCAACAGGCACCCACACAGATGGTGACAGGCACAGATGCCAAGGCACACACTTACACGGATCTCCCCGTGATGAGACCTTCTACGCATGCTGATATGTGCGCATATGGAGGTGGTACCCATGCAGAGACAGACAGATACCCATGCTGGCCAAGAGGCAAAGGCAGGCACAGAGGCCACGCATGAGCATGCACGTACACACACAGGCAGGATCAACAAAGACCCCCCTCAGATCGTATACACCCAGAGAGACAGACACGTGAGGACACGCAGACCCCTACAGTGGCATATACAGACAATACAAAACAACAGGCCTACACCAGCACACACCATCACAAAGAGATATACGTTCCCAAAGATCAGACACATTTCCGCAGAGATAGGTGTGTGCACAGACCCCCCCCCCTTACAAAATTAAATGCATCTGACTTACACACGAGTTCATGTAGCCAACCCCAGAATCTCTCTCTCTCCCTACCACAAGTCATAGGGGCAGATAGTAGGGTCCTCCCCGAAGCATACACACACACACCCCTCAAATAGTAAAGTTGCCGTTTCTATTACAGATAAATCCAGAACTCTGTAAAGAAAATGGGAGTCCAGGAGGGAGAGAGAGCCCAAGGGAGGTTGAACCCAGACCCCTGGCTTGCCCACTCCCTGTAGGATTAGGATTCCCACCACAGCCAGGGGGTCCCTCCCCACATTCTCCAGAGCCCCCAACCCACTTCAAGGTTGGCTGGCATTCAAGATCTCCCGGACTGCCCCCTCCCCGCACTGGAGGAGGACCCCCAAGTCCAGTCATGATGGAACTCTGCCCCAGCCCACTGTCTCCAGTCCTTGCTGCCATGGAAGGGGTTCCCAAAAATGCCCCTTAAAGGATAGTGGATGTCTCCCTCAAACAGGGCCAGGCGACCCCTGTGTGGAGAGGAGACCATGAATAAGGGGAGGCAGCATCAGTGTTGACCGCGGCGCAGTGGCTGGACCTCGGGTAGGAGTCCCCTGCTTTCTGCCTGTCTCCCTCGGCTCCTCTCTCTCTCTCTGTGGCTGTAACAACTACCCCTTCAGCCCCCTCTCCTAACAGCCCTGGGGCCTCCGGGCAGCCCCTTAGAGGCTGTCGAAGGTCTGATCTGATGCAAGGAACCTTTGACACAGGCTCCCTGGACGCGCGTCTGCCCCAAAGTGCAGTGCACCTCATCCTGTAGGGGGGACCTGCAGGGTGGACCCCAGCTCCCCAACCATTCCTGCCACCCCCGCCCCACCTTTGTTCCCAGCCAGAGTCGGGACTCCCCTGCCCAGCCCTGGACATGAGAAAAGGTACCAAGAGTCAACTGGCTACCGTAGTCTCTGAAAGACAACTTTTGGGTATCAACAATAGCAGGAAAAGGATAGGGACCCACGCTCGTCTCTAAGCCCCCTCCCCACCCCCGTCCTCAGCACTCACCCAAGAGCATTCTCTGCCTTTGGAGGCTCTGCTGAGCGCAGAGTGAGAAGCAAATGAAACCCAGCCAGAGAGTGACAGAGGGAAGGGGTGGGGGTTGCGAGGGATAGGAGGGGAGGGCGAGAGGGAGGGACTCCTGCTCCAGCCTGGAAAGCAGCGGTTCCTGGGCCCTGTCTCCCCTGGCCAGGAAGGAACTGCCTATTTCCTGGCTTCTCCCATCCCAACCATGGGTGGAAAGAACAGGGCACGTCCTTCCCCAAGGGCGGAGTACAGGGCAAATGCGGAGACTAGGGACACAGGGAGGCTGATGGGGGCATCCAATTCCTCGACTCCTGGAGAGTCCCTGCCCAGTGCCTCTTAGGCTGAAGCGAAGAGGTGACCTGCCTACAGAGACCTCCAGGAAAGGACATGCCCTGAGCACCTTCTCTGGCTGCCAGAAAGTACTTGCTGCTGAACTTTGAAGCCCTGCCTCAGGGCTTGCTGCTGCAGGAGCCCCCGTTCTCCTGTCCAGCTTTACTCATCCTCTGCCCATCATCATCCCCTTCTATTTACCTCTTTTTGCTGAAGGGGAAACTGAGGCTCAGAGAAGTGTTACCACTTGATCCCAGAGCATTGGCCATGGTGGGGGAAGGGGGCAGGGAGCCCAGATGCCCTCTTAGTCTAGTACCTGGACTATTGGACCTGCTGCGTGGGCAATGTGAGGGGTGGCCATCCGATCAGCTAGAACTTCTGACACCCCTCCCCTGCCTGCACCCTTCCTTCCACCCCTCCCCCCAGTCTTTTTTCTCCTCCTTTTGCTCCTTCGTCCCCTTCTCCCCCTCCGCTTCCTGAAAACAGGCAGGCTCTCTACTTACCTGAGCACCTGGTGGCTGGGAGGGGGTGGAACAGGGGAGAGGAGACAGCCAACCCACAGCTGGATCCAGTCTCGCATTCCAAGCCCCGGTCCCAGCGCTAGCCCCCCACCCCCGTCAGCATCCTGTCTCCACCAGACAATAACCTGTAATCTCTGGAGCAGCCAGTACCCGAGCCCAGCCGCAAAGACGGTCTGGGTTGGGTGGGGGGGTGGGTTGGCAGCAGCAGCTCCTGAAAACAGGTTTGTTAAGAAGAGGCTCTAGGAGGAAGGACTTGCTGGGGTGGGGAGAGGAAGGAAACTCAAGCCCAGAGCTAATTAACCCACCCAGACACAGACAGAATCTTTGTCTTCCGTGGGGGCAGGGATCTGAGCTAAGCCCCCTAATTCTCCACCCAGAAGGCCTTGCCTTTCCTGGTGGTCCCTCGGGGGAGATGCTGATGGTCAGGTTCACACTTGGGGGAGGGGGATGTGATGGCTGTCCAGGGAGAGCGAGAAGCAGTCCCATCATCTGCCACTTAAGGAGAACAGCAGCAGGAGGCACTGGTTAGATTTCAAAAACTTCTCAGTGCTCTTGCGGGAGCACAGTTTCTCTGAAACATGCACCCAAAGGCTTCAGGATGGGCTGGGGGGCACTGAGAAGGACCCAGCAACCCAGGGAGATTCTGAAGTGATAGGGGGACAGGCTGGAGGGCTTTCGGGCCTCCTGATGAGACTGAAATTAATCCATCTGTGGGGAGTGGGGGTGAGGAGCTCATCAAGCCGGTGACCCAGGTGTGACCTGAGCTCAAAGTCTTTGATCTCTGGGGCTCAGAACAGGCTTCTGCAGTCAAAGACTTGGAGAGGAGATGGGGGGACTGATTAGAACCAGAGCTAGGGGAGGTCTGAGGGTGCAGGGCAGGGGACAGCCTCCATTGCCACTCTGATCCCTCCCCGCCCCCAAAGGCATAGGGACTGTCTGGTGCAGCTGCAGCCTCTTTGCCCTGAAATCCATTATACTCTGACTGCATCTCTGTTTTCCTGTCCCCCTTAGTGTCTACCCTGCACTCCCCACGCAAGGCGTCTTTGGCCATTTCAGTAAGCCAGGGCTTAAGTCATTTCTGAAATCCCCTTCTCTCCACTCTGGTGTCATGTTGCTGTGGATGGGGGGACAGTGGGGGTGGGAGGCTGAACTGGATGGCTGGGTCAGTCCTGCCAAAAGACAGGGGGGATCAGTTGACTTTAGGAGGCTCCCTACCCCCTCCCCAGCCAGCCTAGGCAGAGCAGGCCATGGCTGGCATCTCCCTATTTTTCAGTTGAGGACACCAAGGCACAGGGAGAGGAGAGGCCAGGGCCCTAAGCATTTGTGGAATCATGTGTCCTGGGAGCCAGGCTGCCTTCTCTGGGCCATCCCTCCTCCCCACTCCACAAACATTAAGGCTCAGTGTCTCTTGATGTGGGCCGTTCTCCTCAGCAGCAGGAGTTGGGGGTGAAACAGGCTTTAGAGTCAGACACGCTGGCATCTGAGCCAGCTGTGTGGCTTTGGGTGTGTTGCTTAAAGTCTCTGAGCTCCAATATCCCAATCAGTAAAGTGAGGGCTGAATGCCATCATCTCTGCCTGGGATGGCTGTGGGAAGAGGGAAGGCCAGGTGCATGTGGAAGTGCTTTGCCAACAGTTCAGCTCCCAAGCACTCAACTTGGTGCTGGGGGTAGGTCATAGCTCCTTGCCAAGGTGTCCCCCATGTGCTGTGCAGGCCCAACATCCACACAAGAGGTTGGAGCTAGGAGGGTTGAGCCGGCAAACCTTTCTCTTTGCAGATGTTCAAGAACCACCGAAAATTATTGAGGAGGGTGTGTGTGTGACAGTCAGTAAGATCACTGAGTTCAGCCTTAGGGGGTGGCGGTTCTTGGTGCCCACAGCCCAATGGGAGGAGGGGAAGGGGGAGTGAAAGTTGGCTCAAGACACATTCTTGAAGAAGGAAAGGGCCTGCTGTGTGGGAGACAGAGACAGAGGGGGTGGAGGATGGGCAGGGAAAGGTGGGGAAGTACCTGGAGGAGGGGGATGGGGAAATGTGGGGTACCTGCTGTGTCCCCATCCTGTGCCCCCTCCCAGGTGTTCCAGGCTCCCTCAGGCTGGCGGCTGAGTGTGGCTGAGGAAGGCAGCCTGTGACCCAGGCATTGGTGAGGAAGCTCAGAGCGGGAGAGCCACCCATGCATCTGCCTCCCTCAGAAGGCCTCCAGGGCATGAACAGGAGCGGGTCCCCGCCTCACTGCCTGTGACGGCCGGGCACTGTGCAAACCGCCAGCCCCACAGACCCCTAATCAAAGTGACAGCTCCAGGAGGCCTCCCAGAGAGGGAGCGTCCAAGTGTCTGCCTGGGCCTCCCACCCCGACACCAACAGCACCCTCCCAGGTGCCACAGGAGCTGCCACAGGACCGAGGCCTCAAGAACAAAGCAGCATGTGAAGCGCTCCTCATGATTCTCCTCAAGCCTCCTGAAAGTAGAGGTGGCTCTCTGGTTCCGAGGCTGGAGGCTGCCCCAGCCAGCCACACCCTAAGGGTCTCTGCCAGGCCCACCATAGGCTGGGAGAGACCTTCACCTGAGGTCCCCCACCCAGGGGCAGCTGCTAGCATCCTCATGCTGGGGGCTGCCTCTCCCACCCCCAGCTCTCAGAGGGCCAGGGAGACAGGAGAAATCCATGGGGGGCATGGCCTGGAGTAGGCTCAGAGATAACTACGCCAGTGGACAGCAGGTTCTCCATCCGGAGCCCCAGAATTCCAGGGTTCCCAGAAATCCGAGGACACTTCCTCCTCGCCCCAGGCACAACCACCACTTGCTATGCTCCCACAATGCCCTTGCTCCTGTCAGCATGGCAGTTGTAAAGGTCTGGCCCCAGGGCTGTCTCTCTGATGATGAGTGCCCACAGGGTAGGCACCAAGCACACTCAGCGCAGAGTCCTGGCATCCTGCACGGGGCCAGCACAGGGCTGGAGGGCTAGGCAATGGATGGACTGAAGGACAATGGAGGGACAGTGACTTACCAGGTCCCATTTAATAATCTGGAGAGGAGTACGAGGCATCGTGTCTCCTGGTGATCCCCCAAACCTACGCAGGACTTGGGGATGAGGACTGTGGGAAGAGGGAAGCCAGGTGAAGGGGGTCCTTATCCCTCTGGGCACCCTGTCCCTGGCCACAGGTATCTGGTGCTGTGGTCTTTCCTCCTCACACCCCACCTGCTCTCTCCACGTTGGCATGGTTGGGGGGGGGCGAGTGCTTGTTCCCTGGGGACCACTGCCTGGAAGGAGTGCCCAAAGAGGCCGTGTTAGGGGGAACAGGGTGGGATGCATCCTCAGGCCACAGGACTGGCCTTCCCCACCCAACACTCCCCTCCAGCCCTGCTTCCCTCTCGGCGGCCCCCTTACTAATAACGGAACTGCCCATCGCAACATCGCCTAATCTAGAGTCATCCTTGGCACCTCTCCCCCTTGGTCCCCACATCCCATCAGTCACTAAGTCCTGCGGGCCCTGCTACAGACAAGGCCCCAGAATCTGTTTCCTCTACCCCTCTCTCTTCCTTCTCATGTACCCCCAAGCCTCACCCTTACCCCTTGCCGGAGACCTCTAAAACCACTAACTACTCCTGCTCAAAAGCCTTCAGTGACACCCATCACCTCTGGGACAAGGCCAAACGCCCAGCACTGCCCGCTGCCCCTGGAAACCACAGCCTCAGGGCTCTGTGCATGCGCTCCAGCTGGCTCCCGGCCTGGGACTCCCTTTCCCTCACCAAGATCCAACCTCAGTGTCATTTCTCTGAGGCTTTCCCTGACTTCTGTCTGTTCACCTCTCCCTCTGACTTCTCGAAGCACTCCGTACCCACCTCTACGAGGCCTGTTATTATCTCGGGCAAACTCGTCTGCACATGTAGTTCTTTAGACAGCTCTTTCCTGACAGGCAGCAAAATACGAATTCCAGACAAATACTGATATGTTCTTACTTATATGCAGAATCTAAAGAATGCTGAACTCATGGAACTCATGACGGTGGTTGCCAGGAGTTTGGGGGTGGGGGAAATGGGGAGATGTTGGTCAAAGGGTACAAACTCCCCCCTGTGAGATAAATAAGATCTGGGGGTGTGCTGCCCAGCATGGTGACTGTAAGGAGCAATACTGTATTATATACTTGGAAGTTATGAGGAGAGTAGATCGTAGCTGTTATCACCACACACACACACAAAACGTGAGGGGATGGAGGTGGTAACTAACCTTATTGTGGTAATTATTTCAAACATCTACATGTATCTAATCATCACATTGTATGCCTTGAATTTACATATATGTCAATAATACTTCAGTAAAGCTGGAAAAAAATTAAAATATGAATCCCCAAAACAGCAGCTTGCACATAGTAGGTTGTCTCTGAATATTTGATGAATTAATGAGTGATTTTGAACTCAGACACAGACGCACATGTGCGCATGCACACCCCCTGCCCCCCAGAAACATCCACACAGTCAGATACACTCATGCAGAGTCACACCCTTGGGGGCCAGCCCCAGTGCTCAGGTGGCAGAGCTGGTGCCAGCCATCAGAGCATGCCCTGCTTTGCTTATGCAGGGACCTCTGCCTGCCGTGTCCCTTCTTCCCTCACCCCTATTCCAAAGCTCTGTGCACCCCCCTCCTTCACGAGGCCTTTTGTGCTGCCCCAGGTATAATTGCCCTTTCTCCTTTGTACCCCTGGGGGTATGTCCTGCATGGCACCCACAACACTCATCTGTTCTTTCTGTGTCTGTCTCAGCCCAAAAGATAGATTCAGTCTTGGGGGGGCAGGGTGGTGAGGAGTGAGACTGGAATTTATTTGTCTCCAGGCCCCAGCACAGTGCCAGGAACACAATGGCTACCCCACAAGTAGTCACCAAAAGAAGAGGCAGACGTCTAGGGGGTGTCTGAGTTCAAAGCGTAGCCCTCTGGCAAAGCTACCAACCTGGGCTGCAAGGTAGGTTTCCGGTGGCCGCCCCCCAAGAACCAGGCAGAAGTTCCAGCCCTTCCCGCCTCCCACACTGCGCCTGGCTCTGAACCTGTTTCCCCTGCCAGCCAGCCTCCCGCCCCTCCTCACTTTGCTCATGGCCCCCATGTGCCTGTCAGCTGGAATCGCCCTCACGAATGCATTCACCCATTTCCTCCAGAAATCTGCCTTGCAGCCAGCGGCCCCCTCCACGCTTGCAGCCAAACCTCTGCAAAGTCACCCTAGCCAGGGAGAGGCAGAAATCCTGGCCAGGAGTCCAGCAGCCAAAGGAAGAGGAACTTCCCCCTACCCTCCGGACCATCCCTCAGCCTGAGTGTCGTGCATCTTGCTGACTCCAGCCTTCAGAGACCAGAGGGGGTGCCTGGATACCCTGCAGCAGAGGCCCTTGTCTGAAAGACTATTCCTGCCAGGGGTCCAGAATGGAGAAATGCTACTTAGGGGTCCTGGTCCCAAAAGACCTCATCAGGAGAGCCCCCAGACCCAAAATGACCGCAAGAGGAGACCTCAAACCTAAAAACCCTCAGACCCTGAGAGAGGCCATAGAGGGTTGTCCAGATGCAAACACACAACTTGACAGCATCTGGGGCACTTCAGACCCTGAGACCCCATTGAGGGAACCCCATATCCAAAGACCGCACAGAGAGAGGCAAAGACCCAGAGCCTCTCTCAGGGGCCCAGAACCAAGTCCGTGGGAGCAGCGCCCCTGCGCACTGACCTGGCCCTGCGGGGGTCTTTCCCAGGCTGAGCTGCCGAAGCCGCCTCTGGTGGGCCCGCCCCCCACAGTGCACCTGGGCCTGGGCGGCCGAGTTCAGCTGGATGTTGCAGACGTCGCACAGCGTGTACGATGGCCGTTTTCTTTCTCGCTTGGGCTTAGGTGGTTCTGGGGGCCGAGGTGGGCACTCAGCAACTCCAGATACGGGGGGCTCCTTCTCACCTGGGGGAGATGGGCTCAGGGGCCGCTTCATACCTGAGCAGATAGAAGGAGACAAGGAAACAAAGGCCGTGTTGTGAACACATGGAAGGAGCAAGAGGGGTTCAAGACCCAGAGAAGCCTGAGCCGTGTGTCCTAGCCGAAACTCCTCTGCTTTCGGAGACCCCCCCCAACGCAAGGATGGCAGAGGGGAACATAATGGGGTCAATTTCAAACAAAGCAGCATTAGAATGCAGAGTTCCCGGAAGAGCGTCAGAAATGTCTACACACTGGGCCACAGAGCAAAGTGCTCAGGGAGGGAGACCCGAGTCCAGGAGGCCAGGTGGGCACAGAGGGAGAGGCAGCAGCGAGCTTGGTGGAGTCACGTTCTGGGAAGCCAGAGTCCTGTTCTCAGCCCTGCAGCAGCGCTGACAATCCTGTGACTGGCAGGCCTGTGGCGCCTGCTGAAGACGCAGCAGCTGCTGGCCAGAGGGGTGACTGTAGAAATGCAACCTCCCTATGCCCAGCGCCCAGCTGAGTGACATTCACAAACGGTGACAGTGTGTGGAGGCATCCCTACTCCTGCCCTGCATCCACCCCTGCCCCATGTGGCTCCAGATGCCCCCTGCTGTCTTGGCCGCCCAGGCTGTGACAACAGTTGGTGTTTTCAGTAGAGACCTGGGCCCTGCTGCCTGGGTCTGCTGAACACAGCCCCATCTCTCTCTCTCTCTGTCTCTCTCTCTCACACACACACACCCCCCAGGCCCCGGAGAGCACACGAATCACCCCTCCAGCCCCTCATCTTCCATAGACAGTCCTTCCTTTCCAGCTCACTTCTCTGCAACTTTCCTACCTGACTCCGCCTCTAACCAGGTCTATTCTAGGGCAGCCCAATGACCCTTCTCAGACTAAAGCGTGTTCATTTTCACTTCCTTCTTGAATCTATGTGCATGCTTCCTGCCTCTGCTTCAGACTGGGGACTTCCCAAGGGCAGGGCCTGTGTCCCCCCTCACCAGGACACGGAACTCCTGAGGTCAGGGACTGTGTCTCTCCCTCAGACTTCGGGACCCCCAAGCCTAGGGCCTCAGTGAGGCATCACCAAGTCCATCTCTCTTGTTATGGGCTGAACTGTGTTCCCCCAAAATTCATATGCTGAAGTCCTAACCCCCAGTACCTCAGAATGTGATTGGATTTGAAGAGAGGGTCTTTAAGGAGGTAATTAAGTGACGTCATTAGGGTGGGCCCTGATCCAACATGACTGGTGTCATAAGAAGAGGAAATTCGGACACAGACAGTTCCAGAGGGAAGACCATGGGAAGACACAGGGAGAAGACGGCCACCTGTAAGCCAAGGAGAGAGGCCTCAGAAGAAACCAACCCTGCCGACACCTCGATCTGGGACTTTAAGCCTCCACAATCGTGAGAAAATACTTTTCTGGCATTTAAGCCCCTCAGTCTGCGGCACTTTGGCAGCCTAGGCCCCACTAAGACACCCCCTAAAGGGCATTTCCTGTGTCTTCAGGCTCACGCTCATTTTGCAAAATAGACCAAGTCAACTGAAGTGATGCCGTAATATTCTCATAAGGCCACACATCCAGTGGCGGAGCCCACCTCTGAACAGAGAACATGAATGTCTCAAGTCCACAGCCAAGAACCCTGCCTGCAGTCCCTGGACCCGGCCCCCGGCTCTCAGGAAGCTGCTTGTCCTTATTGTGGGCAATGGTCCCACATAAGTGTCTGTCATTACATGTGGGGACTGTGTGTGAACGGAACAGAGGGGCACAGCGGTTAAGAGCACGAACTCTGTATTGACTCATACCTGGTTTCAAATCCCAGCTCTGCCACTTCCTGGCTGTGTGACCTGAGCTTCAGTCCCCTCGTCTGTATATCTGTAAAATGGGGTGATAGTAACAGTTCCAAAGTCACAAGCTCACTGGGAGGATTAGATGAGCTGATCCATATAAAACACTTCTCAGCGTCCCATAAATGGCAGCTGTTACTAATCCGCAGTGTGTCTGTGTTTTGCAGCTTTGAGTAGAGTCACCTTGTCTGTCACCCTGTATGTCTGTCATGTGTACCTGGGTCTCTGTGAGTGTCTCTGTTACCCCATTGTTTGTTGAGGTGAATCTGTGTCACTCACTCTGTGTGCATGTCACAGTGCAGCTATGTCATGGTGTGAGTGTCATTGTGGCCATGTCATGTAACGAGACTCAGTGAACATCTGAGACTCAACATGTGTTGTGGGTTGAATTGTGTCTCCCTCAAAATTCATATGTTGAAACCCTAACCCCTAGTAGTTCGGAATATGAAATACGACCTTATTTGGAAATGGGGTCATTGCAGATGTTATTAAGATACAGATGTTATTATGACTTCAAGATCTCTTATTTGGAAATAGGGTCGTTGCTGATGTTAGGTTAAGATGAGGCCCTACCGGAGTAGGGTGGTCCCCTAATGCACTATGACTGTGTTCTTATAAAAGGGGGAAATTTGAACACAAGCATGCACGCAAGGAGAAGCATATCAAGATAAATGCAGAGGTGGGGGTGATGCTTCCACAAGCCAAGGATTGCGAAAGATGCCAGGGAACCGCCAGAAGCTGGGGGAGAGGCCTGGGACAGACATCCTCACGGCCCTCAGAAGGACTCAACCCTGATTTTGGACTTCTAGCCTCCCAAACTGTGAGACAATACATTTCTATGGTTTAGGCCACCCGGTTTGTAGTGCTTTGTTATGGCAGCCCTAGAAAACTAGTACACCGTGGGTCCGATCTTTGTGTGGTCAGAGGTGCATGGTGACGTGACCGGCCCGTCGCTCTGCAGGTGGTGTAGCTGGGCTGCAGCACCAGAGATAACCTCCAGGTGGCGCAGCAAGCATCTTAGCGGGAAGACAAGAGGTGAAACTTGGTACCAATCGCTGGGGCGGACCCCACTCCTCCACACTCCCGGGGCAACTAGGCTGCCCTCGCGAGCCATGCCAAGCTCCTGGCTCCACGTATGGGGTCCAAGGCACAGCCCTGTCCACAGAAAGCACACTGGAATGTCACTCCACGGGGCTGGGTGCCCCTCACCAACATTCTGCACTCTCTCACGTGTAGATGGAGGGCATTATAGCTATCCTCTTGCCTTTATAAGTCTCCCCACCCTCCCAGAAGGAAGAAGGGGCAGGGAGAAAGTACTAGGGGTCGAGTGTTGGAGGGGGTTTTACCCGGCCAGCGGGGGGAGGCTTCAGGAGAATGAAATTTCCCTGACTTTACCAAGGAGAGCTGCCTGCCTCACCAGCAAGGGGACAGGGGTATTTTGAAATCTCGGTTCAATTTATGACAGGGAGGCTGAGGACATGGCCCAAGAGAGCAGACAAATATCTGCCACAGGGCTGATTAAACCTCTGTGATATACAGCCTCTGGGCTCACAGGGCCTGCTTGGATTCTGGGGCTAATTGTGTGCCCTCAGCCAGGCTGCTGGGCCTGCTGCAGCCTGTCCTGCCTGACCAGGCTTCCCAGCTGTCTCCTCAGGAGCCACACCACTCCAGCTAAGCCACGGCCCAGCCAGAAAAGGTGGAGGAGTGGGCAATTTTTAGGGCACACACAGGTCGGTCTAACCCCTGCCGTGAGCATCGGCAGGTCAGCACCCCCTGTGCTGGGTTCTGTTCAGAACCAGCATGACTCATCGGAGCTGGACCTATCCTTGGACAGGACCTGGTCCACACGCTCTCCTTAACAGAAGAGGAAATTGAGTCCCAGAGCAGGGGAGTGCACTTACTTCAAAGCACATGGAAACACAGTGCAGGAGCTGCTTCTAGAAGTTTCCCTGCCTCCCTCTCTACCATCCAGCGCCCCAGGCCACCTCTTCTTTATAATTACAACCCCATTTATCAAGAGCTTACTGTGTGCCAGGTGCCTTACACACAGGCTCTCTTTTAAGCTTCACAACAACACCATGAGGTGAGCACTATTATTAACCTATTATCCCACTTCATAGATTAGAGAACAGGCTTTGAGAGGACGATGGCCGGACCTGAACCTACACCTGTCTGACTCCAGAGCCCAAGTCCTTCACCACGGCCCTGTTCCACCTCTCCCCGGAGGCTGCCAAGCCCTGCTTTGAACTGCCGAGTGGTGAGGGGTTACAGATTCAGAGAAGGGCTCCCGCTGCCCAGCCCCAACAGACCGGGGTGCCAGGCCGGAAGGTGTCACACCTGGGCAGGGAGAGTGGAGGCCAGAGAGGCCGAGAGGAAGGCGTGTGAAGAAATGGGGAGAACTGCACTTAACTCTGGACAAAAAAGGTGAAAGCAGAGAAAAAGAGCATGCCCGTACCTGGTGTCTGTCTGTGACTTACACAGGAAGGGGCTAGAGCTCCCTCTGTTCTCACCTTCCCTGAGAGATGGGTTGAGGCTGCAGCAGGGAGGGCGGGGGTGGCACCACGGGAGGGACCCACCCACTTGAATGCAGGCACACAGCAGAGCTGGAGAGTTGATGGAGGCCATGGCTGCTGTCCACCTGTCTGTCTGCATGTCCATCCATATGGAGCTGGAGGGGGCGGGGCGGGGCGGGAGCTCTCAGGCAGGGCCCCAGTGACGAATGGACTTCAGGGCCCCGGGTCTCAGCGGGGTCCTCGGCACTGCAGTGCGGTGGGATTCTCTGCCTACCTTATCCAGTGATGGAAAGGGACTGAGTACAGAGCAGAGAGTTGTTTCAGCTGCAGCCTGGGAAAGGCAGTCCTCGGGGAAGACTTTGGCCAAAGGGTTCACAGGAGATGAAGGTTCTAGGCCTGTCCCCAGCCTTTGGCAGGCATGAAGGGCTCCCTTACCAAACCCTTAATGAGCCCAATTACACTCTGGTATTTTCTCCCACATCTGCCAACATCTACCCTCCCACCTCCCCCAGCCGGGTCCCGGGCCCTGCCCCTGACAAGGGAGCCTGGCTGGCTGGCCAACCTTGGGCCAGTCCCTGCCCCTCTGGGCTTCAGTTTCCTGTCTTTAAAGAGAGGGTTGGGCTCGGCTAATCTCTTAGGTCCTTTGCAGCAACACAGAGCAGCTGCCTGTAAGGTGGGGGTGGGGGGAGGCCAAGTTGTATTTGTTTCCTTCAGCCGCTGCGCTGCCGCCGCCACCGCCAAGAGAGAAAGGCCAGGTGGGTATGGAGAAAGAACTGCCTGATGGTGAGTGCTGTTGCCTTCTGGTCACTGTAAAACATTGCCTCCGTCAACATCATAACAACCCTGTGAGGCTTACAAATGAGGAAACTGAGGCTGAGTCAAAAAGAGAGGCAGGTGAATAGGGTCAGTTCTCTCCCATCCTATGATGCAGGGGCCGGGGTTGGAGACCCTGGTGAGTTCCCATCCCAGTCACTCACAGGGTCACAAGAAGGAGTGTGGGATCCCTCCCCTCCCCACCAACGCAGCTGCAGAGAGGTGTCTGGAAGAAGAGAAGCCTCGTCTGTTCTTGTCCCAGTACAGTGTGAGCCCTACTGGGCTTGGCTGCCCCGTCAATGCCCCCGAGGAGCCACCACTGAGCATTTGGTCTCTTGTCCCTGCCACCTTCCCTCTCCCAAGGCTGACCCCTTTGCCGGGTGGGGAAGGGGAACAACCTAGTTCAGTGCATGGCCACCACAGACTGGCACCCATCCCAGTCATCCTGTGGGCCCAGAGAGCTGGAGTCAACCAGAGTCACACCCAAGACTCCCCAGATGAGCCGGAGACCCCCTAGCTATAGGAGTGGGATGGCCTGAGAGGGGCTGGCTGTGCCAACCCCCAGCCCACACATCTCTGCTTTGCCAGAGCAAGGGACCCTGGGACTGGGTAACAGCTGGTCCAGATGTCAGGGGCCCCAGGAGGGGGGTGGCGGGTGTCCACTGGGCAAACTAAGGCAGCCATGTCTATCTTCCCATCCAAAGTGATGACAGAGGAAGCCTGTCACCTTCTCCTGGGGACTGCTGGGTGCTGGGGATTTCAGGAGTGAGCTGACTAAGAGGTGCTGAAAGTCAACACTCCAGCTCCAAGGAAGGGCAAGAGAGGGCATGGGAGGTGAGGGAGAGCAATGGTCCAGAGATGAGGTCACCCACACTTCCCCTCCTCCAGTTTGTTCTGTCCTCACCCCCTATTGGCTGGATATCCCAGAGGGCCTTCTCCCTTCCTGACACCCCCAAAGACAGAGACTGCCTCTCCTGGGCAGTGAGACTCCCCTAAAAGACCCTCAAGCCACCCTCAGGAAGGACGTCCTTCTTGCTATCTAAGCTGCATCTCTCCTTGAAGGGTCCACAGCGGCAACACAGAGCAGCTCCTCTAAGGTGGTGGTGGTGGGGTGTTAGCCTCACTAGTTCCTTTTCTAGCCTCTGCTACCAGGCAAGGCCTAGGAAACCTGACTTGTGCCACCCCCACCCCCCACGCCCCTCTTTTACACACACCAGGGCCCGGAATCTGGCACAGCTCAGCCTCATCCACGGCCTGCTCTCCAAGCCTAACTCCCCATAGGACTGAGCAGGAGCTCCCCCAAACCCCACTCCCTGCCACGATGGCCTCATCAGCACTTCCAAGTTGGGGCTGGGGGAATGAGTCCCAGGGACCAGAGGGAGGAGGCTGGCAGGTCCTGGGACTGTTTGCCAGCTGTGCCTCCTCCTCAGGCCAGGAGGGCCAACCTCTGCCCATTGCTGGAGATGAGGCGGGCTGCTTGAAGGGGGCGGGGGCAGGACAGGAAGGCCTCCAATGACTGTGCATGAGGGAGGTGCAGGGGCCCCAGTGGCAAGTGTGCTCTTTGCACCCCCAAAAACACAATAGGAGATCTCCCCTTCCCCACCCCTTTCATTCTATTCTATCCCAGGGGCTGATAAGGATGGATTGATTTTTTGGATTCTCTGAACTCCGTAGGAAAAGAAGGTGGGTTATTTGGGCAAGGCCCCTGTCTGCAGAGAATGGTCCCCTCCCTAGGGTGAAGGTCTCACCCTCTCTGCCCAGCGGTCCCCAGCCTGCTTTCCCCTACCGGGAGCTGCGAGTCCTTCTTCCCCCCACTCTTGTAGTCTCCACTCCCAACCTCGGTTTCTTAACCTCAGTAACTTAACCTCGGTTGTTACAGTTCTTGTCTCCCACCTTCCCCATACACAAGGCGGGGCAGGGTCCTGGCCGCTGCCCCCAGCCCTACAGAGGCACCCACCCCCGCACCCGCGCGCGGCCCCCTCGAGTGCTCAGCCCCGGCGGCGGTGTGTCGGTCCGCGATGGCGAGCCAGGAGGGCGGTCTCACAGCCGGCGCCCGCGCCTACCTGAAGGGCGCTCCCGACCCGAGCGGGGCCGCATCCAGCCGCCCGCGGCCACCCGGGGCGATCCGGATTCGCGGCTGCCGGAGGTGCGCGGCGAGTGAGTCCCGGGCCCGCGCGTCCCAGGGCAGCCACCGCGTCTCCCGAGCCCGCCCCTGGGCGGCCCGCGCGGAGTAGGTGCCAGGAGCCGCGCCGCCCCGAGCGGAGCGCGGGCGGGTGGCTGGGAGAGGGGCTGCGCGGCAGGGCGCCCCAGGAAGGGAGGCGAGGGGACACCCCAGGGCTCGCCCGGAGGAAGGGCTGGGCCCATTGGTGAGTATCCTCCATACCCCTGGCCAGGCAGGCCTGAGTGCCCGTGAGCTCCCGAGGGGTCCCAGAGCTCGGGGAAGGGACCCCAAAGTGGCTACCTCCTAGGGGCCTGCTGTGACCTCCTCCACCCCCTGCAACTGGTCCCACTTTGGGGGGGGGGTAGCAGGGAAGCTCAGGGAGAAGGAGGACGCTGACATTCATGGAGCACCTACAGGGTGCCAGGAGGGATGGCATTCGATTTACAGGCCAGGAAACAAAAGATTGGGATGTTAAATAACTGGCCTAGTCACTCAGGAAGTGAGCACCAAATGGGAGACTCCAGACTGCTCCTAGGAACTGTTTCCGGAGGTCAGGGGAGACAGCCAGGGGGCCTGCCAGGGAACCGCCACCAGTGTGTGCGGCTGGGGTCCTTTCTGGTTCCTCCAGGGAGTCACTGCACAGGGTCTGGCCCACTGTGGGTGCACAAGGCAGGAGCGTGAAGCCAAGCAGGGGAGGGCAGGAGGCAGGGGCTGGCGGCGTGGTGTCCCACGAGCCCTGGCATCTTTCCATTATTGAGGAAACAGTAACAGGGTAAGAAAACAGAGGACTTTCTGTCCCCAAAGACAGGGGTCAGAAATGGCTCTTACATCCAAGGATGTAGCACTGTTGCTCACTTACCTCGTGCCTCACGTGGATCAGCCTTCTAGAGAGGAGGCCCCACTGTGAGCAGTCCTGGCCGCGCCTGCCCCACTGAGGCACGGTGCGGGGCCTGCCACTGGCCTCCCCGCGCGCCTCCCTGGTCCTCACACCCACCAACTGACACCTGTCTTGAGGCCTTTGCCCCTGCTTTTCCCTTAACCTGGAATGCTCCTCTGACCTTCACAGGGCTGTTTCCTTGTCACTCAGGCCTCAGCTCAAATGTCATTTCCCCAGGCCCGGTTTCCCCAGCCCCATTATTTTTTGTCCCAGCCCCTGGTAATTTCCCTCTTAGCACATCTCCCAAGATGTCATTGCTTTGTGTGGACACTCACCCATCTCCCCCATGAGGGCAGGGCCTTATTTCCCAGGGATCCGAAGCACCAGCACAAAGCTTGAGGCACACTTAATAGCTACCTGATAAATTGTTGTTGAATGAATGCATGAACTCATTTCCACTCTAAAAGTAAATCCACATCAAACTATACACTTTAAATGGGGGAATTGTATGGTGTGTGACTTATATCTCGAGAAAGCGGTTACCAAAACAAAAATAAATCCATGGTGGGGCTGACAGTCACGGTGCACCGTGTGTACCTCGCCGTCCCACAGCACACCCGTCCTCTAACTTGATCCAGTGACACCTCTCTCAGTCACAGTCCACATCCTGTGTCTGTCCGTGGAGAACTGCAGTTGCTCCAACTTGGAAGGGATCTGAGAGGTCATCCTGTCCCTTTTGTAATTCGTCCCTGACATGTTACCCTCTGGCCTCTGCTTGAACATGCCAGAGACAGGGAGCTCACTGCCTCAGGAGACAGCCCATTCCATTGTTGGGTAGTGCTCAGTGATAGAAATCACAGCAACCCGGGGGCTGAGAGCTGCTTCCGCGCAGTACCCATGCACGGGGGCTAGACCTGCTCCCTGGGAACGCAGAAAAAGCACATTTCACCTTCCACGGCCAGCTAAACATGGCCCGCAGCTTCTTCCTAAGAGGTCTCTTCTCCCAGTAAAGAGACGCATATCCCTCAACCATTCTTCCCCTGACATGGCCACCTCCGCCAGGAAGCCCCTCCTACGTGCTCCCAGGGCACCTTGTATGGGTCCCTAACACTGCGCTTACACTGTAATGAACTGTCTCCTCCAAGCCCTGCCCCGGCCACCCCACTGCACTGAGAAGAATAGTTCCGGGCCTGTATTCATTCCCTTCTGCCTGATACCCTGTATGGTGACCAACTGACCTGAACGAAGCGACTTCATAAAAGTTTCTTGACTAAATGGCTTCCAGGTGTTTTATTATCGCAATCACATCCCTCTAAATTTATTTAGGCTTTCAATGTCCTCCTTAGAACAGAACGAGGGGGAGAATCACCTCCCCCCATCCTCGACCCTGTCCTCTATTAATGCTGCCCACCCCCTAAGTTTTCTGTACTCTTGAGCAAGCTGTATATAGAGCTGAGGGTCCATGAAACCCCCCAGGTCTATTTTCATGTGATATGCTGGTGAGTTCAGCCTCCCCATCCAGTCTCCAAGAGAGCGATTTCTTGAACTGTGAGCATCAGACCTTCTATTTAGGCTTGCTGACTCTCCCGGTCTGCCGAGCCTGCTGAAATCATTCAGCAGGACCACAGGTGCCAGCTTAGCACCACCAGAAAGACGTGGCTTCACCTAGATACCTAGGAACAACATGCCCCCAAATGCCAGCCCTGCACACAGACAAAACACTGCCATTAGTGGTGGGCTGTCTGTACTCCAGGCCCTTCCCACACTTTTATCCATCCATTTATCCTCCCGACAGCCCTGAAAGGCTGGTACTTCTCTCCGCACTTTGAAGACGGACGAGGAAAGAGAGGCTGTGAGAGGTTAATTTACCTGCCCAGGTTCACATGACTAGAAAGTGGGCGTTGAACCCCACCTGGTTGACTCTAAACTCCAGGTTCCCGTTCCTCTGTGTCATGGTGCCTCTAAAGGCCTTATCCCAATGCGCCCCGTGACTTTTTTCCTATAAAAGTGGGGTGAGGAGGAAGAAAACACAGAAAACCTCTTCCTAGTAAGAGGGCTGGAGGTGCCGGGGATGCCGGGGGTGCCGGTGCACCCTTGCCCAGCCACCGCTCGTCCAATGAGGGATTCAGGCCCCTGGTGATTGCCCTCTCCCCAGCCAGAAAATGACCCTTAGTCTAAATAAAGCCACTGAGTCTCTAGTTGGGCCATTCAGTTCTCACTGCTGCCCAGTCTCATCCTGTTATCTCCTCTTCCTCTGTTTTGTCTGTGATGAATCCCCAGCCCTAGAACATGCCTGGCACAGCGAAGGCAACCAATACATCTTGCTGGATTCGAGGAAGGAACCAGCTCTCGCTCTGGGTGCGAGAAGCGGAATGGGCTGTAGGGGCTTAGGCAAGTTACTCCCCGTCTCTGAGCTTCAGTTTCCTTACGTGTAAAACGAGGCAATTAATAGACAACAACATCGCAGAGGGTGCCTGCAGAGTGCCTGACGTCATATGTGCCAATTAATAAGATGGGCATCACTGATGGGGGGTTATGGTCCCTGTTTTGGAGCCAGGGACATGGAGGCTCAGAGAAGTGAAGGGACTTCACAACCCACATTACCAGCTTGGAAGGGGCCCATGCAGAACAGGAGCCGAGGTGAGCCTGGCCTTAAGGCTATGCCCTTTTTCCTGCCCCATGGCACCTTCCCTGAGTGCTCAATAAATATAATCTCTGCCACAAAGATATGAGATGGTTCTACTAATGGTTCATACTAACAACACCAAGGGCCTGGCTGAAGCAAAGCCTGTAGGAAAGGAGCTCAGGCAAGGAGCCATAGACCTCTACCCAGCCAGCAGCTTCTATTCTGCTCATAGTCTGGACTGGGGTAGGGTGTGCGGCACAATTCTGGGCCCCTGGGTTCCAGGAGGATGGGTGAAGCCCTAACCTCAGGTCAGCCTGCCTGGTCCATCACAGGTCCTTTCTGTTCCCACTGAAAGGGCAGAATCACTAATGGCTAGAACAAGTCCACCGTGATCCCTTCCCCCTGTGAGGCCAGCCTTTTGCCTCCTAAAATAGCCCAGAGCCACCATGTGCCCAGGGCGGCTCCCCACTGCTTGCAAATCCCCCTGAAATTAAATCCCCATCCTGCCCCAAGCAGAACGGCACCACCTCCTGCCGCCTCTGGGCTCAGGGCTGGCCAGGCTCACCCCAATGGAAACAGGGACAGTCGTCCTTCACGGTGACCGAGACATAAATCCCCAAATAATGAGACAGGCACTGGGAACACAGAGCCAGGCACGGTGCTAATTGGTTCACTTCTGGGCAGGCGTGATGTGGAGACAACAGCAATGGGCCTCGGTGTCCCAGCCAGTAAAATGGGGTGGGGGGACAACTTCCTGGGTCCCTGGCTGGGCTGATTTTCTGTGCCCTCTGATAGGCCTCACACCCAAACTCACAGCAGCCCCTTCCTAGAACTTAAATTCTCAGATGTCAAAGGGAAGGTTGGGGTTCCCCGATGGGTCTTGAAGTAGGGAGGCCTGAAACATTCCTACCATGACCTAGAAACACTTTCTTTCTACTGAAAAAACCCAAAAACAAACCAAGGCTCAGTCCCCTGAGGATGCGTGAGGATGGGGCTGGGGAGGCCGGGAGGGCCGGGCGCAGTCTCCCTGCTCCTCTTGTGAGGCCAGTAATGGGTTCTTGGACGAGCCAGAGGACCTCAGTTTGCAGTAATCAGGATGAGATTATCACATTAAACTTTCAAAGTCTTTGCTCAAAAAGAAGCAGCAGCAGCTGACACCCTTGACTCCCCTGACTTTGCCATCATCGCCCTCTCCTGGACCATGGCCAGAAGAGCTCCAGATACCAGCCCCACAGAGGCCCCACCGCACTGGCGTGAAGCTGGGGGATGGCCAGGATGACCTCCAGGCCGGGCTGCTTCTGAGTTGCGGTGAGATGGAAGGGAGGAGCGGGGGACAGGGGTGAGCTGTGTCTGTGGGAGCAGTCATGCGCCACATAACGATGTTTTGGTCAATGATGGACCGCATATACGACAGTCGCTCCATAACCGCATAGCCTGGGTGTGTGGGAGGCTGTACCATCTCACTTTGTGTAAGTGCACTCGATGATGTTCGCACAATGACGCATTTATCAGAATGTGTCCCAGTCATTAAGCAGCACACGACTGTAATTTGGGTGGGCGGCAGCATGAGAACCCAAGTAACTTGGAATTGAGCAACATGAACTTACATTACGACTCTGCCATTGCTAACCTGTGACTGGGAACACGCTCTTTTTCTCCACACCTCAGTTTCCCCAACTGTAAAATGGGGATACCAATAACAATAACTAATAATAACTCCCCGACCCAAGGCTGACAGCTGAGAAGATTAGATAACACATAAAAAATATCCTGCCAGTTGTAAAGAGCCATTGTGATGTGGGGGATGACACTGCTACTTACAGCAGCAGAGACAGTGATGAGACTGCAGAAAGAACTTCCTCACAGCTGTGCATGGGAAACAGGGCAAAAAGAGGAAGACAAACGGGCCTGGGTGGAACCCCCAAAATCTCACCAACAATCCCCTCTCCCAACAGGGTGCCCATCCCCTTGTCCAGACTAAACCCCTCCCCTCCTGCCCATCATCTTGCCTCCCAAGGCTGCCGGTCGGTCCCCAATCTTTCCCAGCCCAGAGCTGTATCCAACTTATGTTTGTTGCCAATGCAATGGAAATTATTTCAACCTCCTCATCCAGCTCGGCAAAGCTACTGGGCTGTGTAGGAGAGGCCAGGGCTGGAGGAGAGGAGGCTGGGAACTGGGGTGCCCACAGCAGGGGTAGCCCCCTCCCCAGAATATTAGCTGCAATAGTAGCAGTCTAGAAGGTGGTCAGCTTACTGGGGGGACTGCCCCATACTGCCGTATAGAAGGGAAGGGGAAGGCTGAGGGCCCAGGGGTCCTCACTGGGACCTTGGCTACCTTCCCTTTTACTTAAAGAGCTGCATTCAGAAGAGCCCGGGAGAGGCCCTGACTGCCAGCCAGGATCAACCCTGTGGAAATTAAGCTCTTTGAGTCTCCCCAACCCACCTTCCATTTCCTGATGCTTTTACTTGGTTAGTTTGTCCAGCAGAATCCTCCCATCCCGGCCCACCCCACCGGACCTTGGGGTCCTTTCCCCCTTCCTCAGGATGAGAAACTGAACCTAACCCATCCTAACCTCTGAAGGTTGGAGGCAGGGGGAGGCTGCAGATGACCCTGAGAATCCCAGGTCACCTGGGGCAGGAGGGAGGGGAGAGCCTCCAAGCCCGCTGGCTGGGAGAGACGTAGGGTGGCCGTGGTCCACCTTGCTGGTCAGGGAGCAGCTGCCGACCACATCAAGGAGTCCTCCTCTCAAATCGGTCTGGCGGGTGGAAGCACACGGCCGTTGCAGGCCATGAAGGAGGCCTTTCAAAGCCAGCCGAGAGCTTCCAAGAAACGCCCCGGGAATGGGCTGTGTCAACATGTCCTTTGCCCCCCAGGCCCTCTGTCCATCCTCCACGCTACTTCCCACAGCAGGGCTGCTCAAAAGCGTTGGCGGGAGGCGGTACGGGGCCCAGGACAGAGTCCCAGGCTCTAGAACCGTCAGACCTTGGGCAAGTTGCTTCACCTCTCTGATCTGTAAAATGGGCCCAAGAGTATCTAACTGTTGGGATACTAACAGGCTGTTGGGAGAATTAAGAGATGATATAGGGAGAGTGTCTACCACTGTGCCTGGAACAGAGTAGGCGCTCAAGAAACTCACTCAGGGGCTGGCCCCGTGGCCGAATGGTTAAGTTCGCGCTCTCCGCTGCAGACGGCCCAGTGTTTCGTTGGTTCGAATCCTGGGTGCGGACATGGCACTGCTCATCAAACCACGCTGAGGCAGCGTCCCACATACCACAGCTAGAAGGACCCACAACGAAGAATATACAACTATGTACTGGAGGGGCTTTGGGGAGAAAAAGGAAAAAAATAAAATCTTTAAAAAAAAAAAAAAAAGAAACTCACTCAATAAACACCTATTAAACACTTAGGAAATGTCAGGCCCTCCATTCTACATCCAGGGGGTCCAGCAGTGAACAAAGTCCTGAGGGGTCCTCAAGGAGCTTGCAATCTAGAGGGGATGGTCACAGTCAATAAGGAGACCAACACACAAGGTCGGGGGGACAAGCCACCAGCTAAGGCCTCTCTGAGGAGGGAATAGTTCAACCAGACCTGGCTGACCTGAGGGACAGGCCTGTCTGAGGGTCCTCAACAGAGTCACCTGGGCAGCTTTGAAAACTTCTGATGCCTGGGCCCCCCCCCAGGGACTCTCATGGACTGATCTGAGGTGCAGCCTGGAGCCCTGGACTTTTAAATTTGGCCCAGGTGATTCTGATGTGCAGCCAAGGGTGAGACCCCTCGCCCCGCTGTTTTCCCAAGTGCCTGGCCACGTGTGCATCACCTGGGGAGCCTGCCAGGCATCCTGGGCTGGGCCCCAACCCCCGAGGTTTGGATTCAGGGGCTGGGGGGAGGCCCTGCGTCTGCTTTTTTAACAAGCACCCAGGTGATTCTGAAGAGCAGACAGGTCTAGAGAGGTGTCTAGAAGAGCAAGTCTGAGCTCGGAGCATGGCACTCAGAGCCCTCCATGGCTGCCCCTGCCATGCCCTCACGGGACCACCTGCTGCTTCCATACACACTGACCCACCTCTTTGCCCTCCGGCGGGGAGGCCCCGCCTCTTTTCTCAGCCACTAAACGCTGCGCATGCTCCGAGGCGTACCACGAAGCCTGAAGATTCCCGCCGCTGTGGGCTGGGGCTTTGCTTCCCCACCGCTGGAAGACCCCATGCCGTTCTGTTCCACGTCCACGCTTCATGTCCAGCCAGACCGTGGGCTCCCGGGTGTAAGGCTGGCTCCTCCTACCACGTGGCACCCCAGAGGGAATGACTTGTCCCAGTTGAAGGAATACCAAATCTACCCCAGCCTCTGCTGGGCACAACTGCTCCCACAACTGGGCCAAAGGTAGCAGGGTTGTGACCTGCTCCTCGAGATCCCTGCTCCAACCTCTTCTCCTGCCCTGGGTCCCGGGACTCCTCTGCTGGAGTCTCACTTCTCTCCCTCCCGCTGCACTCTTAGCCCTACGCTAGGGGCCAGGCCCTGGGATGAGAGACATTGCACAGTTATGCCCTCCGAAGCAGAGATGCTCCAGAATACCGCCTCTATCCCTGCTGAAGAATCAGGGCCCCTCCTTAGCTGCCTGGCCTGAGGGACGCCCACCCCTTGCTTTCGGGAAGCAGCATAGTATAGCCATACTGTCTGGGTTCAGATCCTATCTCTGCCACTTCCTAGCTAGTGATTTTGGCCACCTCCATGCCTCAGTTTCCCCATCTGTAAAATAAGGATAAATAGTACCTCTCTTAAGGGTCGTTATGGGCATTAAATGAGTTAATATTTGTAAAGAGTTTAGTAAACATATACATGGTAATCACTACGTGTGGTTATTAAATAATCTTTAAAATTCATGATTCTAAGAAGGTGATGCTTTAATCAGTCAACAAAGTGGGCCCTGATGATGTGCTAGGTCTGGGAGGCTGGGATTAAGATTCCATTTTACAGGTGAGGAGACTGAGGACCAAGGAAAGGAAGTGACTTGCCCAGATGACACCCAAACCTTGGGTCTGTGTCACTTCAAGCCTCCTCTCCCCAAGCAGCCCCAGGCCCACTTTCCTCACTCCTCAGGCGCCTGGCCTGGCCCGGCCCAGGTGGGCTCCGTGCCTCGCAACAACAGAGGCCCCTTTATACCCCTGCCCAGGGTCACACCCTGAGCTCGGAGCCACGGGCCGGACAAGCGCCCTGTGTCTGGATCTGTTTCACTGCCAGGTCTGCGGTTGCCCTGGCTGCTCCAGCCACGTGCTCTGGGTGGGCAGATCCAAGAGCCACCCCCCACCTCTTGCAGTCTCCCACCCCAACCTCGGCAGGGCATCCCTGACTCTCCCTCAGCCCCATTCAGCCAGGAGATGGACCGGGAGGGAGCCCCAAGGAAAACACCCTGGTTCTTTGGCTCCATCCTGTGCAAACTCTGAGTGGCCAGACTTTGGGGTGTCTGGGGCCTCAGAGGAAGGGAGGGGCAGGAGCTGAGGGTGGGAGGTGACATCGAGGTCACTCTGGGCACATAGGGAGGACCATGCTGGGGTCCTTGGGAGTGGGACAGGACCCTAATCTTTCTTCAATCAGTTCACTTCTCTTTACCACCCAGATTAGTATCACAGCCTCCTCATCAGCGTCCCTGCCTCCACTTCTCCACTTCCAGCCCTTCCAGTCTGTTCTCCAATGGCCAGAGGAGTCTTTTAAAAAGGGAAATCTAATCGTGTCACTCTCCTGTTTAAAACTTCCAAAGGCTTCTCCTTCACTTTAGGAGGAGCCTTACCCCAGCCTGGAAGATCTGGCTGCTACCTGCCTCCCCAAAGCCCTTCTCTCCCTACTGGCCCCTCCACCTTCCCTCCCACAGATTAACTGAGATATAAACACAATCCTCCATCTAAGAACATCACTGGTAGAAGTAACACTGACGATGGCTAGAACTGGAAAAAAAACCTCATTATTCACTAAAATGGACAGAATTCAATCTTGACCACACATCTTGTTTTAAATTTAAATGTTCCAGAATTGGATGCAATTGATTATCTGCCAATCAATCACAGAATGGCAGAGACTAGGGTCAGGAGCCTTGGATCGATCAATGAGTCAAATCTTGGCAGCAGAATTTATACAGAATTGATGCCAATGAAAATAATTTCTGTAAAATTAAAAGGGAATTTAAAAAAATGGAAATTTGTTTAACTGCACCATAGGGGAAAAACTGAAAAATCTGACTGCGGAATTCAGTTGGATGAATAGAGTTCGAACTGGAAAACACTTTCTAAAAAAGTCTTCAGTGTTGGTATGTTTTGGTTTAAAATGTTTGCATCCAAAACATTGTTGGGGTCAAAATGTCCAGGTCAAAATATCCTATGCCCCTCCGATCTGTTTTCGAACCACTCCCTACCTTGCTTACATCCTCCAGCCACACTGGGCTCTTTCTCTCCCTGGAGCACAGCAAGCTCTCCCTTACCTCAGGGCCTTCCCTCGGCCTAGAGGGTGCTTTTCCTTCTGGCTCCAACCTCCCCTTCTCAGGATGATGCTGAAAGAGCCCCTCCATGAGAGGCTTCCCCGGTTGCCCTCCTTAAAGTAGATTTCCTTCCTGCCTCCTCGTGTTCTCTCATATTCACCCTGTCTTCCTCCTCCTTGAATTCCCAGGGCAGGCCTAGCAAGTATAACACATAGGAGGTACTCAATAAATATCTGTTGAATGAATGAATGAGGCGGTGTCACTGGGTGAGGGGCAGGGGAATGGACTGGGGCTTACAAGGGCCCCTGGGAGAGAAAAGGGTCAGGCCAGAGACACATTCTTCTGTTTCTGCCTCCCCTTACTCGTGACACCAAGTTCCAGAGAAGCCCATTTCAGCAGGAGAGAAAAGTGGGACAATACCAGTCTTGCTCCATTTCTGCCCCTTGCCCAGCTTCCCAAGGTCCAGGTCCAAGTGCCAACTGGCCAGCTGCCCCCCAGCTGGGCTGCCCCCCTCCTCCCCCCACTTGGCTCCCACATTTGGCTGCTGGCCAGGCTATTTGGGGAAACTTCCTGATCCCCCCTCTGGCCTCTCCGCCCCCACACTTCATCCTGCAGCCCCGGAATAGCTGTCCCCAGCCTTAACCTAGGGACAGTCACATTCCCAATTAGCACCCAGATGGTTGAAACCATCTCTAAAAGGTTCTCGTGTCCCTCTCCCCTCAGGAAGCTGCTAACTAGCACAGCAGATCTTAGAACAAGGTCACAAGAATGTTACCTCTCCCTACACTTCCTCCCCAGCCGGAGACCCGGGAGGGAACCAGAGGTCTCCATGGCAGGCCTGTGAAGATGCAGGAGATGTGGGTGAGAGGGAGATGCAGGGAAAGCCAAGAAATGGCAAAAAAAAAAAAAAAAAAAAGGCTCCTTTTTGCCCAAGGAGCAGCTCTGGCTGGCCCAGGAGGAGGCCTGGCTGTGTGGAGTGGGGAGACGTGGGTTTAAGTCCAGACTCTGCCTGAATCGGGATTTCGTTCCCTCTCCAGGTGTTCATAGGGCAGGATGAGACAGTTCTGTGTACAGTACAGTACCACACAAAATCGAATGGAAAGACCCTTGGGGTCCCAGGGAGATCATTCTGGGATGGATCCTGGGAGGGGCCCCAAACCCATCAGAGAATTATTCCTCTGCTGAAGTCTCACTCTATCACTGCCTCAAGGCTCAGCCACCGAGAGCCGGACAGGCAGGTGGGGAGACTTCTCCACATTCTGAAGACCACACCCCATGGGTTCCTCTTTGGGAATCCCCAGAGAAGCCAAGGGTTCCAGTTCCCAACACTTTCTCCCGTATATCCCCTCCACTAGGCAAAGGTTGGGGGGATGCAGGGGTATATCTTGTATCTCCCGGTGCTGCCCGCCCAGTGGGAGGGGTCAGCTGGCATCAGATGTAGGAGTCAACAGACCTGAGATCAGGAGGGTTGAGAAATCAGGGACCTGAGGATGTTGAGAGGCACGTGGGGGGCTGGAGGGAGGGCAGCGAGGGCAGTGGGAGCATGGCGGGGCTGGCCTGGCCTCCTGCCGGGGCATCTGAAGTGGGGAAAAGGAGCTATGGAGTCGGTCCTCACCCCACCCAAGGAAACTTTAGTCAAATAAACAAACAGCCAACACAGCCGCTCCTGTGTGAGGAGCCATGGCAGTGAGGAGAGGCCCGTGGAGGTGGGGAGGCCTGGGAAGAGGGCAGGGAGGCTGCTGGAACAGGTCCGCAGCCCTGGGGCAGTTGGCAGAAATGTCTGGAACAGGGTGGGGAGCACCGCCGTGGTTTGGAGCAGGAAGCTGGGGCCTGGGCTGGGTGCGCCAAGCTCGGCTGCTTCGAGGAAAAAGAAAAGCGTCAAATTGCCCCACTCTGGTCAGTGCCTCTCCTGAAAGAGACTCACAGTCCCCAACACCCTATGCTCGGCCCAAAGTCAATCAGGTCAACCACACAGACAAAGTGACCCCCCAGCCCTGCTCCCAGGCCTACGACCCCCGACCTTATCACTGAAGAACAACATTTCAGAGTCTGGAGTCAAAGTCCCCACATTCTCAAGTTCTCAGCAGAGGAGCTGGGGAGATGGGCCAACATCTGTCCTTGCCTGGAGTGGAGGGGCCCAGAAGTGGTGGCAGGCCCTGCGATGCTTTGTCCCCTTCTATGCACCCAGGGACATCTGGCTGTCCTATTCCCCTGGGGCACCTCACGAGAGTAAGACAGAGAGAGATCAGAGAGACACACTCAGACTTAGAGGCAGAGAGGGAGAGATAAGGACAGAAACAGATGCCACAGAATCAGAGACACAGAGAGACAAGGAGAGAGACTGAGAGTGAGGAGTGTGTGTGACAGAGGGACAGACACACAAGGGCAGAGACACACCCAGAAAAAGAGAGAGAGACAGAGACACACATCAGAGAAAGGAGAAAGAGAGAAAGACACACAGAAAAAGACAGACTCAGAGTCAGGGAGAGAGGAGAGACAGACAGAAAATGACAGGCACAGGGGCAGGGGAAGGACCAAGCAGAGAGCATGCACGGGACACAGGGACAGACACACTTACAGGATGAGAGGCAGAAAGAGGCTCAGAGAACTACACAGGGACAGACGGACTGAGAGACTCAGGACTGGAGACTCTCCTGTGGGACTTGGGGGAGCAGAGGTACCAAATGTCGAGCCTGGCGGGGTTTGCGAGGAGTCCCAAGAGAGCGACGCTGCTACGTCCTGTCCCTAACACTGAACCAATGCAGGCATCTGGCCCCCAGCCACCCTCAAGTAAGCCAACCCCTGGCCACTGGAGCTGGCAGGTCACCCAAGGTGAATGAAAAGTCACTGACAGGGAGAGTGAGAGTGACGGTGGGGAAGGCGTGTGGTCAGCAGAGTGCATGTGTCAGGAGGGTGTGCAGGGGGCCCGTACCTGAGACTGCCCTTGAGGCAGCATTGAGGGGTATGCAACTGTGTACAGCAACATCTGTGAGTTAGTGTCAGTGGGCATGCACCCTGGGTGTGTGAGAGTGTCTGAGTGTGAGTGTGCGTGTGTGAGGGCATGCGTGAGTGTGTGTGTGTCCAGTTCCATCAAGCACTTCGCAGCACTAATGAGGCCAAGGTGGCAGGTGTGATCCTCAAACAGCCCAATCAGAATCCATGAATGAGTCAGGGACAGCTACAAAAAGGCTGCGTGACTCTCTCTTCTGAACAGACGGTGTGTCCAGGTGCCACAGGGCACTCAACTATGGTTGAGACCGATATGCCATTCATTCCTGCCAGGGATGACTCCCACCATCTGGCCAGCTGGCCCCCACCCTCTTCCCCATCCAAAGCTCAAGATCCAAACTTACAGGAGGACCCACATTACAGACACATGGCCCCCTTCCTGGCGGCCGGCACAGCTCCTTCTGAGAAGGGCAGCTGGAGGGATTGTGGGGTCCAGCCCTGATCCTCCCCCAGTCTAACTTCCATCTCTCCTGCTGCTGCAGCCCCATTTGGCTCCCTTGTTGCTCTCTGGGTCCAATGAGTGCCCACACCCTCCCCACACTCAGGAGATAAGCAAACTCTCTCCCCATCATCCCTTCCCCCTAAGCATCACAGGACATTTAAAACAATTGTCCCAATTTTGGGGTAGAGAATGAGGTCAGGAGGCCCAAGGGGGAACCGCTTGTTGGCGACAGCTGACAGTCTTCATTTCACCTTGAAACTCCTTCCTGGTCCAGGTGGGTGTGTCCTGAGACCAATTTTACAGGGGCGCTACTGTATCGGGGGACAGGGAGAGCAGGAAGGGAATGCACCAAATAGCAGCTTCGGTCACAGGTGCTGCCAGGACCACCCCTAACTGTGCAGTGACTGGGGCAAGAGGACAAATGGGGGCCCACATACATGTTTCTAAATATTTAAAAGTTATAAATCAAGTGAACAACCTGTTAATTAAAATATGTTCTAAGCTCCCACCTTGACAAATACAATTTCACAATGACCTGGAAGACCAGGTTCCAATTTAGAGTCCTCTGACTCCTGGGAGTTTTGCAGGAGAACAATGCTGTGTAGGGAGAGACACCTCCACTCCCACCCTGGCCCCGGCCAGCAACCCCACTTCCTACTGCCAGCAACTTTCTGCACCCCAAGCGACTCATATCCACATATGTGTTCACCTGGCCTCACATCTGAGTTCCATCTTCATGCCTAGCAAACAGCTGCCCCTTAGCTGTCTTCAGTCGTCCCTCAAATCTAGGGGTGCAAGTACTAGTGGCATAACGTGCCCTGAGGAGAACAGGCCCAGGGAAGATGTTTGCATGGGCTGGGAGCAAGCTGGCCACCATCTGGGCAGGGAGCTCCAGAGTGACAGGTCTGGAGAATGTGGCCTTGAAGGGGATGCATAGCCTCATCCCCTTGGCCCTGCTTACTCCTCACCCTACAGGGAGAGGGATGGCCAGAGTGGAGCCCTTGAAAGCGCCCAGCTAGGGCACGGGCACCCCCTCCCTTGCCCAGGTTTAAGGGTGCTTACTAGACCCAGGCTTCCCTGGCAGCCTCCAGAGCTCGGGCCAGGGACTGAAGCTGTCTTTCCATTGGAGGGCAGCTTGGACAATCCCCAAACAGGACTTTCAGTCCCTTGCATTATTTATCTTCCTGGAAAAGTTTAGTGCAGCTCGACCCCAACTTGTGGGTTTCTGGACTGGGCAGGGCAGGGAGGTGATGACAACCAGGCATTTTTCTCGGTTGGGTCTCTAAGCCAGTTTGCTCCCCAGAGACACAGCCCCAAGTGGGCTCCTCCTGCCCCTGGTCCCTGCCCTGCTGGGGCCCCTCTGCTCACCCTGGAGACAAAAAACAGGGTGATTAAGAGAGAAGGAGGCGAGGGGCCCTGGGTAGCCCAGACGGGTCCAGCAGAGAGCCAGGGACCAGCAGGGGGCAGGGGCTGGTGGGGTGATGTCGGTGAAGGGCATTGCTCTCTCTGGCCAAGTGAAAAAAAAAACTTCCAACCACCACCACCACCCGCCGCAGACTGGCTTTGCTGTCCCACACATGAGGGGACACTTACACTGGCTGAGCCCTCACCCGGCGCCAGGCACTGGCTAAGCACTCTACGTGCATATTCTCATTTAATCCTTGCAGCCACCCTATGAGGCGGGTTCTATTATTATCCCCATTTTACAGGTGGGAAAGTGAGCTCGAAGAGGTTAAGTAACTTACCCAAAGTCACACAGTAGGTAGAGGAGACAGAACTCAAGTCTAATTGACCCCAAAGTCCCCACTCTTTCCACTATAGTGCATTGCCTCCCAGAAGCAAGAAGTTGGCACGGAAGCAGAAAGGATGAAGGGCAGAGCTGAGACAGAACTTACGATAGTGTGTGTGGTGGAGGGAGACAACAGAATGGGGGAACTAGATAGACAGAGCAAGCTCCCCCATCTGAGGTGGATCTTGGTCTGTCCGTAGGCTTGTGATGATCCCTAGGAGGTCCATGGATCCTGGATGAATCCAGATGGCAGCATACTGACTTCTCTCTGTTCTACAATCCGGGGCCCTCTGCTCTACCCAGACCCAGCACCCAGGCCCAAAGTCTGACTCTCCTTTGTGGCTCAGAGTTCTAAGTATCACATCTGAGCTGCCAGCCCAGGACGTCCTCTTCCAGGAAGCCTTTCTTGAGGTCCTAGGAGGCAGGACCCATTTCCTATAGCTCAAATCCCAACACAGAGGGTGCAAATGCACCCCACATCTACTATAAGGTCCGCTTCTGTGATCACCTCCCCCAGTTGGCTCTGGGACACGGACACAGAAAAAATCTACTCAGTCTCCAGGCTCTGTGGGTTCCCCAGGCCATCTGGACGATCCCCCTCTCCCTTACTCGCGCACATCTGTACCCAGGTGAAAATACAAGATGCAGGTGTCCTGGGGCTCACCAGGAAAGCCAGGCCCCAGCTCAGCTAGGCAGTGGCTCTTACCTCATTAACCCACAGCACAGAAGCCGTTTGGGCCACTTCATCGCTCCCTAAGGGAGGCGGTAGGATGCTGCACTCGGATGAGGCACGGGGCACCGCCAGTCAGTGAGGTTCCTTACCCAGCGGAGGACTGCAGTCACCACCCCCAATCTCTCCTCCAGAAAGCTGCGTGCCTGGGGCCCTGTCGCTTCCCATCCCTCAGAGACCGCCCCGGCATCGGGGACAGCCAGCCGGGACCCTCTAAACTTCCCCAGAGTTTAGTCCCACCTGCTAGATGCCTAGCGTCGGTGCGCAGAGCCGAGAGAGATGTCCTTGCTGTCCTCTGGGGTCCCCCAGTTTTGAGACGAGGGCACAGGACAGGTGGAAGGGGCTGCCTTGTTCTCCTGCGCTGCCCTCGAGGTCCTCAGAGTGGACCAGCGCGCGTCGCTGACTTACCTGCTGGGCAGAGACCGAGCTCGCCGCGCCACCTGCTCTCGCCGCGCTTCGGAGCTCAGCGGCTTCGGGCTGGCGGGGGACGGGGCGGGGCCCTGCTCGGGGGCGGGGCCTGGGAGGGGGAGCCGCGGTCGAGCCCCTCCCTGAGTCTCAGCCGGGTGGGGTGGGCCAGTCCGTCCAGGTGGGCAGAAAGGGTGGAGCATCCGGGCCACGGGGGAGGGTCTGGAGCTCTGGCCTTTCCGAGGCTGGGAAGTTAGGATGCCTGGGTCCTGAGACCTCACGGAATCCCCTCTTTCGGGCAGCCTTGCCCAGAAGCCCTGGAGGCAGTGGCTCCATGTGAAGATCCGTCATTGGAAAAAGAAAACCCAAGAACCTCTTCTTGCCTGAGTTCCCCCTTGCATCTGAACTCAAGAAAGCTCTCCCAGCCTGGCAAGGTGGGTGAGAGATAGAATACTCCCTCTAAAGCGAGGGTCACGCATCCAGCGGTCAGCTGGCTATGTATGGGCTCAGGCCACTGAGGGGACCATTAGGTGCCCAGGTCATCTTTATCCTCAATCCATCTCTCTCCCTGCAACACAGCTGCCCGCTCTGCCCCCAACACCAGCTCAGGTCCCTCAGCTGTCACTGTTTAGCCCTGGAATGACAGGCGTCCGGACTCCGTGCGTCCAGCTGCATTCAAGGCCATTGAGCTTAGCACCCCTAGGCCCCTGCCCCCCTCCCTCTGCCCCCAGTCGCTAATTTTATTGAGCTGTAAAAGGCACGTTCCTGGCAGGGGAGATAACAAGTGAAGGCAAAGTGGGGAGCAGATGGGCAGAAGAAGGGGCCCCTGGAGGTGGAGATGGGACAGGAGGGAGGAGAAGGGTGACTCCTGGAGCCAGGGCCAAGGGACACCAGAGATCAGGAGGAAGAAGGGCCCTAGGGAAGAGGGGAACACTCTGGGGGCATGGAGACCCAAAAGACTGGAACTGGAACTTCAGCCCCTAGTCGGACACGAGGTGGACTGAAGAAAGAAGATGCTGGGGGAGGGAGAGTGCACTATTTCCCATCTACCCTGAGGCAGGACCACTGATGTAGCAGGAGGGAAGCAGGTTAGATGGCAGGAAGGACTGCCATCCTGCTCTCAGATCTCTGCCCTAGCCCCCTCTCTTCCTCTTGAAGGTGACTCCTGCCTGCTGGGCCTCTTACTACAGAAATAGCCTTTCCCTGAAGAATCAACCTAGATCTTGCCTGTCTTTTTCTCTTTCTTTCCTGTTAAAATGAGAACAGAAAATTTAGGCCTTTACAACTCCCTCCACCCCCATGCCTACCTGAGCCCCACCCCTCGAATCCTGGCTCTCAGCCTCTCCCCAGCCCAGGGGAGATGACCTGGGGATTAAGAGAAGGTAGACAGCGGGGCATTGGGGTTGGAGCCTATTATGGGGTGGAGGGGGCAGGAAGGCCTCATTCGTGATGGCTCTCAAATCTAGACTTTTGATGTTCTCTCCAAATAAGGTTACATGAGAGCCATAAAGTGGGGTGTTAAAAAAAAACTTTTAACATTAAAAATATAGCACAAAGCAGATCAGTGGATGGGGGGTGGTGGGGTTACAATGGGAACAATGAAACTTTTGAGGGTGACAGCTATGTTCATTATCTTGACTGTGGAGGAGCATGCAAATGTTAAAACTTATCAAATTAGACACCATAAATATTTATGTACAGTTTATTTTATGTCAATTATACCTCAACAAATCTGTTTTTCAAATACCACATGTTGTCTACACCAATTTCCCATTTCTTTACTTTTAATTTATGGGGAGCCTCAAAAAATAGAAGTGGCCTTCGCAGGGAAGGAATATCGAGGGGCCGAGAGAAACTGGTGATTCCTAGTACAGTGTGGCCATTCTCCTGCCTCAGTCTCCCCTCCATCCAGTGCGTAGGAAAGGGTCTGTGTGGTGTGAGTGGGGTCTGGGGCTGAGATGTGGTCCTCCAGCTGCTTCACCAGGGTGGGGGCCCAAGCCCGCCTGGGCGCCCAGGGTTCCTCTGTACCTGGTCAGCATGGTGCCCCCAGCTGGTGACTCAGGCAGGAGGGGCCTGGACCCAGGCTTTGCCCAGGGGAAGATGGTGGCTGCTGCGGACTCTCCCGCCCCCTGCAGCCTGAGCTGAGCACTGCAGCGACAAGGTGGTCAGTCCAGGGAGAGGTCCGACAGGCTCTGGGCACAGTGCTGCAGGTAGTTGAAGTCAGGTACCGGGAAGGGCACGTGGGACCACTTCTTGGCCTGGACCCGCCCTCGCGGGGTCTCCAGCAGCATGCTGCGGACTTTGATCACTGGCAGCTTCACAGACTTGTAGATCATCTGCATACCCCAGGACTGGGGGTGGGACAGAGACGGCCGGGTGTGGGTCTCTGTCCTCAGACTGGGCTTCTCTCCTCAAGGTAGCGTCCATGAATGCAGGGCCTGTGCCTCCCACCTCAGACTGAGAGCTATCTCCCCCGTCACACTGTGGGCTCCCTAAGACAGGGAGTTGGACCACTCTCCTCAGACTGGGGGCTCCTAGGGGAGGGCTGTCTCCCCCATGCCAGTGGGGGCATCCTGATGTCCTGATGGCAGAGGCTGGGCCTCCTCTCTCAGACCGAGTCTTCTGAAGACTGGAGCTAAGAGCCATGGCCCCAGCACTTACCTCCCCACAGTTCCTGCAGCTAACGGCGCCCCCAGGCTTCCAGTCCTTGAACTCTCTGTCGATGACCACAGCCTTCGGGGAGACTTTGTAGTAGATCCTGGAGAGGAACGGGAGTGGCCACAGCCCTCATGGACCCTCCGAGCCCCAGATCTCATGCCTGCTTGCGGAGCCTCTGCCTGGGCCTTTCTACCTTTCAAGAGGCCCAGACACTTCCCAGGACCAGGAAATCTGATCTTCGAAAAGCTCTGCCTGCGCTGCCTCCATTGCACTCCCTTCTGCCCACGTTCAGGCCTCAGCACTACCCATCTGGGTGATTTCAACAGTCTCCCAAGAGATCTCCCTGCGCCATCCATCCTTCCATCCCATCTCATCCTTACTCCCAACCCCACGCCATCCTTCCGCCAGCTCATCTTCTAAAATGAGTGATCTTTTAGAGCGATCTCCTAAAAATGTAAATCTGGCCCTGACATTCCGTTGCTCAACATCCCTCCGGGAGCACTGAGTGCCTCCAGGACGAAGGCCCGACCTTCACGGTCCTCCACAGGCTCGGCTGTCTTCTTTCAGAATCTCATCCTTCACAGCCTTCTGCTCAGGTCAACCAGAATTATTCCTGTCGCATCAGCCCCGCCTATACTCATCTCACACTCCAGCCCGATCCACCTTGCCAGACCTAGCCGAAATGCTGCCTCCTCAAATGTGAGCCTGTATGAAGATCCTGGGCACAGTGGCCTGCACACGGTAGGTGCCTAATAAACACTGAACAAATGAATGCATGGAGGGAAGACAAGGGAAGCTTACCCTTTAGAGGACAGAGGAGGAGGGGCTGGCTCAGGGACAACTAGCCCCTCTTGATGTCTTCAGAGTAGGTAGGACCCAGGGGGCCAGCTTGTGGCCCCTCAGCATTTGGCTTCCTGAATTCCAGCTCTTGCTCAACCACATAGTTGCTGTGGGAGCTTGGGCAAGTCACTTAGCCTCTCTGAGCCTCTATTTCCTCATCTGTAGAATGCGATGGTGATAAAACCTGTCTGACCAGACTACTGTGAAAACGCTCTGTAAGTTCCCAAACCCTCCAAGCACCATCTGGATGGGAGGCATTCTTAGTCCCCCTGCACACCCCTCCCCCCTGTCATCCAGACAGCCCCTTCCATAGGTCTCACGAGAAGTTGGGGTTCACGTTGACGTGGTGGGTGCCCTCCACCTTCCGCAGGTCACTCCCATAGCCCACAGCCACCATGCAGTTGATGCAGAGGAGCTGCACCTCGTCCGCCAGGAACTGCCGCCGCTGGCTCTCCCGCTGGGCCACCTGGGCTGCCCGCTTGACCAGGGCTGCCTGCTGCAGATCCCGGATCTGGGGTGGGAGGGGACACTAGGCGTGATTGGGGCCCAAGAGACCCAACTCCAGGAATGCTCCCAGGGGACACAGAGCTCCCAAAGACCTCAGATCATTAGGACCCAGAAGAGACTTTCCTCGACCCTCCCTGGAGCTTTTAGAAACAGCTCTGGGGCTGGCCAGGCACCCGACTCGGCAGCCTGGGTTCGCAGGTTCCATTCCCGGGTGCGGACCTACACCACTCGTCAGCCATGTTGTGGCTGCAACCCACGTATGAAATAGAGAAAGATTGGCACAGATGTTAGCTCAGGGCTAACCTTCCTCAAGCAAAAAAAGAGGAAGATTGGCAACAGATGTTAGCTCAGGGCAAATGTTCCTCAACAACAACAAAAAAGGAAGCAACTCTGTGGAGAAAAATAATACAGGGGTGGGGCAAAGGTGGGGGCGGGGCAAGCTTTCTCATTGAATCTTTGGCCCTGCTTTGGAGGATTTTGTGCAAAGCTGATTCTTTGAGGCTAACACAAGGCATCATTAATAATTATGCTGGGACAACAGGAGTAAACAGGGACCATCCTGGGCAAGGGGACAATGGTGACCCTGCCTCACGGGAACTGATTCAAGTCCTGGTTCTGGGCTTATTTGTACATGTGTCTTGGTTTGTTTGCCCCCCCCCCACCCCCCGCCCCCCACCACCTGGCTCCAGAAAGGCTGTAAGGCGGCTCTCACAGATACACCAAGTATTTAGTAACAAGGATAAATTAAAAGCCCTGGACAAGGCCTGTTCCCAAGGCATCTGGAGAACAGCCATTGCCTTCCCTGGCAGCCCCACCCCTGGCCTCTACCCATCCATCCATTCACACCCTCCCCAGGTGGGCCAAGAGGGCCCTCAGAGGAAGAGGGGTGCGCATGTGTGTGCAATCAGAGAGCTTCCAGGCAGAGCGTCCTAAGCCCCTCTCCCTGCAGGGCGCACAGGCTGCCCACAGACCTTGGCCTGGTACTCAGCCTCATCCATCTCCTGCACAGCAGCCACTGCCCGTTCCATCAGAGCCTCCAGCTCCTCATTGGTCAGCTCCCGCCGCAGCTCCCGACTGTCCTCAGTTGCCACAAACGAGTACACACTCTGACCAGCCCGGGCACGGCCCCTTGCCTGGAGAGAGAGAGAAGGGAGGGGCCTGAGTGGGGCTGGTGTCCCACCCAGGATCCTTTGAGGGCTGTTGAGAGCGGGGTGGTTGGGCACCTGGACCATGGAGATCTCGTTGGTCAGGAGCCCATAGCGCACCACCACATTGCACTGGGGGATGTCCAGGCCCTCTTCCGCCACACTCGTGGCCACCAGGAGGTTCAGGGTGCCGACCCGGAACTTACGGATCACTTCTTGCTGTTCCCTCTGGGGATGGGGGAGGAGAAAGAGGATGGTGCATGAGGTGGGGTCAGGCCCACCCTCCTGCCAGCCCAGCCTCTTCTGGTTCAGCCCTTTGACTCACAATCTTGGCCCTTTCCCTAAGGACCCTGTGTCTCCACCTCTATCTCCAAGTACACCCCATCCCCACCCCAAGATCTTGCCCATTTTCCCAGGTGACCATCTAACCCCTCTCTCCCCTAGGGACTCCCTATGGGTCCCTGCCTCTCTATCCAGGAGCTCTCAGGACCTAGCCTTCTCCTGCAAGGGACCCCAGGCCCCTGATTCCCTGTCCCAAGGACATCATTCACCTCTTTTCCTGCAGCTCCCCAAGCCTCTGCCTTTCTGCCCCCAGGGAACCCCAGACTAGGGGGACCTTCAAAACTGGGGATTTCAGTGTCCATCTCTCTCCCCCAGCTCTCTGCCCTCTGCCTGGGGATAATCAGCCTCCTGTCTCTCTGTGAAGACCCCAATCCATCCCCTTTTCCCCTAGGGAGCCCCCCAGCCTCAGCTCCTTTCCCCAAAGCCCACACCTGGGTCATATGGGTGCTCTGGCTGCTGTTCCCAGCCCCAATCAGTGTCTGGGCCTGGATGTCCACTGTCTGCAGGCCAGGCTGGTGCTGCAGCCAGAGCAGGAGGGAGCGAGCGCTCTGGCGGGTTCGGGTGAAGATGATGCCCCGGGGGTTCTCGTTCCTGAACTGCTTCTTAAGGATCTGTTCCAGCTTCTCCAGTTTAGGGTTCTCTGGGCCACAAGTTGCCAGGCGGGCCAGCTCATTCTTGTGCTCTGCCAGAAAAGCCCAAAACAGGGACAGGACTCAGGCCTGGAGATGAGATGGGATGGGATGGGATGGGATGGGGTGGGGTGGGGTGGGGGTTGGATGGGATGGGGTGGGCAGGGCAGGGCAGGGCAGGGCAGGGTGTGTGCTCACAGGGATAGGATTGCAGGAGTACAGAGGGGGACCGAGGATAACTGCTCCTGCCTAATTCCCCTTGAGCAGCACCAAGAGCACATTGAAGGACACCCTATGCCTGCGCAGCCTCAAGGCCAGCCAGCCTTACACCAGGGGCCTACCGTAGAGGACTTTTTGCCCACATACCTCAGGCCAACACTCCTCTTCCACCTAAGTACCAGGATGACCCTTGACCTTTTCATGTTGACCTCAGCTACCCAAGACTGACTCCACCTCAGGTCTCTTCAGAAAGATCCTTGCCCCCCCCAAACCCCTTGTGCTAGGGCCTCTAGCCTTAAATTTCATCTCTGGCCACCTCATGTCCCAGTTCAAAGATACCACACACCCCAGACTTTCAGGGACAGTCCCAATTAAATGGTTTAAAAAAAATCTTTGTCAATAACATGAATTAGTTTTTACATCTATGCAAACCTTCACAAATAAGGGCATACATCTTTTGTCATATCCACAGCTTTGACTTTAGGTTAGAAAAATAGGGCGCCTGTACCCTCACTGGTACCTTCCAAATCCGTGTTGGCGCCCGGTTCTCACCCCTCCCGCCTCCCCGAGAGCCTCACCATCGAACAGCGCCAGCAGCCAGCGCTCGGCATCCAGGACCTGCGTCTTAGTGGCACGCTCCCAGTCGTAGAAATCCTGCAGCGTGGCCAGGGCGTCCACGGCGCGCACCGTGTCGTGGATGAGCAGCGCGTCGTTGTAGCGCCGCAGGTGCAGCGCGTACACCCGCCGCTGCTGGAGCCCCGCCGCAGCCGCTGCGGGCGGCACGGGCGCAAGGGCTGAGTGGCCACGCCCCTCCAAGGTCCGCCCCCACCTAGGCTCCGCCCCCAGGCAGGCCCGGTCCACAGCGCCCCCACAGCCGCCTCGCCCTCCGCCCGGGCAGCCCCTCTCACCAGTCTGGCTCAGCTCCACCACCTGCTGCTCGTACATCTGCGTCCCGAAGTCCCGGCTCAACTCGGGCATCTCCAGATGGTCGTGGACTTGGTCCATGAGATTCTTCAGCTTGTCCCCAAATGGGTCCTGGAGAGAAGAGTGCAGGGATTCCCATACACCTCAGGGGAATGGGCACCCAGTGGGGGCGCTGATCTCCACGGGAAGCCGCGCCGCTACTGGCTACTGCCGTCACGTCGGTGTTGGAGAGCAGGGAGCTCCTGGCTGGAGGCAGGGGTCAGGTTCCTGTACCGCTCCTGCTCTGTCTGCACCTCCTATGTCCCCTTGACCTCTGGCCTGAGCACTGTGAGGTCTAGTCCTTGCCCAGCCCTGTCCTAGCAGACACCAGGCAGTGTTAGCATGGCAGGAGAGAGCTCCTAACAGCCTTGGCACAGAGAGCCCCAGCTTTATGGTTTGCAAAGCACTCTACAGTGTGCCCAGGGTTTTGACAGATGCTCACGGTGGCATGTGAGTCAAATCAAACAGAGGCTGTGGGCATGGGCTGCATGTGCCCCATTTCACAGAAAGGAGAAATGGAGGCTCAGATACATAAGCAAGTAACCTGAAGTCACAGAGCTCCTGAGGGTACAGTCAGGGCTCAACCCTGGGGGCCCTAATTTCACACCAGACCCCACCTCCACCCTGTGCCCATCCCTTCACACACCTGGCTGCGCCTTTGGCAGACATCATACTGTTTGCAGGGCTGGGGGCTGTGTTCCTGCAGCTGGGGGCGGTGGTTCTGGGGTGACATGATGCGCCACGTGTCCAGATTGGCACAGAGCTGGGGCAACAGAGAGGGGCTCATTGGAATGGAGGGGGTCCCGTGGGGACAATGGGCAGAGCTCTGGGGCAGGATGGGTCCAGCTGAGGCAGGGCCATTGGGAGTGGGGATTCATATATTCAACAAATATTTATTGCCCGCCCTCTCTGTCCTGGTGCTGGTGTCTAGGTACTGGGGAGACAGAGCATCTTAGACTGGAGTTGAGGAGACAGAGGATAAACCATGAAGAGTAACAGAATGAGAGAATTTTAGTGTTAACGAGCTCTGAAAAGAATGAAATTGGATGGTACGATAGAGTGCAGGGGGGTGATCAGGGAAGATCAGGGAGAGGTGACATTTAAGCTGTTCCCTGAATAACAAGAAGGAGCCGGAAAGGTAAAGTGCAGGGGGAAGAGCATTCAGGGCAAAAGGAATGGCAAGTGGAAAGGGAGAACAGCCAGGCTGAGACGCTGGAGATACAGAGAGAAGGCCAGTGTCATGGGAGTGAGGGCAAAGGGGGAAGAAGTGAGGCTGGAGAGGCAGGCAGGGGCGAGGTCACAGGGAACTTTGTAAGGCAGAGTAGAGAGCTGGCAGTTTATCCTAAGTACAGTGAGAAGCTACTGGAGCCTGGAGCTTAGGTGAGGAAGGGGCCCGTCCCTGCCTGAGGGAGCCTGGTAGGGCTGGTGGGCATGGGGTAGGGCAGGCCAGGGAGGTCCTAGGGGGTCAGGTTGGGGGAGGGTCGCAGGGACCAAGCTGACCTGCAGGATGTGGTCAATGGCCCCCTCGAGCTTGGAGGCCCCGCCAGTGCCTGGGGAAGCTGTGAGACCCAGCACCTGGGGCAAGGGCAGTGTCCTCTGGAGTTTATGCTCTAGGTACCGGCTCAGGATGATGTTGTAGACAGTGTCTTTGTGCGTGTGGTGACACTCGTCCACCACAAGCAGGGAGAAGGCTGGGAGCACAAGGGGAGAAGACTGTGACCCACAGACCCTTCCCCCCCCCCGATAAGTTTCGTTTCATGTATTCCCCACAACTCATCTACGAACTCCTTCCTCCTTTCACAACTTGCAGCCAGTCCCCAGAGAATGGGCCAGGCAGGGATAATTTATCTCCATTTTAGAGATTAGTAAACTGAGGCTCAGCCGGGGGACGGGACTCACCCAAGATCCTGCACTGTAGCCAGGTCTGTTTCTACTAGGGTGTATGCTGGAGTTTGGTGAATGGGGAACCCCTCACATCTCTACTACAAGTGCCCTGGGGGTGGCAGGCAGGGGAGCCTCAGGTGCACACCCTTTCCCCCTGCCCACAGCCCTCACCATTGAGCTCCACGTGCTCCTCTTCCTCAGAGCTTGTCAGCGCCATCTGCAGCAGCTCAGCTGTGCAGATGAGCAGGTCATGGTGCCGGGCCAGGTGGCCAAAGCCAGCTCGTGGCCCCATGTCCCCACTCAGGGTTGTGATGGTCCAGCGTTTGTCCAGCATCCGGCTGAACTCCTCACAATGCTGGGTCACCAGGTGCACCTGGGGATGGAAAATGAGATGGGGAGAAGCAGCTGCATCAGGGGCAAGTGGGGTTGGGGGAGGCAAGGACCGGAATGGGTGAAGATAGGTGAGCTTAGAGTTGGCCACAGCAGCTCTGGAGTTCTGTCTTGAGGCACCCGTGGAGCTAAGACCCCACTGAGGGGAGGGCAAACCACTCACCCTGTTGACCAATACAACCACCTTGGCTCCATCCACAGTCTCCAGATGCCTCTTGGCCACATAAGCAGCTGCCCGCGTCTTCCCAGTACCCGTGGGCAGCCATATGATGATATTCTTGCCCTCCAGGGCAGGCATAATCACCTCCCACTGGTAGGGTCGCAGCTCCATTCTGGGAATGGCAGGGGATTCAGACCGCCAGGCCCCACACCCCTCCCTACTCCCGGCCAGCCCAGTCCGGTACAGAGAGCTCTCTTTGCCCAGGACTCTAACCTGCCTGAGGGAGGTGGGGCAGGGCACCGCAGGGACCCACCAGGAGCCTGATCTGGCCAAGAGGGGAGACAGGAGTAACAGAGACTACACCGGCCCCCTGCCCAGCCAGGTCTCACCTGCACCACCTGCGGAGGGCAGCCCCCCTGGGTTTGCTTGGTTTATTTAGCCCAGCCCGGATGCCGCTGGGCTCTGCTGAGATCGAAAATGGAAAGCGAAACTTAGGGGAGGAGCCAGCCCAGCCGGAGCTTGGCTTCAGGAATCTCCCTTCCCTGCCCCGCAGAAAAAACTCCTTGTGCACACTTTGGCAAGGGGACAGAAACACTGACAGTAAAGTCGAGTCTCCACACCCCCACCCCTGCCCCTTCTGGAGTCAGCTGTAACCGTGTCCACCCAGGCAGAGGCAGCCAGGTAGAGATTCTGACCCCCGCCACCCTGGAACCTGGAGTAGGAGCAGGGACAAGCAGGGGGCTGCAGCCAGGCAGGTCCCATCACCCCAGGGGCCCGGGACTAGGCATGAGGCTTGCTGCACCAGGTTGAGGGGGGGTGTCCCAGCACCACTGGGGGCTTTACAGGCTCCAGCCTGCAGGAGGTACTGGTCAGGGTCAGCCTGCTATGTCCGAGGACTCTACCCAAGGAACAACTACACAGAAGAAAAAAAGAGCTTTATTGTTCCCTCCAAAGGATTAATGCCAGGAAATGAATGGTCCCCACGGCCCCCACCCCTGGGGGACAGACAGAACAGTGCAGGGCGGGCAAGGCGTGGTCCCTCCAGTTCAGGTTGAACTTCCAATCTTGAAGCCCCCTCACTCAAACTAAAATTGGCAGTCCTGCCCCTGGGGAAACAGCGACCAGGGCCACGCCCTGGCCTCCCAGTCTCCAGAGCTCCACAGGGACCAGGCCTGGGGACCACCAGCCACTCTAGCGGGGCTGGGTCTCAGACCCATAAGACCTCTCCCCAAGGTCAGACACAATGAAGGGTGGGACAGAGCTGCAGGCTTTGGGTGCCTGAGGGTCCCGAAAGGGCTGCAGGGCCCCTGGCTGGAACGTGTCAAGCTGAGAGGGCCCTGGGCGCCAGCTCAGAGCCTGAGGTGGAGATGTCCCAGTGAAGGTGGTCCAAAGTGGACTACTTGTCGATGAGCCCCCCCTCCTTGAGCTTGAAGTAGAAGAACTTCTCCAGGGCACTGGCGCAGCGGCAGTACTCGCTGTCCGGGGGGTTGTACTCGCGGCAGTTGGCGATGACCCGCTGCAGGTCAGCCACAAAGAGCTTCCGTGTCACATAGTAGCGGCTGCGCAGCCGCTCCGTCATGGTCTTCAGGTCTGGGCAGCAGGAGAGAACGGGCACGCCTTGAAGAGACTGAGGAGAGCGGGGCTGCCCGCCGGGGTGGGTCACCGGGGCCTGTGTGGCCCAGTGAAGGCAGGAGCAGGAGTCGATTTGGGGGCAGAAGTGGAAGGAGGGGATCAAATGGAGCGTCCTCACCGATGGGGAAGCGGATGACCTCGTAGTAGTCTGGGGCCTCCGACTTCTTCACGGGCTCCATGAAGGGCCAGGCACTGGGGTGTGACTGGAGAGGAGAGCCAAGCTGGGGCCAGGCCCACCCTGCCCCATGCCCAGCTCGTGACTGCCACCCACCCCACACTAGGCCATAAAGCCACAGCCACTGGCGCAGGGCCCCCCAGAAGGGAACCTGGTCTCCCCACCTTGATCTGGGCCAGCAGGTTTTTGAGGGTTGTATAGAGCTGGTCAGGGTCCTTCAGCTCCTTCCTGGGGTGAGAGATGCCAAGTCTGCGGCTCCTGATCCCTGTGCCTCCCCCAACACCCTCTCCCGCCACACAACACTCACCCCTTCTCCTTCCCAAGCGGCTTCCAGCCCGTCTCTCCTGCAAAGCGGGCAGTGGGGAGAACATCCCTAAGAAAGCCTGATACACCCCAAGCAGCGCACCCTGCTCCCCCCACCAAAACCCCTGCTCACGGATGCCAGGGACGCTCTCCACAGGGATCTGCCTCACGCCTTCCTTGAAGCAGCTGAGCCCAGGATAGACCTTTCGGATCTGGGCCTGTTTGCGCTCAATCAGCTTCTTGATGATCTGAGGAAAGGAAGGGTCTGAGGGGGAACCCGGCCCCAGCCACAACCCTCCCAGGGCCACTGCCAGGTCCTGCCCCTCCCCTCCTAACTTCTCCAAGAGGCAGAGCAAGAAGCAAGATCTTGGCCCGTCCCCACCTCACACACGCACATGTGGCACCCATCCACATGTGTGTTCACCCCGACTTGTACATTCACGAAAAGCCCCATGGACAAGTCCAAGAGTGTGCGCACGCCCACACACACTCACACACACACACACACACACACACAACCTCCTTCTGCTTCTTGATGATGTGGGACAGCTCCGTGTAGGGGATCCGAGGATTGAGCTCACACTCCATCAGTGTTGCACCCTCGTAGTCCTTGATATAACCCAGGTAGCGGCTCTTGGGCACCTTGATGTCCTTGGAGAAGCCCTAGGGAGGGGACAGTTATGGCCCAATCCATCAGCAAGGCTTTTCCAGCTTCAACGGGCCCCCCCGCAGAAGCACCTGAGGGGCAGGGCATGCCATGTCCCCTCTTCCCAATTCCTGGACCCCCTATGGTACCCAGCACAGAGCTCTGCACTGTGCAGCCTCGATTACTCTGTCCCTGGAAAGGTTCCAGGTCAGCTGCCCCTCCCGACTCACCCCTGGGAGTCTCCGGATTCTTCCCGCCTGCCCTACTGCCCGACAGGACCCTGTGCTTCACTGGGGCAGCAGCAGTGGGAGGGAGACGGGCATGAAGGACTTCCCCACAGGTGCTGAATGGAACAGGGGACACGAAGGGACTCCCACTGCATCCACACCAGGGGGCTGGACAGAATGACCCACAGACCCTGGCAGAGGGCGGGGGCGGGGTGAGGGTCACCTGCTTTTTAAAGTAGCCGATGGCGTACTCGTCGGCGTAGGTGAGGAAGTAGAGAATGTTGTGTTTGATGTGATACTCCTTCAGGTGGTTCATGAGGTGAGTCCCATAGCCCTGGGGGGAGGGCAGCAGGGCTCAGCAGGGGGCGCGGGCCCAGCACTGGAGGGGTCTCAGGAGGGCCCAGAGCAGAGGGGGCGGACTGGACGGGAGGTGGGGGGGGCAGCGGGTCCAGGGCAGCTAGGAGGAAAGGCGGCCAGCGGAGGAAGAGGAGCTTATGCGGAGAAGAGTGGAGGACCCCGGATTTCTAAGCACCTCTTCTGGGCCAGGTGTGGTGCTTCACAGACCACTTCTCACATTACCCCAAGAGGCAGGTATCACTACCCCCACGCGACAGTAAAACCCAAAACTCAGCAACGTAGGAAATGGTCAGACGGCCAGCCACGGCAGGGCCAGGATCCAAACCCAACCAGGAAGCTCTTGTCCCCAGGCCACTGATTCCCAGTCCCTGAGCCTCAGAACTGGGGGAAAGGCCAAGGGGAACGACAAGGCCCTGCTCATCGCAGCGTCTGAACCCTGCAGAGACACTGTCTCCCACACACGCCAGGACCAGTGAGGCAGCAGCAGACCTGGGTTAGGTTCAAAAGAGAACAAGGGACCCGACTAGTGAGTCCGTTGTGATGATTAAAGGGCAGAAACCAGGACTAGCACCCAGCGCAGGGCTACTATAAAAAGGACTAACTCCCCAACGTACGCGAAGGTTCTGGTGATGAAAGAAATGTGGGACCATTTGAGCGTGGCTGCTTCTTGGGATCCATTCGCCAACAGGTGTTGCCTTAATCCAGTTACCAAACTACAACTGCCACCTGGTGGGGGTGTGAGGAACTGTCTGGCCATTAACAGGAGGTTTGAGAGCCTGCTGTTCTGACCTGATCCAAACTCAGAAGCAGGTGGTGGGATGGGGCTAGGGCCACAGGCATGCGCTCACCTTGACCTGCTCATTGGAGGTGACAGCACAGAAGACAATCTCCGTGAAGCCCTGGGTGGGAAACATGCGGAAGCAGATCCCACCAATGACCCGCCCGTCCTTGATCAAGGCCAGAGTCTTATGCTTCCTGAGGGGAGAGGGGACAGGTCAGGGCTGTGACCTGTCCCCTAAATGCTCCCCAGTCCCCACGGCCCTGGGGGCCTGAGCTGTACGCAGTGCTGGGAACTGAGGAGCAAGAATTCCCAAAGGTTGGAGGAAGAGGCCAGGGAGAAATGGGGAGGCCAAGGAGGAGAGGCGCCTGGGTGTGGTGCCCTGGGGTTTGGGCTCTGCCAGGGACGCACGGGTCAAAGACGAGGCGGGCGATATACTCCTTGGGCATGCGCGGCAGCTGGTGGGAGAAGACATTCTGCAGCCCCACAAGCCAGAGCAACACCCGCCGGTTGGCCTTGGGCGTCAGCGAGTTGCCGATGACATGGAACTCGATGATGCCGCGGCGCTCCTCCAGGCGGGCTGTCTCGTCCCGGGCTGCGTTGGCTGACAGCAGGCTCGTCTGGATACCAGAGGAGGGGTGGTGAGCTAGGGTCTTGGTGGGTGAGGCCCCCTTCCCCGCATCAGTTAGCAAGCCAGGCTGCCCACCTCGGGCCCCAGCATGGCGGCAGGGTCAGTGATGGTGAGCATGACCTCGTTGACCAGCTCCATGGGAATGTCGCCCATCACACGGAGCCGCTTGGCATCCTCCAGGGTCAGGTTCTCTGGGAGCTTCCTCTTCTCGCCTGCTGGGGAGGTTGGCAAGGTCTCCCAAGGATGGGGAGAGAGGTCGGGGGAGGGGTGAATGAGGAGCAGATGTCAGGGGTCAAGTACCCACCTGGCATGGGCTCAGCCCCTCCAGAATCCAGACTCAAGGAGCTGTTGCTGCTCCCACCCATGGTGGGGCTGAAGATGGGGGCACTGGGAACAACAGCTGCGCTGACTGTAGCTGAGAGACAGAGAGAAAAATCAGCAGACGGGGTCAAAGGTGTTGGTGGGTCCTGAAAGGGATCCGGGCCCTCCAACCCCTGGGTGAGCCGTCCTGCACTTCCTCACTGCTACCACTCACAACCCGTCTTCCACAGCGGGGGCTGAGCTCAGTCAGGAAGGCCAAGCAGAGATCCTGCAGGGCCTGCTGTGGTACATACCTGGCCGGGGCACCAGCTGGGTCCCCTCTGAGGGCGGCATGGTGAAGCCCGATTCCCAGATCGGAGAGTTTGCCCCATAGATCTCCTCCTCCAGCATGGACAGGAATCTGTGGGGAGGGTAGGTCTGTCTCACAACTCTGTTCTCCAACCAAGGGAGCAGCCTGGGCCAGACACCAGAGGGACTGGAGGCGGGTCAAAGAGACAGACCCCGCTCTCAGGGAACTGGGAAGCTAAAAATGTAGACAGCCTCTGCCTTGAGACTAGGGGCAGGCACAGCCCCCTGCCTTCTAGGAGTCTGTAGTCACAGGTAGGACAGGACAATCCAGGACAGAGATCAGAGGACCAGTTTCCCACGGTGGACAGCAGAGGGAGACAGGGTCTGAACTGACGCTGTCCTGTGCTGTGTGGTCAGGCAGGGCACCACGTCACCCTGGGTCTCAGGATCAAAATGGGGCTCAGAATCCACCCCTCCTGCCACCTCTTGTTCCCACCTGGTGGCAGAAGAGGAGCGCCAGAGGGCCAGGATTAGTCAGCACAGGCTTCTTGAACTGGGTAGCTACAAGCCAGGCTTAAAACGAAAGGAAGGTGTGGCAAAACAGAGGAAAATCTTACAGAAAGGACTAGAACAGGGATGGAAATAGGTTCCACCTCAAGTGGTAAGCTCTGGTTTCTTGGAGTACTGTGGTGGGAAGGATTCTGAGGCTGTGTCCAGGCCCCGTGGGAAATAATTAGTAACATCTACCAGGGTGTGGGCAGGGGTAGTGTTAGCACTCGGGCCATGTACCTGCCATCCCCAGACTAGTACACGCAAAGGCAAATGCTAGCAAGGTGCGTCTGGGCCATGGGCAAGTCTGCCAGGTAGACGCCCAGATCCCAGAAGGCTCATGGAGGGAGAGGAGGGACCAATCCAGGAAGCCTTCCTGGAAAAAAGGGGACAACAGGGAGGATGTGAAGTTGGGGCAAAAACCTGATAGGCCAGAACGAGCCTTACTTGGGGAAGTGGGTGAGGATGAGGGTCCTCTTCTCGGGCACCAGCTTGTCTTTCTCCACCCGGAACTTCTCCAGCAGCTGCCGCCGGGTCACAGTGAAGATGGAGCGGAGAAGGCTTCGCCCAAAGACGTGAGTGGTCTCGTAGCGGGGGAGGCTATCGCAGCTCTGGGGCACATGGCAGTAACAGAGCCATCTGTGGGGAGTGGGGAGGTGGTGAGAGTGGAAACCACTGAACCCAGGTTATGCCTATGAGCCTCCCCCGCTGCTATCCCTGGCTGGGCCTACCTGGTATAGTTGACCTTGTAGGTAGCCACGTCCTCGGCCTGAGACCTCTGCCGAAACTGGGCAGGCGTCTCAAGCTTCCAGTAGTTAAGGCAGAGCAGGAACATCTTTGAGAGCTCGAACATCGTCTGCCGCTCCCGCGGAGCCAGGTGACTAAACTTGTACTGCACAAAGTTCAGCACACCCTGAGAAGGGGCAGGCAGAGACAAAACCAGGAAGGAGGGGTGAGCAGCCAGCTGGGTTCTTATCCAAAAACAGGTGTTTCCCAAGGGCAAGGGCCAGGCTCTCCACTCACTCTGGGGCTCTCTGTGAAGAGAAACTGTGCCCTCTCCCCACTCCCATGCCCACCCTGAGGTTAGTGCAAAATGTCCTCTCTTCCTGAACCTCTCCCCTGTTCTCAGCTTGAGGATGGAGAACACAGCCTCCCCACTCTTCCAAGATGCCCCCAGTTCTCTTACCACCTTCCTCATCCCACCTGCTCAATATTAGGCTTCTCAAATGGGGGGCTGCCCAGGGAGCCCTCCACCACAGGCCGGGTCATCTGCAGGATGCATTTCCGCAGGAGCTGGAGGAAGAGGAACAGGGAGGAGCGGAGGTCAGCAGAGCTCAGAGCTGCAGATGCCCCCAGCCTCGCCTCCTTCGCTCACTCACACTCCCGGAGGAAGCTCACCTTGAAGAGGTAGAAATAGACCTGTTTAGTGTCTGTGTCCTCCTCCTTGTGAACAGACATGAACAGATTCTCCACGTCCACCACCATCCCCAGAAGCCGGTTAATCTCATCCTCTGACACATTCTCCAGGTGGGACACATGGTCAGCTACAAGGACAGATGGCAGCAGAGGGAAGAAGGAACAGAAGAGATCAACAGGGCTTCCTGCCTCCCTACATTGCCAGCCAAGATTCACCTTCAGTCCCTCCAACCAGGGTGACCAGCAACGAGACTGACTGCTCCTGCGTCAGCCCTTGGGTGGCCTCTTGTCTCTTCTGGGCTGGCAAATTTCCTTTCTCCTCCCTGGGGGATACACGCTCCCAACCCAATCCCTCCTTAGGAGGAATCTTTGGTTTTTCAGAGGTGAAGCTCTGTGACACTTAAGTCATCCTGTCCAAGCAGGACCCAGCACCTGCCCACCCTCCCCAGCTCCAAGGGCACTACCTGCCTTACCCAAGGGGTGTTCACAGCTGCGGCACAGCTCGCTGAGGTTGGCAGCTGGCTGCTGCAGGTCCATGCGAGGAGCAGTCGGGGGCTTGGGGTTTTTCCAGCCATTACACTTGCAGGTTTCATTGGCCTGGAGGCAGAAGGATCAGTCAATAACCCTGTATCCCGGGACGAGGAGCCGCTCCCCAGCCAGAGCTTTGCCACCCTTCCCACCCGAGCCCTAGGATGCCCCAAGCCCCGCCCCTTCTCACCCCAGGCCCCGCCCCCACCTTGCAAGCCGAGAAGACCCCTAGCTTCTCAAGCTTCTTGGCGCGCGGCAGTCCCCGGACTTGCGCCTTCCTCTGGCTGGCGCGCTGCTGCTGGCTCAGGCCAGGTCGAGCCGGATCCCCCCCGCTCCCGGTCCCCCCACTTCCTACCCCGGGCCCCCCCGTCCCTGTGCTCCCGGCTGGGGCTGCAGCTGGGGCGGGGGCTGGTGCCGGAGTGGGAGCCGGAGTCGGGGCCGAAGCCGGGCTAGGGGCAGGAGTCGGAGTTGGGGCCGGGGCTGGAGACTGAAGGGTACGGGGCTGTACGGCCGGAGCCGGGGTCGACGCCTGGGAAGGTTCCGCCATGGCCTCCCCCGCAGCGGAGCGCAGCGCGGCGCGGCGCTCCCAGCCCTAGGGCCGCATGGGCAACGGGCGCACAGTGCGCAGGCGTCGCTGTCCCGGAGTATGATGGGAGTTGTAGTCTTCCACCGCCGGTCTCTTCGCCTCCAGCTTCCAGACTTTTCTGCCCTTTTGGTCCCAGACAACCAAGCAAGGCCCGAGTTAACACTCCAGATTGACCCCTCCTCACTTCTAGTCCCTCTTGAAGGCTTCCGACAGAGTCCAGATCGCTGTCTCCCTGGGGACAAGGAGAAGCGTCCCGGAAAACGGGCTTCTTTTTGGGGGAATCTTGGGTTCTGCCCACCTCCCGAGCCCGAGGGTGGAAGTGCAGGCCTGGGGCCTGAGGTGGCGTTAGCTCCTGTCACATCTCCCTCCCACTCCTACCCGACCCTGTCCCACATGTCCCCGGACACAGAATTGCAGCTACAGTGGAGATTAAGTAGCAACAGTTCTATTTCTTGACCTGTGAAGTGGTTTCACGGGTGTGCTCTTTTCGCGATAATTCAGCTGTACCCTTCTGTGCACTTTTCTGTATGTACATTACATTTCAACAAAAAGGGTTTATTATAAAAGCCCTGAAAGCCAAAGGCTACCGAGGTGGGGTTGAGGTAGAGGCAGAGGAGGGCAGAAGCTTTCCTGCGTCTGGGAAGGCTCTCCTCCCACAGTGTGGGCACCGCGAGGGCAGGGCCCGTCTTCATCTCTGTGGTCCCAGAACCCAGTCCTGAGCCTGGCACAGAAGGCCCAGGGTGGATGAATGAAGGAAACCGAGGAAGACGCATTCACTTCCCCATCCCCGTGTGTCACAGGATTGTGCATGGTCAGAGAACGGCATCACACTCGGATGGCTCTGTTCAGGGGACAATCCTTGCCCCCAGGCCTGATTCCTGGAAGAGCAAGAACAGGGAGACTCAATCTCATATCCGCTCTGTGCTGGTGACCACTCCAGGGTCGCGCTCACACACGTCCAGTCTCGTTTAGTCGGTCCAGTTGGGTCACGGCCCAGGGCCGCCTGGGCCCTCTGATGGAGAAGGGGGAGGGCCCGAGAAAGGGGCAGGATCCAGGATAAAAGCAGCAGCGGGCGCTCCAGGGCGGCTGACAACCTGACCCGTGCATAGCTGACGCCAAACTCTAACAAAGCGAACCCTTATGGAAGCGAAGGAAGCCTGGCTGAACAAAGCCGAGCGGCGCAGGGGTCGCGCAGAGCCGAAGGGGAGCCGCGCGGGGCCGCGTGAGGCCCCTCCTCTCCCGGTGTCCACGCCCCTGCCCGAGCGCACGCTCCGAGCCTCGCGCCTTTGAACAGCAGTTGCTCACTCGGATGCAACGGGTCGGTAGCGGTCTCCCCAACGGGAGCCAGGTGGCGTCCCGGCGTCCCAGCGTGGCCCTTGCCGAACAGAACCAGGTGGCCACACTGCCGGTGCGGCTGCTCCGGGACGATGTGGCAGCTGTGCCGGACGATGTCCATGCGAAGGATGGCTTCCAGATGAAGGTGGATGCCCGCGGCTTCACCCCCGAGGAGCTGATGGTGCAAGTGGACGGCAGATTCTTGATGGTGACGGGCCAGCGGCAACTGGAGGGCTGCAGCTCAAATGGCTACAGCTACCGCATGGCGCAGCAGGTGCACCAGCAAGTGCAACTACCGCCAGACCTGGATCCCACTGCCATGACCTGCTGCCTGACCCCCTCTGGCCAGCTGTGCTTCCGAAGCCAGTCCCCAGCGCTGCCTTCCCCTGAAGCCCAAACAGGACCGTCCCCAAAACTCAGGAGCCGCGGCTCTAAGAAGGGTTCCAACCTAGCCTGAGCCAGTAAACCACCACCGTAGTGTGCAGCAGCAACCTAGTGTCCGTGGTCTTTTCTCTGTGATGCGGTCAGAGGTAGAGATAGAACAAAGGTAGAGGGAGGCCAAGTGGTGGGCCCAGGGAGGCAGGAAAGGCACCTCAAGGTGGTGGTCCACCAAGAATCAGGCCTCTGTGGCCCTTGGAGGAAGCTGGGAGGGACAGTGTTGCCCTACTCAGCTCAGCTCACTGCCTGGACCAAGAGCCCCAGCCCTTGGCAGCTGAGAGCAGCAGCTCCAGCAGGGAGCAGCAGAGGGCCAGGAGGGCCCAAGCATCACCTGGCTCCAGAACCAGCAGAGGGCCGAGAGGCCAGGGACCAGATGACTGGACCTGGTATGGGGCTGCTGTCTTGGGCTTCTGACCAGTCCAAGGTTCTAGAGGTCATCGGTGTTCCTTCCTCTTCAGAGAAGAGGTTGAGAGGACTCAATGCCTCATGGGCATGGTATAGACTAACCAAAAAAGCCCAAAGATGTTGTTTTTGGTCTTTCAGAGACCAGCAATTTTCAAATGTAAACTGCACATCACCCCAATATAATCTGGAGGGGGTGGGGGAGAGGCAAATGCAGGACCCTCAACTGCAAACTTGGTGAGATTCAGGTCACTCTTACCTCCACCCCCACCCCATCAGAGCTGATAACAGTAAGGGCCTCTTTCTCTTGGTTACCATAACCACGAGCATCCCCTCATGGTGTGTGTGTGGGGGGGGGGGGCGGCTTTTGTTTAATAGGATTCAGTGGTTCATTTGAATTAACTTCAAGTAAGCCAGAGAGGATATGGTCTGATAAACTCTGCCAGAGAAAGACAAGGAAGACAAGCGGAAGGTCGATCGATCGGCTGACTATATTGACAAGATACTGATTGGTTACATGTTGAAGAAAACATACAATACAAAATACAGAAAAAGTTGGTTCCATCCCCTCCCACTCCCCCCTTACCCACCCACCCCCAAATACTCATCATCGTGATTTGGTCAGAACAGGGCTCAGAGCCAGAGGTCGGGGGCGAGGGGGTTGTGGGCAGTGGGTTCATGGCTGTCACAATAACGCTGTGGTAATGCTGTGGTTTCTCCCCCGGCTGAGTCAGGGGGTGGGGGGGGGCTACAGCCTGATGACAGCCAGCTGAGGGAAGAGCTGCCTCTCCCTTCTCTAGCCCCGGCACCTGCCCCACCACCCAGAACCAGCCCGCTCCAAACACAGTAAGGATATGGATGCTCTTGCTGAGTCTGCTGATCAGCAAGAGGGAAAGAAGGGCAACTGCTCCAGCCCCTGCCTCCCCATATGTAAGGGTAGGGGACGGGCACGTGGCTACTACCAGCAAAAGAAGAGTGGGAGAGCAGTAGACAGGGCAGGAAGTGGGAAGAGCAGAAGATCATATATATTAAAAAAGTGACTTAAGACTTAAAATTGAATTAGTATTTGTACAGAAAGGTGCAGGTGGAATAACTCACTCCAGCCTATGATCAAAATTATACGGAGAAATCATGGTGGACCCCTCCCCCTGCCCCCCCAGTGGTGGCCCGAGTTGTTAAGTGCGATTGGTTAGAGTGGATTCCAGTCGGGTCGTTCAGGCGGAGGAGGCGGGGGCAGCGGGCAGGCAAGGGGGGCTCAGTTGCTGCAGCACTGGCTCCGGCTGGCTGGGTTGTTCTCCTGGAGGTCCACTCCTCGGTTCCGGCCTGGAGCACCAGCTGCATTCTGGGGCTCATTCTTGGGAAGCTTCTTAGCTGTTTGGGAGAGGAGGAAAAAATGCATTTGTGGGGGTACCCAGATACTCTCTCTCAAGTCCACTTGAGTAGACTCTGGCCTTTACCACCCAGTCAGTGACGACTAACATCCTGAGGGCTTCACTTCCAGGTACCAGGTGTGCTCTGAGTGTTTCAGGAAACTGAGGCAAAGAGAGGTTAAATAACTGGCCCAGCACCACAGAGTTACTAAGTGGTATAGTAAGGATTTGAACCTAGGCAGGATGACTCCAGAGCCAAATGAGCTAAAAGAATCCTAAGAAGTGGGCAAGGGGAGGGTGATGTGGGGTTTTCGGTGGGTGGTAAGCTAAAGGGTCAGGAAGTAAAATGCTGAGACTTTGGCCCAGGCTTTAGAAACATCCGGGGGAACTATCTACATCTGAGAGTCAGATGAAGACAAAATAATTTTATCAGAATATTAAAACTGGTGAAAGATCTGTCGGTGAAGGGACCCTACAGACCTCCTACGGAACAGCAGGCAGGCAGTGTACCCCTGGTGGGGGGAGGGGAGGAGAGGCATCTTACCTATTGCCATGAAAATTTCATTCACGTTCATTGCAGTCTTTGCCGATGTCTCCATGAACAGCAAACTGTTGTCGTCTGCATAGGCTTGTGCTTCCTGATTTGATGGAAGTGAGAAAGCAGAGGGGAGAGAAATGGTGACAGTTGGCAGGGGCCAGGGCCCAGCATAAACACCTTCCCTGATCCCGGTGCCTTATACACCAGAGAGACAACACGGGGGTTTTCCGGCCACAGGCTCTCCTGCTCTGAGTCCCCCTGAGACATCAGCACCATGCCCCCCAGCTCCCCACCTCATGCACAGCACCTCTCAGCTCACAAACATCGGTGCATGTCTTCCTCAGGTTTCCCTAAGAAGTTTTCCCTGCCTTCTTGCTCTTCAAGATCACTAGGCTAGAAAATACTTCTAGAAAGTTATCTTACAAATACACCCACACATTTGGACAAAAGCACAAAGAACGTGGTTGTTGACTTCGGCATTGTTTCAGGCCTTTTGCTGTTACAAACCCCCTAAAGTCCGTCAGTTAGGGACTGGTAAAAACGAAACGAAATACACAGTATGTGGAGCATGCTCCCATCTGGGTGAAGAAAGGGAGTCACACACATGTGCAGGTTTCTGGAAAGACCAGAAACTGTGAGGAACTTGGGGGGAGATTGCGTTTCTAGAGTTAGAGACTTAAATTTCATTCTATATACCTTCTCTTATACTGTTTAAATTTTACTATGTGCATGTATTACGTGAAAAAAAGTATTTCTTTTTCAATGAGTTTCATTAAGCAGTTTACAGAAAAAACAGGCAGAAGCTTCAGCTATCCACATGCACACATACCCTACTGCCAGCGACAGCAGGTAAAAGCTCCCCGGCTGCCTGCTATCGTGGGCCTTCCCAAGGCCCCGAGCAGCCTGGGGGAAGCCCAGGGGAGCTGGCTTGCTCGTTCCCGCAAGTCCTCTCCATGCCCCCACCTGGAATTCCACGGCTCTCTTGCTGGCCAGGTCCGCCTTGTTACCCGCGAGCGCAATGACGATGTTGGGGCTGGCCTGCCTCTGTAACTCTTTCACCCAGTTCTTGGCGCGTGCAAACGTATCCTGCGGAGACATGGCCAGAATGTCAAAGGGACAGAGGAGGCTTTCTGCCCAGGCCGCTCACTAGAGAAGCTTGAGCTGGCAGAGCCAAGCTGTCCAAGATGTCACCACCCTGGAGATTCTGGTGAGACACCCCCAAACAACAGAGGAAATCTGCCCCACGCCCACACCCCATCCAGCAACAGAGAGCCAAGAAGCAAGAAAAAATCTTTACTGTGTTGGTGATGTCATAGACCACGATGGCAGCCTGGGCCCCCCGATAGTACATGGGGGCCAGGCTGTGATACCGCTCCTGTCCGGCTGTGTCCCAGATCTCAAACTTGACTGTTGTGTCGTCCAAGCAGACAGTCTGTGTGAGGAAGGCCGCTGTAAGAGGGAAGGTGGTGTTACCAGGCAGGAAGGGGCTGGAGAAGCCACCCCGCGTGTCTCCACTGCGGCATCCGAGCTCTGGCATTTACAAGCCTTTGGCTGAGATGGGCACAGAAAAGCCCCCAATCCAGGGGCCACAGCAGGTCCAGGCAGGGCAGGCAGAGTTTGTATTTTGCCTATGTGTCGAGCGGGCTGCGGACTGCACGGACTTTACGGCCCGACACTAGGCAAGGGCAGGAAGACAGGGAAGCCTGCGTGCGCTTGAGCCATTTCGGGAGCATTCTCTGAAGAGGAATGTGGCAAGGGGCAGGAGAGGGAAAGCCCAGGGGAACCCTGACTCCATGCTCAGAAGGGTGGGCCTGCCCACTCCTCCGCCTCCCTCCCCTCAGAACAGTCCCACTGGAAACCACTAGTTCCTCAGTTTGTTCCAGCCCGGGGTGTCGCTGGCGTTGGGTTTCCTGAGGACACTCACACACTTAGCTACGCTGGGGACGCCCGTAAGTACATGCTGTTCCAACTGCCAGGCGGAGACTGGGTGGCTGGCTTCCCAAACACCCCTGCCACCTCCAGGCACACTGGCTAGCCACCACCCTCAGCTTTGACCTTGCGACACACTCCTGATTGGCCACCCTGTGGCTTGACCTTCAGGGAACACAGTGACCCTATCTTTGGCCTGAGGGGGCAGGGGAACCCAGAGCGCTTGTGCACATGCTTCCAGGAGGAGTCCCAGAACTGGGAGAGCAGGTGGGGACCCCTCTGCCCCAGGACCCAGCAGAGGATCCCCGAGGGCCCTGCGTAGACAGCTCGCTCTCCTTGTCTGCCCTCCCCCACGCCCTGAGGGGCCTAGGGTGCCGGCTCACTTCCCCCTCTGCAGCTCAGCAGCTGAGGAGGCAGCAGCAGACTGCTGACACGACCTGTTTTGTGTCCAGCTGCCTGGAAATCTCCTATCACCCAAGAGGGTAGAGAAAGGCTGACTCAAGCCCAAGGTCGGCCCCAGCCCCTTAATGTTTACTGGCCACTGAGGCAGGAGGCTGAGTCCAGACCCTTATATCCCAAATGCTGACCACTGGGAAATCAATGACAGGCTCTGAGCTCAAGAAAGGATGACGGTCAGCTTCAGAAACGCCAGCCCACTCACAAGGCCATTTCCCCATTCTGGAAAGAGGGAGAGGCCAGGGCACACGCACTGCCTGGCACAGTAGGGAGGACCCTAGAGATTCAGACCCAGCATCTCCCTTCCCAGAGGCTGGGTGAGTGGAAGGGTCTTAGCCAAGGCCACACAAATAATAAACAGGCAGGACCAGGAGGGAGGGCAAGCCAGTTTTTGACTCCCAGCTAATTCTTACCAGAGGCTTGTTGGGACTCTGGCATGGAGACCAGCTGTTGGAGTTGATTCTAGAGCCCAGATGAGGCAGAGGTGCTGCCACCTGCCCCAGGAGTGTTTAGTCTCTCTCAGCGGGCAGCTCCCTTCTCCTCAATGCCAAGGCATTTCTTTGCCCTACCAGAGGCCGCCCCTACTCCCTTGTGCTCGCTCACCTCCAATTGTGCTCTCCTGGTACTCGTGGAATTGTCCCTTGACAAAGCGGAGGACGAGGCTGGATTTGCCGACCGCGGACTCCCCCAGCAGGACCAGCTTAAATTGACAGATCTTGTTCCCAGCGGCTGGTCCGTTGGGTCGTGCTGCACCTCCCCGACCCGCCATGGCCCGTGCCGCTGTAGTGGTCCCAGTGAGCGTGGGGGTGGGGGCCGGTGCTATGTGAAGAGGCACTTAGTAGGGAGGGGGCCTCCAACTGCAAGGGAGAAATCAGAAGAACTAGGTCAGTCCAGAAACTCTTACATAGTGAGCCCTTCTTCAAGCACAGGCCTCTCCCTCTGCCCTCTCTGATGGCCTGGCTGACTGCCTCCCCTCACCCTAACTCCCTGGCCCCACCCCAGAAGTTAGGAGAAGAGCCATAACCAGGCCTTACTACACGTCTGTTTGCTCTCCAACCATCTGAGTGATAAAGAGAAAAGTGGTCTCCCAACTTTAGGCTCATGCTTCTGAGCAAACACACTGACTTCCCAATCCCAAATATGTACATTCACATACAAATAAACACACACAGGAGAGGAATGGGCATATGCCATCCTGGTGACAGTCACGAACAGGCTCCTTAGGGTACCAAAATATCACCCAGGAAGACAGTAGGATCCAGCTCAACAAACAATGAACCTGCAGCGTGGTAGCTAAGATCACAGCCCTCTGAGCAAAAGCAGCATGGGAGGTAAGGCTGCCCGGGACACAGGGCGTCCCAGTAGAAAGCTCCTCAGACAAGGTGCTTGGCCAACCTCGTGGGGACTCCCGGACCAGGGCCTGGCCAGCGCAAGTTGTTATCAAAATAGCCATTTTGTCTCGTCATCTCCGGAGGACTGACCGACTTTCTCGGTCTGAGGCTGGACGGTGCACTGGAATCGAAGCCTCGTCTCACTGCCTCATCCCGAGCCTTTTCCCCCCAGTTCTCTCATTTTTGATGGGCCAGAAGTCTCACACACATTAAAAAGCAAAACACACACAAAACCAAACACACACCAAAGCCAGAGAGCTCTGCTGGCAGTCAGAACGGCTGCCAAATTTCCCTTTAAATAGAGACCTCAGTTCCATTCTCTCGTGGCAGAGGCAGAGAACGACACACAGAAAGAACAAGGGGGAGGTATGGGAGGGCGGAGACACAGGGGACACCAAGACCTGTACCCCCAGCTGGTGTTCCAGCACTGACATCTTACTCATTTGGTCAGTGATAGCTCTGGAGGCGCAAACTTGCTTTTTTTTAAGGTTTGGAACTGCAAAGGAGAATGAGGAGCCTACCTCCAGAAGCCTCTAGAAGACTTATACTAAAAGATATCAGACCATACACAGAATGTTTTACAAATGAGTACTGCAAGTAGATATTACATCCTGAACACTCGGTACAGCGTTTGAAGCTAGGCTGGAAAGAAATGTTTGGTTAGACTGCCCTCTGTGTAACGGAGTCTTTGCAGGAGGGTCTTCAGAACAAGATGCCAGGGACAGCCCTGAGCTGCCCAAACAAGGGGAGTGCATCCCTGACGGTCAAAGGCGGGCGTGGAAGTGAAGAGACGGGTATCTGTGGGCAGCAGTGGCCTGTGCTCATGCTAGAAGCGGACAGCAAAGGGCTTGCTTTGTTCAACCTCAAAGCGTTCTTCACATCCAAGTTCTCCCAGCAACTTGTTTAAAAAGTGAGCTTCAGGAAGAATGATTCACTAACCAGGAACAACAGTTTCCGTTCTGGACAGCACCAAAGGAAAACAGGTTTGAAATGGAGGCCACCTCTTCCCCAAGAGTACACGGAAGGAAGCATGGGGGGAGGGTTTCAATTAGTGACAAGAAATGCCAGTTTTGAAATGTTTTATAGTTTAAGATGCTTTCTCTTTTCACCCCAGTCAATGATGTTTGCAAGAGTCTACAGACCTTGAGGCAAAGTCTGTGCTTTTGGCTTCTGAGATGCCTTCCTCGCAATGCTGATGTACACACTGGGAATTCAAAGCACGCTCACCAAATGAAATAACGTTCAGAGACAGCTAACATTTACAGAGCAACGCACAACCATTATCTCTTTTAAGCTTTAAAACAATCTTCCATTTTTCAGATAAACAGCCAGACGCTCAGGTGTTAAATGCCCTGCTCAAGGCCACCCAGCATACAGGTGACACAGCCTGGATGCAAACTTAGGCTGCCTGCATGCTCATTTGTCATCCTGCCATTCTCCCTGCTGTGGGAAGAAAGATAGAGGCAATGCCCACCCTCTGTGTTTGGTTTCAGGTTCCTGGGTGAATGACAGTCTCTTTTTGTTGCAGCAGCTTTGCTGGCCCAGCAAGGTCTGGTGCCCACCGACAGGCACAGTGATCTTGCACTCCCTCAGTACTCCCAACAGTAGGAGGAGCCATCCAGTGCCAGGCAGGGTGACAGTGACAGAGGGAAACCACAACGGAATTACAAGTTGGTTATTACCACGAATCCATACGACACATAATCGTGGAAGGGCAACAGAGTGTGGCTGGGGCACCAGAGGAGGTATGAACGAGTGAGAAGAGAGGAAGAGAAGACGGAAGTCCCTAATTCCAAAAAAATCAAAGCAGCTGGAGCTAAGGGCTCCTGGGGCGGGGAGTCAGCAGCACCTCCAAGTCAAGAAAAACAGTAACATCTAAGTCTTGTCCCTATCCAACCAGTGGGCTTCCAAACCTGCCCAGATAGAATCTGATCTTTCAACAAGCCAGAAGGAGAGACAAATATGTCTTATTTGTGGTTCTCGACCCTGTCTGCACATCGAAATCACCTGTGCAGCCTGCCCCTCCGAACCGGATGAAGGTTTGGAGGAGGGTCGGGTATCTGTATTTGTTTAAAGAACTGTCGCTGCTCCGCCTGGCACCAACTGGCTGATGATATGTTCTGCCTGGACGCTGGTCCTGCCTTCTAGAGACACCTGAGCAAGCACACGTGCTTTTTTTGTGAGGAAGATTGGCCCTGAGCTAACATCTGTGCCAATCTTCCTCTATTTTGTATGTGGGACACCACCACAGCATGGCTTGGTGAGTGGTGTGTAGGTCCACGCCCAGGATCCAAACCCAAGAACCCGGGGCCACCAAAGCAGAGCGTGTGGACCTAACCGCTACGCCACCAAGCTGGCCCCACACATGGCATTTTTCTTTTCTTTTTTTTTTTTTTTAAAGATTGGCACCTGAGCTAACATCTGTTGCCTTTTTTTTCTTTTTTCTTCTTTGGGGACAAAGCCTCCCAGTACATAGTCGTATATTCTAGGTGCAGGTCCTTCTGGCTGTGCTTTGTGGGACTCTGCCTCAGCATCGCTTGAGGAGCGGTGCTAGGTCCACGCCCAGGATCCGAACTGGCAAAACCCTGGGGTGCCAAAGTGGAGCACGCGAACTTAACCAGTCAGCCAAGGACCAGCCCCACATGGCACTTTTTGTAGCCTCTTGCCTCGTCGTTTCCCTGGCCCCATTTGGTATTCAGTGATCACATGAACAGAGGTGCTGAACCTCCTAGACAATAAAGCATGGAGGAAGCAAATTTTGCCACAAAGGGCACAGAGAGATATGGGGGTGTCTGAGACAGGTGAAGGCCACACCCAGAGCCCCAGGAAGCTTTATGTCCTCCCTCCCAAGACTGGGAAATGGAGCACATAGGCCAGTCAGGTGGTTAAGGTGAATTCATGCACCTGAATTCTGACCTGCCTGCCACCTCAGGGAGGGAATCTCACTGTGGGAGTCTTTCCTCCTGAAGCAAGAATCATCCACGGGTACAGTCAGGTGATGGAATTATAACCAAAAATGGCATAGCAAAAGTCTTTTTTCAGACAAAAATCAAATTCTCTTTAAGAGCTAAAGTTGTATAAGATACAGAATGAGCCAAAGATTTTTTTAATCAGTTTCCCCAGCACCAGGAAAAACACACAAGTAGGTGGGTAGAGCTTCAGACCCACAGTCTCTCCTTGCTCTCCGTGCCATGACCTGCCCCCCCGCACCTTCCAAATCAGAACCCTGGTTTGTTCAAAGGCCGTCAAGAACGAGCACCAGTCCCAAACTCACGTCTTCACAGGAAATGGGAGAGGATGCAAGGACTTGGGGGCACCCTATGCATTTTCCCACAATGCACATGAAAGGGCGGAAGGGATCGAGCTCCTATACACTCTGGCCCCGGAGACAGGCATAATGGGCATATGCCCAGCCAGTTCTGGGGCCAAGAGTGGGAGACAAAGTAAAAGAAAAAGCAGGACACTGCTCTTCCTTGCTCTGGATTTCCTCTGCTCTGGACACCATATACAGGTGGGTCTCAAACTTTTCATCAGAATCACCCAAGGCGTTTAGAAAATAACCCTAACCAACTGAATCAGAAACTCCAGAGGTGGAGTCCTGCAATCACTGTTTGAAAAGTAAGTTCCCCAAGTAATTCTCGGCAGCTGATTTCAGTAAGCACAAGTGTTAGAGTTGACACAGGAAGGAGGGAGGAATACAAGGGACAGAAAGGCATCGCCCATCAGCGCCGTGGACAGCACAGGTGCATCAGATTGGCTTGGAACTGGTTCCTGGCTTCACTCAACAACCGATGCCTTCTCCAAGACACCAGAGGCTGCTGGAATCTTGCCCCTCCCCCTAGCCTCCACTCAAAAATTTCACCTTTCTCTTCTTTAATCCATGAAGTCACCCACTTGATATTTTTTGTCCTTTCTGGTAAAGCGTGAGCAATTCCAGTTGGTGGGTGTCTCTCACGTTTCCTGTTTGCTTCAGGGACTTCCTCTAGCTGACAGTCCCGACGCAGCCTGGATCAGTGAGCCGATTAGGGAAACCAATCAGAGGCTGGCCTAAGGCTCACTCAAGGTTAGCCCAGAGGCCCTGAGAACCAAGTGACCCTGGAGGTGGTTTTGGTGAGCTACACTTTACTCTGGAAAAAAACATTGCTGAACATTTACTACCACGAGAGTTGGGCAAGAGAAGATGACAGCGGGAGCAACTTGTTAGCTTAAAGAGAAGGAAACGTGGGACACGGGAGAAGAGGTAATCAGGCTTAAAGGCTAGGTGGAAGACCTTCAAAAGCTCAGACCAGCCAGGGAGACGATTTACCCACAGACTCGAAAACACAGCTCTTCCTCAAAGGGGAACCCCCCACTACCGGCACACAGGACCAGAAGGCAGACTCAAGCAGGACTACCCAGACCTCTAGCTGGTGCAGACCCAGAGGGAAGACGAAGAATCTGAAGCAACACAAGCCATGAGCCACATGAGGTACCTGCTCGCCTTTTCTCAGCACGACTAGCAGGTTAGGACTTGGGAGACTGAACTGGGTTTGTTAAAGCCTGGCTCCACTGTTTATTAGCCAGGTGACCTTGGCCAAGCCAGACAAGTGACTGCTGTCAGCTTCCATCCCTTATCTATAAAGTGGTATTATTTAGTACTAATCACACAGAGTTGCTGTGAAGGTTAAATGAAACAATGCACAGCGTGCACAACACAGTGTAAGGCTAAAGGGAAGGTTCCAACAAGTGCCAGGTTTATTACACTAAAAGGCTAATGCCTTTTCACTCATTGGGCGTCAAAGCTCAAAAGGTCCTTGAAGACCTACTCCTTCTCTTCCCAATTACAGAGAAGGAGCTGAAGGTGAAGTGAGGAGACCTGCCCAGGGTCACAGGCAGGTGATGGCAAAGCCCATGCCCAGGACTCCTAACTCCAGCAAGGCTCCTCCAACAGAGACAGAAAACCCAAGAATATTAATAACGTCATTATATCCACCAAGAATAACAGGGGCTACCACCTTCTATGGATGCTTCAATAAAATACGGCTTTTAACGATGGAAAAATGAGTTTATATCAAGTTTAAAAAACACGCTGCTGGATGGAAAATTTCTCTATCTTGCTTTGGGAGCTAGATACATGGATGTATACAAATGTAAAAATCCATCAAGGTGTCCACTTAAGATTTGTAAGCTTTACTATATGTAAGTTACATGTCAATAAAAAGGTAAAAAATGCTGCTGGTACAGAGTTTTGCATACAATAATGAGTAATTAAAGCTTAGAAATGATATGAAACCAATCTAGCACCCCTGTATACAAAATATTTTCTACCTCCTCTTTAGTGTGTGAAAAAATTCAGAATAATAAAGACACTCAAAAAGATGATGTCTGACTTAGAAGAGGACGGAAAGAGAACAAAGATACCCAAACCAGCAAGGGGCAAGATAACAGGATTCAGCACAAACGCGATTGCTGCATATACATTAAGAAAACATTTACTGTTTGTACTTAACTGTGGGCTAAAGAATTTTTAAGTTGTTTAAAGCTTCATGATAATAACAAGAGAAGCTGAGATTTATGTCTTTTCAATGGAGAGAAAGGTTACAATGGTTTGATGGTCTGCACTCCCCAGCCAGCCCAGAGAATATCTGCCAAGGAAAAAGGGGTTTGGGGTGGCGGGGATGGACTCAAAGAGAGGGGTGTTTTCCTGTGTGACCAGGACTATGTGATCACTACACATCGGGCCTGTGTCTAACCTGGAGAGTATAACAGAGGAAGCTTGGCCTGGGAAGCAGGAAGCTTAACAGCCCAAGTTGAGACCTGGGGAGAATTCTGACCGGGTGTGTCAGGCCAGGGCTGGAGCTCCTCATCCCACCAGGAAGTAGGGGGCTTAGAGGAGATGGCAGCAGGAGAGGAAGGGGTGCTGCCTTTACCCAGCCACAGCAAGATGACTCCCTTTCCAGGGGAAGAGAGGGAAATCATCCCAGAGGGGGCCTCAGCATGGACTGGGTTCCCCACCATGGGGACAGCCTTGAAACTGCCCCAGCCCGCCCAGCTCCCTTAACTGGGATCAGTTTCATCTCACTCTCCTTTCAACAATAAGATTCTTCCGGGGCTGAGTGCCTAGATTTCTGCACCACAGTGAGGCCCAGCAAGAACACCGAGAAATCCCTCCCTGAACTCCAAGCTGCTTTCTCAGCTCTCGACAACAGATGGGTTCCCCGGAGAGGCCGAGAGAAGCGGAGTCAGCGCTAACTTTCACGGAGAGGGTGGAAACCTCCAGTCCCTGCTCCCTCTCTTCCTGTGCCCACAGGGAGGAGGACTGCTGGAGGGCGGGGGGCACATCTCTATGTAGCTGCTGACACTGCTTGGTCAGTGTGGTCTGCCCATACTGTCCATGGAAGGGCCTCTAGGATTCTCATTCACTGTCCCTGCTGGCCAAGACAGGAGCCAGGCATTTGGGTGGCAGGGTGGTGAGGAAGGCCAGACAGACAGGGGATGGCCTGCAACTGCACCAGGCAAGGCTCATCCTGCCTACTGATTCTAACACGCACCAGGGGCCCCAGGCCATTCCTAACAGACTACTCTCCTTAAGAGAGCCTGGCCTCTGACTCAGAACTCCTCAGTCAGCAAAGTTGTGGCAGATCCTCTGGCCCCATATGGGGCAGCTCTCTAAAAAGCCTCAAGCAAAAGCTCAATTTGGAGTCTGGCACTTTCTTCAGCACAAATCCACAAACGTGTCTAGCTACAGGGCATGGTGGGGAAGGGACTGAGGCTGTGGGTGGCTCATGCCCCACCACTCTTCACCTGACAGTGCAAGGTGGGATGCAAAGAAGAGAGCCAGCCAAGGGACAGGCTCTTCCCTGGTGCCAACCTATACCTGCCGCAGTCCCAGGATGCAACTCGGGTCGCATGGAAGCCACTCAGGAAGGTGCAGAACACCAGCTGATCCACAAGCCTCACAACTACTCTGTATTTGATTTGCTCACACAGTTACTGTTTACTTAGGACTTCTAACTGGAATCTCATCAATGCAGGTCCATCTTCCCCTACATCTTGATAGGGTCCAGGACAGCTGCCACTTCTTCCGCTGCCCCAGGCCCAGGACTCCAAGAACCTCCGCTGAAAGTCAGGGTCATCAGCAGCACCTGTTCATCCAGCTACTCATACCAACAAGTACAACTGACACCTCTTACAAACTCTTCCTGTCTTTACAAAAAACAAAAGAAAGCCAATTTAATTCACTGCCCATTTTGTTTTGCCCTTAGCTCCCAATCAGAGGGAAGAGGTCATGTTTGAGAGGAGAGCAGGGGAAAAAGAGAATCAGATACTAGCAAACCAAATTCCTCTTGCTCAGACACCACGTACAGTGTGGTCAGAGGCTGCCCAACTAATGAGAAACAAGGTCAAAGTTCCCACTCTGGGATCTGAGGGATGACGGTTGCTCTCAGGAGCCTGGATGCCAAAGAACATTTTAGGTCAACTTTTTCTTTCTTAATTTTTGCTGAGCAAAATGTAGAAGGGTGCCATTCATCAGGCAATGAATGGGTCTCAACAAGTTTCAGTAAGTGAATCACACTTCCACTTCCAAGGCCCCAAATTTTCCTAAGACTGTTGCAGGTGGTAAGAGGTTGGAGAACTTGGGGCATGAAGGTTGGGAGTGAGAAAGCAAGAGAAACTACAGGCATTGTTGCAGATGATATGGGTTTCCTTTGTTTTTACAGCACATAACATCAAACCTGACAAACAGTAGGTGCTCATAAATGTGGTAAACTGAGCCTGCAATATAGGGACGGCCCGGTTGGGTTTGGAAAGTGAACGGGGGCAGCTGAAGGCTTAAATACACATCCATCTGCAGGAGGCTCAGATCAGCTGACAGAGCCATCGGCCAGCTGACGAGATGCCTCACTACCCCAGAGAGGGCCTCTTAGGTTCCTTCTGCACAGGGGTTAAGAGCACAAGTGCTAGAGCCAGAGAAACTTCAGTTCAAGTTCTGGAGCCACCACTTACTAGGGTGACTCTGTGTTGTGTCACTGAACCCATCTCCTTATGGGTAAAACGGAGAGACTAGCACCACCCATCTCCCAGGGCTGTTGGGAAAGGAGGCAATGCAAGACTCTTAGCAAAGGGCCTGGCTCAGAGCCAACACTCAGTAAACGTCCTGAAGTCCCTACAAAGGAGGTGAATTCCTCAATCGGAAGGTTCAGACACTATTCGTGCATCGCTTTTGCTTCCAGTTTCCCTGGACCCCATTCTGCAGGGCCCTCATTTGGAGAGAATGCGGAATAGAACAACCGTTATGGCCTGAATGTGTCTCCCCAACACTCATATGTTGAAATCCTAATCCCCAATGTGATGATGGCAGAGCCCTCATGACTGGGATGAGGCTCCAGAGAACTCCCTTGCCCCTTCCACCATGTGAGGACACAGCAAGAAATCAGCAGTCTACAACCAGAAGAGGGCCTCCACCAGAACCTGACCACGCTGGCACCCCGATCTTAGACTTCCAGCCTCGAGAACTCTAAGAAATAAATTCCCCCGTCTATAAGCCACCCAGTCTGCAGTATTTTGGTATAGCAGCTGTAAGAGGCTAAGACAACGACTTTCACCAGTGTCCTAGAAAAAGGACCGGCTCATACCTGATGTCCTGTGTCCTGTCAACAACCCTAACCTTGTATTCTCTGGAGACTGGCTTCTAAAGCCACAGGAATGGAGGGGGGAAACACCACCATCCAAAAAAATCAGCACTGAGTTAAAGCCCTCAACTGGCAAATCTTAATGCCTTAAAAAAAAAAAGCCCCACAACACGAAGCATCTTAAAGCTCAAATGCCCTTCCTTCCATCTCAAAGCCTCTTTCAGGAAAGGGAAGAAGTAGTTCAGTTGTGGAGAGGGGGAGGGGACAGGACTAGGACAGCTGACAAAGAAACCAGAGTTCCTTTTAAAAAACCAGGCTGAAAATGCTAGAGGTTTGCAAAGTGGCGTCGTTAATCACCACAGCCTTCTGAGCAGTTCGGAGAGCAACTGGATGACTAGGAGAGCAGCCAGGGTTAGGGGCGCCACCTACGCCCTCCCCCACACCTGGGATGCTTCTGACAGAGTCACGTGAAGGGGACACACACGAAGCTATGAATAGAAGGCAAGAGGTTTGTAAACTAACTCCTGTTAAGATCCCAAGTTAGTGTTTCCAGCAGAGCTCAGGTTACACATCTTCAGAAGGATGACAGTACAATGGAAGGATTTAAGTTATTCAATGATTCAGGATCGCAGCTCTAAGTGATAGCCTACCCTGAGCCCGCCTGGATCCCTAAGCCCTCCCAAAGGGGAGGCAGTGAAGAATGCCAACCTAGACCACATGGACTCTCTTATAAGACCTAGTGTCCTGGATGGTTTGGCTGGAGAACTTAGCACCTGAAATAGAGAACGATTATGTACCTCATCTTCCCAACTGGATAGTAAAGCCCAGAGTAAATACCAAATCTGACTATTTTGGGATCCGTCAGAGCATCAGGGAGGCATATGAGAAGTGTGAATGGGTGAGTGGAGAAGCAAGAGCCTGCTATCAGGGTCAACTGCCAGGATTCTTGCAGGGTGGATTTCCCAGGGGCATCTCCACCTCACCTAACTCTGGAGTCTTCAGTGACCATGACTAACCATCAAGAGAAGAAACAACTTGACCCCATCCACATAACTCCCCATCAACACACTGAAGAGGAAACGTTTGCTGCAAAGGCAGTGGCCCTGGAGAGACGTCTGATTCTAGGACGGGGACAGGAAATCCACAAGGTGAGCCTGGAGCATCTGAAAGAGCTCCCAATGACCAAAGCTGGAACAATTTGAGCATTAAATTAACTAGTATTGGATTATAAACCAAAGTGTAAAATAAATATCCACGAGTCCATAGTAACATAAATAAGTAACTGAGTAAACAAACGGGGGAGAATAGACAAATCTCTCATGTACAAGAATTCCAAATACTTCATGTAGACAATCTACCCTCGAGCAGAGCAGCGTAACTGCCTAATCCACGAGTGTGGACTACACAGAGTGACTTCCTTCCAAAGAGGACAACACGAAAAGGAGGAGGGGAGCAGCAACTTTACAAACATCGCCTCAGCCGAGTGACCAAGGATGGCATCAAGAGCCGTAAGTCATGTTGATAGCGCGTCCCCTTGATATGATGTGATGAGAATGGCACTTCACCTCTGTGGTCTTCCCCCCAAAAACCCATAACCCCAGTGTAATCGTGAGAAAAACTCAGACAAATCCCAATTGAAAGACATGCCATAAAATACCTGGCCAGCACCCCTCAAAATTGTCCAGGCTATCAAAAACAAGGAAAGTCTAGGAAATTGTCACAGCCGAGAGGAGCCTAAGGAGACATGACAACTAAATATAATGTGGTGTCCTGCCTGGGATCTTGGAATAGAGAAAGGACATTAGATAAACACTAGGGAAATTGGAATAAAGGATGGACTTTATTTTTATTTTTTTTCCTTTTTCTCCCCAAAGCCCCCTGGTACATAGTTGTATATTCTTAGTTGTGGGTCCTTCTAGTTGTGGCATGTGGGATGCCACCTCAGCAAGGCCTGATGACTGGTGCCATGTCTACGCCCAGGATTCGAATGGATGAAACCCTGGGCCACCGCAGCAGAGCGCACAAACTTAACCACTTGGACACTGGCCTGCCCCAAGGATGGACTTTAACTAATAACAATGTATCAAAATTGGTTCATTAACTGCGACAAATGTATAGTGCTAATGTAAGACGTTAATCACAGTGGAAACCAGGTGCAGGGGTTTGTGAGAAAACTGTACTACCCTCACAATTTTTCTGAAATAAAGTTTATTTTAAAAAAAGGCAGTGGCTCACCTTGTGACAAAATGAGATGCAAGGACTCCAGTTACCATAAACTCATGTTCGGAAAGACAAGTTAACTTTACATGGAGATGGGCCGAGGGGTATGCGGGAAGGGGGCTGGTGGGAGCCACATCAACAGGCTCGAGATGAGCAGAGGATAATGCCCAAATTCCGCAGGCATGGGACAGGCCTGTGGATTATACAAGGGAGGGCTGGCTCACTACTCACGGTCTCAACAGCTGCTGACCCAGCTTTCTTAAGCCCACCATCACTCAAGAATGAGCCTTGTGCCGACGTGCAAAGTAGCACCCATGGACCAGAGTTAGATTCACTTCCACTGATCCTTGCTGGTCCCAGCCTGGGGTCAGTGCTGCCTGACCACACACAGCTGCAGAAGGACGGCGACCAGACACACGTGCTGTAGAAGCTGGTCAGCAGGGCTGTGGATGGCCAAAAGCATGGTCGTCTTTTCCTAGGAAACCCTTCACTGGGGGCCAGCCTGGTGGCATAGTGGTTAAGTTCACACGCTCCACTTCAGCAGCCTGGGGTTCGCAGGTTCAGATCCTGAGTGCTGACCTACACACCACTCATCAAGTCACGCTGTGGCAGCATCCCACATACAAAAAGTAGAGGAAGATTGGCACAGATGTTAGCTCAGGGCCTATCTTCCTCACACACACACACAAAAAAGAGCAAAGGAAACCCTTTACTGGAAATGGAGATTCAGAAAGCTCCACCCTCTAGAAGTTTAGTTTGTGACCGTCCCTGACCCTTCTATGCTCCCTCTCTCATCGGTACTGTAACACTCATCCTGTTTACCTGTTTGCTCTCCCATCTGTGAGCAACTTTCTGGAGGACGGACCAAAGAAATGGCCCAGGCTTTGGGATCAGATGGGTGTGAGTGTGAATGCCAGGTTCCCCACATCCAAGCTGTGTGAGCTTAGGGAGAGTGTGTTGAAGGAAATGGGCAGGCATTTCCTTCAGGGGCAGGTGAGAACATCTGCCCCTTCCTTTAAGAACCACAATGGGGGGCCAACCACGCCAGGTACCATGGCAGATACAGGACACGTTCTGTGTCCCTACAGGACTCACACACTAGACACGGAGGAAGACAAGGAGAAATGAGCGGAAAGCGCAGGGAGGAGAGAAGCCCGCGGCCTACCTGGGGAATGGAAGGCTTCACTGAGGCGGCGATGTTCCAACTGAGCTTTGAGAGAAAGCAGGGAGATGTAGCTCCCAGGCAGGTGAGGTGGAGGAGAGCCTTCCATGCAAAGGGGAGAGCACACAGTTAGCCCAGAGATGGGGCAACGAGGCGCTGGGCTGCACAGGGATCTTTCGATTCTGTCCCCTGTTCTGCCACCTACTGCGGAGTTCCCCACCATACATGGGGATTAAAGGCAGTACCTTCCTCCTGGGGTTGTGGTGAGGATTAATGGAGTCAGTACACGCAAAGGGCTCAGGAGAGTGCCTGACACACGTAAGCAAAACTCAAAAAGTTTAGCTTTTACTTGTATTATTATTGCTATATATAGTAGATGAGGATATTTACTCTGAAAACTAACCTCATAATACAAACCATTAATGCAGAGCAGTCCTTAAGAAATATTCCAATTCTCCCCTGCCAAGGCTCTTGAAAGCATTATTACCTGGATTTGGGGACATCCTAGTTTATAACTCCTACCTGAAGCAGTGCTTCTCAAATGGCCTTAGCAAAAGTCCCCTGATTCAAGTCAGGGAAGAGAAAATACAAAACCCCAGGAATTCAGCAATTGAACCCAAAGCAGCCTGTTGCAACTAAAATATTGTCCTCAAGTTTCCTGTCTTAGCTTAAATTCATGCAAACTTTGCATTCCAATCTATAACAGATCCAGGACTGTTTTTAACGTGAAAATGTTTACAACTGAGTAAGACTCAAGTGCCTAGAAGTTGCAAAGACCTCACCTAGTCTGTAGCTCTGAGTATCTACAGCACATGACCCCAGCAGGGTCTGAGAACCCCAGGGGGAGAAGCACAACCGTGGCCTTAGCATTCTCTTCTGTAAAATGGGAATACAGTCCACATCAATTCTGTTCAATATCTATGAAATGAGAGAATATGTGAAACCACTCAGCAGAGCACCAGGAATCACAGTGACACTTGGTACAAACGTTGAATCAGAATCCTAGGGATGAATTATGATGTACCTTCAAAAGCTCATGGACCCATAAAATGGCTATTTTGTGAGTATCTATTCTGTGCCAGGGACTGGACTAGCTGCTTTACCCTTTGTTTTCTAATTCTGCAAGATATTTTGTATCCCCACTTTACTGGAAGAAACAGAAGTTCAGCAAGGTCCACGGCGGGCGGGGGGGGGGGGGGGGAATCCAGATGACAACTCAGGTGTGGCTAACTCTAAAGCTCTCGTGCCTTCCACCCCACCACATTGCCTCTGTTTACTGGACAAGGGTGTTAGAGGAAGATGGTTCTTTCTAAGAAGTACTTGCTTGGTGGGGTTGAATTTAAATTCATGACCCTGCTCTGTTTCCAGGTAAATTCTAGTGAAAGGAGCTCCTGGTGGAGTCACATCCTTCCTACCTGCAAACAGCAGGGAGCACCAAAGGGGAATCAGGCGGCTAAGCAGAGGCCGGCTCTGCTGCTTCCCTATGCCCTTAACCCTGCCCAGAGGGACCCCTGCGTCCACCCACTTTTACTTTCATTTTCTAGCCATCATGACTTTCAGGTTCCCAAGAAAATAATGGCATGTAGATGTCAGCAAATTCTTGGGCCCTGAAGAATACTGACTTGGGCCTCATAACGGTCATGGTCCCCAGAGGCGGAGGAGAAGGGGGTCAAGGAAGAGGATAGGAGGATGGGGTAACGGTGGGGAAGAAAATCAGAAGCAGAGGAGGAGTGTCAATGATGAGGAATGCTAAAAGGCCTGCACTTGGGCCACTGCTGGCTCACCCTGCATGTTCCCTGCTTTAAGAAACAGACAAAGGAGGGCCCACTATTAGGGAAGATGAGGCACATCTAATCCCAAGTCCCAAGCCCCAGCTCCACCACTTTCTAACTGTATGATCTAAGGCAGGCTACTTAAATTCCTTCAGCATCATCTCTAAAGTAGAGATACAAATCCCACTATCTCCCACGACTCTCGGGAGGAACATGTAAAAAGATCTTTGCAACTTCAAAATGATTTATAAAAATCAGTTTTTGCCACCCTTCCACAGTACAAAGGCAGAAAAAGGCTCACCAGTTGTAAGAGGCAAGAGAGGGGAGGAAGTGCATCAGAGAGGAGGGGCTTATGTCTCACACAGAGCCTTCCCTCCTTCTGCCAAGCAGTGTCAGATCTCTGCTTGGACTCTATAATCTCTGGATGCCACAAGTGGCTGCCTAACCACCCGGGGCACTGGTGCTTTCCTGTCTCTCTGAAAGGGAGAGCTTGTCCTTCAAAAGCCTGTTTCAGAATCAGAGCTGGGAGAGCACGTCCAGACAAAGAAGGTCTGGCCAGCCTCGGAAAGCTGGCCAGCCTCGTCCTGAGACTCCCAAAGAGTTCCAGAAACCACAGCCCACTACTGAGGCGGTAAGTTTGGTCAGAGACCAGTGGTTGGTGAGCAGTCAGGCCTCTCCGGCCCTGCTCCTCAGAGGCACAGGTTGACCAGATTAGAGAAGCTAGGTTGGCTGTAAAAGTCTCCAACAACCCTGCAGAGAAGTCCACACAGATAGAGAGCTTGTGATCTGACTGTTGGCCCTAATAAGGAAGGTTTTTTTTGTTATCCAGCAAAAAATGAAGTAAGTGCATCCCAGGTCTAGCTCAAAAGTTTGGAAGAGTCAGACACTGTTAACTGTGCAGAAGTAGTCAAAAAGATCTCAAGGCAAATCACCTTTAGCACTTGTAAGTAGCATCCAAGGGCAGTAAAGACGGCCCAGACCACTGAATAGCTACGGAAACTCCGAGAGATTGCATGGCCTTCCCTCCCTTCCTCCGCTGTAGATAGCAAGGGTCAGTCATGGCCTCAGAGTCAGGCTGCTCTCATTAAGGTAGTCTCTGGCCTGTACTTTGGCCACATAACAAAGAACTTCCCAGCTTGGTTTGAGACAGCAGCCATTTCACACACCTAAGTCCCAAGCAATAGACAAGGATCAGATGTCAGCACGGGCTGTCTTTTGGAAAGGCTTGGGGGAATCAGCACTTTCTGGCAAGTATGGGAATGCTGGGGGTTACAAAAATTAGCACACTAAGAACCCAGAGGTGCCATTGTGATCTCAACTTATTCCTCTGTGATCTAGAATTTATCTGAGCCCAGAAGGTCTTAGAGATAGACCCTGGGACTAGAAGTGGCATGGACCTGTTGATCAGGGAGGTGTGTATGTGTGTTTGGAGGTGTGAAAGGGATAGCCCAGGACCCTTCAATTCCAGACTCCTCATTTTTGGTCTTTCTCTTCCTCCCTGAAGACCAGCAGACAGCAGTCCCAGGAGCAGCAGTCCTATGAGGCAGCGCAAAAACCACTCACGTGCTCTAAGAGGACAGGACTGAGCCTGGAGCAAGGGGGAAGGAGGAGGGGAGACAGAAGATAATGAATGGGCAGATCCACCCTGATCTGTGATCTCTAGCTGGAATTGAGCAAACCTCAGCTAAATTTTTCAGAGGCAGGAAGAAAGATACACTCAAGAGAACAACACAACTAGAGAACAACATAACTAGAGGACAGGGCTGGGGGCGGAGGAGGGGACAAGACGAGGAGAAGACAGCTCATTCCTAAAAAGTGACCCAGACTTTAAACTCTGCTGAGATCTTGGTTGGCTCTCTGGCTTCAGGAAAGAGAGGAAGTAAGGAGTTGTGGAAGCGTGTGCGTGTGGAACCGTCTCACCGAGGACCCCTCCACCCCCCCCACCCCCCACCCCAGGAAATCGAGATAAAATTTCTCTAGGACTGGAGGGGACAACTGTTTTTGTGGGACGGGTGGAAGGAAAACGCCGACAGACAGCACTCCTGACCACGTCTAAAAGAGAAGGGGGACCGGCTCCTTCACATCTGGCAAAGATTCCTCCAATTCTGTGAGCGGAGGGAGCGGAACTTAGGGTCTTTCCCTCCCACAACTGGACTGGACAAGCCAGAGGAGAGCCACAGGGACTTCCCAAGGCTCACGAAGCACATGGAAGCGAAGGAAAGAAGGGGCCCCCGTTTGGCCCGACGCCTGAGGAGCCCCTTAAGAGGGGGCTACGGGTCGGGGGAGGGGTCAGTATCCCCTAAGCCGGGGTTGGGCGGGTGGAAGGGCTGCCCCGGAGAGGCTTCAACGCGAGCGAGACACTGGATCCCGAGACAGGCACACTCACAGCGGCTCCGGGGCGGCGGCGTTACTTGGGGCCGGGGCTCGGACAGGCTCCGCTCCTCTCCCCCCCGGCGGTGTCCCAGGCTCCGGCCTCCACTTCCGCCTTTCAGCCGCTCCGGATCCGGATCTCCACCTCCAACCCGCCCCTCAGCACTCCCAGGTGACTGACAGGGAGGAGAGACCAATGGGAGGCACTCTTGGCTGACTCAAGAGCGACGCCGGTGGGGGGCGCGGGAGAGGCGGGAGAGCGCGCGCAAGGGTCGGCGGGACTTGTAGTTCGCAGATCTGGGAGGAGCCGGCGGCCGCCTGGGATTTGGGTTTAGGGTGGAGCCGGCTGCCGGCGAGGCGGAGCCCGACTGGGAACTTTTTAAGGCCGAGCCTGCCAACCGCGTCACCGCGGGTTGCAGGCGCCCCGAGGGGAGGCGGGTGGCGGAGCGTTGAAAGAGGGCAGAAGGCTGTGTGTGCAGAACTGGGGAAGGAAAAATATAGTGTGAATGAATATGCACATGAGGCCGCGTGGACCAGTCCTGAGCTCTCGCAAACCCAGAGAAGCCCCTGTCCGCGCTTTCGGGCCAAGTCAGCTCTGGGAACCTGACTGTTGGGGACATTCTTTGATGGGGAAGATGATGGAAGCACTGTGGGAAGGGTTCTCTGGAGGCTGCCGGATGAGATCAAAGGGAGACCTCTTGCCACTGCACAGCCTTAAAAAAGGACCCTCCTCCTTTGGCTCAACCCCAAAACACACCAGCACCACTTCTGCCTCTGCCTCCCCCGACCTCCAACCAGGACCAGCTCTTGTCTCTGATACCAGATGCAGAGCTGGGCCACGTCTGCACTGACTATTTGCCCCCACCTTGCCCTCCATATGGATCAGGACTATTTCTAGTTTTTCTGCTCCTCTCAATATGGATTAGGACCACTTCTACTTCTGCCTACCCCCTACCCGCCAACACAGACCAGTATCTCCTCTGCTTCTGCAGCCCACCCCCCGAGATACTACTCAACACCTGTATGGAATTAAAGCTCCACCCCAGAGACAGCTGTGAACATTGTTCCTATGACACCAGCCAACACCAATCATACTCTGGAGCCTAAGCTGGAGAATCAACCTCTCTGGAACAATCTGCCACGAAACTGCCCACACCTAGTTCCATCTGGTCACCAGGGTGCCTCTTTCTAACGGCATCCACAACCCCCCCGCCCGACCCCCCACGCAGAGATCATCAGAGAAGTGAAAGCTGAGAGGCAAGAGAGGGTTTAGGTGAGCAAAGGGGATAGGGCAGAGAGGGATTCCTAGCAGGTTCTTGGCTGGTGACAGCTCTTCCCCAGACCCTGCTGTACCTAGCCTGCAACAGGTACAGGATGGGTGATACAGGATTGGTGGGGAGTCCTTTGGGCCACTTTTCCAGGACTGGAGGTGGGCCTGAGCCAGGACTTTGTCCCTCCCTCATACTGTGTCTGAACCTGTGGCTGTGACTGGGGTGGGGGGAGGAGAGGCTATAAGGGCCCATAGTGACTCATTAAGGTTTCTGCCTCATCCCTGGGGCCCCTGGTGGCGTGAATGTAGTGCCAAGTGGATTGGTTGGCGCCCTTGCCCTTTCGAGAGACAGCAACAGGGCCCTAGGGCATGGTGGGGGATTGACTGCTGTGCAGGCTCCTCCAAAGCCCTGGGGCTCTCAGACCAACCCCCAGAAACGTAAGAGCAAACAGCTACAAAAATAAAGAATTTATTTCCTATCCAAAAGTGAGCCCAGGTTGCTGGGTGGTGAAGGAAAGCTGGAAACCAGGGTGAGTTTGCAAGAAGTCAGGACCCTGAGTGAGACCATCTTGGAAGGAGGGAGAACAGGCTCGGCTGAGGTCTAGGGGCGGGGAAGGGACAGGGAGTGCTGCTGGGACTGTTTCAAGTTGCTGACAGCAGAAGAGACCACCTTTGGTGACAGCCTGCAGAGAGATAGAGACAGAGATGTTGACAGGCCCAGGCCAGAGGTAGAAATATACACTGTAGGGCCCAAAAAGCACCCACTGGGGCACAGGAACCTGGGAGCCACTCCAAGGCAGGGATTGCAAACTCAAATACCCACAGAGATCAGACAAAGAATCCAAATGAGGGAAGCTAGGTGGGTGTCAAGAGATGATGGAGAAACATGGGGACTGCGAAGAAGTGGAGAGTACAGGCCCCATCTAAAGAAGACAGTGTGGGGCCGGCCTGATGGCGCAGTGGTTAAGTGCGCACGTTCCGCTTCGGCGGTCTGGGTTTGCCAGTTTGGATCCTGGGTGCGGACATGACACTGCTTGGCAAGCCATGCTGTGGTAGGCGTCTCATAGAAAGTAGAGGAAGATGGGCATGGATGTTAGCTCAGGGCCAGTCTTCCTCAGCAAAAAGAGGAGGATTGGCAGCAGATGTTAGCTCAGGGCTAATCTTCCTCAAAAAAAATAAATAAATAAAGAGGACTGTGGCCATCTAACACCAGCTAAGTATTGCCACGTGGGATGTTGGCCCAGGATTGCCAGATCTTCCAAATTTTTTTTAGAGAAGTTGGAATATCTGGATTTTTATGTGAATTCTCCTGATTTTTAACATCAGCAATTCATTCATATTTTGAAAAGAAAAATGCTGTGAGAACCAAAGAACACATATCTGGGGGTCCTCAGTTTGTTTCCTGTGTGGACGGTAGGATGAGATGAGCCTCTCCAGCCTGGGCTGATAGTGGGAGGCCTAAGAAATCTTGAGTTGCTCCCATGCCAGTCAGGATCTCAAACCTACCGCTCTCGAGACAACAGCGCTTTAAGGTCTCCAGCAGAGACCCAGGGGCTAGGACAGAAGACCTCACAATATCACCAAGCAATCTCTGCAGTGGAATCTGCAATCTATCTCTCTTGCTCTAGACATCAAGAGCCTGCCTGCTCTTGCCTCAGTCTTCATTTCCCAGCCGGATCTGGGGCCCTTCCCCATCCCCTTGTCCTCCCCCATGTCTACCTGCCTCCAGGTCCTGGAGAGAAAGCAGGACATCTCGTCTGCCCAGCCCAATGGCCACCGTGGTCCACCTCATGCCTGTTGAGTTCCACGGCCTCAGGTGCTTCCCCTCACAGAGGAGGAGGATAGGGGAAGGTTTGGAAAAGGGAACAGGGTCAGAAGTGACCAGGCTTTGTTAAAAAGTCCAGAGAATCCAGAGCCAACCAGGCCAGCTGGTGGCTGCTGACCCAAGGCAGAAGGCCAGGGGGCCCAGCCCCTCCCTGGATGGCAGGCGGCAATGGCAATGCCTACCCCAGACAGGCCTGGGCCTGGGGCCGGGGTCAGTGGAAAGTGTCTGATCTGGACCGGAAGCTGTGCCTCCTGAGGCTTGGGGTCAGGGGTGAGGCCTCTGGCACTGGGGAGGGTACCAGAGGGTCAGGCTCTGAGGGGTAGGGGGACAGCACAGAAGGTCTCAGGTTGGGGGGTGCAGCCCCCGTCTCTGCTGTCCCCACACTGGCTGGGCAATGGACCTCAGCAAGAGTGGTATCCTGGAGGCTAGGCCGTGGTCCGGACAGACAGGGAGAGATGCATGGAGGCCTCAGCTGGGGGCAAGGAGGATCTGGGGGCCAAGCTGAGACTGTTGGGTGGCCTGGGGGACACAGCCTGGCCTGTAGCAGGCTCATCATGTGACGAAGCTCCTGGCTAAGCTGAGACACTTCCTGGTTGAGACGGGAGATCTGTTGAAAACACATCAAATTGTTTCCCAGGTGCCACAACAATCACCACCCTCCTTGATGCACCCCCCTCTACAGTTTACAAAGCTCTTTCGCAACCACTCTCTGCTCATAGCCACCCTAAGAAGAAGGCAGGGTAGGGGTTATTTTTGTCTAGATGTAAATACCCCAGCCTCTTTCCAAAAAGGATTTGGGGCAGCAGCTATTACTATTTCCCCCTCATTTTTATAAGATGTAGAAAAATGTGCATTTTTCAAATTTCAGGGGAGTACAGAATCAACTAAGAAAATTGTTAAAATGCAGATTTCTGGGCCCCACCCTACACATTCCAAATTCAGTGAGGCCCAGGAGTCTGCATTTTAACAGGTTCTCCAGTTGCTGATAGACGCTCAAGTTTGGGAACCACTGGCCTAGACAAAATGTGAGCAGAAGCAGAGACTGACCCCACCCCAAGCCCCAGGGCCCGCCCAGCCCAGGTCTGCCCCCGGGGATGCCTGATGTTTATCAGAACCCAAGGAAGGCCCTCCCCCAAGGGCTGGGCCTGGCTGTGCTGTGGCACATCTTTGAGATCCCTGAGGAAGCAGGAAGGCAGAGCCTCAGCGCACAGGATCTGGGCTCTTCCTGACCAGGAGTCAGACATTGGGGTCCAGGTTCCCCAGGCTCAAGGCCTCTCAGCCTCCCTGTCCTTGGCCCCACAGGTCTGCTTAGTGCTCATTTCCCAGGGCTGGGGTAAAGGAAAGGACTGGAGCATCCTGACTTGCTGAGGGGCCGGTCCCTGTAGGAGAGAATCCCACGGTGGTGGAGAGAGAAGAGCCCTTCTTTTCAGGCTGGACAAGCTGAGCAGCTAGGAAGGAGGGGAAAGCAATCGTCACTGAGCACTTACAGTGCGTCAGGGTACCAGAGGGTCAGGCTTTGAGGGGTAGGGTTAGGGACTGGGCCAGGCATGTGTGCACTCTCATTTCTTCCTCACAGCTCTGGGAAGAATGTATTATTTCCCCCATTTTTAGATGAGTAAATTGAAGTTCAGAGTGGTTGTAGGACTTGCCCAAGGTCACCCGCTAGTGTGAATATCTGAATTCAGGACTCTGGCTCTAAACCCTGAAGTGCTCTTATACGAGGCACATCTCTGATCCCAACATGATATTCCCAATGCCGGAGGGGAGGATCCAGCCCCAACCCACCTCCTGGTTCAGCCTGCAGACCTCCTTCACCTCCTCGGCCTCAGTGGTCAGTTCCCGGCTGGGCCTGGTCCCTGCAGGCAGAAGGGGGCGAAGGGATGCAGGGTGAGTGCAGGGAGCAGCTTAGGCTGGGCCCCCTCCTGTCATGGGGCAGGCAGAGAGCAGGAGGAGAGGAAACTCCAGGGTCAGGATGATGGGAAACCCAAACCCCTCAGGCTGGTTTCAAGAGCCTATAACTTCCCCAGGCCCTCCCCCTGTCCCCCGCCCGCCCCACCCAGTCCTAAGCACAGACCTTCTTTTTTTTTTTTTAAAGATTGGCACCTGAGCTAACAACTGTTGCCAATCTTTTTCTTTTTTCTTTTCTGCTTTATCTTCCCATACCCCCCCGTACATAGTTGTATATTTTTAGGTGCAGGTCCTTCTAGTTGTGGGATGTGGGACGCCGCCTCAACGTGGCCTGACGAGCAGTGCCATGTCTGCGCCCAGGATCCAAACCCTGGACCACCGCAGGGAGCACGCAAACTTAATCACTCGGCCACGGAGCCGACCCCAGCACAGAGCTTCTTTGGTATCTGAACACAAGGTACTCTTCTTGTCATGCCTCCATGCCTTTCTACAACTGCCTTGCCCCTCCCCTCAAACTCCTACCCACCCTTTAAGACCCACTTGAGTGTCGTCCCCTCTAAGAGGAAGAGTGAGGGGTGCCCTCTTCTACTTCAGAGCCCTGTTCTTGTCTTGGTCGTGGTACTTAGCCCCCTGTTCTGGAATGGTTTATCTGAGTACACAGGCATCTCCCCCACCTGATGGGGAGCTCACTAAGAGTGTGGGCCAGGTCTGGTTCATCTGTGTATTCCCAGCATAGCAGCTGGCACATGGTAGGCCCTTTCGACATGTGGGATGGATGGATGGATGGGTGACTGCAAGCTGAGGTCCACTGCGGGCCCTTACCTGTAGGAGGGGCCTGTGAACGGGGCCTAGGGTGCTCAGGCCGCCTGCTGAACCTGAATGTAGGGGCCTCTGCTGTGCTGCCAGAGTCCTCAATGCCATCCACTATCCTGGGACGGGGGCAGTGGTCATCAGTCCCATGGGGAGAGGGACAGGGCCAGAGCAGAGCAGCCGAGGGTGAACAGGGGCAGCAGCGCCAGGGAGCTGGGGAGGAGCAGCGGTCATAGAGGGTGGGGTTGCAAGCTGTGGCAGATCAGGAAGGGTGGGGTGGGCAGATGGGGCAGAGACAGGGAGAAGCACTGGCTGGAATGCTGGGGACAGAGCCCAGAGAAGGTTCTGGAAGCCAGCAGGGGTATGGGGAAGGCAGAGGAGGCTGGCGTCTCACCGGGGACTGAGGTCCGGAGGTCCAAAGGTTCCCAGTGGGGGAATGAGAAGCTGGGGGGGCTTCCAGGCAGCAGAGCCCCTGGGGGGGCCAAGAGGGGAGGGGCTGTGGCCCTGGCCAGCCAGGGCAGGGGATGGGGACGGGGACAGAGAAGGGGAGGACACAAGGGCTGAGAATGGGGGCAGCTCCTCGCCCAGAAGGCTGACCAGAGAGCCCCGGGGCCGCGCTGGGCTGAGGTTGGGCAGCAGGATGGGCCGGCGGGGCCTGGAACTACCCCCGGGCTCTGCCCCAGCCTCAGCCTCTGTGATGGATGGCAGGGTCTTGTCAGAGGAGGAGCCGAGGCTTTCCGAGTGGGGCTGTGGGCAGAGGGGCAGCTGATGTTGCAGGACGGTGAATAACAGGCCTTTCATTAAGCGACGGCCTTCACTGGTGGCTGCCGCTCCCCATCCCCTCTCCCTTCTCCCAGCAGCGGAGAAGCCAAGGAAAGGTGCCCCCACTCACGGCCTCTCCCCCATGCAACCTCAACCCCACCCAGGAAGGGAGTGTTACCTGGGAGAGGCGAGGGGATCGGGAAAAGCGGCTGAGGCCCTGCGGGGACATAGGGGGTTCAAGCTGACTCACACCTCTGCACGCCCCTGGGACAGCACCTCCTAGTCCCACCCATCAGTGTTGCGGGGTTTGAGAATGTGGGGCCTTTCTGTGGACCTGAATCAGAGACACCTCCGACTCCGACTCAGAGAAATCCTGAGTGGTAAAGTCAGTCTGAAAAGCAGTAAAAGACAAAGGCCTAAGGTGTAAACTGTAGATCTGGCCCAGAGCCTAAACCAAAACAGGCTCAGGAAACACTTGGTGAGTGGAGAAGAGGAAGCCCCAGGAGATGGTGCCCGGTCTAGAGAGGGACTTCACGGAGGAGGGGCACACAAGGGAGATTGTTTCCAAAGGGAGGGTCCTTTGAGGTATCTGGAATGAGGCTGAGGTGTGGCCAACAGGAGATGGGTCAGTAGAGTTGGAAGTAGAGGTAGTGAGAGATGGTCCATGGGATTGGGTAATGGCCAATGGAGCAGAGTCAGTGGGGTTGAAAGATGTTAAGCATGGAAGGGGCAATGGAAGGGGGTGCCTGGGTTGACAGATGATGTTTTCAGGGTGGAAGGAGAAGCATGAGGCTCTCTCTGGGGCTAGGGGAGGTCTGCTTTGAAGGAGAGGACCTTGGTGGAGATGGAGGCCATGATGGGTCTACATACATTGGTGTCAGAGCCCTGGCGCAGGTTGAAGGTGAGGTCCCGGAGCAGGCCAGCCCGGAAGGCAGCCCCGTACTCAGGATAGAGCCTCAGGACCTCAGCCAGCCCTCGGCTGCTCAGCTGCTGCAGGCCACAGTAGGTCAGTGCCTTCACATCAGCGCTGGTCTTCAGCACGCAGCTTGGCCCTGCTCCTGACCCAGGCTCCTGCCCCGGCTCAGGGATATCTGCCCCAATCAGGTCCCCTTTCCCTGTGGATAAGGGATGGGGACAGTCAGCTTGGGCAGGGGGACCAAGAGGATATCAGTGGGAGATGATTAATGGATTTGAGGGATGGCCAGTGTTTGGAGGATGGTTGAAGGTGGGTCAATCAATGGGACTGGGTGGAAATAATCAATGGGTTCAGAAAAGGTTGGTGAAGAATGACTGGTGAAGTTGGGAGGCAGTCAGTGGGAGATGTCAGTAAGGCTGGACAAATGATCTATGGAATTAGATGATCAATAAAGAAGGGCCAGAGGGGTCAGTTAAAGAGTAAAGGTGAATGGAATTGAGGGTCCATGGAAAAAGGTCAATGGAATTGGGGGATGTGCAATGGGAAAGGATCAATTCAGTTGGGGGATAGTCACTGGGGAAGGGTTGATGGGTTAAGGGATGGCCAATGGGATTAGGGGATAGTCCCAGTGGAATGGTCAAAAGGGGGTGCTAGTAGGGTAAAGGGACCAGAAAGAGTACTCCTCAGTAGGAATTCCAGATATCCACTGGGGGTATCCCAGTCCCTGGATTCCTGGCCACTCCCAAGGCCTCTGGGGGAAGGTTCTGGGGTAGGTAGTGGTCAGGGGGTCCTCACCCAGGATAGCCAGCACCATGCTGTCACGGAGCACTTCAAGCGAGCCGGAGCAGACATAGTAATGCGCCTGCAGGGCATCCCCACGACGCAACAGGTACTCCCCAGGAGCGCAGAACGAAGTCTTGATGTGCAGGGAGAGGGCCCGCAGGCAGCCCCTGCTCGCTGCTCCAAACAGCGGCAGCTGCAGGATCTCCCGATTCAGGTGCATAGCAATGTCAGCTCTCAGCTCGTCTGGGAAGTCACGCAGTAACTGCATAAGGGGCATAGGTCATTCTGGCCATCCCCCTGCAGCTGCTACTTGAGTTCTACAAATGTGCTGAGCTGTCTCCAAGGAGAGAGCTCCAACTTGCCCTTTGCTTTGAAGTTACCCATTCCTGACCTTCAGGAGGACTTCTGTGTGTCTAACTTCAATTTTGCCTGTGTGTGGACCTCCCAACCCAAGTTCTGGGTCAGAGACTAGGTCTTCTGTCTGTCCACTGCCCATGGCTACACACACTGGTCTCTCACACACGTGTACTGGTTACTCAACCCCACACATGCAAGAACCATCCCTGGTGGGTCAGCCTTCCACAGGGAGTCAGGAGACTAGAAGTCAGTTCTGCTCTCAAAGCCCTGTGCACCCTGGGCAATCCATTTCCTCTCTCTAGGCCTCAGTATCCCCGCCTGTAAAATGCAGCATTACACTAGACTTTGAACATTACCAATGACCTCCTAGGGGCCAAACTTAGTGTTCACAGTTCCATCCTCATCTTATGGAGCCCCTGGGCCACTCTGGCACGTTGACCTCTCCCTCTGTTCTCCCACCTCTCTGACTGCTTCTTTCCCATTTCCTCCCCAGGCTCCTCTTCCTCAGTGTAGCCCTTGGCTCTCTTCTTACTTTTCCTACTCTCCCTGTATCATGGCAACCAGCTCCATGGCTTCCTTGCTCCCTGTGAGCCCAGAAGAGCCCTACATCTGGGTCCAGACCTGTATTTCAACTATCTAGGGCAACCCCACCTGGATCTCCCATGGCACCACCATCTCACCATGGCCCAACCCTGGACTCTCATTTTTACCGCTAAGTCCAGTCTTTCTCCTGTAATGCCTCCATCCCTTTGCCCTTTGCCCAAGGCAGAAACCTGGGAGTCACTCCCAGCTCCTCTCTTGCAACAAGCTGATCACCCTGAGTCCCATGGCTCCTGCTCTCAAAAATACCTTCTAGATTCCCCAGGCCACTCCCCAGCCTAAAAATTTTGCAGGACAAACTCTAAATTCAAGACCACCCATGGGCTGGGCATGGCTGCCTCCCCAGCCCCATCTCTTGCACTCTTCTCGCCCTCCTCCCTCCACTGCACTCACACACCAGTTCCTGAAGGCTCACTGAACTAACTTCAGTTCCCTGAACCTACTGTTTTGTGTCAACATTTCCAGACCTGTGTTCTCATTGCTCTTTCTGCCTGGAATGACCTTCCCGTAGCAGGCCGATTTCCTTCTTGTCTTTTCCTTCTCTTCCCCTCTGATGTGCCACTTTCCCTGACTCCTCTAGGCCTAGACACAATGAGGACCCCACTGCACCAGCATCCCTCCAGTACAATGGAATTCACTGCGTAATTGTTTACCTGTCTGCCTCCCTCACTAGGCTGGTGTCTTCCTGAGAGCAAGGGCTGAGTATGATCATCTCTGAGCAACCTTTGTCCAGCACAGAGGCTGGTCCAAAGCAGGCGTTCACAAAACGTGGGTTGCAGGGAGCATGGCACTAGCTAAGACCTGCGCTCCCTTTCAGCTCCCATATTCTAGTACGAAGGAAAAGGGATTTGGATTTGGGTGGGCTCCTGCCCTCGTGAACAGCACCTCACCTCCCTCGGTCCCATGTGCCCCATTTCAAACCCCGAGAGGTGGCGACCCTTTCCCCACTGTGCTGCCAGGCAGTAGACACAGGTGCCACGCGCCCTACCTCGTTGGCGTCGATGCCGCTGTTGACGGCCCATGTGGTCTGGAAGTACTCGAGCATGCGCTGCTTGAGCGTCCGCGGCAGGCGGTGCACGCGGATGAAGTCCTTGAGGTCCTTCATGCGGCTGTGGTAGAGCGAGCGGCGGGAGTACATGCGCTGGATGATGGCTGTCACGTTCCCGAACACCACTGCGTGCATCAGTGCTGCAGCGGCGGCAGCGGGCAGCTGGTCAGGGGCGGCCACCCCTCCCGCCTCCTCGCCTGCTTCCAAACCCACCCTGCCCTGGACGGGCCTCTGGGTTCCTGAGGAGGGCCAGGAGAGTCAGTGGGCTCCTGCGTGTCTACGTGGTACCAGGAGCTGGGTTGGGCCGGGGAATAGAGGGTGGTTCCGAGAGGGGTCAGAACTAATGCTCCTCTCATGCCCCCTACCCCGCAAATTAAGTCGTGAACTTGGGTTTCCCCACCCCTTTGCAAAAGGCCACGCCTGTTTGTGGCATCCCCCAGGGCCAGCATGTAGTAGGTGCTGAAAAAATATCTATGAATGAATGCACGACTGTCTGGACGTGGGTGGACACCTTGCCCTCTTAGGGCCTCAGTTTCCCTGTCTGCATGCGGGGCTTAGCAGAGCCACCCTGCGGCTTGGCAGGCCCGGCCTCACCGCCTATGAGCATAGTGCAGATGGAGAAGATCTTCTCCGCGTCGGTGTTGGCACACACGTTGCCGAAGCCCACGCTGGTGAGGCTGCTCAGCGTGAAGTAGAGCGCAGCGATGTAGGCGCTGCGCCGCGACGGGCCGCCCGCCGAGCCATTGACGTAGGGCACCTCTAGCCGCTTGCCCAGCTCGTGCAACCAGCCTGGGGGTGGAGGAATGCAAGGAGCCCCAGCTGCGAGAGAGGTGGAGAACTGGGTTTCCCTGCACTGCCTGCGCTTGACCTTGGGCAAGTATTTAGAGAGGCAAGGGAGGTTTGCACAGGCTGGCACCGGAAAATCACGGTGAACTGGTTACAGTCGCAGTCCAAGAATTCCCTACACTACCGACTGTTCAGGGGCCCCTTCAAGTCTCTAATAATTAGTTTATTGAGCACCTCTCGTGCACAGGGCGCTAGGACTTGACCCAGCCAGCCATTCTCCCTGCCCTGGTAAAATTACAACCGGAGGAGAAAGAGTTGTGAAATACATCATTACAGGTGGGAGACGAGCTACTAAAAGGGAGGTATAGCGTGTCCTAGGAGTCATCGTGTGTTAGGGTGAGCCAGCCCAGTGAGGGGTGGGGGTAGGGTGCTAGAATTCCTGAAGGGCTCCCTTAGGACAGAGCATTTCAGTTGAGACTACAAGGAATAGAAAAGTCCCCTAGGTGAAGAAGAGAGGGAAGACAAAAGGGAAAGGTTCCAGAAAGGAAAACATATTCAAGGGCCAAAGTGAGAAAGCAGCATCCCCGGGGTGCTGGAGGGAGGCCACTGTGGCTGTACACAGGCAGCATGGGAGAAAGGGCAGCCAGGTGGGTACAGAGAGGGCTGCAGGATTATTTAGGGCGTGCACTGTGTGTGGACTTTATTTAGAGGGTGGTGGGGAGCCACCGGAAGGGTCTAGGTGGAGGTATCGCTCCCTCTTCCCAAAACACCCTCCTGACCATCAGTGTTTCCCATACTGTATTTTAATCGCCTATTACTGATAGTGCTCCCCTGCTAGGCTGTGAGGTCCCCCCAAGGCAGAGCCCTTGTCTTCAAATCAATATTCCCACGCCTGACCCGGAAGGAGCTCAGTGCATGTTTGCTGGATGAATGGTGGAATACGGGGTGGTGGGTGTGGCTCCTGGTGGAGGCATCTGCTTGGGGGCCTGAGTGGACAGGGCAGGTGGATGGGTGCTCAGTGAAAGCCTGGGGTCGGTGGCTCACCGATGTCCCAGAGCAGCGGGTCATTGGCCTCCATCTCCCGGCGCCCGATGACATACCAGACACAGGCCATCCAGTGGGCAAGGAGCGCAAAGACGGACATGAGCAGCGTGAGCACCACAGCGCTGCACTGGGAGTACCGCTCCAGCTTCTGCAGCAGCCGCAGGAGCCGCAGCAGCCGCACGGTCTTCAGCAAGTGCACCAGCGATGTCTGCAGGAGTGGAGTGGGGAGTTGTCAGCAGGCACACCTCCTGACAGCCCTCACGGCCCCCATGTCCCCTCCCAGGGCCTGGCCACCAGATGCCCTGGAGCCAGGGGAAGCTGCAGCAGGAGAAACATCCCTGTTGTCCTGAGAAGGTGACCAAGAAATGCAGATGGGAGAGAATAATACTAACACTAATAATAGCTAACACTGAGTAAGTGCTTACTGTATGTGTCAGACCCTGGGCTAAGTATTTGTAGTCCTCATAAAATAATCTATCCTTCAGTCCAATTATCGTCATCATTCCCAGACTGCAGATGAGTAAGCTAAGGCTCAGAGAGGCCAGTGACTTACTCAAGGTCACAGACCAAGGAAATGATGGAGCTGGGACTCAAATCAGGGCTGACAGGGCCGGCCCGGTGGCGCAGTGGTTAAGTGTGCACGTTCTGCTTCAGTGGCCCAGGGTTCACCCGTTTGGATCCCAGGTGCGGACATGGCACCACTTGGCAAACCACGCTGTGGTAGGCGTCCCACATATAAAGTGGAGGAAGATGGGCATGGATGTTAGCTCAGGGCCAGTCTTCCTCAGCAAAAACGAGGAGGATTGGCAGCAGATGTTAGCTCAGGGCTAATCTTCCTCAAAAAAAAAAAAAAAATCAGGGCTGACAACAAAGTCTATTTGTTCTACTCTCTCTTAGCACAGTGAGCTGATGGAGGTCAAAGGAGGGCAACAGGCTAAATGACCTCTGGCCCCGCTCAAAGCCCTCAGGGCACGACTGGCAGTTGGATGAGAACTGGTTGTTAGAGATGACAGCAATTGTGATGGGAGTGGCCCCTTGAGGACTGGGGAAGGTTTAGGGACCTTTCCCCTTGTGGTCAGCTGCAGATGAGCAGGTCGTGCTGAAATGTTGAGGGAAGGAGAGTGGGGACCGAGGGAGCCTGGGCTGCGAGGTCTCAGACCTTGTGGGGTTAGGTGGGGATCAATGGGGCCAGTGGCACCCAGTAAGGGTCCTGCAAATGTTAGCTAATATTAGCACTACAACTGTTTTCATTGTGGTTATTAATGCTTCAGTTAGCCCTTCCAATCTTGGAGATGGAGGGCAGGTGGAGGCTTATCTGCTCACTACTACGGGTGGGGGCAGCTTGGAGGCTAGGGCTGGGGGCTCTGGGGCAGCGCCCGGGGCACTTGGTATGAAGGTCCTTCACTGTCCTTCCAGGGGCCTCCCGGAGCATCCTCTGTAGCCCTAGCCCTACACGCCTCCTGAGCCACCTCATGCCATTTCCTCTAATTTTAGGTGAAGGAGCTGGACAGGAGGTGGTCCTGATTCCCCCACATGGACCCTCCCCAGGGCTTACTGCCTGCCTCCAGCTCCCAGAGCTCCTGACTCCAAACTTGAGTGCTTCAGGGCTTCCCCTAGTCACCTGCCCTTGGGCCCCACTCCCTTGGGGCCCTCCTCTCCTTCTCCTTGGACAGAATGTCCCAGGGCGGGCTCCTTCAAGTCCACAGCTCTGCCAGTGCTCCCTCATCCTCTGTCTTTGCTCTGCCTCCCTCCAGCCCCGGCATTGCTCCTCGTCTTCCCTTGTGGCTGACCATCCACTCAGGTACCCTGCTTTCCTGGGTATGTTGGAAGGAATACTAGGCTAGGAGTCTGGAGATCTGGTTTCGGTCTCCTGCCTTCCACTGCTAACTGTGTGACCTTCAGCAAGCCACTTAACCTCTCTGAGCCTCTGCATCTACCTCTGATAAAGAAGGATAAGAGAATCTGCCCTGAAGGGTTATTGTGAGGCTTCTTTGTGATGACATGTGTGAAAGAACTTACTTAGTAAATTGTAAAGTGCTCCTGAAGGTACCAGAGGAGGAGAACTGCCTGGGAGGTAGGAGAGGGGCTCTCTGCCGCTCTCCCTCTCCCTCAGGGACAGCTGTCTGCCTGGCTGACACAGCCTGGTGGGCACAGGGGTCGGGGGGCACTCACGAGGAGGGGTGGGGAGCTCTGCTGGGAATGGCTGGAGCCTCAGGGCAGACATACACACATGCACGTGTGTGGGAAAGTGCACACACGTGTACACAGGCAGGGGAAGAGGCCCACAGCCCGTTGGCGGCTAGTTAAATCCGGCTGCGTGTAGGTGGTTTCCCGCTATAGCTAAGTGTGGCAGAGAGCGAGCGCACAGGGAAACTGCTCTCCACCTCCCCACCCAAGAACCAAGGGGGCCTGGGGACACAGGGTGGCACTCTCTCACCCCGGACTTGAGAAGACCTACCATCTGCTGGCTGGGTGCAGAGCTGAGCACTCAGGGCACCTCTGGCAGCCCCAGGGAGCTGGGAGGACACAAGTCCTGGCCCTCTCTGCCTCCAAATCTACCTCACAGCCCCTACCTCCTTGTCTTGGCTTACTATGCTCCCCCAAATGCTCTCTCCTCATCCTGCCAGCCAAATCCTACTGTCTGTCTAAAGTCTGGCTCTGCTCTCTCCTCCCTCAGGAACGCTTCCCAGGCCACCTTAGCCTCTGCCTCACTGGGGTGGGTGCTCTGGCCTCCCAGGTGCTGGCCAAATTTCAGATCACTTTTGCGCATGCCCATGTTCCAGCCTGGAACTCCGAGGTCAGCTGCTTCGTGCCCAGCCCCCACGCAGCAATACCTGGACCCCATCTTCCACTCCATTTACCTCTTCTCTTTCTGCTGTGCCCTCCAGTAGTCCTGCCCCCTCACCAGCTTAGTGTTTGGCGGCTGAATCCTTGTGCCTTTTCCCCACAGTGACCATGCCCCACACAGTGCTTTGCAGACAGCTAAATGCTCATCAGTTGTTTGTTAAATAAAAATGTGAAAAGTACCACTCATTTGGCATCAGATCAACACCGCCTTGGTAGCCCTAGTTAGCTTTTCATTTGTCTCAGCTTCCGTCGGAGATTGGGAGCTGAGCTCCCCAAGAGCACAGACCCTCTCAGCTCTTTCTCAGCACCTCGCCTAGAGCTCTGCCCACAGCAGGTGCCTGACAAATATTCGCAGATGGATTGATGGGAAGGACTGAGTCTGGGTTTGAGGTCAGTCCCTTAATGGGAGACACTGTGCTGAAGTTGGGAGGCTGGGCTGCATGGTGGGACACGAGTCACTCACCACCGTGATGTTGAAGACGTAAAGCAGGTCAAAAGGCAGAGCGGCAATGAGGTCAATGAAGAACCAGGTGGCCAGGTAGTGGAGGCCAATGGAACGAGGAGCAGAGACCACCTGGCCAGACTGGGACACATAGGTGGTACGGAAGTTCAGGATGATATCTGGGGGCACAAGAGGCTGTTACTAGGGGGCCTCAGCCTAAGAACTCCAAGGGGCAGAGGAACTGGGTAAGCCAGGAACCAGCCTTAGAGACCCAGAATGGAGCTGGAGGCAGAAATGGGGAAGACAGATTGGGCTTCTGGCTGGTCCTCAGGGAGAACAGGTCTAAAGGCTGAAGGCTTCAGGGTCAGGAATGAGGGCACATGGATCATTAGGACTTAAAGATCCAGGAATGGATGGGCTCTGAACACCTGGGTCCTCCAGGCCCAGCATGGAGCAAGGCTTGAGTGAGTGGGTCCCTCCAGCCCACCCACCAGGGTATGTAGGGCAGAGGGTCTGACCCAGGATGAAGAGCATCTCCACAACGATGTCGCTGACAAGGGTGTGTCGGGAAGTTATGGGGGTGTCATCATCATCCGAGAAGCAGACATTGTAGGGGACGGTGACGGCAACGTAGAAGGTGGCGAGGAGGATGAGGCCATCCCAGACAGCCTTGGGGACGCTGTAGTGGAGGAGGAGGCAGCGGGACCCCCCCACGGAGGCCACCTTGTACTCGGGCACTGATGGCTTTGGCTCAAACACGTTCTAAGGGGAGAGGGGTGGCGGTTGGGGACTCTTGGGGGAAAGAGGAGCCAAGGCTAGTGGGGAGGAGAGGCAGGGGATGGGGAAGGGGGGGTGGGCACTGCAAGCATGACCATGAGAGGAGGGAGAGGGTCAGGAGATGGTTCAGGGGCTGGCACCTGACACTTCCTTCCTCTGCCGAGCTACTGCTCAGGCCCCCTTCTGAATCAATCATGTTTTGTGGGGGATATTTATAAGGCTTGACCTTCACCCTGCTTGAGAAGGAGATTATGACAAATCAGGCACACAGCCTAGCTTGAGAGGTCACTAACTTCTCCCTCAAGTTCCTTTTGGGTTCTGGGGGCCCAAGTAGAGGATGGGTATACCCCAGGAATGAGGGGAAGCTGGCACGGCACACCCCATTCCCTGTAGCCCTAACAGCCTCTACAGAGGGTTGGAGACGCGACCCTATGGCTTTATCAGGGTCCTAGGAATGGGACACAGGGCTGCATGCCACACTGCCAACAGGGGATTTCCCCCTAGGACCACTGCTTGTGATTTTACCCCCCATAATGTACCCTGACGACACAAAGGTAGGTGATGTAACTTCTGCTAGAACCCCACCCTTGCGACATCCTCAGAGCAGAGTAATGTCAATCACAAGGCAGCAAAGGAGACGGGTATGAAAGATGTGAGGGGACATGGGATAGAGCAGAGAGTTGTACGTGAGAAATGGGCAGACAGAGGAACAAGCCTCTGGAGGGAGACCAGACAAACAGGGAAACAGGGAGACAGTAGCAAGGGTGCCTCAGAATTAAGGCTGGGAGATGCTGGGGTAGAGATGGGACTCACATTACTGGTTTTCATGCTTCCCTGGCCCCGGCGGCCAAAGTGGCCAGTCAGTCGGCGTAGGACGGTACGGCTCTGCCTCCTGGCAGATCGAAGTCTCGAGCTGGCTCCCCTCCTGCCAAGGGAGTTTTCTGTTGGGAAGAAGGGTACAGAGATAAATGGGTGCTCATCTCATGAGGCTGGGTATGGAGAGGTCTTGTGTGACCTTGGGTGAAGACCTCTGACCATTCATGCCTTTTCCCCAGACTTGCAGTTACCATGATTACTGTCCCCATGGCCTCCTGGGGGACCAAGTCCTGGGCTTCCACTCTGAGAGATGTCCTTGAAGGAAAAGAGGAAAAGCACGACCTCCCCCATCTCATTCTTGATGGGCATCATATCCAGGAGGCACCAAAAGGCAGAGCCTGCAGGTGTGGGGAGATGGGGCAGAGGAGTGAGCAGCCTGTGGCATCCCTCTCTCATCCACCTTGGTTCCTGGCATAGTCTAAGGGCTCGGCAGAGGTTTAGAGCTGGACAGAACCCCCGAGATTATGTCAGCCAACTCCTTCACCTTCCAGATGGGAGAACCAAGGCTCAGAGAGGGTCAGGGATGCACTCAGTGTCACACAGACAGCTTGTGGCAGTGTGGAGACCAGCACCCAGGCTTCCACTGTGTTGGGTGGACTCTGGGTAAGGCATAGGGTCTGGGCAGGGCTGCAGGGTGGGCCAGGCCCTCTCACCATCCTTTCGGTAGAAGCAGATCTCAGCCCGATGCTCCTGATGGCCCTCCAGGGCCTTATGCAGCCTCTGCAGGGCTGGCTCACTGGTCTCTGGACCATAGAGGAAACGGCAGCTGCAGGTTTTCTGCATGACCTCGGTGCGGCCGTAGCCTGTGAGCTCGCAGAAGCCGTCAGAGCAGTAGACTATGGGAAAGCCCCGTGGGCCCTGTGCGTTGGCCAGCAGGAAGTTGCTGTCTGTGGAAAGAAGAGGTAAAGGTCAGGTCAAGGCCAGGAGGAGAGCTCAGCCTCCAGGTGGGCAGTACCTCCCACGAGCTGTGGTCAGAGATCACAGAGACAGAAGCTTCCGAGGCTTCCACGTGATTCCTGGATCTCCCTTTTGGATATTCTGAAATGAGAGTAAGAAGAGATAGGCAAAAGGACAAGGACTTAAGGGTGGCCTGGAACTGGGACAGGGACTACTAGGAGCTTGGAGAAGGAATCCCAAGAGGTTGTGCTGTCTGTTCCCCTGCCTTCAAGCTAGTAGGAGGCAGCCTGGCATAGTGAGTAAGGGCATGGGCTCTAGCACCCCACCTCTGCCACTTACTTACTCTGTAACCTTGGGCAAGTTAATGAACTCGTCTGTGCCTCAGCTTCCTTATCTGCAAAGTGGGGGATAATGTATCTTTCTCACATGGTTGTTGTGAGGGTTACATGGGTTACCTGGGGAGAACAAGTCCTGGCACATAGCAAGTGCTACACTGAAAAAGAGAAATGATTCCCCTACATGAGCACAGCTTTCAAAGCACATCATAGCTGTTGTCCTGTCGTCCTATTAGAGAGTGGACAGGGCAGAGGTTCCAGTGATATCACACCCATTTTACTGATAGGAAACCAAAAGGCAGTGATTATCCAAACTCACAAATCTCCTTTGTTGGGGGAGGGAGACAGTGATGAGTAGCGTCCTCATTCCCTGCCTTCCAGGAAAGGTCTTCTTTTCAGCATTCCTTCAGCTAGTTTCAGGGGGTCTGTCCCCAGGACTCAAAGTCTAACAAGGTTGGGCAATGAAGTTGTGGCTCCAGTAACCCCAGCAGCAGAACCCAAGCTGGCTGTCTCCTGGGTAGGAGGCCACAGGGGGGCTCTGTGGGCCATCAGGGACAGAGTCTCAGCTGAGGGTAGGGCCCTGAGACACAACTAGTCCCTGGAAGCTAGGAGAGGTGAGTGTCTGGGGGTGCGGCAGCTGATGGGGACACCAAGGGTGCCTGAGAGGCGCTGGGCCCTGGGCAGCAGCCTCGTTCTTCCATCCCAGGGCCTGTTGCCCCGGTGATGGGCGCTATGGAAACAAGGGAGGTGTGGGGGGAAGGCGGGTAGGGCCCCGGGAGCTCGGTTTCCGCCCTCGGGTACCGCTCCCCCCACCTTCCAGATTCAGGGCACTGGCCCGAAGAGGGCAGGAGGAGATCTCTCGGCTCCAAAGTAGGAAAGGGAATGGCGAGAGAAGAGGCAGGGAAGGAGGAATGTGGCTGTCCAAGGTGCTGAACCTGGAACCCAAGCTAGGGTGGGCGAGCAAGGAGTTCCCTCCGTCACAAGGACCACCCCACTCCTCCTGCCTCACCTCTCTCTGACGTGGACGGGCCACGATTTGGGCTACGTGACCTTAAATTCAAGCTAGGTCCTGCCGAAGTCTGATCTTTTCTTTCTCTTTTTTTTTCCGGGGGAAGGAGATGCTGGAGCCGTCTGGGAGTAGACCCCGGAGCGCCTGAGCCACTTACTCCCACCTCCGCGTCTCCGGAGACCCCCATACACGCCCCCAGCAGAGCTCTGTCTGGGAGTGGGCGGCTCCCAGGCCTCTCCTCCGTTTTGCCGCACAAAGAGCCTTTCCTGCCTCCAGTCACACCCCCAACGTCAGTCCCCCGCACTCTTGGCCCTCTCCCCTCCTCCCCTCGCAGGGCGCTCCCAGTCCTGTGCCTTTACTGCAGCTTTGGGAGTTCCTAGACCCTCAACTCCACTCTCTCTTCGCCTTAGGGTCTCACCACATGCAGAAGACCCGCGCCGGCGCCGAAGGAGACTTGGCCTCCAGTTCGGACCCCCAGTCCCAGCCTCCGCCCCACTCACGCGTGCCGTCGAAGCGGGTGGCGATGGTGTCCAGGAAGGTGTTTTGCGGGGCCAGCAACCCCTTCATGACCGGCATGGCCTCGGGGCTCGGGTTCGAGGCGTAGCGCCGGGGGCGTTCAGCGCGGCCAGGCCGGAGGAGGCGCGCTGCCGGCGGGGCCGGAGCGCCCCATGCGCCCGCCTGCCTCCTCCCCTCGTTCTCGGCGCCGCTGCCGCCGCCTCTCTGCTCCGAACCCCGCAGCTCTCGGCTCGGCTCGGCGCCGCCTCGGTCCCCCCCACCTCCCCACGGGCAGGGTTCTTTCCCCCGGGCTCGGCCCGCGCCCACCACGTGGCCCCGCACGGGAGGGGCAGCCAGCGACACCCTCACGCTTCTCCGCTGCCCTCCTCCGGGAGGGGAGCGGCCCACGCGTGTCTCTCCGGGAGAGAATTCGGGACACGCCCACCCGGAGCCGAGGCCTGAAGAGGTGGGGCGGGGCTTGAATGAGAGACACGCCCTCCTTCCAGGATGGCCACGCCCCCACGCGTGGTTCCCTGGCAGCTCCCGGTGGCTCCTCCCCGCGGGTTTCCCCGCGCGCCGCCTACGCTGGGAATGGTGTCGGGTTCACAGTGCCGCCTGCTGGAGTTCGGATATTCCGCAGCAACCCCGCTCTCTGTGCTCCGGTATGAGACAGCAAGGGTTAAAGAGGCTAGTTTGGCCAATGCGGGGATCTACGGGAAGACTAGGAACTCAATTTCCAGAAGGCACTCCTTCACCCTCGCCTGTGCCTCAGTTTGTGTAGGGCGCACTGGCGAACTCTGCCTCTGAGTACCGCAGGGTGGATGGAAAGAGCTTCGGAGTCCACCAGGTAGAATTCCAGCTCTGTCACTTGCTAATTGTGTGTCTTAGCCTCTCTGAGCCTCACTTTCCTCAACTGTAAAACAATTTGTACCCTCATGCGTTTGTGAGAATTTAATAGCACAATACATACCGTTGGCACACAAGTGCGTCGGATGGCATTTGTCTCCCCCAGTCTCCCCCTTCTTACCGTCTGGATTGAACTCTCCTTCTCTCTGCTGCCATTCAAGTGGAAGAGAGGCTGGAGGCAAGTTTGGCACCAAGAAAGATAGTTTAAAGGTGGGCAGGGTCAGTTTGCCAGTCTCCAAAGTGGACTTTGATCTCCATCTTCTCCAAGACAGAACCAGTACAGCAGCAAGAAGAACCCAGGGGAGACCAGACATAGGACGTTTTCATTACGGAAGCAGAATATTACTGGGGCTGCTCACTGTGGCGGCTTAGGGTGGCTGCTTCCTGGAACAAAACAGCTGAAGGCAGTGAGATGGGCTGGGGAGAAGGCAGGCTGGTGCTCCTCACCCTCTCTCCCCATGTCCGAGCCCGACATTGTCTGTGATGTTAGATTGTGTAAAAGTGCCACATTTTTCTCTGCCTCTACTTTTGGGTGTTATATTAGTTTCCTAAGGCTGCTGTAACAAGGTAGCACAAACTGGACGGCTTCAACAACAGAAATTTGTCGTCTCAGTTCTGGAGACTGGAAATCTAAGATCAAGATGATGGCGGGCAGGTCGGCCGGCCCGGTGGCGCAGAGGTTAAGTTTGCACATTTCGCTTCTCGGCGGCCGCGGGGTTCACCGGTTCGAATCTCCCGGGGGCGGACATGGCACGGCTTGGCACACCATGCCGTGGTAGGCGTCCCACATAGAAAGCAGAGGAAGATGGGCACGGCCAGACTTCCTCAGGAAAAAGGAGGAAGACTGGCAGTAGTTAGTTCAGGGATAATCTCTGGCCCCCGCCCCTGCCCCCGAAAAAAGATGACGGCAGGCTGGGTGGGTTCCTCCTGAAGGCTGTGAGGGAGAATCTGTTCCATGCCTTTCCCAGCTTCTGGTGGGTTGCTGGTAATCTTTGGGGTTCCTTGGCTTATAGATGCGTCTCCCTACCTCTGCCTTCATGTTCCCATGGGTTCTCCCTGTGTGTGTTTTTGTGTCCAAATTCCCCCTTTTTATAAGGACACTAGTCATACTGGATTAGAGGCCCACCCTACTCCAGTATGACCTCATCTTAACTAACTATATCTGCAACGACCCTATTTCCAAATAAGGTCACATTCTGAGGTGCTGGGGGTTAGGACTTCAACATATGAATTGGGGGCAGGGGTGGCACAATTCAACCAGTAACAGATGTGTTAGGCTAAAGTTGCAGGAACATTTTTCCCCATCCCTGCTTAAGAACTTCTCATGACTCCCAGCTACCTGCAGAATAAAGTGCAAAGCCTGGTGGTTTGTGAGGGCTTCCTCAATCCGGGGTGCAGGAACCTAACCGTCTCGCCTCCGACGCCTCACCGCTCCCCACCTGCAGCCACTCTAGACGATTCATGTTGAAACTCATATTCCCTGCCTTTTCGGCAGGCTTGGCTCCTACTTCTTCTCAGCCAGATTCTGCTCCTCTGTGTGCTTTCCTTGCTCTCCCTCCCCTCCTGTGCCTCTCCGTAAAGACCCTGATCCCGAACGACTAGTAGAGTATCGGAGGACATGTCTGTCCTGCATCCTCCCCTCCAAGCATGCACACGTGCGGTTCTCTCCGCACCCCAGAGCCTTGCACGGTTCCTTGCTCTGGGAGCTCCCTATCCAAGAGTGTCTCGGGTTCAACGACGCCCAAGCTGAGATGTCCTAGAGCCGGGCTGCTAGACCCTCCGGCTTTTTATAGTTCGCAAGACTCTCACGCCCTCTGGAGGGCAGGACGCAACCGCACAGGAACCGAGACCAGCCACGCTAACGGAGACTCGTCTTTATTGCCCTTTTTCTGGGGCTGACAACGAACGGGCAGAAGGGAGAGGGCAGGACAGGGCCCGAGCAAGGGCTTAGACCCCGGACCGCCCCTCAGGCGAGACAGACGAGGTGGCCGAGGCGGGACAACGGCGCCCGGGGCAGGGTCGCGGCGCTGGCTCTACGCCTGCGCGGCGGCCCATGGTCAGGATGCCGGCCGCGTGGTTGCCGCTGGCCTGCAGGAGGCGCTGCAGCCGGCCGTGGAGGCCCGGGGGCCCCGGCCGCCGCTTGCCCAGCGTGAGGATGCCGGCCGCGTGATTGCCCGCGCCGTGCAGCAGCTCGTAGAGGCGGCAGGAGCACGTCTTCTGGCGGCAGCAGTCGGGCAGGGGCTGCGCGGCCGCCCCGGGTGACAGCAGCGCGGGCGGCAGCAACAGCAGCAGCAGGAGCGTTATGGCGGCCCAGGGCACCTGGAGAGGGGGAGACAGGGCTCTGGGGTCTTCCTGTCGCGCCCGCATCCAGCCCCTACGCCCAGACCCTGCCCCGCTGGCTCCGCGCTCCTCCCTCGCTGTCCCTTAGTTTTTGCTGCCTCTGCCCAGTGCTGTTTGAAGGGCTCCTGTCTGTCTCTTTTACCTGCTCATCCTTCAAGACCCAGCACAGCATCTCCTCCAGGAAGCCCTTTGAGGCCCCCCCTGGGCGAAATGAATCCCTCTCTCCTCTGGGTACCCTTAGACCATTGTACCTCATTAGCGCGCTTACCACTCCACCCGAAAACAGGCTTGTGTGAGTCTGTCTGCGCCGCCAGTCTGTACCCTCAGGAGAACAGAGGCCCTGGTTCGTCCCCTCCCCACAGCGGGCAAACACGTGCAAACCAAGGACTGGCAGGATCCGAGCTGTCATCTTGTCTGCCTGCTCCCTTTCGGGGGAAACGGAACTCTGGCTTTGGACCAGTTTCCTACCCTCTCAGGGGGCACAGCTTTCTCACCTTTAAACTGGGTATTAGATAATCCCTACTGTGCAAGCCTGCTGGGAGGATTAAACGAGAGGACAGGTGGAAACTCGGCACCTGATACCAGTAAGTTCGCAAAAAATGCAAGATGGTAGGAGAACTGGACATAATCCAATGTTAGCCAAGGCAGAGTCTCCATCAAAGGTCCACCCGTCCCCTGCCTCAGAGCCATGCTGGAAAAGACCAAGAGCAGAGACACCTTCAGCCTTTCTTCCAGCCCCCTGAGCTAGCACTCTCATTACCCCCTGGTATGATGAGTCAGCCCTCCATCCCTGGGTCTTTACCTTCGTAGAGGGAGGGTTCATGGCTTCTGGAGCTCAGAGTAGGGAGCTGGGAAAGGTATTGTCTGCAGTGGTCCAAATACCCAGGAACTTTGAGGCCGTCGACTGCGACCTGCTACCAGGGGTCTGGGGTTTATAGTGCTCTGAGGTGGTGGGGGAGAGACGGACACTTGCGTCCACTCTGGGGCCAGACAAAGGCAGGTCTAAGATTAGCCTCCCACAGGGGGGCCGTCTCCAGGCTGGGCCCAAGGAATGGCCGCCAAGGCACTCAGAGGCCGGAGTTGGATCTCTGTGCCCCTGGTCCCCGCCTTGTCTGTCTGCCTGCTCCCTGGAGATTGGGCGGTCTCCGGGCACTAATGAGGCCACCTTGCACCCAGGAATCTGGGAGCACAAAAGAGGCCTTGGCGGGGGCGCTGGCCTGGGACAATGCATGGGGGGCAGCTGCTAATTAGGGGCAGGAGAGGAGGCAGTCATGAGACCTGCTCTCCACAGGGTGTGTGTGTGGAGGGGGAGGGTGGCCAGGCAACAGGCCTCTCCCCCACTGCTCCTTGTCCCTGCCCCCGGGTCTGTCAGCCTTCAGGGCTTTCTTTCTTAATGGAAAAGCTTCTTAGCTGGCTCTCCATTCTCCTCAGCTCTCTCCTTCCCTCCGCCCCTTCCACCAACCTCCAAGATGGAAAATCTTGAAAACTGAACATGGGCAGTGGAAGGAAAGCAGCTGAACTTGGTGTTATCCTCTGACCTCCCAGCTTCCTCCCTGGTCAGGCTGCCTGGAGGGGAGGGATGGAGTCCCAGCCCACACCAGCAGGGAGTGAGCCACCCTGGGGTGAAGGAAACGTGCCATCTCTAGGCCTGCATCCCTCTCAGTCAGGGCACTGTCTATTGAGCACCTGCTCTGTGCCAGGCCCTGCACTGGGCACTGCAGTGACAGTGTCATGGGACATGGCCCAGTGTTCAAGGAGCCCTACAGTCCAGGTGGGGAGGTGACCCAGCAGAACGATAGCTCACTGGGAGAAAGGATTCTGAAAAGGTCTTGCATGAAAAGTGGATTTCCATCAGGTAAGGCGGAAGAAGGCACTCCACAGAAGGGACAACTTGAGCAAAGACCTGGAGGTGACAGTGCTGAGCTCACGTGGGATAGCGGGGTGTGGTCTTCATAGTCACGGCTCCCCTCAGGTCCAGGAGAGAGGTGGCTGGAGAGGTAAGTGAGAGCCAGGGTGGGTCAAAGGGTCTTATAGGCTAAGCTGGTCCATCTTGGTCCTGTGGGCACTGAGGAGCCGTGGGAGGATTTCAGCAGGAAGGACTCATGGGCTGCTGTGGGGGCTGGGTGGGTGGGGGCGGGAGCCTGGATGTGGGGCATGGAATCAGAAGAAATTCAGAGGCAGAATCGGAGACTTAGCAACTCATCGGGAACAGGTGCCATGCTACTTAGGCGGAGCTGCAGGGCCGTGGGCAAGCCTCACAGCCTCCCGAAGCTGCACTTTCCTCACTGGTAAGATGGAGAGTTAACCCTGATGGTCTGTGGGATTGCTTCCTGCTGTGATGCTTTATGATCTGCAGTACAGTCCTGCCCATGGAAGTGATTCGTGGGTGTTGGGCCAGGAAAGGGACCCGTGCTAGGCCAGGGCAAGGGAAGTTGGGAGCAGCCTCTCCACATTTAGGTTAAGTTTGGGATGGGGAGAGGTAGGAGGAGGGGACTCTATGTCTCTGGGTTGACGTAGGCAACGATAGGGGTCCCCGAGGGCCCAGAATGGAGCTTTGGGGGAAAGCCCTGATGTCTAGAGCTGGAGGGGAGGGGGAGCCCAGGATATGACAGGAGCAGAGTGAATGGGACCACTACAGTTTCCCCCAAAGCAGACCCTGAGGCAAGAATATGGGTGCAAGAGATTTATTTAGGAGGTCATCCTAGAAGGCACATAAGGGAGTGGGGACAGGAGGGAGGGGAGGAAAACCAGTAAAAACTGTATTAATGACAGGATTACTGCTGTGGGCAACTGGTGGGCATCCTCCAAGAGACGGTGCAGAACGCACTTCAGAACTGCGCCACTGAGGGACAATGAAACTGAGGTCCACATTCACCAACTCCTGTTCCTTGCTGACTGAGGGCTGCTTCTGGGAGCATTAACTCCCAATGCTTCCAGCCTGCCCAGTGCACTGGGCTGAGACACGGGAGCCCATAGTGTGTCCTGGAACTCCAGTATCCTCCGGGGCGGGGGCTGAAAGGGCTCCAGGCAGGCAGTGCTGGCATCTTCTGTAGCCCTGGAGTCAACTCCTCAGAAGTGGCCAACTAGGTCGGACCTCCCTAAAGCCCAGCAGCTCTGATGGGGAACTGTCAGGTGACACAGAGTCAGACCCTGGCCACAGGCTCCCCATCCAGAGAGGCCCCAGGGGAGAGAGTGAGGCAGCCTCTGGGGGTGGATGGGGCACTGGGCAGGCCTCGGCTCAGGACACCACCCTCTTCTGTAAGAGCTGGGCCAGGTGCCGGTGCCTGAGGACCCGGGGCATCTCAGGAGGGAACGGGGAGGAGGGGCAGCCAGCAAGGGCTGCTCGAAGGGCTCTGAAGGCCCCCTGCCCCACCAGGTGGACTCTGGCAGGGCCCACGCTGCCCCGGAACCGCAGGGACTTGTAGTGGGGAGAGGCTTCCTGAAGGCAGCGGTCAAGCTGGAAAGAGAAGAGCCTGAGTGAGGCTGGCGTGGGGCTGCATGGTGGGTGATGAGGTGCGCACGACTGCCCAGGCTATGTGTGGGTGGGAGTTCCGTGCATACACATGTGTCTGTGGGACTCATCCCTCCCTTCCCAGAGCTCCAGGAAGGTTCTCCTCCCTGCCCCGTCCTCCCCACCCCTCCCCTGTGCCCCCAGCACCTGGGGACAAGCAGAGTAAAGGGGACATGCGGTCATATCCTGTCCCTGTGCCATTTACCTTGTCTCGATTTTCCTCTGACAGGTTCCTCAGTCCCCTCAGCTCCACAAACACCTCGTAGTGAGGAGCGGAGCCCTTGGAGGAATCTGCAGACAAACCCCATGCACACACACTTTTGTGCACAGGGAGACTTCCAAAGTCAATGCCCGCTGTCCCCACCTGTGCTTCCCCGCTCTGAAGGTTCATGGGGAAAAAGGAGTTTCTTGGTGGGAGTGGGGTAAATGGAGATGGAACCCAGAGCCTAATTCTAAATATGAAACAGGTCAGGAAAGGCAATGTCGAGACTGCAGCAGGAGGGATAGGGTTAGACATGGGGAAGGACTTTTGTTAGGAGCAGCAAAGGAGGCTGAGTCTTACCTCCTTCCTAGAGGTCTCCCAGCAGGATGGGTATGGACTGGTAGGCAGCCTACCCAAGAACTGGAGGCAGGAGCCGATGGAGATGCTTACCCAGAATGCTGTTCTCCACACAGCCATGGTCCAACAGCTTGGCCCCTGGCCACTGCCCCACTGCCCGGCCCAAGGCCTCAGAGAACATGTCCTCACCGATGTCTTCTCCTCGCACACTCAGCGTCTGGCCCAGCCTGGGGAGGAGAAGGGGGAAAGCAGAAGAGCCCAGGGTATAAGGATGGCCCCTCAGTGACCGGGAGGCGGGGGTCACCTACCTGTAGATGAACCTGACGACTGGACACTGATTGTGGGTACCAACCACCCGTACCACATCACCCAGGCGGCACCTGTCGGGGTGGGAGTAGGGGTGAGGTCCCATTAGCTGATGCTCCTGGCCCTCAACAGGATCCCGAAGGGCCTGAGGTGGCTGGGGCTGGGGGGCAGGCGATTACCTGGAAAGGCTGGTGTGATCAGTCAGCACCAGCTCGTACTCCTTGCCCTCCTGGGCCTCAGCCAGCAGGACCGTGGAGGCAGCCTCTTCCTGAGCTCCTTCCTTGACTGGCAGCAGCTCAGTAAAGGGAGCTCCAGGGGGCAGGAGGTAGAGCCCGCGGGGCTGCTCTGGCCACAGGTTCAGGCCCACCAGCCCTGTGGGGAGCAAGCGGCCTCTTCATCTCACGGCCCCATTGCTTTCTGCTAGGCAATAGTCCCTCACCCGGACCCCAGGCTCCAATCCTGGGAGCATCTGATCCTACTGCTGCCCTTCCACTCCATCCTTGCTGGCTCCCCCAGGCTCAGCCCACTGCCTCTAAGGCCCTCATTGGGAAGAGGCAGTGGATCTGGAAGTGGCAGACCTGGCGCCGTGTGAATTTGTGCACATCTCTTAACCTCTATGAGCCTCAGTTTCTTTATCTGTAAGATGGAGCTGCTGGTGTTGGGGAGGATTGAATGAGATGATTATGTAGGGCTCACTACGTGGCAGCTAGCTCTGTGACCTCTGCCTCCTGCCCGCAGCTCACCGCCCTTCAGTCCTGCTGACCTCCAGAGGCAGCATAAGCAGGTGAGAAGAAGGCTAGCCCTTGGCACCACAAGGCCTCCAGGGCAGCCACAGCCTCCGCCTGGCCTCCTGCGTCCAGAGTCACCACCACCTGCAGCTTTGGCCAGAGCCGAAGGGCCAGTCCTCGGGGTCCCTGCTGTAGAGCCTCCCGCAGCTCTGCTGCCCGTCTCGGGAGAGGCGCTCCTGGGTTCCCGGCAGCTACGGCCTCAGCCAGCTCTTCGCCATTGGCCTCCAGGCCCAAGAAGACGTCCAGGAGTTCAACTGCTGTCCCCGCTTCCAGTGCCCGCAGCCCTGGGGACCTCAGTGCTGCCAGCAGCAGGGCCCCAGGGTCCTTGGCTCCACGGGGGCTAACATGGCCCAGGGCATGCCAAGGCCAGGGGAGGGGGCGGGGCCAGGGGGAGGTAGGGGTCACGCGAGCCGTGCCTCCTGGAGCCAGCACTTCTGGGTAGGCATTATTCAGGGCTGCCAGACCCAGCAAGGTGGCCTGGAAGAAGACAAGAGATGGGGTTGGCCCTGGGCCTGAGCCAGACCCTGAGCCCCCAGTTTGGGGGTTCTTTGCCCACCTTGATGGAAGGGTTTGGCTGCAAGTAGGGGTCTTTGGTGGGACTGGGCTCCAACCTTCTCAGTTTACCTGCAGAGAGGCCTCCCCATGGTACTGTTTTGAGGTAGGGGGCGGGAGCTGCCCCCCACTTTCTTCCTCCTGGACCTGGCTGGCCTTGGTCAGAGGGAGATGATTCCGGAAGGCGCTCAAATCTATGAGACATCATTAACTCCTCATGACGCCACAGTTTCCCAAGAGTTTCAGGCAAGACTGGTGAGACCCTTGAGGAAGGAATCCAGACTAGGCCTGGGGGAAGGGGCTCTCAGGGCCCAGGATGGGAAAATTCATCTTGAGCAATCCTGAGCCTGGGCGGGTCTCTGGGTCAGGCCCCTCTGTGTCGGCAGCAGAAAGTGGGGAGGGGAGGTCTTCAGGTTCTGGAATCTGACTGTCCTTTGGGGTTTCTTTGTCTTTGGGACACCTCCCCCAGACCCTGGGAAACACACCTGTGCTCCCCCTGAGGGGACAGCAGGGACCCTGGGCTCTCTGCAGACACCAGCTCAGGGCCTGCTGCTGGCTCCGGCCCACGTGCAGTGTGCTCTGCTCCAGTCTCTGCTGCTGCCAGGCAGCTGCCCAGCACAGGGCCCTCCATGCCACACGGTACTGGAGGCTGGCAAGCCAGGACAGCCTGGCATCCTGGGGCTGCTGCTGCCGGAACATGGCCAGTGGCGGCAGCAGCAGCAGCAGCAGCAGCAGCAGCAGCAGGCACAGCAACAAGAACAGCAGCATCTCCAAGCAGCTCCTGGGAGGAGGAAGGGACCCGAGTGCTGGTATGGGGGGAGGAGGGGATAACCCACTTCCTGCCTCAGCCCACCCTAGCACGCACAGGAAAATCAAGGAAAAAGGAAGTTTGGGAAGAAGCCAGGACCCTTGTCAGGAAGGTGCTGTCAGGCAGGTGATTCGGAGGAGAGAACATCAGGGCTTCGGACTCACACTGACCTGAGTTCGGATCCTGGCTCTGCCACTTGATAGCTGTAGGACCCTTGGTAATTCAGCTAGCTACTCTGAGCTCCGGGCCTCTATCTGTAAAAGGGGAATAATAACAACCCCTCAGAAGGTACAGAAAGGGCTTGGCACAGTGCCTGGCACACAGCGGCTGCTTAACGAATAACATGGCTTGCCCACTCCCGAGTGGCTCTACTTAGTCCCGGGATCCACACTGTTCCAGCTCCTGGGTCCCAGGCCATGGTTCCATGTCCCACATGCACCTGCCACAGCCCACTTGTGCCTTCTCCCAGCACCCAGGGCCCCCTTAGTGCTCAGGTCTCAGTACACAGCCGGCCAGAAAGATGGAGCCACGGCTTTAAAGGGCTGGGCCCGGATGGGGAAATGGGCCTCTGGGCCTGAGGGAGGAGCTTGGGGGTGCTCTTAAAGGGGCAGCTTGCCTAAGGGCTGACATGCCGGGTGTTGGCCCAAGCTGGCAGATGGGGGGACGCTGGGGTGAGAGTAGCGAGAGTAGCATGGTCCTCAAACTTGTGCAGGTGAAGAAAGAGGAAGCTGAGTGTGGAAAAGAGCACCACAAAGTATCTTGAGCGGGGAGTGGGCTGCACCCCATCCCGGAGCAGGTTCAAGCTTGAGAACTGTTAAAAAACAAAATTTTCTCCCAGTCCAGAAATCCTCTCCTCAAAGGCAGTAGAGAGGGGGCCGGCCCCATGGCCGAGTGGTTAAGTTTGCATACTCGCGTCAGCGGCCCAGGGTTTCGCAGGTTTGGATCCTGGGCGCAGACATGGTACCACTCATCAGGCCATGCTGAGTTGGCGTCCCACGTAGCACAACCAGTGGCACTCAGAACCAGAATATACAACTATGTACTGAGCGGGGAGGGCTTTGGGGAGAAGAAAAAAAAAATGATTGGCAACAGTTGTTAGCTCAAGTGCCAATCTTTTTAAAAGAAAAAGGTAGTAGAGAAAGAAAACACTTTGATTATTGAATAAGCATTAAACCAGAACGTGATGCGCATCACAGGAAGTCTACTACGAGACTGAGAGACAGGAAGATGCCTCACTCCCTTATGTAGCCGAGCAGATAGAACCCGTTACACACATGTTCTCAAGATAGACGATAACTAGTCCTCAAGTAAGAGGACTTGACAGCACCCTTTGTCACATGCAGTTCCTCCTAACTTTCCCTGGTAATTGGGGTCACCATCCGGGTTAGCGGATCGGCTTTATCCCGAGGAAAAACAAATTTCTCCCATCTTTACGACAGGAGGTAGTTTTGCAACTTGGAGCCAGGTGGCCACCCAAGTGAGGCTCCTATCCTCCGACTGTAAAGTTTGAGAAGCTGTGCTCAAGAATGCGGTTCTCGGGGCCGCCCTGTGGCTGAGTCGTTGAGTTCATGTGCTCTGCTTTGGTGGCCCAGGGTTTCGCCGATTCGAATCCTGGGTGTGGACATGGCACCGCTCGTCAGGCCATGCTGAGGCAGCATCCCACATGCCACAACTAGAAGGACCCACAACTAAGAATACACATCTATGTACCAGGAGACTTTGGGGAAAAAAGGGAAAAAAATAAAATCTTAAAAAAAAGAATGTGGTTCTTCTGCAGTCTGTGGTTGAGCCCTCCCTCCTCCTGTGCCCTTGACCCAGGCTCTTGGACACTAAAACCCCTCCGTTCAACCCCTCAGCCGCCTCTGGGTCTTGCAACATCTCTCCTCTTTTCACAGCGATGCTCTTTCACACAGGTCTGCTCTCACCATCTGGCTACCCCACCTCACTTACACTCCTTTTCATTTCTAGTATAACCTTGCACTTGATTTGTTTTCAAATAACAGCTTTGTTAGATATAATTCACACACCATACAAATCACTCATTTAAAGTGTACAATTCAGTGGCTTCTAGGATATTCACAGATATGTGCAACACCAACAGTCAATTTTATTTATTTTTTATTTTTTTTGAGGAAGATTAGCTCTAAGCTAACATCTGCTGCCAATCCTCCTCTTTTTACTGAGGAAGACTGGCCCTGAGCTAACATCCGTGCCCATCTTCCTCTACTTTCTATGTGGGATGCCTACCACAGCATGGCTTGCCAAGTGGTGCCACGTCCGCACCCTGGGCCGCTGAAGTGGAACGTGTACACTTAACCACTGCGCCACCGGGCCGGCCCCACCAACAGTCAATTTTATATTTTCATCACTTCAGAAGTAACCCCACACCCTTTAGCTGTCACCCCCTAATCCCTTCCCACCTCCCCACCCCCAGCCCTAAGCAACCACAAATCTACTGTCTCTCTCTATAGATTTGCCTATTCTGGACATTTCACGTAAATGGAATCTTACCACATGTGGTCTTTTGTGTCTGGCTTCTTTCATTTAGCATGTTTCCAAGGTTCGTCCATGTAGTACTGTGTATCAGTAGTTCATTCTTTTTATTGCCAAAGTAATATTTCATTGTATGGCTATACCACACCACATTTGTTTATCCATTCATCAGGTGATGGACACGTGGGTCTTTTCCACTCTTTGGCTATTATGTATAATGCTGTTGTGAATATTTGTGTACAGGTTTTTCTGTGGACATATGTTTTCATTTTTCTTACATAAAAATGGAATGCAAGGGATTCATTGCATTCCAATGAATGGAATGGCTGGGTCACATAGGAACTCTTTGATTAACTGTCTAAGGAACTGCTAAGCTGGTGTTCAAAGTGGCTGCACCATTTTACAACCCCAGCAGCAGTAAATGAGCATTCCAATTTTTCTATATCCTTGCCAACACTCATTAGTATCTGACCTTCATACTCCTGGTGGGGTATGAAGTGGCTTGAGTCAGTTTTAATTTGCCTTTCCCTGATGACTAATGATGTCGAGCATCTTTTCATGCGTTTAGTGGCCATTTGTATATCATCTTTGGAGACATGTCTTCTCAGATCCTTTCTCAGTTTTTAATTGGTTTGTCTTTTTAATTATTAAATTGTAAGTGTTATGTATTTTACATACAAGTCTCCTATCAAATATATGATTTGCAAATATTTTCTCCCATTCTGAGTTGTTTATTCATTTTCTTGATAGTATCCTCTGAAGCACAATAATTTTTAATTTTGATGAAGTCCAATTATCTATTTTTTCTTTTGTTGCTTGTGCTTTTGGTGTCATATCTAAGAATCTATTGTCAAATCCGAGGTCATGAAGATTTACCCCTATGTTTTCTTCTAATTGTTTTATAAACTTAGCTCTTATATTTAGGTCTTTGGTCCATTTTTTTATTGTGGTAAAATATACATAAGATTTACCATTTTAACCATATTTAGGTATCCACCTCAATGGGATTAAGTACATTCACCCTGTTGTGCAAACATCACCACCACCCATCTCCAGAAATTTTTCATCTTCCTAAACTGAAATTATGTACTCATTAATAACTCCCCATTCCTCATCCCTCCAGCCTCTGGCAACCACTATTCTATTTTCTGTCTTTATGAATTTGACTGCTCTAGGTACCGAATAAGGGGAGTCATACAATATTTGTCCTTTTGTGTCTGTCTGATTTCACTTAGCATCATGTCTTCAAGATTTATCCGTGTTGTAGCATGTGTCAGAATTTCCTTCCTTTTTAAGGCTGACTAATATTCCATTGTATGTGTATATCACATTTTGTTTATCCATTCATCCATTGATGGACATTTGTGTCTTTGTGTCTTTTCACCTTTTGACTATTGTGAATAATGCTGCTATGAACAGGGGTGTACAAATATCTGTTTGAGTCCTTGCTTTCAATTCTTTTGAGTATATACCCAGAAGTGGAAGTGCTGGATCATATGGTAAAACTATGTTTAATTTTTTGAAGAACCACCACACTGTTTTCACAGCAGCTGCACTATTTTACATGCTTACCTGCAGTGCACAAGGGTTCCAATTTTTCCACATCCCCTACAACAGTTATTGTTTTCTTTTTGTGTTGTTGGGTTTTTTTGGTTTTTTTTTGGTAATAGCCAGCTCAATGGGTAAGAAGTGGTATCTCATTGTGGTTTTGATTTGCATTTCCCTAATGATTGTGCGTCTTTTTGTGTACTTACTGGCCACCTGCATATCTTCTTTGGAGTAATGTCTATTCATGTCCTTTGCACATTTTAAAATTTTTCTTGTTGTTGAGGAGTTCTTTATATATTTTGGATATTAATCCCTTATCAGACATATAATTTGCAAACATTTTCTCCCATTCTGTGGGTTGCCTTTTCACTCTGTTAATAGCTTCCTTTGATACACAGGTTTTTAATTTTGATTAAGTCCAATTTACCTTCTTTTGTTGTCTATGCTTTTGGTGTCATGGCCAAGAAATCATTGACAAATCCACTGTCATGAAGCTTTTTATGTTTCCTTCTGTATAGTTTTATAGTTTTAGCTCTTACATTGAGGTCTTTGACCCATTTTGAGTTAATTTTTGTATATGATGTAAGGTGAGGTTCCAACTTCGTTCTTTTGCATGTAGGTTATCCAGTTGTCTCAGCACCATTTGTTGAAAACTATTCTTTCTCCATTGAATTGTCTTGGCACCCTTGTCAAAAATCAGTTGACCATACACACATAGGTTTCTTTCTGGACTTTGAATTCTATTCCACTGATCTATATATCTATCCTTATGCCAGTGCCACACTATGTTGATGATCTTGGCTTTGTAGTAGGTTTTGAAATTGGGAAGTATAGTTACTTCAACTTTATTCTCTTTCAATTGGTTATTCAGGAGTGTATTGTTTAATTTCCACATATTTGTGATTTTCCAGGGGTTATTGTCATTTACTTGTTTAGTGAGTGGCTGGATCATTTTAGTGAGTCTTGCTACTCCCCACTGCCCACTCCAACAGTGTGAAGCCTCTGATATTGCTCCTTAGAGGGGTGCAGACTGGAGTATGCCCAGTCACCCTGGTGTGACAGCGATTTTCACAGACCTTTTTTCCCTGACCACACCCAGCTGTTAACCTACACTAATTATTGGCTAATTGCTATGTTTTTTTTCAACCACGACCTGGGGAATAAATTGCTCCACAAACTGATCCAATCGAATTCAAGCTTCTTGGAAAGGACAGTTTCAAGGTCAGTGTTTGAGATTTGTTCTGCCCCCAGAGAGCTCCTCCCAGCTCTTTTCTCATTTCTCTCTAGCACACCAACCAGCACAGTTTAGCCTGTATCTCCAACGAAGCTATCTTTCTCCTGCTAATTGACTTTCACCACAACCTCTACTCTTTGTGAGAGCACCCTTAAGCTCGAACTTCTCTTGCAAATGAAGTCAGTTCCTTTGAGGAGAGATTCGAAGTTGTTTTACAACATGCCTCTCTCCTTTCTGGGGCAAAATCTCTGAGCTATGGCTCTGATGCTGGGGGAAGGGACAATGGCACACTTCTGAGTGATGTGCCCACTTAAAAAGCTGAGTGCTTGGTGGGTGTAGGGGGTGGGCAGTAGCCTCAGGTCTTCTTGGCTTGTCTCTCTCGTTGTGGAACTACCACCTTACAGGCCTGGGCAAAGGTATAGGGCCCCAGGATTCTCAGTAGCACCAGGCCCAGGTAGAGCATCCATCCTACCAGTGGGGGCTGTGCAGAAGGGAGTCTGCCACCTTGCAGCGGCAACCACCCAGAACTTAGCCTCAGCAAGCAGTAGCTGGGGGCAGAATGAGAAATGCTGGCATCCTGCCTTTCCCGAGAAGACAATCCTCTGGTTGGGAGCTAGGGGCACAGGGAGCTCCGTGTTCTTGGCTGCACTGGTCTGAAATGGAGTTTCTGTCCTCCTGAGCTGGGAGACAGCAGCGAGGGAGTGGGTCTTAGCTCAAATACCACCCTCTCACTTTTCTTACTGAGTTTTAGATTTTCTTGAATAAGTGTTTCTTCATTTACTGTATGCCCTTAGGAGACTTTAAATGGTTGGCTTTAAAAAAAAATTTCATTAGTTTCATTGGGGGGTGGGTCTGCAGAGCTGCTCATGCTGTCACGCCAGAAGTGGAACTCCTTCCACTCTTCAGTGCTCTGCAACTCCACTGTGCGCCCCCCGCCCCACCCCATTCCAGACTGTTCTCATCAAGATCATCAATAGCCCCTGAGTGCCAAACCCAGTGGGTGCTCCCCACTATTTTATTTGAGCTCTCTGTAGTTTCTGACACTGTTTGCCTTCCTTGGGCTTCTGTGATGCTGTACTCACTTGGTTTTCTTCCTCCTTCATCCATAATTCTTGTAACATCTTTCATAAGCTCATTCTCCTCTGCCTGACCCTTAAAATGAAGCACAGTATTTCCTCTGGTCCCTTCCTCAATTCTCTTTCTTTCTTCAAACGGTTGTTCACATCCATAGTTTCAATGCCACCTAGGCATGAACAGACTGCACGGCCAACTCTGCCCTGCCCCCATCTGTATCTCTCAGCCCTGATCATTGCCTTAGGCTTCACAACTACATGTCTACTTGGGCATCCCAGCTTACCCAGATTTGTACCCATAATCTTCCTCCTAACCTGACCCTACTCCTGTATCGCCCCCTCCCCATCTTACTGAGGAGCATCTCTATCCATCATTCCCCAAGCCAGAAACCTGGAATTACTCTAGACTCCAGTGCTGCCCCCCCACATTAGTCACTAAGTCTACAAACTAAGCTCAGGGCCACTGCTTTGGCACCCTAGTCCAGACCCTCATCTACTCCTGGACCGCTGAAACAGCCTCCCAGCTGCTCCCTGACTTCCTGTTTCGCCTCCCTTCGATCCATTCTGCACTGTCGCTCCAGTATTTGTTAAAATGAAAATCTGTCCATTCCCTTAAAGGTTTCATCACTTACCATCATGTTCTGGTGAAGTTCAAACTCTCAGCCTCGCACACTAGACCCTTGTGATCTACCCACTGCCCGCCCTTCCAGATCACCCACCACGGACTTTCTCCAAGTGCCGTCCTTGCACCAGCCTCGCCTGGGAACTTGTTAGAAATGCAAATTCTCAGGCTCCACCTCAGACCTACATACTCAGAAAATCTGGAGTGGGTCCAGCCATCTGTGCTTTACCAAGTCCTCCAGGAGATTCTGAGGCACGCTGGAGCTGAGAACCACAAATCACCCTTGACTCCAGCCATATCCTACTTTCCTACATCACCAGGCCTCTACCCGTGGTAGCCCCTTTGGCTGAATGCCTTTTCCTTTCTTAACTCCTATTTGTTCTTTAAGAGTCAGCTTAAGCTGTTCAGTGCTCTTTTGTACTTGATAATGACCTCAGAACAGCTTTACTGCAGCATAAACCAAGATCTCCTCCTAAGTGATTGTTAGCTGCCTTTCCGCTAACTGCAATCCTCTTGAGGGCAGGAATGTTTTCTCACCCCCCACATGCTGCCTGGCTCAGGGCAGGCACTCTAAATGTGCTGAATTTTAAGGATGAGTTTTCTAACAGGCAGAATGGGGAGCCAGGAGATAAAGACTATCATTCTAATTTTCAAAACATCACATGAACAGGAAGGTAAGAAATGCCCCCATCTGCCATCAAAGCTGATGACACACTCTGAGGCAGCCAACTCCCAACTAGTTCCCCTTTTCAGTCACGTTGATGATCTCAAACTTCTCCTTACGGAGGCCAGCCTCCCTTGCCGCCCAATGGAAGAGAATAAAAACAGGACTCAATATTGTCCCTTCAGAGGAAGGCTTTATTGTAACATAAAATACACAATTTTGTGGCTGCCCCAAATTTTACACAATACTTTTTTGGTGGCTATATACTAATCTGCCTCAACACTAAAATATGTATCTGAAATAATTTCACAAAGTTTTAAAAAGAAAAATTATAAAAAGTGTGCTTCCATTTTCAGTTAATATTCATTTTTACTCTCCCCCCGCCCCCGACAAAACCCTGCACATATCACACACTGAAACATTTTGATGACACGCGCGTGTGTGTGTGTGTGTGTGTCTGGGAGGGAGTGAGAGGCTGAGGCAGTCAGGGATTGCTCTTGCCTCTTGTGGTTAGGGAGAAGAGAGAAAACATAATGCAGATAGCAAGCGCACCTTTCCGTCAAAGCTCTCTCCCACTGACGGGCACAGCCTCAGGACAAGGAGGACAGCTCAGTAACTGTACAAGCACGGGGACCCAGGCTCGGACAGCCACACTCTTCACACCTGTCCCCTCAAGCCCAATGCCAACTGTGAAGCGAGAGCTCTGCCCTCAGCCTGCCCTGGGGCCAGTCCACTACCATCTGGAAGTGTGTCAATGCCCACGGGGGCTGCCACAGAGGCAGGCGCTGGGGAAGCCTGAGTGACAGTAGGGAAGGGCTCTAAGCGGGGCCCACAGCACACGGGCCTCCTCTTCGCCTGTCCCCAAAACTTCCATCCTCACGGGTAGAATTTAACCAAATCTTGAGGGGTATGTAAGGGGCTCAGCAGCATCCTATGTCAACGCTGGTATCCGTGGCGGGGTCAGCCTGCTTCTCAGAGGCAGAGAGAGTCTACTGCCTGGCATAGAAAAATAAATCAGTGTATGAAACCAAGCCAGGGCAAACAGCAGCTTTTAAAAAGTCATCTTCCAATAAATAATTTACTACAGAGGAATATTTTCCTGTAACATCAAAACACTGATAAATTCAGAAGTTATTTTTGTAAAAAAAATATCTGTTTATTTACTCACATGTATAAAAATAAGGTTTTTAGGGCCATTCTCTCCAGGGTATGATCACGTCCTCCTTTTAAAGAGGGGGGCCCAGGGGTGATCTCGTAGGCCTAACCCAAAAGCCACACCTGCGTACCCCTCTTCCACCCCGCCCACCACAGCCCATTCCTTCCCTCTGGGGGAAAGCTACGGAAGAAACTGTGGACAAAATTATGCTGAGGCTTTTTTGTTTTGCTTTGTTTTCGCAGCTTCCCAAACTTCCCAGAAAACCTGCTGACAGCATTTCCCCAAATTACCAAGGCCTGACACCCAGCACCCCGCACCAGGTGGGCAACGACACCCGCTGAGTACACTGGCCCTGGGTCCAGACCATACTCCCGCCACCCACTCCGCAGACAGCGTTGTGTGAACAGTGAAGGGAAACGAGGTGACCTGGGATGAATGACACAGGAAGAAAGAATTCTGATGTCAAATTCGGTGGGAAGAGGAAAACAAAAAAGTCCCAATTTGGAAGCAAAAACACTATTCAACATTGCAGAAAGCCGTTATCGGTAAGCCTTCGGAAAGCCTCGCTTGTGTCCCCACCAGCGCAGAGGAAGGACGGCAGACTGGACGGCAGCTTCCCTGGGTAACAAGCCAACACTTTCAGCGCCTGTGAGTCAGGACTGCGCATTCCACCCCAGCGGGAACACAAAGGACATCAACACAGAAAGCTTCGGCGCTGTGGCCCTCTTTTCTTTCCTCTAGTTCATCAAACGGGTCTGCACATGTGCACACACACAGGAACTGAGTGGCAATTCCACAGAGCGAGAGAAGGAGGGAGGAAGAGAGAAAGGAGGAAAGAGGAGGGAGGGAGAGAACATTTAGATGGGTTAAATGTTATCTAAAAAACCATTACCCATCTGAAAACCCAGGACTCCCCTTGCCCCTTTTCCCGTGCCTTCCCAGGACAACAGGGGCGGGGAGAGGGAAGCAGGGAGGACTGGCTTTCTTTGTCAAAAGGCAGTTTCTACATTTCAGAAGAAAAGCAGACAATGATGGCTATATATCAATTGCTCGGCAGACACAGTGACAAAGACTGACCAGAGAGGAGGTGCTTCCCCGCCCTCTGTCCTTCTCTTACTTGAACAGCCACCTGTCAGAGTTCAGCCACCCACAAGACACATGGCCAAGTTCCAGGGTTCATGGAACTAACTGCCTTTTTGCACAAGGTTAAAACAACCACAGTCTCTGCTTGTGGCCCCAGTGCTGCGAGCTCAACTCCGGACAGCAAGGGGGAGAAACACCACAACGTGCAAACTCACACGCACTCACACTCACACTCACACACTCACTCCCTTCATTGGTGCCACCATGCACAGAAACACTAAAGTCAAAACTAGTATTAACACTTCACATTATAAGTATTGTTTCCAAAGAGAAGCGATTCATGGAATTAAAACATCCACAAGAGTAACTCCTCTAGTGAGGATGAAGAAGCCGAAGATGGAGACGGGAGGTCACGACTGCGCATGAGGGATCCACTGACTGTCCATAGGTCGGCCTAAGAGTTCCTCCACCCGCCGCGCCACGTCCATGGTGTCGTCCAGATCGAAGTCCCCATCGGTGTCAAGGACAGGGTCAGGGCTTGGGAGGGAAAGAGAAGAGACGAACGGGAAGGGAAAGGTTGTCAGAGGCCAAGGATGAGGAGCAGAGACCACCCCACCATGTGAGTGGCCCAAGACTGCCCGTCCCCTCAGCCTAGGCTCCGTGGGAAAAGAACCACTCCTGATCGGAACACTGGGGAGCAGAGTCCCCTGACAGCTAGTTGGACAGATACTCAGACTAAACTACCTACCCCAGCCGCCCCTAGCACTGACTGTCCCATCTCATCTAAATCCCACCTGGTCCTTCTACAGAGCAAGAAAAATCTCCACTTTGGGAGAGGCGAGCAGATGACAATTGTCCAACCCTACTCTAAACTGCCAATATCTTCTGGTCAAATCTCTCCCTTCCTCCCGCACCCCTACCAGAGCCCGGGCTGGGCTGGGTGGTCTCAGCCCTAGAGAAGCTCTGGGTTCCTTTGCCCACCAGCCCTCCAGGGGTCCAGCCTGAGGCCAAGTGCCCGTTCCTCCCCGCGGAGCCCCAGGAGAACACAACCTACTTCTGTGGGTACATGTTATAATGAGCCTGGGGACACACGGCTGGGGAGGGGGCCTGGTCCATGTAGGTGGCGCTGCCCCCGGCAGAGTCTGCAGATGCGCTCACAAACCTGCGGGAGGAAGCAGAGCAGAGCCTCAGTGACCTCAGGGCAGCAGCTGACTGGGGAGGGGCTCAGAGGGCATCTTCATGTCTTTTTTGGGTGTAAAAGGACAAAGCGCCCACTGGGCCTGGGACTCCGGCTGCAGGAGTGGGCCCCGGGTACTGGCCCCATCAGGACCAAGCCCAGTTCCCTCCCCAGGGCTGAGCCAGGTTTGGGGCGGGGAGGGAACGCTGGGCCCATGAACAGGAGGGGTTGGCAGGGATGGGTGAGGAGAGCGGGGGGAGGAGAAAAGAGGCAGCAGGAGACCAGAGCTGGACCCTGGACACTTACTCAGGGACCACTTGCTTGATCTGTGGCTTCACGTATCCGTCCACTGCTTTAGCTGCCGAGGGGGGAACGGTGATGAGAACCAAAGTTCTCAAATGAAATAAAAACGCAATCTCCCTTAAGAGTCACATGTTCTCTTAGGATAGGACACAACCACCTAATTTTATCTTAGGATCTGATACAAGCACTTAATATTTCACCCTGTTAGGAGGACTGGGTAGAGGAGAAGCCTTAATACTAAAACTGCACGTTAAGCTATCTTCCAAGTTGGCATGCGTATGTCAATAAATTCTTCAAACCACAGAAAATATATACTTCAACACGAATCTAAATCAAGCATTCATTGCATACTAACTGTAAAACGAAAAAATATCTTAAAAAGTTTAAAGTCAAAAATACAGCAGAGGCACAGGATTTGCTCTGTCTCCCAGGAGACAAAATTAGGACCAACAGGACGAGGTTGGAAGGGGACAAATTCTCAGTCATATAAGCAAGAATGTCATCATCATCAGAACTGCCCCAAAAAAGCAATGGGCTGTCTTGGGAAGAACTGATTTCCTTGTCATGGGAGGTTTTCAAGCAGAAGGTGTACAAACGTTTGTCAGGGAGGCGCAGAAGAATCTAAGAAACAGAGAGGAATTAATTTGACTTGACAATCCGCAAAGTTACGCTGAGGATCGACTCTTTTCTACTTCTAGGAGATGGACTATGCCTCTGGCATCTGTATGCTCTTTGGTGCCCCTGGGGTTTCTGCATTTGGGGTAATGTGATGGTCGCTCCTGCCAGTGAGTGCTGTCTATGCCCCACGGCTAGTTAAAAAGAATGCTGGCATTGTGTCTCTTTCTCTCGCCAAAGAACCCTCCCTGGGATGTGGAGGCTAGGGAATAAACCTGAAGTGATCTGGTCAGCCACAGTGACCTTTTTAAAGGCTGATTATGGAAGTCCAGTTAAGTACGTAGTACGAATGCGACAGCCTGAGGTCAGTAATGAAGTCTTGTTTCCTGGGTGTGAGTATGGGAATAAGTATAATCTTCACTGTATTAGACAATAAACATGACGCTAAGGTCAACAGGACGAAGAGCTTGTCACAGAAACACCCAAGGCAGTGAAATGTCACAGGGTCACAAACTGCTTGTTACCCTAACCTGCTTCTCCTAGAGGCTTCAAATGTCAGGAGCTATATTTTCATAATATCTCATGCTTTTTGTGCTTTATAGACTACAGAGAACTTTACAGGTTGGCAGAAAAGATAAAAATCAAAGAAATGCTGTAAAAAATAGGATTTAAAAATCTAAATTATCTGTGCTAACCAAGAGAAGCAGGGACAGATTTAATCCAAAATACCACATCAATCTAAAAATATTTTGGCTTACTTTCCCACCTAGAAATAGAACTACAATCTTAGGGTGGGAAGGCATGATACAAAAGACAGAATCTATAAAGGAAGAAGGTTGATAGATTGGGCTATACAGAAAACATAAGTCTCTGCATTTCAGCAAAATAAACCTTAAATGTTAAAGGACACACTGAGAAAAATATTTGCTATATATAATAAAGGGTTTATTTACTATATAAAAATACTTACACATCATTAAGGAAAAAAGGAACTCCAAAAGAAAAATGAGCCAGGAATATGAATGCACTTCACAGGAAAAAATATAAATGGTCAATAATGTGGTGGTTAAAAAATACAGGCTCTGGAGCTAGACTGTTTGAGCTCAAATCCTGGCTTGGCCACTTCCTAGCTATGTGTCCTTTGCGAATTATTTTATATCTTTGTGAGTCAGTTCCTCATCTGTAAAATGGGGATGAGTAATAGTACCTACGTTACAGACGTGTTTTGAGGATTAAAGGAGATACTACATGAAAATGTGCTCAGAAAAGTGCCCAGCACCCAGTAAGCATCCAACAAATGTTATTACTCTATTTATTATTATTGTTATTATTAACACTACACGAAAAGATGTTTTGACCTTACCCAGAATCAAAGAAATGAAAATAAGAACTGAGATACCATTTTTATGTCAATCTTACTGGCAAACATGAGATGGATGAATACAGAATCTATGATTGGCAGGAGGATGGAGAAGCAGATACTCCAACAGACAACCGTGGGAGTGAAAACGGACTCTGCTTTCTGGAAGGCAATTCTGGAAAGATGTGTCAAAATGCTTGAAAAGTATACACCCTTTGACACAAATTCTACTTTAGGAATTTATCCTAAGGAAATAGTTGAATAAGATGTATATACCAGGTTATCTCAAAATTAATCATAATAAAAAACTGAATAACTTAAATTGTAAGTATCTTAAATAACCGACATGGAATCATCATACAACAGAATTCTATGCAATTATTAAAATGATATTGTAAGATTATATTAACTGACCTGTGACTCTGCCTATGATATACGTTTAAGCGAAAAAAAAATCAGGTCACAGAAGATGATGGACAGCATGATCCCAACCTTTTACTAGACTCTGGCCCCTCCTACTGCTCTGCCCTCATCTCCCACCACTTTCTCCCCTGCTCATCCAGCTCTAGCCGCCCGGGGCCTTGTGAGGTTTTTCAAACAGGCCAATCTCACTCCCACTGCAGGGCTTCTGTACTTGTTCTCTTAGCCTAGAATGCTTCCTCTCCAGCTCTTTGTGTGGCTGGCCTCCTCACTTCGTTCAGGTCTGTTCTGATGTCACCTGCTCAGAGAAGCCTTACCTGGCCACTCTAGTGAATGCTACTCCCCATCCTCCTCCTTGTCACTTCTCTATCCCCCTCCCTTGCTTACTTGTCTTCATAGCATCCACTACTAAATAAATACATTTATTTCTTTACTTGTTTATTGTCTTCCTCCTGCTACTAGGTTGTAACCTCCACACAGGAAGTACTTAATAAGCATCTGGTAACTGAGTGACGGAAGAACACACACCTATATAGATGGGAAGAATATTCACCAAATTGTGATTAACCTGTAGATGAGAGATGTGTGACACCTAATTTCTTTTCTAGCCTTTCTTGAAATTTAAAAATAAATACATAATACTTTTATGCTCAGAAAACAATAAAACCATCTGTTTTGAAAAATAAAATTTTACCTTCCTAATTTCGTTTCGTCTAAGCTCATATTAAAAGCAATTTGTTCCCTTCAATTTGATATTTGAGGTTAGTGGCAGATGTGTTTTCTGTATGTCTGAAGACGACAGCCCAGGATTTACTTCTGCCCTGGATAAGGCTCAATAACTAAATGCTAATTGTGTAAGTTTTCATGCAAGACAGACACACGCACACTCACACAAAACTAAAACAAAACCCAAATCACAACAAAACCAAATCAGAATGCGAACATTGTTACCAGTGGCAGGCTCGCATGGAACCGGTGTGTAATATTTGGAGTACACTTCATCTTTTGGCCGATCAGGAAACACGTAGATAAGGTAATTTAGGTCCCCCAAGCGGTCAGCCAGGGACCGGATGGAGAAGTCTCTGGTGGTAAAAGGCATCAGATTCCAAAACATTCTCTCCTCTAGATCAATAAACAGAATAACCATATTCTAAACATGATTTCTGAACAGGAAGTCTTAAAACCAAAATATACTACAAATTAAAGCTCTCCATTAAAATAGTCCCAATAAAAATCTCCATTTAAAAATAACCACAGGTTGGCGATCCAGTAGTTTTTAAAAGCCGGGGTGGATAAGCAGGTAAGGCATAAACCACCTTCCTAGGGACCCCATTATCTCAGGTAGTTTCAAGTTCAGATGGTATTCGTCCCTCTCTAGAAGAAACAGTTCTTGCTGACCCCGTACAACAGTATATGGAGAGACAGGAAGCACATCCACAGCCAGGGGACGTGTGAGAGCTATTAAAAGCTACTAAAACCTTCAAGCCGCAAAAAAACTAGTAAGCTGCTCTTTTCTTATTGTGAGGGTCAGAAGAAAGAACTAACATTCTTAGATGGAAATGATCAATGGCAACATCCTTATGCTAATTAGAATAAAGGCATAATTAAAATAATATTACTTCCAGTCTAAATGACTGCAAATCATCAAAATAATTCTTCACTGAAAGAAGTTTAAGGTTGAGTAATAAGAAGGCAAACATTTCAAAAGGGAAGCAGCTGAGATTTTGGAGAGAATTATTACAGGTAGCCATGTCAGTGTGACACATTTGTGTTTCTCAAAATTAGTAACTGCGTTTCTCATGATAAGATTGTACACAGGCTGCGTATTATTAGCAGCTGTCTCACGGTTAGACATCTGTGTCCCTTAATCAGTACTGGCCCCATAACAAGTATTCAAACTGTTTGTTAAAGTAATTTTGCGACAAAAGCAGCTAACTAGAGCCAAGACATGTCTTAAAAAGGGAGGGGCACTCACGAGAGTCAAATTTCCAAGCAATGGTGATGCCGCCGATTTCAGAGTCACTGAATCTCAGCAGGAAAGTCCCATCGGGCTTGTTAATGAGTAGGTCGTGGGCCTGTTGCTTGTTCACGAAACCCAAAATAGCCCTGGATCACAAAGCCAAAGGAGCAGAAGCAGAGTGTGATGTTTTAACACCAGAAAGAAACCGTACATACTCTATCGCTGACTTAGGAAATGACTATTCTCACCCATCATTCCAATGCGGCTTGAGATGTTTTTTTAACACTTCCATCACACCATCAAACCACTGCCAGAAAGTGTAATTCCGTCCTGGTAAATTCTCCTGGTTGGAGATACAACAATGAACACCAGAAGGCAACAGTAACACTTGGAACATTATCTGTATATACTTTAACTGGAAAAATTAAACGGAAAACAAACATCTACGCTGTCAGAATCAGACAAATATACATGCCTGCCCGAGTTTTACCAAATGGTCCCACAACCAAAAAACCAGAGAGAAAAAGGGGGAATAAGGGAAAATACTACAGGGCAATTATACCCCCCCACATCCCCCCCACCACCAGTGGACCCTGCTACACATTTTCCCCTGGATCTGGGCTGATGAGTCCTTTGCTGTCATTGATATGTGGTCTGTGACCAGCAGCAGCACCTGGGAGCTTCTGAGAAATGCAAATTTCCAGGTCCCATCTCAGACATAGTGAATAAGAGCCTGCATCTTAACAAGATGCCCAGGTGATCTGTAAACCTGAACTGTATGAGATCACACGGTGAGGCCACAGAGATTGCTCCATCACACAGCTTTCACCAATAATTATCAGTAGAACTCGGTTATCTGATTCCATTGGAAGGCAGGAGCCTTAATGCAATGGCAAAGACAGACGGCCCAGGCCTCCTGCTTCCCGTCAAACAAACCTCTGACCACTAGCAAAGCTGCTGGCCAAGTGCTTAGCACACAACCGTTTAAAAGAGACTCAGAGACTATGAGATCTCTGAATTAGAGCACTTAAAATACTTGGGGGCGAGGGTGTAAGCAAAGATACAAAAAGTTAAATTTAAAATCAAAGATGTGCCAGGTGACATCTGAATTACCCGAGGCTGGAGGACAAGTTTCCTACATCAGCACCCCCTCTTGTGGGTTGAGGGTCCCATGGGAGCTGGCTTGCATTACACATCAGGGGACATCAGAGAGTCAGTGGGACAGAGCCATGGAGCTTTGATCATCACATAAGCTTGACTTCTCATGAGTTACGTTACCACCTGCTTTGCTCAGTTTCCTTTATAAAGGACGAAAATGCACTAGCTGCGCACAAAGCCCAATTTACTTCAATATTCAAAGATGTAATTTTCTCCATAAAAATGTAGTGGTCCACCTCTTCAAAGCTTCCTGTTACTCTGGGCACAATGTCTGAGAGACAGGAAGAACAAGGGCCTGGGGCAGGGAGCCTCCCGAGGCAGCTGGTTTGGAGGGACTGATCTAAGAGCAGCTGGCAGCGGGTCCCTCACCCTGTTGAACTGGGACCAGGACACGGACATGCTGTTGTAGTCCTCCAGGTGGCTGCTGCTGCTGTTGAACAGCTTCTGCGCCAGGAACACGAGGTTCTCCTTGGTCAGGCCTCGGTTGCTCTGCACTTCGGCCTTGAATTTCATGTTGAGGGCTTCACACAGCTGCGGCCACAGCACTTTGTCGGGCACGGCAAATGGCACCCTGCCCTGAGAACGAGGGAAGCCAGAATTTAGGAGAAAATAGTCGCATGATTTATTCCCTCCACTCAAAGGAAAAACACTGATAGCTGGAAGTCGTTAAGACGTTTGTCTTGCTGAGCCTGAGGATAAATTCAAACTTTCTTGGGGTATGCAGTTGTGTGAAACTCAGAAGGTTCCACTTTGCCTTCTTCCCACATAACTTAGAAGGTAACCTCAGGCTATCTAGGGTGTTCTGTAAATAAGCTGCTGAACGTACCGTCCCATCCTGCGTTCTAACCAGCCACGAAAACAAAACATGACCACCGTCTGGCTCTTACACTGTCAACTCAATGGGAACAGAAAGCTAAAAGGCTGGCTCTCTAGGTACAGAGAGAGAGAATGTGTGTGTGCTCATACACGTGTGTGCACAAGCGCAATCCTCACCCTTGACACCTTCTGCCAAGACCTCTAGCTCAAAGGGAAACAACTTAGTATGGAAGAGTGGAAATTATGAGTTGGATGGCTTTATTGAGAAACAGGCTAGAATATGATTTTTTAATACTGCCTTTCACCCGTTCAGCCATAGCACTTCATTTTATTTATCATAAAAAATTTATTGAATAAGCGATCTCCTTAACAGGATATAAAATTTAAAGAGCAGAGAAGGGTATACAGTGAAGTCACTATCCTATCCTGTTCCCCCAGCAGCCCAAAGGCATGTAAGCTAGTTTCTTCTGTACACCTCCAAAGACTTCTATGCGTGCCAGCAAATAAATATAACTTTTCCTTTTTAAAAATATAAATAGGAGCATAAAATCCATATGTTCTGCATCTCTCTTTTTTCACTTAATGCTATATCTGGGAGACCTCACATCAGCACATAAGGAAATTCCTCATTTTCTCCTGTGGCTGCTAAATATTCTACAGTATGGAAGAACAAGAATATATTTAACTAGATCCCCACAGTCGGATATGTACGTATCAGCCTTCCAAACAACGCTGCAGTGTACTTATATGTTTGACACATAAGCTAACATATCTGTAAATTTCCACAAGTATATATTTATTTTAAAACAGCATAAGATGTACATTAGTCATTAAAATAACTAAAAATGTTAAAATGTTTATTTAGACAAGATACTTTAGCAATGACATGTTGCAGGACATGTCTAAGTTACATGGGGAGTGAGAACTGTGGATAGGCAGGGAAGGAAACGAGAGAAGATGATGCAATTCTATCCAGGAGGCTTATCAGGACATGATGTATGCAGATGTTTTTTAAAAGGAGTCTCAAACTCAGGGTTTGTAGCATAAGCATGGTAGAATTTCTGCTAAACATCTCACCTTTGCAGCAAAAATAGTGTTCTCTAAAGAGGACTATTGAGAATGCTAAGTAAGACTCTTTTTTTTTTTTTTTAAAGATTTTATTTTTTCCTTTTTCTCCCCAAAGCCCCCCGGTACACAGTTGTATATTCTTCCTTGTGGGTCCTTCTAGTTGTGGCATGTGGGACGCTGCCTCAGCGGGGTTTGATGAGCAGTGCCAAGTCCGCACCCAGGATTCGAACCAACGAAACACTGGGCCGCCTGCAGCAGAGCGCGCGAACTTAACCACTCGGCCACGGGGCCAGCCCCTAAGTAAGACTCTTAACATGAGAGTCACATTCAAGAAGGACATACTTTCATGTCCTGAATAAACAACTATAACCCTTTTATCACGCTTTTATGGACTAAGCTCTACTGGAAATACGCAACACGTAGAATTTCGCCTAGGGAAATGTTTAGAAAATGCCCATTAAGCAGCGCACTAGTGGTATTCAGATAGTATGCGGGTGCATAAACCCACAGGATCATATTTACTCCTCTAGACAAAGCATCTCATTCTTCATGAGAGACCTGTGATGAATCACAAAATCTAAAATTTGGAAAAGACATTAAATGTCACCCTCATTTATTGTTAGGAAGAAGACAGGAAGCAACTTGTAAGCTAAAGTAACTTCCTGAGAGGTCTAACCTCTAAAAGGAAACTGGGAGTCCCAAATTCCATTCAGGGTTTCACCCAAGAATTTAAAATAATATTTACTATTGACTATGTGTCAAGCATTTCGCACGTTACCTAATTTAATCTTCCTAACACCACCATGGAGCATTATTATCCCTGTGTTGCAGACACTTCCGGGAAACTTAAGCTCAGACAGGTAAAGAGAATTTCCCATGGTCACAGAGTGAGGAAACGGTGGAGCTTGAATTCAGACCTGGGCCTGACTTTAAGGCCATGCTCTTTCCATTTTCCACATCCTCTTTATTCTGCCTCCTGCTAAGGAAAACAGCATTTTTTTCTATGCTTTTTTGGGGGATAACACATGAAAAAGATTCATGTTTACATCAAGTTCTTAAGACCCGCAGGCCCAAGGAATCCACTTACAGGCTCTGCAAAGGCATTGTCCCAGAGAACAGTGGCCGTTGCGTTGTTGTCCTGGCTGCCATGGACAATCACCACCACCGGGAGGGACAGGGTCTAGAAAGACACAGGAGAAGGGCTCAGTGTCCACAGCCACACTTTCTTCCCCTTTCCCTTTTTTTCTATCACAATACGTTCATTCTCCCTTCAAGCTTCAGTAAATGTCACCCTCAGGTACAGAATCTGAAAGGCTCCAGGAATAACATGACTTTTCACATTGGCACACTCTTAGAAATTTTTGCTTGACTGATTGATTCATTTTTGCTGAGAAAGATGCAACCTGAGCTAACATCTGTGCCAATCTTCCTCTTTCTGCTGAGGAAGGAGCATCCTGAGCTAACGTCTGTGCCAATTTGCCTCTGTTTTGTATGTAGGTCACTGCCATAGCATGGCTGATGAGTGGTGCAGGTCTGTGCCCAGGATCCGAATCCACGAACCCAGGCTGCCAAAGCAGAACATGCCAAACTTAACCACTACATCGAGAGGCGGGCTCAATTTTACATATTTTAAAAGAGATGTTGCTTAGATACTTCTGAAGGATGGAATAAGTTTCTGAAAGCTACATGGAGTACGAGAGAGAAAAGAGAAAGAGTATGGAGACATTTCTGGGAAAAAATAGCAAGTAACCAATGTCTAAAACTATAACCATAACTCAAACTCATTTCTCTTGATTCCTTCTCCACCTGTATCTCCAACTATTCCAGTTTGTTATAATTTGTTTGTATCTCAAGAGAATCTAAGAATCTAAGTTCTAAGGAGGAGGTCTCCTCATTTTCTGTTCATCAATAATCAAACAGAAGAGACTATGTGATCAAAACGATTCTTTTGTGACATAAAGTACGTACATACGTACACACACACACACAACTGAGGGAGGCCTTTACCTTGACTTGAAAAACCAGCTCATTTCCACCAACACTGAACTGTGATTCAAACAGGATTGTAAATTTCTCTTCTGTCACTGACTCTGCTCCACGACGGTCAGACCTCTTAATTCGTTTCAGGGACTGCAAAGGAGAAAAATAAGATGAAGAACCCCTCAAACAACTGGGGAAAGTTTGTCTTTGCTCTTCTCCCATCCTCACCATGTTCCTGAAGTGGGCACTGAGGGTGCCGGTAGCCTGGTGATACTCCATCACGCAGCAGTTGTTCAGGATCTCTCCACTGTAATCACTGCAAGTCAGAGAGACTCAGCTCTAATCCCACAGCGTCTCAGCCCCACAGGGAGAAAACACATTTGGGATAGAGGATGTAAGAAGGTTGTTAAAAACTTAGATCACTTACAGGAAATGTCAGTTACATAAAATATACAAGAAATAAATATACATAAAATACACAAGAAGTTTCCTTGGATGTATCCCTATTAAATGACACAAAATCATAACTGCTTCATAGAAAAACCCCTTTATAGTCTGAGAGCCAGAAGAGGCCAGAAGGGCTAATGGGGTTCCCACACTGAAACAGCTGAGACCAGAAAGCTTCTTAGAGGATCTTTGTCTTTCTATGGCAAGGACTCGAAAAGAGGAGGGGGTGGGGGGAGGGGCACGTACTTGCGGGTGTTCTCGTTCTTGAGCAGCGACTTGGCCTGCTGCTCACTGATGATGGTGGCCTTCACCTGGGGGGGGTTCATGTGCACGTTCAGCTTCCCGCCCACCAGCAGGCGCACAGTGGCTGCGAACTTGGTCTGGGTCTTCAGGACCTGAGGGGGCTGCTTCTCGATGATGAATGTGCTGTGGGAACACAAGTGACCAGATGCTGCCTCAGGGGACTGCGCTCTGGTCCCTCTGCATGGGGAGGCTGCCTCAGCGGGTGACTTAGGAGCCCGTGTCGCAGCCCCTGTTCCCAGGGAGGCTGCTGAGAGTCGGGGGAGATGGCGAGAGGGGAGGCAGTGAAATGACCTCAGCAGCTGGCACGGGCCGCAGGGGACGAGGGCAGCCCTTGTAGTGTCCACAAGAGAAAATGGGCAAGGTCAACACCAAGAGGCCACAGCAGCTGGGGACGGAGGGGGTTGAGGGTGTGAGGCAGAGAGAGACAAGGACTCAAGCGAGAGTTCCCATCTGCAAAGCACCCCTCCCTCCCCCAGGCCAACCACATGGGGGGTGGGTGTGGCCAAGACGCAGCCATCACCTGGTCACTAGGGCCGAGATGATGTCTGTGATGGTGGCGTTGACCTCGGCCAGCATCTCCTCCACGGGGCCGGGGATGGGCAGCTGCTGGCAGAGGTGCTCAGCTCTGCGGATCTGCTGCCGGTTCTGCCAGATGATCTCGGCCAACTTCTCACACCTGCACAGCAGCCCCAGGGCCAACGGGAGGACAATGGCTTCACCCCCATGTCCCACGCCAGAGGTGGGAGGCTCTCAGGCTGGGGAGAAACCCCAACACCCAGCTCCACCCTTCCCCAGGAAGACTCATGCCTTAGCCACCACTCTACCCACTGAGCGAGCAGACCTGCCCTGCCTTCTGGAGACACAGAGAAACACAGCAGGAGTCGCCCTGATTTGGGCCCCACCAGCATGCCCATCACTCTACACACCCGGCCCTGCCCTGCTCCCCAACACAGTGACTCCTTCCCAGGGAAGACGGTGTGATCTGGGGGCATCAAAGTCTGTATGAGGAACTGGAACCACTGGTGAAATAAGACCTGTCCCACGACAGAGCGAGCCCGCTGCACACGAAAATGCAGGAGGCAGAACAAGCAGCTGGTGGCACCACATTGAGCCCCTGCGCGGCCCCGCCGGCCCTCCCTGCCTGCCTCCCCCACACCCATTACCAGGACTGGAGCACGTCCAGGCTGCCCTCGGGGGGCCCTCCATTCCCGGCCAGCTGCTGCCGCCGCTTCCACTGGATCAGTTCGTCATCCAGAATGATGGTCTGCTGCTTCCGCAGCAGCTGCAGGGTCTTCTGGTGCTTCTCGGCCAGCTCCTGAGGGAGGTGGGGACAGCAGGCCCTTCTGGGCTCCCAGACAACAACCTGCAGGCCCTCACTAAGGAGGCGAGCCCGGGACCAGGCCCCAGGCACACGCTTTGCTCCGGCCCAGACCTGCTCTGCTGCACGTGCCCCCACAGGAAAGAGAGATCTGGCCTCCTGTTCTCCCGAGTCCTGCTCTCTTCCTGGCTCTAGCCCCATTCCGGCCCCCTGGACAGCCCGGGATGTGGACCTCCGGGCCTGGGAGGAGAGGGATGCAGACCCCACTCACCACGCGGTACTGCTGCAGTGTCTGGGCCTCGCGCTGCAGCCAGGCCTCCAGGGACACCTGCTTCTGCTGGAGGGCCGTCTCCCGGCTCAGACGCTCCTGCGGGTTCAGCTGGGCCAGCTGGGCAAACTGAGCTGGAGGAGGGACAGGATACCCATGACCACGGCCTCCAGCCTCCAGCAAGAAGCCCAGAGGAACCACACACACCTGTTCTGGAGACAAGGCCTTCAAGGGGACACATCTGACCAGGGGCAAGTTGGGGTTCTAGCCGCCAAGGGTGCCCAGAGCTGAGTGGGCTCCGCTCCCTGGCCTCCCGGCTCTGAGCTCCCCTCCAGGGAGTGGGGAGACAGAAGCTTGGGGTACAGCCGAGGACAATCCTGCCCTGCGGCCTTCCGTCCCACCCGAGCCCATCCAGCTGGCTGCCCAGCCCTCCTCACACCACACGGGGGTCTGGATGGGAGCCACGCTGCCTGGTTTGAAGTGTGCCCTCGCCGTTTACTAGATGGGTGATCTCGGGCACATCGCTCTCCTGTGCCTCAGTTTCCCCATGTGAAAAACAGGAGAACCACAGCACCTGCTCAGTGAGTGCTGTGAGGAGTAAACAAGTGATGAGCCAGAAAATGCTCAAGAGAATGCCCGGCATGTGTAGCTCTGGGTGAGAGTCAGTCCTTCGCGGTTAATGGGTTACAGGACGGCATTAAAGGGTGACGGAGACGGCAGCTGCCCCGCCCCACCTCACACGGCAAAGCCTCAGCGGGAAGGCCCCGCTCCGCTGCTCCGTCCCATTTCCTGGAGCACACCAGCCCCTCCTCGGGGAAGAAGGCGTCTCTCCAGGTGCTGGGAGGGGCCTCACATGTCTGTCCAGGCTGGGCCCCCTCGAGCCCAGGCGGCCAGCCAGGAGAGAGGGGAGACTCCGAGAGAGGGGGACAGAGTGTGCAGGGCCCGCTGAGGACACAAAAGCAGCAAGATTCTCTCAGGAAAGGGAGCGGATTCCTTCCACAGGGGCTGACAGGAATCTCATCAATGGCAGGAATGGGGGTCAGTGCGGCCTCACCACCATTTTCAAAAAGTCTGTTATGACAAACTTCAGACACAGGGAGGCGGAAAGCATGATGCAGGACACCTGGGTACCAATAACCCAGCTGGAGGAATCAAACATCTCCACAGCTAAAGCCACCTGTGCACTGTCTCCTGCTTGCAAACCCATCCCTCCCTCCAACGGTAACACTGTCCTAAACGTGGGCTCACCACCTCTGCCAGGAGCCTTTCCAACCTCCCAGTGTCCTCACTCAGCTGCGTGAGAAGATGTGAGCGTCAGCATGTCTTGGTCAATCAAGTTCCTGGCAGGCCTCTGAGGGCCATGTCACATTGACGTAGGCCCTGCCCCACGGATGCACAAGCTGGGACAGACTAAAGCAACTCTGCACAGCCAGGAAAAGCCCAGAACCAGAAGAGAACTGAGAAACAGGGTTCCAATCGCACCGCAGGGGACTGAGCAGGAAGAGAAGTGTCCAGGCATGGAACATGGCAGAGGAATCTGGACGGCCGCCTCGGGAATCCTGCCACCCACAGGGAGGTGGTGGTGAGCCCAACACCTGGGCCCAGCTTCCCCAGGCAAGTGACCCAATTAGTCTCTCCTGGCAATTTGCAGAAGCTTCTGGGAAGGATGCCAGCAGACGCGAGGCAACTGTCTGCTCCACTGGAGGGAGCCTAGCCTTTCCGTGCACAAACAGGTCAATAGTCTGGGTTTCTGATGGGTGAACTTGGATAAATGGGACTGAACTGACATTGCATAATGAGTACAAACCCAAACCGGAATCCAAACCCAAACTCATAAATAGGAAACAGAAAACCCAAATATAGGATCAGAAGTACTGGCAACCAGTCACAAGCCTTGGGTAGAACTAACAGGCTGAAATCTTCTGTTCCTGAATCTAGGAAGAGGGTCATCCTTTCTCTGGGGTCCGTCTGGGGTGGATTCAGACGGAAGACATGCTAGAACCATCCCACCAACATTCACTCAACACCTACTATGATTCAGGCAATGTGCTGGCCTCAGAGCACAGAGATAAAAGACACAGTCCCTTCTTAAAGAATTTATATTCTACTGGGGAAGACAGAGTTAATAAATAGTATCAATACAGTTCTAAGATCGAGCCCAAATGCACGGTATCAGAGGAGCAGGCGGTATGTGTATGTGTATGTTTGTATGGAGGCTTCTCTGAGATTCTGTGGTGGAGGAAGGGAGAGGAAACCATCACACTGCCAACTTCCTACAAGGCCAATAGGGGGCGCTGGTGGTGCTCCACAGCCTCAAGACAGACTCTGAAGTTCTCTGTACCCAAGTACCAAGCAGGATTTACCCCAAGAAGGGGAGCCTTTGTCCATAAAGGGTAACTGAGGTGCATTAGTGTGCTCTGCCCCAGGACAGCCTCTCCGAATAACTGCACAAAACAACATTAAAAGTTTTTCACCACAAACACAGTCCCTTGGCCCTTATACTGTCCCTGCTTAGAGAGTTTAACATTTCAGTAAAGCAGCATTTATAAAATGCCTACTATGTACAGAAGTACCATCTGGGACTGTTAACTTAGACTCTTTGCCCCTTCTCACAAGAGGAAACGTCCTCCCTAGCAGACCAGGAGCAACCTGGGTGCGGCACCCTGAATGGGACCCCACACTCCAGGGCAGGTGCTTGTCTTCCCCACTTAAGCCTCAGCCTCCCAGCACTGTCTTCAATGCAAGTGATTCCCTGCCGCTCCAGAGGAAGGGAAATGCCTTTGAATGGAAAAGTGGTTCTCTTCCAACCCAACCTGAGCTTCCTAGCCCTCACTCCCGTCCTCAAGACACACCCTGCCCACGCCGCAGGGCCTCACCCTGGATCCGCAGGCTCTCTTGATACTGGATGATGAAGTACTCCTGGGTCTGCTGCAGCTTCTTCAGTTCGTTCTCCGTGTCCTGTGTGACCAGTCGCAGCTCCTCAAATGTCTGGTTGATCTGAAGGTGTTTCTGGGACATGGCATCAGCAAGACTTCCAGCTGGGGATGTACCCTGGAGACAGATGGGTGAGAGTGCAGGCAGCGGTGGGCTGGGCAGTGAGGATGGGAGAAAGCCTCAGGCCTTAATCTCGAGAAAAAGCCAATGCCAGCACCTACAACTGAACTGAGACCCCCAGAAACTAAAGTTTGAGTCAGAGGAATTGCAAACATCATTTGTGAGAACTGGGGTAGAGTAGGAAAAGAGGAGAAACAAGTGACCTGACAGAAGCATAGTAGAAACTTTATTGCAGATCTGCCCTCCACCAGTTTCCCAGACGAGGTCCATCTGGATTCTCTTTGGAGAAACTAGAACTCAGCACGTCCCAGGAGTTACCTGGGTTCTCCTACTTTGATGATGACCCCTCATTTCACATTCATTGACTGACCCTCAGGTGCTAGGGACACAGTGGGGAACAAGGCTGTGTGAACACACATCTTCTGTGTCCTCAACAAGACCTTCTTGTGACTAAAGGAAGAGAGAAGAGGCCGAACCTCTCCCATGTGGTGTCCTGGAGACTCCAAAATGAAGTTACAAGGGAGGCATCCACAAAGCCTTTATGGATCCAGCCATTTAAGTGATTTGGTCTGATTCAGTCATTCAAAACCTGGCTGGGAGGCAGCTAAGCAGAAGTCTTTCCTAAGTAATCTCACTGGAATATAAGGATGCCTTTACTCAAAAACTATTCAGCTGGGGGCTGGCCCTGTGGCCAAGTGGTTAAGTTCGTGGGCTCCGCTTCAGCGGCCCAGGGTTTCGCCGGTTCGGATCATGGGCACGGACATGGCACTGCTCATCTAAGCCACGCTGAGGCGGCGTCCCACATGCCACAACTAGAAGGACCCACAACTAAAAATATACAACATGTACCGGGGGCTTTGGGGAGAAAAAGGAAAAATAAAACCTTAAAAAAGACCCAAAAAACTATTCATTTGGGGTTAAACTATTTTGCACTTGTTTTGCGGTTGCAATCTCATCAAGGTTATAAATCAGTTAAGATCAGTCTTCTATTTCTTTTGTGCCCCTTGGGACAATGCTCTGTTTATAGAGATACCAACAGATGCACACTGAGTCACCCTGACAAAGGTGGGTCCACAGAGAGGTGGGCAAGAAAGGACTTCCCAACTCCACCCCCTATACCCACAGGACACTCACATTGCTGGCTTCTCGGACCAGCCTCTGTTCATTATATAAGATGTGGCGGATGCAGCGGACCAGCTCCATGGGGCAGCGGTCATATGTGTTCTGAAAGAATCCAAGAGCACACATCACTTTGCTCCACTCGGTGCCATGGGCCTGACCTACCTGAGAACAGCGCGAGATCTTATGATGGAGGAGACTCCTGCAGATACAATGCTGTAACCATGAGAAATGCCGTTCCTCTGATACCAACGGGGATAAGAAACACACACAGTAGGAAAGCCAATTACAGTAAAAGGGTTAGATTATTTGATTTCTTGCAACTTAATTTGCCTAAAGTACTAGGGCATCATGCTTGGAAACAGGATAAATAAATTTCAAAAAGGCCACATCAGAGAAGAAAGTGGACACCACCTGGACTGGACAATGAAAGTTACTGCCACCAATGAGGGGAAGATGGATGTTGTGTGTCTCCAGATGTGACACCCTGAGAAGGACACATCACTTATTCAGAACGCTGATCAGGCATATGTAACCTGAATCTAATCATGAGGAAACATCACACAAATCCAAAATGAGGTATATTTTATCCTTAAAAAATAGAGGAGCTGAACTACTTAAAAATGTCAATGTAATGAAAGACAAAGAAAGGCTCAGAAACAGTTCCATATTAAAGGAGAGTAAAGAGACATGCCAACTAGATGCAATATGTCATCCTGGATTGCATAAAAAAAAATGCCCTAAAGGACACTATTAAGATGACAAAATGAAAATACAGATATAAGATTACCTAAAAGTGTTGTATCAATGTTAAATTTATTTAAGTTGATAACTGTACCATATCTATGTAAGAAAAGGTTCATATTGTTAGAAAACACACACTGGAAGTATTCGGGGCAAAAGGACATGGTATATGCAACCTATTCTAATGTGATGAAAGAATGTTTGTGTGTAGAGAGAGAATATGATAAAGCAAATGTTAATAAGAGGTCAATCTGGGCACATGTGGAGATTCTCTGTATCAAAATCTTGGAGATTTCTATAAATTTGAAATGATTTTCAAATAAAAAGTTAAAAAAGGTGGCTGCAATCACAAAACCAAACAGTACGAATTGATACACATAATACGGAACTCAACAATGCCGACCTGAAGAAGAGAATGACAACCTCTACAGAAAGTACTGAACGAAGGAAGGGCCCCTCCTAGGGACGAGAATGCAGTGTGGCCCAGAGCACACCCACCTGCAGCTGCGTGGCATAGTGCCCCAGCTTGATCTTCAGCAAAAACCCATCTTCCCCCACTTGGTGCTCCGCCTTCTTCTGCAGCTCCTGCACCAGGCCCTCCAGGAGCTGGGTGGCCTTAATGTTCTCCTGTGGATTATCAAGATCTATTGAGTCCCTAGGGGAAAAAAATTACATACATATGTATACATACATGCACATGAGCCTGGACAAATGCAGCCTCAACGCATCACACTTCTCCTTTGGCAACACTGACTTCGTCATAATGCTCACTGCACATTTTCAGAAACAGTCCCATTCAGATTGACTAGATGCGTACATTCATCTATTCTGAATCCTACTAACTACCTTAGTGGACTGCACAGTAGCTTTTTTCTTTCTTTCTTCTTCCTTTTTTCCCTTTTTACAATGTACTCCCCTTTCTCCTTCCTCCTCCTGACTTGCTCTGGCACTTATGCTATCTGCTTCTAGGAATAAAAGGAAAAGGAAACTGTTTTGTGTACTGTGAAGGAAATAAGAACTCCGATAATTCCCTTTTTATAGTTACCCCCTCAAGAGTGTAAGGGGGCACCAGGTCAAGAATGTTCCACATGTTTTTTCCAGACTTGACTAGTTCTATGTATTACTAATTTCACATAGAATATTTCTTGTTTTTTTTAATGTGTATTTTTGGCTTGACTATTTTTTTAAAGAATTTTTTTTTCCTTTTTCTCCCCAAAGCCCCCCAGTACATAGTTGTATATTCTTCGTTGTGGGTCGTTCTAGTTGTGGCATGTGGAATGCTGCCTCAGCGTGGTTTGATGAGCAGTGCCATGTCCGCAACCAGGATTCGAGCCAGCGAAACACTGGGCCACCTGCAGCGGAGTGCGCGAACTTAAGCACTCGGCCATGGGGCCAGCCCCCCACATAGAATATTTCTTAAGGAAGACTGGTGAAGGAACATTTATTGCTATTTCTTTCTTTTTCTTTTTCTTTCTTTTTGGTGAGGAAGATTGGCCCTGAGCTAACATCGGTGTCAATCCTCCTCTACTTTGAGTATGGGAGGCCACCACATCACGGCTTGATGAGCAGTGTGTAGGTCCACACACAGGATCTGAACCCATGAACCCCAGGCCACTGAAGCAGAGCTCATGAACTTAACCACTACAGCACTGGGCCGGCCCCATATTGCTATTTCTAAGGAGCCCTGGAAATGAGATACTAAGACAGAAGATGCCCACAAGTATTTACACAAGTCAGATATTTATATCACCAGGTGTAGATTTGGGACCTGTAGGAAACACTATGTCTTTCAATGAACCAGAGAAACTGCTCTATGGACTTTGTATTAATTCACATCCATTTAACTGGTCACAGGGGTTGGATGGTCTCCCTCCTTCCAGTTCTCCCTTCCATCCTTCCTCCCTTTCGCCCATCCTTCTGTCCATCCATCCTTCCTTCCATCCTTCCATCCTTCTGTGTGCCCTTCCTCCCTCCCCTCCTTCTGCCCTCCCTCCCTTCCTTCTCCTAGTCTCCACCCCCCAACTCTCTTTCTTTTTTTAAACAACTTAGGCAACAATTGCTATTGGGCAGTGCTAAATTACTTAACTCGGCTCACTGAAGAAACCAAACAGCTGTCAGATCGAAATAACATTCAATTACGGCTGACTGGGTCTGCAGCCAAAGAGGAGGTCTGGTGAAAGCTAAAAGCTCTGTCATCTCTAAACCCCTGAAGTCAGTCAGCAACTCACTTCAAGTGGAGGCCCGAACAGGTTGACCGAAACACTGATAACGTACTTCATCAAATAATATGCTCAAATAGGCACTTCGAGAAGGCAGCAGAGAAAGCCAAATTTTAAATACGTAAACGTTATGTATTAGATAAAAGCCTGGAAAGAGTGAAGCAGCCCTGCACCTCTGTTTCAACTGGCAGTTACGCTCCTCATCTAAAGAACGCACTCTTGAGAAGAACCAGTCTCTGAGCAAAACTCATGGAAATCAAGCACTGCTTCTTCTACTTGTAAACTTAATTTTCTGCTAAAAAAAAAAAAAGGTCTTTCTAAGCTTAAACATAAAGAACTGAAGATTTTTTAAATTAAAGTCTTCATATTCTTAAGAAAACCAAAACTAAGTAAATTCAGGTTTCCCTTAACATCAACACAAGTCTTTTCACATTTGTTCAGTAAGAAGACTACATGGGAAATCTAAATGAAATTTTAAACCAAGAGAAACTTCCTGCTAATGTTTTTCTGAACCCTCCAAATCATTAAAACGGAAAAGAAAATGAAAAGGAAATGGAAAAGCACTAAGCAAGGTGCAGGTGACATGCTCACATTTAGCTCCTCTTTTCCTCACTTAATTGCACGAGGCTGAGATTTTTGTAATTGCCTAGAAAATTGCTTTCCTTTGGTGCTCGCTAGTTTCTGAACAGAAATCTGCTACTGACACATGATTGCAACTATTCCAAGGTAACACAGCAGAGAGGCACACAGCCCTCCTCAAACGGTAGCAGACACGCTGGCTTCTCGCTGGCTCTGTCCAAGAGGAGCCCCCGGCCACAAGGGTGGAGGCCTGAGGTATCTGGGGAACATGTCAGATCAGACTGTAACCAGACGTAACATACATAACCAGCCAACACACTCCCAGGCCCTGAGCAGAGCAGTGACAGCCCGCCGCCCGTGTGCAATAACGTTGTCTACGAAAAAGCTTTATCGTCAGTCTACTGCATTGTACTAATTCTAAAAGAATTTAAAAACAATTTCCCTCCTGAGTATATAAATAGTAATTTGGAAAATAAGAAAAATAAACATGCTTGTTAAATCTGCCACCAAGACGTAATTATTGTTAATATTTTGGTGTACTGTCTTTTAGTCTTTATGTGTATGTTATGCAAATTAAAAAACGTCAATGTCTCCATCGTTAAATGTGTCAACAATACATTTTATTAAATTATATGCATACGCATAGCTTATCTGCCCCACTAAGCACTAAATTCTTTGTAGACAAAGGCTTTAATTTTTTCCAATGAACTTTGCTGACTACAACACAGCTAGGCACTGTACAGGCACTCAAAATATATTTGTTAACTGTTTTTGATCAGCAGCAATATTCCAAAGCTTTTAGCCAGAATTTACTATTAAAAGCAACAAGTCCCATTGTAAAAATCCTGAGTTATTCCATCTCCGTAAAATCTAAGATGGGGTTAAATATATTTTCATGGGTCACATATATTTTTTTAAATGTACAACTTTTAAAGTCTCCATCATATTATCTTTCCAATCAAACTTTAATATGCTTGTGCTTCATAAAATATGATAGAAAAAACCCTGTTCACTTACCAAGCTTGGCTTTCAATCCACTGGGATAAGTAATGCCGCACCTCAATGGGGAAATGCTGACCATACAACGCCTGCATCTGATGAAGGGCTTCGCCTTGGAGCTGCTGGGCTTGTATCCACACGGCCATGGTTCACAATCTGTCAAACAAACAATCAGTGGTTTGGGGTGGATTTTTTTCCTTCCCCTTTTAAATCCACTAGAGTATAAAAGCTAGACACAAACGCTTTTAAGTTCTTCTGGTAAACTAAAGATCAGTATTCTTGAACTGAATTTCAGCTTTAAAATGTTTTCAAAATGCAAACATTCAGTGCGGCCGTGGAAAGGTCTGTAACTGGGTCTAGGAAGGTCTGACTATAAAACGTACTGAAGTCCTGTAAGCAAAAGTGCAAAACCAGCACCAGGGGAAGAGCAGCCTACAGCTCTGATAGCACAGACATATTCTTTACTCTTGTTCCAAACTTGAAGCAACAGTAAGCAGCATTTCAACAATAATGACAATCAGCACAGAGATTTTTTTAAAAATCAGTTGTTTTAGATGTGGTATTTTTGACTATATAGAAATGCAATAAACATACTGCCATCTTGAAAAAGACCCAGTAAAAGAAAAGTGAAAATATCTAAAACATGGATTGAATTCTATGTGTTCTAACTAGTTTCCTAAGCAGCAAGGCTTTGCACATAGAGGGCACAGATTTATCTGGAAAAATACCCCAAAGTTCACCTTCTGAGTTACTGCTAAGGAATTTAAGAAGCAATGTTCTGTTAAATTATAGCACTCAAAAATCTTTTAGACATAAAAACAATACATTCCAGCTAAGAGTTAGAAACAAGAACCATTGTATTCCAATAGTGGGTAGGTTTTTAAAACAGGCTCTTGCGTTCAGAAACATGGGTTTATAAAACGACCATGATGCCTTCTCAGACTCGCCTGAGGATTTCTAATTCCTATGGTAGAAACTCTGTAGGATTAACCAGATCGTGGCAGCAACAATATTTTCATGTACCCAGAGGGGACTAAAACTGAATCTTGGTCTAACAGTATGATCCATAACGTGGAATTTGGTATAAGGCAGGGCTATCTTGAATGCTATCTAAAAGGATTTGGCTACTGATTTGCACAATTCTCCTAAGAACTATGTTACAGTTAGGGTCTAGCGCGTTAGACCTTGATTTTGCTGAATACCCGAGACGACACATGTGTATTAGGAAACAAAAATCCCTCCTCTGCTGGTTGTAGTTGTCCGATCGCATAACACTGAGCTATTTATGGCACAAGTCAGTTAGCCAACAATCAAGCGCGGGGTGGGTGCCAGCTACCTATTTCAGACTTGCGCAATGCTATAGAACACTTCAGCGGTGTACAATTTTATTTAGAGCTTTGGGCATTAAGGTTGGGATCACTGTAAGATCACCCAAGACATCAAATTTCAATGGCTGAGAGTTTACTAGGAGAAAGACTTGGATAAAAGAGCTCCCTCCAAAAGGAATTCCATGTTATAATAAAAAATCTGGAAGACATTTAACTGTATAATTTTTAATCAAATTAATCACATACTAAGATTCTGGAAAACTGGAACAGATGTCAAAGCATGTTTTTCAGATAAAAGGTAAAGAGATGGATGAATGGATGAAGGTGCTTAGGCATTTAAGTGTATGGAAGAATGATAAAAGGAGGAAGGAAAGAATTCGGGTATTGATCCCTTTTAGTGGTAAGGAATTGGAAAGAAGAAGGACCCCACCATAGCTCTCTAAATGAATATGTGAACAATACCAAGGGACACAAAAATTATCTTGCATCCTGAATTCATTAACTGAATTGACTCAAGAGACAAAAGAAGGAAAACGCTGAGAAACCGTTTATCTCCTCAGAGACTCCTTCTCAGCCCACCCAAATAAAATAATGTTCTGGTCACTCTCTGTCCTCTTTATTTTGCTTCATCTCATTTATTACTTCCTGACATTTATCATATATTGGTTTACCGACTTCTCACTAGGGTGAAATCACCATGAACAAAATGGCTTTGTTTTGTTCCCAGCTCTTTTTCTTGGGGCTGGAATGGTGCATGGCACATGAGCATTCAGTAAATTTCTTTTGTTGCATAAATAAATGTATACACACAATTTGTTTGAATCTATCAACTCTTTTTAAAATTATTATGGAACAAAATATCACCCTGAAATACAAAGGCAAGAAAACAAAACATTTTATAATTTGGACAGTCTATATTAATAATGGTCTATTTGATGCTTAATAACATATGCCACAATTTGTAATTTTTCCTTTTCCTTTTTGTTAATTTGTTCTTGTCTCTCTTCCCCACTGAACTCTGAGAAGAGTCAATGAAGGGAGCACAGGCACTCACCACTGCGTTCCTGGTGCCTAGTACAGTGGCTTGCCATGGCGAGTAGTCAATGAATATTGGCTGAGTGAATAAATATATACCAAATACTTGGTAAATATTTCACATATCCTACTGGCTGAGCACATTACAGGAGTCTATTATTGTTTTAAGAAAGAAATACTATAGTGATATGCCACATATGTAGGGGTACTATATAAATGTCACACTATTTATTTTGTCTTAAGTTTTACATTAGTTCTTAGTTTTTACGAAAGAGTGGAATGTTGAGCTCTGAGAACTTGTCGAATATTTTTTACAGTTCTAAATATGAACATGTCATAATAGTTTTTATTTTTTTGAGGAAGATTAGCCCTGAGCTAACTACTGCCAATCCTCCTCTTTTCGCTGAGGAAGACTGGCCCTGAGCTAACATCCATGCCCATCTTCCTCTGCTTTATATGTGGGATGCCTACCACAGCATGGCTTTTGCCAAGCAGTGCTGTGTCCGCACCCGGGATCCAAACCGGCGAACCCCGGGACGCTGAGAAGCGGAACGTGCGAACTTAACCACTATGCCACCGAGCTGGCCCACAATAGTTTTTTATAAAATGCCATTTGAAGAATAATAGCTGGTAAATATAAGGGGGTAAACACCTTATTTTGATAAATATACTTTAATTTCACTACGTAAAAATGCTCTGATAGAGCTGGAAAGTAGATTTTGCCTACTACTAGTTAAAAATGTAAAATAAAAGTACACTAACTAGTACAGAATCATTTTTATTTTGCTTTTTAACTAAGGGTTATATACACATGGAATATGAGACGACTTATTGAGATTATCATGTAACGATTTAAAATATGCAGTTGAGAAACCTCTTCCCCACACTGCATTAACAAACCTAGAATCCAAGCAGTGCTTTTCTTCATACCTGTCAATGCTCTTCACACCCATTACCACGCTACGCCCACACCTGGTGTAAGCGGACTCCCTGTCCCTTCTCACCAGGCTTTATCCGGCCATCAAACGCTGCTCCACACACGCAAGGGCCCGCCTGCCCCGCTGTCCTCCACACACGCCCTCTTCTGCTTATTTCCAGGCAGCTCCACCTTCAGTGCGTGCTGTTCTGACAAGGGAAGTGGTTTCTATCTTTGGTAAATCATCACAGGGGCTTCTCTAAAGACTGGGAAATGGATTCACAATCTGATTCTTAGCCAAAGACGAGAACTCTCTGAGCTCTGCTTAGTTGCACTCTTCGTGTTCATAAACATTCCAAACAACCTGAACCAGCCTTGGATGCAGAATAGGGTACTTTCTAAAAAGCATGAGGTATCTACATCGACCTCATGTATCTGGATATATCCTAGGAGTTCCAAATAAAGTGGACCCTTAGGCACTTGTTTAAAAAAGGTTTCAAAGTCTAATAGCTCATAATGTTACAAGTTAAAGAAAAATCACAAAATGAATGTCCACTAACATAAATAAACGATATGAGTGGGTGGGATTTAGGGATAATTTTGTCTAAATAATAAATACCTTTTTATTAGAGGCTTCCCCTCACACCCCGTTTTTTATTTTGGCTGAGGAAGATTCGCCCTGAGCTAACATCCACTGTCAATCTTCCTCTTTTTTTGGATGTGAGCTGCCGCCACAGCATGGCCAATGACAAACAAGTGGTGTGGGTCCATGCCTGGGAACCAAACCTGGGCCACCAAAGAAGGTGTGCCAAACTTAACCACTAGGCCACTGGGGCTGGCCCTTGATGCTTTCCCTTTTAAAAGTAAAATATAAATTTTTGCAAAGAAAACATCTCTCTCCCTGAAGAATTCCAGAACCTTGTGGCCAAGGTCATGCCATAGCTAAACTGTAGGGGAAGAGAAGTATGGAGTACGTGACAACAGATGGCTCCCAACACATAAGCCTCGACTGAGAGAAAGAATTCCAGTTGGAGGGGGTGGGAGGTTAAAATGTGTGCAGGGATTTGGTTTGCTGGATTCATGTGTATGGTTGAAAGCACTTGATAATTCCTATTCTCCATCCCACCCAAGGGCTAAGGTCTTTAGATGTGGTTAAAGTTCTGGAGATAATGGGGAACTCACCTAAATAGAGTTCTACAAAAGGTTTAACCTCTTAACCCGCTCTGTGCCTCAGTTCCTTATCTGTAAAATGGGAATAACACCTCACGCATCCCTCAGGGGGTTGCTGTAAGAATGAAGGAGTATGTGTCAATGCTGAAAACAGTGCTTGGCTCATGGCAAGTGCTCAGCATTATTCTGACTTTTTACAACCTTAAACTTACAAAGGTGGCTTCCTTCTCCCCATCTCCAACTTTAACGCACTTCAATAATCTACCTTTCCAAAGTCAATCCTCTACAAAGAGCTCTTGCCATCCTTCTCCTGGACCAAAATCCTGCAGCATAAACTTTATCTGCCTTTTAAGAGACAGTATTCCCATTTCTTACTCAATTTCACTGGCGCCAGGACTTCTGTAGGTGAGAACTGACGGCTGGCCATGGTGGAGAGCCACTGGGAGGGCTGTTTTCTCACCTCTGAATGAAAGAAGAATCGGAGAATCAAGAATCCTGAAGGGTGGTGTAACAAGAGCAGCACCGCATAAGTATGCTAAACTCCAAAAAAAGGGAAGAGCACATCCATTCAGGTGTGCTTTTCTGACAGAGAAGGCTAAGCCAGCAGGGAACTGCGCCTTTTCCTACTCCTTTCAAGGACATATCCGACTCCTAGTCATGCAGGAATGAATTCTTAGCACCAAACATTTTGATTCATCTAATAAATTAAAATAAATTTCAGAAATACAATTGAAAAATGAATTCAAATAACATTAGTATTATTATCCACCATCCAGATTTATCATTTACTCTCATTTATTGAACACTTATTACGTTATTTATAACAATAAGTGTTTTTATGAATCTACTCATTTAGTTCTCATAAAAACCCTAGGAGGCAGGCCCTCCTATTATCCTCACTTTATAGATGGGGCAATTGAGGCTCAGCAAATTAAACAGGATTGTAAAATGGTGTAACAACTTTGGAAAACAACCTGACAGTTCTTCACAAGTTTAAACATGTAGTTACTATATGATCCAGCAGTTCCACTCCTAGGTATATGCCTAATAGAACTGAAAACAAATGTCTGCAAAAATCTGTACACAAATGTTCATAGCAACACTATTCATAAGAGCCAAAAAGTGGAAACAACCCAAATGTCCATCAACAGACGAATGGATAATATGGACATGAATGGAAAAATAAAATGGAATATTATTCAGACATAAAAATGAATGAAGTGCTGATACATGCTATAATATGGATGAACCTTGACCAACATTATGCTAAGGGAAAGAAACCAGACACAAGGCCACATGTTGTAAATTCCCTTTATATGAAACGTCCAAAATAGGCAAACCCATAAAAATAAAGTAGATTGGTGGTTGTCAAGGGCTGGAATAATGGGGAGTGGCTGTTAATGAGTATAGGTTTCTTTATGGGGTGAAATCTTTGCCCTCGGTCCCACACTGCTGAGGGGCACCATTGGGGCTGCACCTGGGCAGTCTGGCCCCAGAGCCTGTATTTCTACCACTGCACCATGCTGCCTTTGTCCTGAGGACTTCGAGTCGTCTGTCATATTATTTTCTGTACTTTTCTGTATGTTTGTTATATTTCATAATTTAAAGAAAGAAAAAGAATAAGAAATTAGAGTAAGAAAACTAATATTGTGAGGCTGTGATTTGGGCAAAGGCTTGGGCTAGTTGGCAGATGAAACAGAAGGTGTACAAACATTGCTACTGATCTGAGAAGGATAATGAACCAGGATTCAAAACTGTTAACCAGATCAGCACTGAATGACTGAAGGACCTTGGATAGGATACACAGAGCAAGTTCCCTGGTTACGGTGACTGCTTTACTGTCAACACCCACGGCATTACATGTATTCAGTGGAAGCAGCTACCTAGTAGTAGGAACTTAGAAGGACAGAAAAATATTCAATAGTAGTAATAAAGAATTAAGACTTTGTCCATATTAAAATTGTCCTAACATCAAGTAAGAAGGTTAGAATAAAACTATCCCATCTAGAAGTAGGTCAATACCAGAGCCATCTGCTCTTTAAAAATACATTTCTAAACACTATAAGCAATCAGGAAGGCAATTCTCTAACAAAATCAGATTACTAAACAGATGGGAAGAGAACAGAAAAAATAAAAGTATTTGGCTTACAAAGAAACAAACAAGGAAAAATGTGCCCAGGCAACACAGAGATGATAATGTTCTGGGAAGACAACCAGTCCTAAATCTTTACGTCACAGCCAAATCATTACACATTACTTTGGGAAGAAGAGAGAGAGAAAAGGAGAGAGAAGGAGGGAGGGAGGGAAAGGAAGGAGGAAGGGAAGGTAGAGAGAGAGGGAGGGTGGGAAGGAGAGGGAGGGAGGGAAGGTAGAGAGAGAGGGAGAGAGGGAAGGAGAGGGAGGGAGGGAAGGTAGAGAGAGAAGGAGGGAGGGAAGGAGAGGGAGGGAGGGAAGGTAGAGAGAGAGGGAGGGAGGGAAGGAGAGGGAGGGAGGGAAGGTAGAGAGAGAGGGAGGGAGGGAAGGAGAGGGAGGGAGGGAAGGTAGAGAGAGAAGGAAGGAGGGAAGGAGAGGGAGGGAGGGAAGGTAGAGAGGGAGGGAAGGTAGAGAGAGAGGGAGGGAGGGAAGGTAGAGAGAGAAGGAGGGAGGGAAGGAGAGGGAGGGAGGGAAGGTAGAGAGAGAGGGAGGGAGGGAAGGAGAGGGAGGGAGGGAAGGTAGAGAGAGAGGGAGGGAGGGAAGGAGAGGGAGGGAGGGAAGGTAGAGAGAGAGGGAGGGAGGGAAGGAGAGGGAGGGAGGGAAGGTAGAGAGAGAGGGAGGGAGGGAAGGAGAGGGAGGGAGGGAAGGTAGAGAGAGAGGGAGGGAGGGAAGGAGAGGGAGGGAGGGAAGGTAGAGAGAGAGGGAGGGAGGGAAGGAGAGGGAGGGAGGGAAGGTAGAGAGAGAGGGAGGGTGGGAAGGAGAGGGAGGGAGGGAAGGTAGAAAGGAGGGGGGAGGGAGGGAAGGTAGAGAGGGGAACGGGAGGGAAGGAGGGGGAGGGAGGGAAGGTAGAGAGAGAAGGAGGGAGGGAAGGAGAGGGAGGGAGGGAAGGTAGAGAGAGAGGGAGGGAGGGAAGGAGAGGGAGGGAGGGAAGGTAGAGAGAGAGGGAGGGAGGGAAGGAGAGGGAGGGAGGGAAGGTAGAGAGAGAGGGAGGGAGGGAAGGAGAGGGAGGGAGGGAAGGTAGAGAGAGAGGGAGGGTGGGAAGGAGAGGGAGGGAGGGAAGGTAGAAAGGAGGGGGGAGGGAGGGAAGGTAGAGAGGGGAACGGGTGGGAAGGAGGGGGAGAGGGAAGAAGGGCAGAGAGAGCGATGAAGGGAAAGGGAGGGACTGACTCTAAAGACCAAGTCCTAATTAGTGGGTTATCATATATTTAAACCTCTCACCTAAATATAAGATATCTTGGCCAAAAAAAACACAAGATGTCTTGGCCAAAAACACACAATCTCAAAAATAAAGAGAGTAGACTCAGACAGGGAACACCACAGCAGCTAAAAGCCTTAGGTAATACTGTTCGGAACAGGATATTCACACAGTCTCAATGCATGACCTCACATATTACTTATTATTCACAAAGGGGAAAAGGTACATTTTCAGTGCAAAAGGCTGGGGGACAGCACCTCAACCAAGTTAATTAAAAATCCCCAATCACGGAACAAACTGACATCACATGCCTCCAGATGTGACACACTGAAAAGAATACACAAACTAAATGTTTTACCTCTACTCACGAAGAAACAGACAAATCCAAATAGTGAGACTCATATAGAAGACAGAAAAACGTGGAACTGTTCTAGATTACAGGAGACTAAAGAGACACAACAACTAGAACACAATTTTTTTTAAAAAGCACAGCTCTAAAGGACATTACTGGGACAATTAAAAATTAAATTTTTAAAGTTAAATTTAAATACGGCCCATATATTGGATATTATTGTATCAATGTTAAATTTCTTGAGAGTGATAACAGCACTGAGCTTATATAGGAGAATGCTCTTTTTCTTAGTAGATACATACTCGAGTATTTAAGAGTAAAAGATCATGATGTCTGCAACTTACTTTCGAAGGGGAGGGGGGGCGGCTGTAAGGAGGGTGATAAAGAAATGTAACAACGGGTAACAACTGGTCAATCTGGGCAGTGTATGTATATGAACATTCAATGTTAAATTCTTTCAACTTTTCAGTAATTTAAAATTTTTTCAAAATCAAAATTAAGGGCAAAAATAAAATACAAAAAAAAAAGCAATGAGAGTCAAGGTTTGACTCTCATCTTGAAACTGTCCCTGGCAGTACACCACAATATGGATTTCTCAGACTTTGCACTGCCGCTGGTAGGATGCCATCACACAACTCGGGCTCCCTCGTGCCACACTGGCCCACAGCTTGAATGCACGTGCATTATCCTTATCTCTGTGTGGAAATCCATGAAGCAACTTGAACAACCCATCTGGGAAGAAGCTACATCAACACTATTTTCCAGATAAAGATAACTAAAAACATTTGCTGTAGCCTACAAATAACGATCATCTGCATTACAGAGAAGTAAGAAATGATCTCAGGCTGCCATACAGCCCTATGTTAGCCTCAGAACTTCCAAGGAAGGTTTCTATCCGTACCCATTTTTATCCTGTTAATCAAGACCAACTCATCTTAGAATGTGTCTCTCACCCAGTTTGAATTCTTTAGTTTAGGAAATAAAAATTCCTCAGCCACTACAATATACTGAGTTTCTGTACCATTTAGATGAAAGGTAATTCCTTCCCTCTTTTTCTGAAGTTAAAAAAAAAAAATGAGATTTATTCATAAATCTACAAGTGTTGCCAATATTTTCCTCATTAAAGTTCACAGCCTCCCTCTTACCACTGAGAATTACAATACTAAGTTTCCACTCAGCAAAATTTGATTTGAAGAGCACCTTGCATAGGTCAGCTCCCAGGGATAACCTGGTTAAGACAGCACCCTACACAACAGTGAGAAACTGTCCAAAACAGGAGAATGGTTAAACTATAAAATAGTAATCTGATGGAATACTGTACAACAATTTAAATGAAATATAAAGGTTATGTTGAAATATACAGCCATGTAACACATTTTTTTAAAGGATAAACAGAAGAATGTTAAATAAGAAGTGTACACAGTATGCATGCTCGAGGACAAATATCAGAGAAAGGTCAAGGAGAACCATAAACAGTTGTTGCATTTAGGTGGAGTTCTGGTACACTTTTTTGTAAAGTTTTTTTGCTGGGAAAGATTCACCCCTGAGCTAATATCTGTTGGCAATCTTCCTCTTTTTTTTTTTCTCCCCAAAGCCCCAGTGCATAGTTGTGTGAAGTCCTTCTAGTTCTTCTGTGTGAGCTGCCACCACTGCATGACAACTGACAGACAAGTGGTGGTTTTGAAACTCGGAACCGAACCTGGGCTGCCAAAGCGGAGCATGCTGAACGTAACCACTAGGCCATCAGGGCTGGGTCTAAAGTTTTTTGATTAAATTTTGCTTAAAATGTAAAACTTGAAATATAAATGTAATAATCATGGGCACTTGGTACCACGGACTATCCCACAGGAAGCAAGCATACAGAGACATGCAAAAGACATAGGAAGAAATATTTCCCAACACAACAGTATCCAGGTTAAGGCACTTTCTTACAAATTAGGTAGTCTTGATTTAAGTAGGACATGAAACAGTAAAAATTCAGAATTATAAAAAAATTTTGGGCCAGCCTGGTGGTGCAGAGGTTAAGTTCGCACGTTCTGCTTTGGTGGCATGGGGTTCACCGGTTCAGATTCCAGGTGTGGACATGGCACGGCTTGGCAAGCCATGCTGTGGCAGGTATCCCACATATATAAAAAAAAAAAAAGTAGAGGAAGATGGGCACAGATGTTAGCTCAGGGACAGTCTTCCTCAGCGAAAAGAGGAGGATTGGCAGCAGTTACCTCAGGGCTAATTTTCCTCAAAAAAAAAAAAAAAGTTAAGATTAATTTGTATGTTAACATCTATTGATAGATAGTCATATTATTCTTTTGTTTTAAAAAACTCTTCTTTTAGAAGTAGTATAAAAATAAACGGCACAAAAATATATTTTGAAGCATTTTTTTTGAAGTCCAGAAGAAATAAAAAAGTGTATTATGTCGATAGTGGATGAAAAAAGATTAGCAAAATTTTGGTAATTTTTGCACTTGAGTGACAAATCTATGGAAATTCATTATATACTATTCTCTCTTACTTTGCGTATGTTTGAAAATGTTCATACCAAAAAGTTTAGAATACCAGAAGAAAAAAAAAGGTAAACTAGAACGTAGACCAGTTTGAAGATGACTGAGCCCAGAGGTAGTGAAGTTTGAATTTAGGAGGTTTTACTGTGATTTCTGAAGGTAATGCGGAAAATAGAAAAAAAAAAGAAGATTTGGTAAAGTCATATTTCAAGACAAGAAATAATATACACTTAGATTCATATTTGGCTCTTTTTTCCTCTTTGATAGGACAAAGCAACTGGCCCTGCAGACTTGTACCAAGTGTAAATAGAGTAAAATACACAGCAAACCACTCGGAGCAGTGCAAGAACTCCTTCCCCCAGACTGCACTTCCCTTACCCCTAATGACGCACCTGAGCACAACGCCTAGGTGAACGCCCTCAACAGCTCAAGGGTAACAGCTCAAGGCCTCCAGAAGGCTATACTTACAAGATCAGACCCCAGAAAGCCTTAGCCATTGGTTCCTAACTTTGCTCCTATTCAAAGGCCAACAGAACTGGGGGGGAAATCTTCCTGTTTTTTTGTTGACAGCAACTTATTTGTGCCAAGAACCTATACCTAAAGCCAAGGCAAGGTTTGGTTTCCTCCCCCTAGGATCCTTCACTATCTAGGAAGCTTGAACAGATCAGAACAGTTTCCAAGAAGAGAAAAGAAGACGGTAGGGCACTCTTGCTAAGGAAGCGCTGAGATAACTCTCCCAGGCTCCTCTCTACACTTTTTATGGACATCGACGCTAACGCTCACCCAATGACCTTTACCGCCAACAGTAAGTCTAGGAAAGCGACCAATAATCCATCGGAAAAGCACACTTACCCACCGAACCCAAACTAAATGCAGAAGAATATGGTATTTTGCCCCCTCTTTTTAGGTAGCCGTGTTCTCTGCATTTACGAATAATCATAATCTACTTCATCTTTGCTTAAGTCACTCGAATATAAATCCCTTCAAAAAACAAAATAAAAATGAACCTAAACGTGTTTTGGTTAAAACAATGGAAGACTACAATCTTCTCTTTTGAGAGAGAACTGCCTCATCGGCTGGTGCCTTTGTCTGCTTGCCGGAGGGTATTCCATCTGCGAAGCCCGGGCGCAGCTGTCTGAAGATAACGCCATGTGTGGGGTATGATACTCACTGTGCTGAAGTAAAACAAGTCCCGCGGAAAAGGTGGGCCCAACAATGGGGAGCAGCTGTGTTAAGAAGCTAATTCTAATGCTAACCCATGCAAATAAGAGCTCATGTCTTAGAAAATCAAAATGTTTGGCCTGTCAGGAGAAACGGTTACCCAGTATAAGAAGCAATATCGCTATCAGGACGTTCAATATTAAGATGAATTAAAATTGTGCACAAACTAATTGTCCATGTTTACCACAGCACCAACACTGGGACTTTCCAATAAAATACACCTACTTTTGTTAAAACAAACTACTTTTTCTGGAAGCAGATTCTCTCTCGCCATACGTCTCTGGGATAGTTACATACAACTCAGCACCGTGAACCCGAGTGTTGCTACAACACACAACAGGCGCACTGAAACAGGCCCACCTCCTAACTAACAGCTTATGCCCCAAGACATCAGCCAGGATAACGGCAGAAGCCTTCTGTGTATGTGTTCTTTCACAGGCTGCACTGTTACAGGAAGAAGCAAAGAGCAGCGATTTCCTTCCAAAAGGTCAGCTGCCTCAGACAGACCAAACAGAAAGCAGTTAATTCTTGCCAACTTCCCCTCCTGCTTCTGCAGCTAGTACGCAATAGCTTTTGGTTTCCAGTAAAGCTCCAAAGAAAAACAAAGCAAATGTGAGACTTAGAATCTATGCAATACAAAGTGTCTCACTTGACTAAACGAAAGACAATAAGAGCATATGGAGCTACATTCTTACACAGCAATGGAACTGTGTTAAAACGACCAGATTCAATGTGGACTTAAATATGAAGAAAAGGACAGGACTGGAACAATCACAGATTTTACACTAATGCTCCAGAAGTCTCCACCTAAAAATAAAATGGTATTTTGGCTATAATAAATGTGACAACATATAAGGGCCCTAGTTGAGTTGGATATAAAAATAAATCTTTAGGGGCTGGCCCCGTGGCCGAGTGGTTAAGTTCGTGCGCTCCGCTGCAGGCGGCCCAGTGTTTCGTTAGTTCGAATCCTGGGCGCGGACATGGCACTGCTCATCAGACCACGTTGAGGCAGCGTCCCACATGCCACAACTAGAGGAACCCACAACGAAGAATACACAACTATGTACCGGGGGGCTTTGGGGAGAAAAAGGAAAAAACAAAAATCTTTAAAAATAAATCTTTAGCTTTCCTTTTCTCAAACTACATTGAGATCAGTCATCCAACTTGCTAAGGCACTGGCTGGGTTCAATGCCGACAATCAGTTGAAGCAGGTATATAATGAATATATAGTTTCTTAGACTAGACAAGGAGAAAAGACTGTACAACTAATAAAAAGGGAAAGAGGACAGAAAATATAATTTTAAATCTTCTTTAGGTAGTAACTCCAAATAGTTATGGAATAATAGTGAAGACCCAAAGAAACAACACAGCATTCTTGCATAGACATCTTTAAGCAAGCATCTAGGTATTCAAACTTCCTAGAGGTAACAGAATTAGATGCCTTTGAGTATAAAAGTGAAGGAGAAGAAAGGAAAAATGAAGACTTTTGAAGTTTTCTCAGCCAGATCAGTTCCTCGCTTAGCTATCTATACACAACTTACAAGAAAATGTGATGGGTCCTTCGGAAGGGCTCCTACAGCATGTCATGGGGCTATGTGGTTTCTAACTCGTTAGTTTCAGGTTGTGGTGGCAACAGAGACACGAAGCTTTTTGTGAGACAAGCTCTTGTTCTAAAGATTCTAGGCTTTGATGATGGAGAGTATGTAACCCTCTCTGAGACAACCTCCTTTGAAATGAAGACAGTTTGGGGTTCAAGGAAAAACTTAATAGTTTGTTATAGAAGCTAAATTACTGCTACCCACACTAGAAACTTTCATGTTGGAAACAAAACAAATGATTACATTTCCAAGCCTTTCCTATACTTAATCACCCAACCTTAAATAACAGCAGAGGAATTAGCACGGAAAAGGAGAAAGAGAGTACTAGCAGTAACAGTAATAGTGATAATAGTAATAATAACATTCAAGGAGCTCTTACTACGTCATGCACTGTTGGTGCACTTTATACGCGCCCTCATTTAACCTCATGACAAACCTATGAGGCAGTACGATAACTATCCCCATTCTATAGATGAACAAACAAGCTTCAGAGTTAGGAAATTTGCCCAAAGCCCGCAGAAAGTAAGCAAAGGAGCTGGGATTAGCACCTAGGCTGTCCCCTTCAGGCTCACGCTCCTGCCCCCAGTGCTTTACTGACTAACAAACCCTCAGGTAACCAAACGAGTTTTTCATGACAGTGCTACTTGTGGTTTAAGACTGCTTTATGATACAAGCTTCAGAGTGAATTAACACAAAATGCAACTCACAAATATATACAAAAAATTATTTGACAATCCAAAAATGCTTTAAATGGGATTCCCTACCCTAAAGGTCAGAGAACGTCAAGATGGCAAACCTTCCAACACAACCAAAGGAAGACATATTAGGGGTTTGCTGGCTCATCTTCACTCCCCTAAATCAATCAGAAATCATCTAAAAGCGTTAGGTTGTAAAAGGGAGTGGGAGGAGAATAACGAGAACCGTTCTGGGGGTGGGTAACTTTCCAAGAGGCCAAAACCTAGATCCTGACCACTTGTGGTCAGAATTAACACTGTGACATTTCCTATAAGAGGCAGAGTGGTTACATTTGTTATATTTGTTCCAAAATTCCTTGTTGGGTTTCTAGTAGATACATTATTATCCATCACTGACATTTACCAGGGATCATCCTAAACTCAGGTTTGTTGCAGACAGAAAACATTTCTCATTAAAGGGACAATAGCATTGCTACAAATGAGAAAACAACTTGTGAGATATCCTAGTGGGTAAGATTGGATAGTAAAGGATACTGAAGTCAGTTGTCATTGGATAAGTGTTCACATTTTATGAATAAGTGAACATCAGCTTACCTAATACTGATGTGCATATGAAGTTACAGACAACGTGTAAATGATAAATTCCTGCAATAATTGATAAACATTAATATGACAAATGTAGAAAGAACTGTTACTATGCACAGTGTACGTTAAATATTAGTTGAATGTTAGCAGATCATTCACCAAGCTAAGCCACTAAGAAGCAGTTACTCCATGTGGAAGACAACTTCTGAATTTAACAGTTTGTGCAACATGTCAAGGGAAAATTTGGGACAAGGACACCTGGGAAGTCCATACTCCTAAGAAAGGTGCCTCATACAATTTTAACACCTTTAGCTAAAAAGAGAATCAACACAATACTTGTATCCTATGCCTTTTATCATTTTGATCATCTCATTTTTAAACAATGGAATGCTTTACCTCTCTAGAATTAGAATTTACCCTACACTCTGGGCATAAGAACCCAAGCAATTTTGAGTTATCAGTCATTCAACTACCAGACTGTAAGTTACCCCAGGGCAGGAACCATGTCTCCTTCATTTTGATTTCCTCAACACAGTACTCGGTACACGGTAGATATTCAATAATTGTATGTTAAAAAAAATACAATTGTGGTAGACCTCCATGTTACCAAAAGAACCTAAATTGGGGGAAATGGATGGTAGGTTAGTGATTTCCTTTGAGATGTTATTTTTAACACTGTGGAAGTCATTAACTTGAATCCTTATTACAGGAATAATGGAACTGAATCATACTTTATAGAAACTGTGACGGACGTTTTGACTCATCATTGGTGCTAATCAAGGTAACTATAATCACAGTTGTACCATTCCATAAACAGTGAGACAAGTTTGTAAAATAGAGCTAACGCCTCATTTCAGCAATTTCAAAGAGGAGAATTACATGAAATATGATGATGCTAATATGAGCTGAAATTCCAAAGAAAGCTTCTTCTTTATGCAAACCAAACTGTTTCTTTCCTTTAATTATGTCTCAAGAAAGAAACTGAGTATAAATGGAAAGCACATTGTTTATCAACAATTCACTCCTTCAGTTACCATGTATACTACGAAATACAAACCAGAAAGATTTACTATTGTGCCAAAACAAGATGAAGAGGTTCTACAGCCAGAGTGTAGATTAACGTTAGAAGGATGACTCAGGATTAATGGCATCGGTCTGACAGACACTGAACCTATTTTTTATCTCTGGAGAGTTCTGCAACTACAGGACTGACTGAATGCCAACTCAGGAAGATATTTCGGTAAACACAGCCACCTTTGACTACAGACTATTTTTTATTCAAGATGTATTTCCATGTAGCAAAGCAAATTTAGCAAGTGAAAATATAGTCTTGAATTGCTATGGATGTCCCCTACCCTGCCAAAGATGACAAGCTGCTTGCTCAAAAGCTGTCACTAATTAGCAGCTGCTGCTGTAAAGAAAACCGAAGTAAGTGCCAATAAAAGCATATTGAACTGAAAGAGGGCCCTATGACAAGGAATGGGAAATGCAAGAATCTATTTGTGACTAGTAAACTTCATAAATACTGGCAATCTAAATTGGGTAGAAGTGGGGGCAGGGCAACAATGGTAATACATGTCCATTCATACTTAAACAGGAAGGACTGGAAGATTCTCCTGACACCCTGAAAGTCACAGAAATCCCGGGATACAGAGGTTACTGAATTCCATCACAACCATTTCCACCTTTCCATTAGGAGCCAATTTTGGTTTTGGACAATTTTTCATTGTCAATACTTATATCTCTAGCATACTAACACCTGTATTTGTAGACATCATAAAGATTGAATTTTAAAAATACCTTTCATATTCTAACAGTTTCAGTCCAAACTCTTATGGTTGTGAATCTAATTGATGACACTTCATTTTACAGGTGGAGAAAATGGAGTCAAGGAAAGCAGAAGTGATCTGCCCAGTGAAAATGAGCAGGGATATAGTGGTAGAAAATCTTTTTACTAGCCCCATGTTCAATGTTGAGTTTAAGAGACTCTAAAATAGTCCAAAGAGTAAAATCCTGCTTGAAGTCTCAACTCCACAGGTGACTTTTCGAATCTTTCTCCAAGGCTCTCCCTCTCTTTCTCTCTCTGTTTCTTTACCCATCAGGCCCCTCAGTATATTTCTCTTTTCCCTCAACAAGCTAGGTTCTGTCCTTTAAAAAAAAGATTAAGAATATTTCCCCCTTAGTTTTAGTTCTCTTACTTTCTTCTTCCCCTCTCCCTCCAGGCAGACTGAAAGAGAGGCATGACTATTTTATTTATATTTGGATCATAGGGTCAAGTTGTCTCTGTAGCAACTATTCAGAAAAATGAGAATGAAAAAGAAAGAAAAAAGGAAGGAAGGAAAGAAGAGAGGGAGGGAGGGATAGACAGACTGGAAGAGAGCGAAGGAAGGAGAAAGGTATAATGAGGATAGAAAAACAAGGAAAAGAAACAAGTAGGAACATACAATTTCTTAATAGAGCAGCAATCAAAACCTCTTTTGTAGCTGTTGTCCCTTATGTGGAGTTTGTCTGAATGTCTGCACAAACAGTAACTTTCCAGTGCATAATCAGGCTATAGCAAGGAGAACAGTTTGCTTTATGAAACATGGCGAAAGGCTAACCTCTGATATTACTGTCAGTGCAGGTTTATCAGCAAGACTTGGAGGAGATAAACCTACAGACATACAGATTAGGAATCACACTGTCAAAGCTTTAATAACCCCCTAGTGGTATGCAACAAGCTGTGGAATTAACTTGTCTTTGGATACTTATTGTGTATGCATCATTGCCCAGGTCTAGGTACAAAACAAAAACTAGAAACCCAGGGAAAAGAAAAATTGTCAAGTCTCCAAGCAAAAGGGCCATATTTAAAAAAAAGAGTAAGCCAGACACAAAGGGACAGATATTATATAATTTGTACCTTATATGAGGTACCCAGGGTAGTTAAATTTAGAGAGAGAGAAACTAGAATGGCAGTTGCCAGGGCCTGGGGTGGGGGGAGCGGGGAATTACTGTTTAATGGGTACAGAGCCTCAGCTTGGGAAGACGAAAAGGTTCTGGAGATGGATGGTGGTGATAGTTGCACAACAATGTGAATATACTTAACGCCACTGAATTATTTATTGAAAAATGGTTAAAACGCTAAAAATATATATTAAATATATATATTATAAATTATATATATAACTTTTTTAAATGGGGGGGGGAAAGCAAGTTCTTGCCCAGTGAACTCACACTTCTTCCATCTTCAACTCTGAAATCCAAAGGAAACAAAGAGAATTGGCTTTCCTTTCTCTTTTCTTTTTTCCACAGTAAAATATTTTCAGCCCTTCTGAGGGTTGAAGTGGTCTCTGGATACACCCTCTATATTGAGATTAAAGAGGAATAAATGGAATTAAGGTATCTTCAACATCAATCAATGCTTATTATCAGAGATGAGCCTCTGCCTACCATAAACAAATGGAAGTGGACCAATCCCCTAAAAGAAACAATTAGTATCTATTTAACAAGCACTTACTGAGCACCTGTTACACGCCAGGTTCTGTTCTAGGTACGAAGATACAGCAATGAATAACACAGACATGCCTTTTATGGAACTTAGATTCTAGGATCTAACATTAAATATTTTAAATAATAAAACCTATGCTATACTTTCTAATTTTTGCTTTTAATTTTCTTCTTTTCATTTCTGTTGGGGGAAAAGGATACCACCTATTACAGAATCTTACAGGTAAACAACAAAGTCTGTGCATTCAAACCAATATTTGGAAAAAAGTTTTCAAAGCATCGCAACAAAATCAGACTAACGAAGGTGATGACTGGCATTTGTGAAAGGCTTGGCAATGTGAAAGCAATTTCTGCTGAAACCAGGACATCTGCTCATCCCTGCGGAAACTTGATCATCTTTATGAAGCTATGGTATGTGCAAAACAAATCGGCTCAAATCAAGGATTCCACAGTCGAGATCATTTCAGCGTGGTTATTAGTCCAGCTTTTTTCCAGGATACACAGCTTTATTTAGAGGATAACTTTCATGCTCGCCACAATCAAATCAAATCATTTATCTTTCAAAGATGATTTGCAGATTCAATCTCCACAAGGTACCAAAAATAAAGAGCATGGAGTTAAAAATTCGCAATGAGACTGGAGTTTCTACCCATTAAGGCAGAGCCACATGAGGGGATAGGTGGCTAGGAAATGTTTAGTTTCTTCTTTTTCTCACAGAATAAAGATAGGTCAAATTCTACTAAAACAACAAATACCATCACAGTGAAAACCTGGGTATAACAAAAATATTTTGAAACACTTGAAAATGCCCCACCTGTTTCTCAACGCACACAACAGTCTTTTATGGAATCAGTATATTGAATTTTAAAACAAAAGAATCAGACTCCTTGGAGCATAACAACTTTTGTATATGCTCTTAAATTTTCATCTTTAAGAAAACATGTTAACTATTCTAAGATAGGTTGTCTTATTCTATTTGGAAGAAAGAGATTTTCCCTTTTTGAAAATAATCCTTAATTTTATTGACGAATAATTTACATTCAATAAACTGTATCAAGATGTTTTAAGCATTACGATTAACCTATTTGAGGCACTATACTAAAACGGAGGGGTTCCTAAAGCCCACGCAGTAGTAAAAGCTAGAGGGTTCAATTTAGCACTAAAAAGCCAACTAATTTGGCTTAGGTGTCAGGCAATGTTCAAAGCAACAGAGAAGTTCTATCTATTTCTTCACAGGTTCCTTCTAGAATCAGAGATCTAAAAAGACTATTAGGATAAACTAAGTAGGAAGGAGGCCTGAAGAATGGAGGGAAGTGGGGCTTAGGCATTACCAGGGTCCCAGAATTTCTACCAAGTTGGCCTTCTGAAGCTCTCTTCGCTCAGACTCCCACACACAGTTGGAGTTATCATCACCTCATCTAAGGAGAACTAAAAATTACTCTCCTCCCTTAGGTATCGCCTAAGGCTAAACTAACATCAGGGGGGGAAATCTTTCTTGAAAGGAAAAATTTCATCTGTAACTGGAAGATCTCAAATTTGAAGCATCAACTTTATGTATACCATAAAAATGAATAGTAGCTAAGACCGAAAGATGAATAGGATTCTTTTCTAGGCAAACTCAAGTTTCAAAAACAAAACACACACTTGCACCCTGAAACAAAACAAAACACCAAAAAACACCACCTAAAAGTGATCTGATAGTTAGTTACACCTAAAACAGAATGGGTTGTTTTAGTTCCAGAGTGGTAAGCAAGGTGATATAGGTGACAAGAGGCACTTTCGGCTGATGTCTCGAAGTTCAACACTCAAGCCCCTGCACCTTTCTGTAACAAAAACAACAGGCAACCCTCAACCGCTTCCCAATCACCTTACAAATGCAATCACATCCCAAAATGTATCTGCACATTTGTTTGGAACATGGAACATCTTCCTGTAGAAACAAAGTCACAAAGAGATGAAAAATTCCTAGGTGAGCTCAAAAGCCTCAGTTGATCTCAATCCTACAAAATTGACTGACCTTTTGTAATTTTGTTTCTGAAGGGAATGATATTAGAATTCCTAGTCAGGAGTGCCATTAGTAACAAAATAATGCCTCCACCCGGGTCTGTTCCCATCCCACCTCCCACACAGCAGACTGCTTTTCTACTCCCAAGAAAAGAGAAGCTCCTCCAAGGACGTGGATAATGCGGCAACCATGTCCTGGTGCAGCAGTCTCCAAAAAGGGAGTGTGTCTGTGTGTGTTTGGGGTGGGGGTGGGGGGTGTCTGGTGGGAGTCCCCGAGTAGCTGCTGCTCCCTTACAGAGCAGTGGCTTCAGTGCCCAGAGGGCAAGAGATCCTACTTGTATTTGAGTTGTTTGTAAACTAGATGTTAAAAAGAGACGGTCTGTATTTTATTTTATTTCTTTAGAAGGTCTTTAACTGCACTGTTCAATATGACAGCCACCAGTCACCCGTGTCATTGGGCACTTGAAATGTGGCTAGTGTGAGTGAGGAACTGAATTTTTTTTTCCCCTCCCCAAAGCCCCAGTACATAGCTGTAAGTCTCTCTGGTTCTTCTACTTGGGATGCCACCACAGCATGGTCTGATGAGCGGTGTGTAGGTCTGCGCCCAGGATCTGAATGGGTGAACCCCGGGCAACTGACGTGGAGCGGGCAAACCCAACCACACGGCCAGGGGGCCAGCCCCTGGATTTTTTACTTCAACTTAAATGTAAACTTAAAAACTGATGCTCGATTTAGTTATTTGGAACACTTTTAAGTATCTTTGGAACAACCTGGGTATGTGAATCTATTAACTAAAAGTTTTATAAAATCTGAACACAATTCATGTATTTCTGGTGAAAATTTTGCATCCAAATTGAGACATGCTGTAAATGTAAAAAATAGACCAGATTTTGAAGACTTAGTACAAAAAAAAAAAGAATGTAAATTATCCCATTAATAGTTTTTATCCTGATTACATGTTGAAATGATAGTGTTTTGGATATACAGGGATAAAGAAAATATTAAAATTGATTTCACCTGTTTCTTTTTACTTTGTTTTCTAAGGTAGCTACTAGAAAATTACATTTATATATGTACTAGCTAGGACTCATTTATAATATAAATGTTTTACACGTTTCTATATAACTCTTGTTTACAGTTTTCTAGTTTATATATGACCTATCTGTAACATTTATAACTGTCCTTCTATGTTTTGCTTAGGAGAAAATTTTGAAAGCAATCCTAAGCTTTTAAATTAAATTAAAAAAATATATATTGTCTTACTATATTACTGAAATGTTAGAATGAAATTACACTATTTTGAGTCAAAAGTATACAGAGTATTGTTTTTAAAAATTGCTATTCTGCTACATAATCTCTACAGAAAGATACATGTAAGACTAAATCTAGTGATTCTTTAATGGAACTACTGGTGATTATCTACCATCTGTTCAGAGAATGTGAAATTCATTCTGAGTCACATTAAAAATCTATCCTAACGCATATTTCAAAGGAAGTCTATGCAAATTCTCAACTCTCTGACTTATTCTCTGAAAAAATTTTAATGACCCAAATAAAACATCCAATAATTAAAACAATGTAGCATATTCAGAGACACACTGATCTATGGAACAGAACAGACAAGAAGCAGATCTGAACATATATGAGGACTTTGTACATGACAGACTTTCCTATCTGTGGGGAAAAGAGGGAGCTGGTGGGAAATGGTGGATTTTTTTGGATAACTGGTTAGCCCTTTGGAATTGATTTAGGCTAAAATTATTAATACACGTGAAACATTTAGCTCAGTGCTTGGCACACAAGTGAGTGATCAATAAATATTAACTGGGCCGGCCTGGTGGTATAGCGGTTAAGTACACAACTTCGCTTCGGTGGCCCAGGGTTTGCTAGTTCGGATCCCGGGTGCGGACATGGCAGCGCTTGGCAAAAGCCATGCTGTGGCAGGCGTCCCACATATAAAGTAGAGGAAGATGGGCACAGATGTTAGCTCAGGGCCAGTCTTCCTCAGCAAAAAGAGGAGGATTGACAGCAGTTAGCTCAGGGCTAATCTTCCTCAGAAAAAAATTAAATAAATAAATATTAACTATTGTTATTTTTAGGAAAACAAAGCTACATTCCCACCTCACTCCTTACACACAGACAGATTCCAGATGGCTCGAGAGACGAAATGCAAAAAAACAGAACCATAAAATATTCTATAAGAAAATACAAATGAAAATTTTACAATCTTTGGGTAGGGATGGTTTTTCTAAGCATATCTTAATATCAGATCAGAGAAGAAAAGATTATTAAATTAGACTACCTGAAAATTTAACATTTTTGTACTACAAAAAATACTGTACAAAGTTGAACGCAAAAAAAAAAAAAACGCCTGGAGGGAAATTACTTGTAATATGTAAGACAGAAAGATCCTTGGGAAAACTCAAAAACATCTGTATAATAGAAAAACAGGCTAATTATATAAAAAGGCAAATCAAAAAGAGGAAACAAATGACCAATAAACATGTGAAGAAACGCCCAACTTTGCTAGAAATCAAAGAAATACGAAGAAATATGAGAGACTAGCAAAGATATAAAGGTTGTCCACTCTCAGTCATGGTCAATGTGGGGAAATGGCCATCCCCTTCGTGCAGTAGTTATTGGTGCGTGTGTAGACCGGGACAGCCTTTCTGGAGGGCAGTTTGGCATTATCTATGTAAATGACTCAGCAACTCCAGTTCTAGAATTCACACAAAGGAGATGGTCCAGTAAATGGCAAAAATTCACTCAACCTAAGAATCTGCACCAGGGTATTGTTTACACAAGTGAAAAACTGGAAACAGTTAAACATCCTTTGAAAGGTATTAACGGATTAACTAAACCATGGTAGGGTTATACAATGGAACACAGACCTAACAATTTTGAAGTAGACTGATATTTATTGAGTTCCCAGGGAAACAAGTTCCTGCTGAGCCCCCGGACAACAAGGTTTATTTGAACCTTAAATTTGGATTGCTACCTCTTCTCCATATTCACCCCCACCCCCACCCCACTCCCCACCCCCACCATTACCTGTGTTAATGAAGAGCTGGTAGTTATATTAGGGGTTTGTAACCTGAGTCCATGAACCTCTTCAAATGTATGCAAAAATTTATGTGTATGTGTATTTTACTCAGAAGAGAATGGTTTCCCTTAGAGTCTCAAAAGGTCTCCTAATTCCCAAATGGTTAAGAACCACTAGCATATACAGTTTAACAAGTCCAACTGTCGTCTAACTTTGCCTTATAAAGCATACGTGATGGTACAGTCCATTCATTCACTAGTCAATAAATATTTACTTAAGTCTTATCTTGATTAGTAGCCCAATTACTACAAAACTTTGGCATAAACTTCTTTACTCGCCTTGGAAGTATTTTTAAACACACAAACACACAATCCCAAAAAGCCCTCTAGCAGCTAAGAGACAAAAAGCAGAGTAAAGAGTTTCAAATAAAATTAACTTTTTTTTCTTAAAGATTGGCACCTGGGCTAACATCTGTTACCAATCTTTTTCTTCTTCTTCTTCTTCTTCTCCCCAAAGCCCCCCAGTACATGGTTGCATATTCTAGTTGTGAGTGCCTCTGGTTGTGCTGTGTGGGACGCCGCCTCAGCATGGCCTGATGAGCAGTGCCATGTCCGCGCCCAGGATCCGAACCAGTGAAACCCTGGGCCACTGAAGCGGAGCGTGCAAACTTAACCACTCGGCCACGGGGCCAGCCCCTATGTTAACTTTTAAAAGTTTTTTTTTTTTTTTACAGTCATTTGAATCTTACATAAATTTGAGCTCCTTTAAGAGAGAACCTTAAGATTTATGGGTTTGGAAAAAGACATCTTTGTAAAGATAGCCAAGTTTCCAAAATCAAAGAAACACTAGAACACAATCAAGTAACTAGCTCTAAATGAAGAAAGCAATAAATCATTTTATATATTAATTTAAAAAATAAGTTCTGGGGGCTGGCCTGGTGGTGCAGCGGTTAGCTCAGGGCTAATCCTCCTCAAAAAAATAAATTCTATAACTTACTGATGTCATATTATGAAACATATAATGCTAATTTTGAGGTCCCAAATTTACATGATTTCTAAAATGCCATGGTTTGGTGAAAATGATTCAGATATATAAGAGAAGACAGGATTATTTTAACTGGTCACAACAGTATCACAGTGATAAAGCAGATTACAGGAAAAATCGACAACTATAAATGAACTGAAACCAAAGGAAAGCATAATTGTGGATTAAATGAGATTATCACATTTTCAGGAGGCAGAGGAGGTAAGAAGTGATAAGAAAAAAAGAACCACAAAATCAACAGGATTTATTCATGAAGGCATATTGGGCAATATATGTTTATATATTTATATTTATTTACTGAGTTGAATTTTACATAAAATAACTAGGTCTTCTGCTGTGCTCAAAAATACATTATTTAAGACTGCTATTTTATTTGCTGCAAAGTGATAAGACCTACATAGCTGTGCTCCACAATTCTCCTAAAACATCAACTTGTAAATTTATTTTCATTTTTCTTCTTTAAACTCCTTAAAATGTTAAAATGCTTTTAAACACTAAATCCAGTTACAACAAAACTATTTAATGTGGATTTAATTAAGGCAGAATACAAGAGTCTTTTTATTAGCAATGACATATACCCAAGAGAAAGTATCTTTCGCTAGAGATTTCCTTTACCAGATAGTCCCAAACGAATACCATAATAAACACAGAGAAGTCATTAAGCATGACTAACGGAATTACAAGAAAAAGAAATCCATAAACCTAGCAACCTTTTTAGGTATCATCATGAAAGAGAAGGCAGTACAAAAGTAAATGCAGAAAATATATTGAAACAATACAATATTTGGGGTTGCAAGAAATTAAAATAAACTACACCAAATTTTTTTCAAAAGTTGGAAAAAAACACATCTTCAATATGAAATGAATGGTAACTTAGCAGAGCACATACAGGAGTAAAACAATGTAATTTCTTTATTATATTTATATACAATATAATTCTCCATCAGCTTATATATAAAAATATGGAGCATTTCATCAAACATAGGAAATAACTCAGTCTTAAAATTCAAATTATCCTAACTCTGAAAACATTAAATACAGTTAGAATGATTTTAATAATTCTTCAACAAAAGATGTCATATAACCATACCAAATAAATATACCATGCCAAATATTTAACAGACATCAAAAATTACTCATTTTTCTGCTCCTAAAAAGGAAACACTAACTGAAAACAAAAACAAGTTTCTTATTCTAAGATAAATCAATACATCACTTTAAAAATAACTTTTTTCCACAGCTTTACTGAGATATAATTGATATATAACATTGCGTAAGTTAAGGTATCAATGTAATGATTTGATAGAAGTATATATTGCGAAACGATTACCACAATAAGGTTAGTTAACACATCCATCAACTCACATAGTTACAATTTTTGTGTGTGTGGTAAGAACCTTTAAGATCTAATCTCATAGCAACTTTAAAATATACAATACACTATTGTTAACTACAGTCACCATGCTGTACATTACATCCCCAGGACTTATTCATCTTAACTGGAAGTTTGTACCCTTTGACCACTTTTACCCATTCCTCCCCCACTACTAACCCCTCCCCCCAACCAGCCCCAGCCCCTAGCAACCACCAATCTGCTCTGTTTCTACGAGTTTGTTTTTTTAGATTCCACATATAAGTGAGATCACACAATATCAGTCTTTCTCTATCTGAAATTTCCTTTAGCATAATGCCCTTGAGGTTCATCCATGTTGTCGCAAATGGCACGATTTCCTTCTTTTTTATAGCTGAATAATGTTCCATTATATATCTCTCTCACATTTTCTTTATCCATTCATTAAAAATACCTTTTTTTCTTGACTACAAAATATTCCCTGTTCATTATTACCTGTTTATTACAGAGAAACAGGAAGCTACCAGAAAGAGCACACACCCCCCCAGAATCCCCCGAACCTAGAAGAAAAACATTCTTTTTTCCAAGCACAACTGTGATTATTTTGTAATTTGCCTTTCCATTTAGTAACATATTGTGGACTTTACCTAAGTCATTACATATTGTTTTATAACATGATTTGAAATGGCTGAATAGTATTCCACTGTACATATTCCTCCATTTAGCTCACTAGTTCTCTAATGCCAAACACTGAAGTTGTTTCTAATTTATTGCTGTTTTAAATAGCACTATGAGGAACATCCTTGTATAAAATCTTTGAAAATATTTAAGATTATGTCACCTAAATGGAACTGCTAAATCAAAGGGTATGCACATTTTTAAGGCTTTTAACACATATATCAAACTGCCCTTCAAAAAAAGCACCAATTTACATCTGAAGAAGGAGTATGAATGTGCCAGTTTCCCCACATTCCTAAGTAACACTTTTTATTTTTTCAATACTTTTAGTCTTTGTAAATCTGTTAACTGGACAAATTATGTCATTGTTTTTATCTGCATTTCTTGATTTCTAGTGCAGCTGAATATAATTTTATATGGTTATTGGCCATTTGTATTTCTTCTTTTGTTCATTTTCCCATTGGAAAAAACCATCTTTTTCTTGTTATTTGCATATACTCTTTATATATTAAGAACATTAACCAATAATCTTTTGTCACATATGTTAAAAATATTTTTCTTACTTTGTCATTTACCTTTGGTTTCTGGCATCTTGGGCATAAAGAAGTTTTAATATTTATGTATTCATATATATCAATATTATCTGTTATGAGTTATTCCATAAGAGCCACTGTTTTTGTTTGTCCTGTTCAAACGTCCCAATATAACTGGAATGTAATATTAAGTTCCATCCAAACTAGACCTCTCACACATAGTAATGAAAATTCAAAATCATACATTTTGACAATGTCACATTTCTGGGACAAAATTTAAAATGTATGCTTGAGGTAATAAGTTATCTTACTTATGGCCCATTCCTTTAAAATTACGTGCTCTGCTCTGGTGTTGCAAAATCAAGGGATCGCGCTTCATCACCAACTCAGCATGTTAACTGTAGCCATGCCATTCGGGAAGCCAAATCTTTTAAAACTATTTTGTTTTGATACCTTCAACAGTTAAGCAGGAAGGTCAATCTCTATACACATTACAATGAATTCAGTATTTTTACCTGATATTTAAACTCACTGCAAGATAAACGCATCTTTAAAATATGCTTAGGATATGCTTCAGGGTTTCCATATATCATTCCATAATTGAAACAATAACAACAGAATAAAAAGAAGGAATATTTGCATTGCATCCCTATATGTAAGACCTTCCATACCTTTTGGAGTAAGGCTTTACCATGTCCAAGTCTCACTACGATTCACCCTTACTTTCCACCAAAAACAGATCACAAATCCTAAAAACATAAACTCACAAGGTGAACTGACTTCCATTTTGTAAAGAGCTGAACATTTCTGTAGATCTCTAGTTTGCTACTTTTCTCAAGCCTAAAAGATGACTAAAAGATTTTTAGAAACATGAAACAAAACAAAAAAATAGAATTAGCATTGTTTCTGAGAGAACATTTCACCTGGTTTAAACTATGAATGAATATCTGGTAGAATACTATATTACAAAGCTGGTAAATCCCAATTTTTAGCACTTTAGCAGATTAAGTGCTCAATGGTTTCTCTTTACAAACACTACAATGACATTTGTGAATGTAGCCTATTTAAAACATTTCACCCAGGTTTGATTTTTAAATCCCATTCTTTACAAAAACATGGTGATTTGCCACCAGCTACAGGCTCTGAATTTCAGACAACACAAGATAGTTTTTCACAAACTTTCTAATTTACTCTCACCTCAAGGCTGGAAAACCCCAGTGAAGCCTTTTTCAACTAATCAGACACAGAAAAAAAAAACAACAGCTTTAATTGTAGGATCTCACTGACACAAACATAAGGAAATTCTGAGTTATAGATACTTCACATTCAGCTTTTTCCACTGACATTGTAACTTCTGTCAACATTCAAAGAAAATTCAACCCTGGTCAAAGGTGACAGTTTGACAATCCTGGAAGCTAACATCCTCTGTTTATTTGAACAAGTTTACCCCCCCTGCTCAGGGAACTGAAGTTCTTCTTGTCCCTGACTTCATCTCTCAAATTCAAATCACTGCACTTTAAGGTTGTGAATTCTGTCTCCCAGATTTAACTTCACAATCCATCTCCAAGGCAAAGTGCTGGGAGAAAGGAAGCATCAGATACGAAAAGGGATACATTTCTGAGGCTAGTTTCCAAGGGCCTTTGCATAGCTCTAAACACAATAATTAGTCCCCCCCAATTAAAATGCTTAAGTCCTTCTATCTCAGAAATCATGATTAGTGGCTCTAAAAAGCTTCAATAAAACAAGAATAGGACCATAAGCCCCTTCAAAATAAAGTTGTGAATAACATGAGCTGGATACTTGCATGCTCAGTCAACAAACACATATGTTATATGCCCCACTGGCAAAAAAAAGATTCTTTTGTTTATAAACAGAGGCCAAGGAGACAGCTTATAGGTCTTCTCCTATGATGCGTCTGGTAATGCTGGTAGAAGAATAACAAAGCACAACTTTTAGTGAAAATTAAGATGTTCTCTGTTTTAATATAATTTCCACTAGGAATATATATGTTAGTTGGAAAATACTTATCCTCACCTTCATAAACTTAAAAACATTCCAAATACACATAAAAAATTTTCTATTAAAAACAAACAAGAACACAAATAAATGCCTTAAAGAAACCAAATATCTTATTGCAAAGCTGTAGTTGCCTGCTCCCCTTTGCAGTGCAGTGGTTAAAAAAGCAGCCTCTGGCATCAGTTTGGCCTGGGTCGGGATCCAGCCCTGCCATTACGAGCAAGGTGACCTTGGACAAGTTACTTAACTTGTCTGTGACCATTTCTTCATCTTTCATCTGAGGATAATACCCACCCCTTTAAGGATCATGAGTTTAAACACGGCAAGAGCTTATAACAGTGTCTGCTTGGCACACTGTAAGCGGACAGTATTAGGTATTAGTTTTATTATCTGTCTACTTTTAGGTTTGGGACATAATTTGAAGTACTTTTTAATTAATTTTCTGATCTGATCACTTTTTGAAAGATGGCCTAATAACTATCATACAGATAACGAGTACATCTTCCCAGATGAGCCCATGGTAAGCAGAACTACAGCCCAGAGTGGTAAACAGTTGTTTTTAATACAAATCATGGATGTGGCTATTACTGGTAACTTTGGCTTGATTTCCCATACACAAAAAAAATCCCCTACCAGGGAAAAACAAGCAGTATTAGAAAACACTTGGGTTTGCCCTGTCATCATTGCAGGGTAAAGTAAAGCCAAATTCACTCTTACTGGCCTGATGGGCATTGAAAATATTAGTCACCAAATTAATCCCAACAAATAAAAATAATTGATTGGCACATTGATGTATTTCCCCTTGTCTTCCCCAACCTTTCTCTAACTAGTCAGAAAGGAAAGTTTTCATATTTTCTGAGAATCTCATTACTGCTCTCAAACCATACTCTATATCTTAGTATAATTAAAAAAATGAGTCAGCACAAGCACCTCTAAAAACTAGCAGTGCATAGAATATGGAGATATTTCTCTTCATAATAGAGATCTGGAAAGATCTAAAAAAGAGTTAGAAGCTCCAAAGGCAAGGGAAGAATAAATGGAGAGAGTTAGAGCAGATTTCGCAAGCTAGCTTCCAAAAAATAAATGTTTTTTATCAATCAATATATGTATTTTTCATCTTAATAGGATTATAATACATGGGAAATGCATGTAATTATTATGAATAAATCCAAAGAAGAAAATACCCAGTATGTGACAGATTATAACTGCTCCTTCCTTGAATATTGGGGGGAAATGAGAGGTCAAGATACTCTATGTTTTAATCTCATTTGTAAATTGCATTATGCATAACTGTGCAGAATTCTGCATACCCGCGCAGTATTGTCTTTAGTAATGCGATCCAAAAGAAAATTTAGGAGAGAGAAACTGCCCCTGAACTGCAAACATATCTGAATTCCAATTTAATTGGAGTCTATTTAGTCATTACACTTCTTAAAGTTGGGTGAAGGCCAGGAAAAGGCAACTTGCTTCAATCATGGAAACAATACTAAACATGCTCCTTTCGAGGATACACTTCTCAAGGATCCACATAACTCAGACGCCAACGTCGACATTAAAAGTGACCTACCACGTAAAAATTATCCAGCACGGTCAAGGAAGAGTCTTCCGGCTGAGGGTGATTCCTCCAGAGTTCTACTACCATACCCTCAACTTCTCCTTGTTCTTACTTAACTCCTCCACCACATTCTGTATGGCCTTTAGGTGAAGGCAGAAAAACTGCTACAGCTACCGCTTACTAAGTGGGGTTCTATGTTATACAAACCCACAGCCATCTCCCTTTAAGGCTCTGACATTCAAGGCTCCGAATAACACGTTTCAACTCTATCTTAGAGGTACCTGGGAGGAAAGAGATAGCAGCAGGCCCATTTTTCTGTTAATTTCTCTGGTGTTGTTTTAAGATTCCTTCAAGGCTGCTAAACCTTGAAGAGAGTTGGGAAAAGATTCAGGAATGTCGTGCCTTCCCAATTGGGTATTCAGGCTGAACTCAGTAAAGCTGTCATGAAGCAGTACGACAGGTCAAAGACAAACCACATGACATCTGACGCTTGCGTTTATATGTTTAAATAAAAATGTGACACTACAAGAAGGTTAACATGTGGACCTAATTTTGAAAATACAAACAGGAAGCACCCCCACCCCAATATTACCATTTAAAAAAAAGGAAACCAAACCTCAAAGATACCTTCCAAGGAAGTCATGGGTGTGACCAAAACTAACAAAAGTAATAAAACGTCATCTAAAACCCTGAAACCACCAAAAGTGAGGGTCTCATTCAACCAACCAAAATTCAAACACCTGTAAATTACTCCTCCCTTTGATTAGTAAAAATAGCGTAGATTTAGAGATGTAAAGTCTTCAAACTGACAGGTTTTTCAGTAGTAAAGGATCATCATTAATAAGAAAACATGTCAATATTCTACTTAAAATAAGGACACAATAATAGAGTGACTGCAATTTTTCAAAAAAACCTTTTTATCACTTTGATGCTCGTGATTTAAATGTATAAAAAACTGTTTGATCAATGGAAACTAGATTGTTAAATCTGACTTTCTTATTCCCAGAAATAAGCATAAAACTGTTGTGTTTCCAACATTGCAGGGGAAAAAAATACTTCTGATTTTAGAACAGTTCTGTTAACAAAGCTCAGATTTAAAGAAAATTTTTTCCTTTAAACACCACACAAAATTGGGGACACTGATACTGCAGAGCTAACTTTTAAACATTATTTTTATTAAGAAGTTTCAGAGTCAAAGTATTTTGACACGTTATTATGCAGTAGAAGGATTTTCTTCTGAAGAGCTCAGTAACCTGAAATTGTCAGATAACTTTTTAAAAGAATAAGTTTCAAATGCTCAAGACAAATTAATAAAAACTGGAGGTTTTTTGCTTCCTTTTGTAGGAATAACGCGGTGACCTACACTCTAAGAGAAGGGAAAAAATGTATCACTGGTAGTTAGAACTTCCAGAAATCTGTGAATACTTTATGAGAAGCGTACATGTTTGTAGGGCACTAGAATAATTAAGCTTCCTTTGATTCTACCTTCAACCTCACTTTAATCTTGAGCGTGTTATGTACCTATTTGTAACATCTCCCTTTTACAATAAGAAAAGCCTACCTGTATCACCTCCCTACACAAAAACAAGCCAAATGAGCCACCACAAGTGCAGTCATAACTATAAACCTAACACAAATCACAAATAATTTGAATACTAACACTAATTAACTTGAAAAAATTGACATAAGTACCAAAAGAGCAATAAATGATACCTTTTACTAGTTTTGCTATTGTTTTTTGCATACGTAAATTAAATTTTTAAAAATCAATTGAGAGCAAGAAAATGATGATGAAACGAGAAGTTGGGGCATAATAGGAAGTGCTGACCAAAATATTTATGTTGTAACACTCCAAACAATGAGAGCACTTCTTCCCCCCTTCTATCACATATATCACAAAGTACCCATTTAAGGACTATATCCACCTTAAATTTCTTAACACAATCCATACTAAGGTCCTGCTGGCAAAAATGTGAATACTGAAAAGGCGAGGACTCGTGAGAAGGTGGGATAATTTATTTAGCTGGGTAGATAGCAAAGATTTTGTGCAGTTTAGCTCTGGGTTATGCAATAACCAAACTACTGGTGATAGAAATCAACTTTTTTTCCCCCTGATGTTTTGCTTTTTTAAAACAAGATCTCTCCATTCCTTCCCTGTGTCTCAACAGGTGCTTGAAATTTTCATCTTCCAAAGGCTGGAGAAAACAAATAAGCTGCTAGATTACACTTACCTGACCACGGTGTGGTGGTATTTTAATTAAACATGACGGACATCACAAACTGTCACACATAGTAAATTTTTCTTAAAATCAGCAGCCCTGTCTCTCATTCACACTATCAGTTCTAACAACTCTGATCTTCCATGAGATGGAAATTGGTACCAAAACAAACAAAAAGCCCGAAGCTTTGAAATAAGGTCAATCAATAGGATTCCACCATTTGAAATGATCAGAACTATCCAGTTTTCACCGTGTTACAAAATGAAATGAGAGAGACATGAAAGGCACACTAAATAAAATATATCCTCTTCTAAGAACTATAGCCAAGGGATAGAAACAATATAATATAAACAAATGAACAACAGAAGAACGTTGAGGAAAGAAGGAAAGCTCTATTATCTTAATTGAACAATAACAAAATTATTTGAGAAAATACACCCAACAACAGAAAGCTTAGTATGGCCCAGGAGGCTACGCAACCACTTTGGAAACCGAACCTACAGGCGACGACGAACACCATCTGAAGACTGAAAAAAATGACATGAGCTCCGTTTAATAATTTGGTGACACACCAGCCCTTTCAAGGGGCATTTCCCGAAGACATTCCAGAGGCAATTTACAGAATTCTATTTAGGCAAAGATCTACTGCTTCACTGAGCCTTGGGAAGGGCACCCATCCGACAGTCCTCAGACCGACATTTCACTCCCTGAACTACTAAAAAGCTGTGTGAACTGAGCAGGCCACTGACTCCATATATCTGGGCCTCAGTTTCCTCATTTTACAATAAAAGGATGCAGCATAAACCCGGGTCCTTTCCAGCTCTAACATTCGAGGACCCACCTTCAGCACTATTTATTTGATACAAACGTATGACAGGCTCAGAGGGGACAAGAAGAAAAGGCCGTGGGCTATGGCTCTTTGGGAAAGAGGATCGGTATCTCTCTGCCTTTAAAATTCTTGTGGTTTTCATTAATCCCATCCTCCTAAACGCTGGCGCTTGTTTTTCTTCTTTGCCTTTTCCATCACTGCTGGCTACAAATGTTTGCAAACGCCTGTTGCCCCACACAAGTTCTGTCGTCTTTGATCACCCTGACCGTCTTGCCAGATTCCTTTAGCCTCAGACCAATTTTTGTGACACAACGACTCTCCTTCCGACTCTCTATATCTACCCCCGACACCAGGAGCACTTTTTTTTTTTCACTCTTTATCCCCGGCTAGAAAAAAAGAACACGCTGCATCCCCACTGCCACACGCACCAGCCGGGGCCTGGCAGGTCCTGATGTGGGATCCCGCACCCTGGAGCCTTATCGAAAGGTTCGTTTTGTTGTCTCGACTCCTTATAAGGCACTGTTCCTTGAAGCTTTGCTAATACCCCCTACCCCACCGGGCACCCCCGGACACATCCCAGCCCCGGGAGTCGCAGATACCTCTTTCGAAAAAAGGAGGAAAAGCAAGGAGACGGTAGGAGCTGTTCGGCACTACAACACAAGGTGAGAGGCGGCCGGCAGTGGCCCCCTCGGCTCGCGGGTGTCCGCGCAGGGGTCGCTCACACGCCCCCCCCAGACCCACGCGCACGCACTCTCTCCACGCTCCGCGCCTCCCGCCTCGCCCCAGTCCCTGCACGGCGGCCCCCGCGCGCCCCCGGCCACGCACCCCCGCCGCCCCCTCCCCAGCGCGCAGCCCCCGCGCCGCCTCCGGCCCGGGGAGCGATGGCGGCGGCGCGGCCCTACCCGGCGGCTCGGCGGCCGGGGCGCGGGGCCCCGCCCGGGCGGGCTCCCCGGCCTCTGTCCCCCGGCCCCGAGTCCAGGGCTCGCCGCGCAGCTCCTACCTCGCTCGGCCCCTCGGGCGCCAGCGGCTGCCTCCCGCCCGCTCGCTCGCTCCCTCCCTCGCCGGGCCGCCGCGCCGAGTCGCCTGCGCAGGGTCCCCGCCCGGGGTGACGGCTCCGACCGCCGACTCTCCTCACGCCGGGGCCCACGGGGGCGCGCGCGCCTCTCCAGCGCGGAGGCCCGGCCGCGCGCGCCGCCCGCAGCCCGAGCGCGCCCAGCGCCGGCGCGCGCCGCTTCCTGGTTCCGCCCGGCGCGCGCCCGCGAGCCCCGCGCTCGCTCGCACCCCCTCCGCGGGCGCCCTGGAGGGACCCGGAACGCCCTCCGCGCGCCCGGGGTGGCGGCGCGCTCGGGGGCGCCGGCGCCAGGCGCAGCCCTGCTTTGCGCGGAGGTGAGGCGGCTCCCCGGCTCGGCTCCCCAGCCGGGCCTCGCGGGCCACGAGCACATGCCGCCTGGTTGGTGTAGGGTCGACCCCCGTGAGCAGGGCTCGGGCCGGACTGTTGTGGTCGTGTTGATTGGCCCCCCTCCGCGGCCCGCCCACCTTCCTTCCCCGGGCTGAGGCCCGCGTTCCGGGTCCTGTCCCAGGCCGAGGGCAGAAGTCCACCGCTGCCCCATCAATAATTATCCCGGGTTTGCTCCCTGGAGGGCGTTTCGGCCAGGGCTCCTGCCCCTTACCACCCGGAGGGGCAGAGAGCCTGAATGGACACAGCAGGAGTTCATATTGGCCCATGCCGTCTGGATCCTTCCGCTGTTCCAGAGTGAATCTATGGGGACAGGGGCGTCTGAGACCATTTCCCTCCCTGGGGACTCTTGCTAGCTCCCACCAGTCAGAACTGCAGAAGGCACTGGCTGCTCTCTCCAGAAAAACAAGAATAAGCAGCGTCACCTCTGTAAGATCCAGGGGGGAAAGGGCTCTCTGGGAGACTTTTCCTGTAATAGGGAGGGGGTGCGTGTCTGAGAAGGCAGCCTGAGTCACCCACTCTCCTCTCCTCTGGCTACATCTCCTGAGCTGGCCAACGGTTTCCCTGGCAACACTCCAAGGGCCAGCACCAAAGCAAGGCACGTCAGATCTCCAGAAACCCAGCGGCAGGGGCAGGAGGAGAAGGACCCTACTCATAGACATCTCTTCTCTACAGTCTGAAAATCGTCTCGTCCAGAGATGACCCAGAACTGCGGGACCCCTGGGTCTCCCACAATCCTCCTTTGGAAGCTCTTCCCAGCAGCCTTCCCTTCACCTCCAGAACAACACCAACCACAAAGATCTTTGTGTCTGTAGCCTGATCACAAAGTGCCTCTCCCCCACCTGGGCTATTGCTTCTCTCCCACACTCTGGGCCAACACCTGGCACGGGTGCACTTCGCATGGAGTAGATGCAGGGAGCTTTGAGGCCAGAGGAGGATAGGCTGGAGGAGGAAGCTGGATGGAAGCACCAGCCGCCCTGGGCTCTCTGGCAACCCCTCTGACAGTCACTGTTCATGATGGTTTCACACTTGGGCACACCACATTTCTCTTTCTTGTAAGTCTTTATGCCCGTACACATGCTGTTCCATCGGCCTGCCCTCTAGATGTCTGCCTTTTGGTGACACTTGGTCCAGGCAGCATGAACCTTGCTCTCCCTGTTTCTCACCACACATCATTCATGCCTCTATTATGGCACCTCTCGTGTTGAAGGACAATTTCTTTTTCACATGTCTCTCTATCTCCAACACCATACAATATCCCATTTGCCTTTAAGTCCCCCCACCCTGTGCCCAGCCCAGAGCAGACACCCAAGGAGCACAGACTCTAAAACCAAACTCACTGTCAACTCCTTGAGCCATGATCTTGAGCAAGTTTTCTGCCTCAATTTCCTCATTGTAATGTGGTGACAGAAATAGGACCTACCTCATAGCATTGTTGTGAGAATGAAGTGAGTTAATAGCGTAAAGTGCTTCGAATGCTATAAAGCGCTACAGGGCTGTTAACAATTACTTTGTTAGTTTTTAGTCACAGCTAAGATTTACACCCCACCTCCTAGGACTGGTCAGGTCTAGGACTCAATCTAGCTGCCTAGGCTGCTGGTGAGCAGCTGCTGCAGTGTGCTAGTGTGAATGCCCTGGAGGGTGGAACAGGTATGTCTCTTTGTTCTTGCATCTCATAGGACATCTCTGACTGACCACTAGGCACCAAGCTAGATCTGGCTGGCTGTGTGCACAGACAAGAAGGACGGAATGTTCTGGGTGACTACCTCAGCAAAACAAGAATGTTGTCAACCTGAGACAGGAAGGAAGGTCCAACACCTACCTCTCCTTACTTGCCAATTCAGATGAGGTGAGAGCCTCTGCTCCTGAGCCTCAGGGACATAGTCCCCCAAGCTGAGAAGACCCAGACCGAGATATGACACCGAAGGAGTCCTAGAAAGAAAGAAACTGAATAGGAAGCTAGGATCCAGAAATACCCTGCAAAGAGCCCACACAGAAAGGTCCCAGAGACATACCTGCAGATGCAGAGATGTCCACTGGAGAGAGTTGGTGTCATCTCTTATCCCACGCTGGTCTGACCCAGGAGAGAAAGAAGCTTGAGGGGCAGCCTGGAAGTCTGGTGGGCAGCGCTTGTCCATCCATCCAGCCTCCTCTCAAGGAGGGACTGACTCCAGCCTCCTACCCTCACTCTCATGGACAGGCATGTAGCTACCACAGAGAACAATGCCCCCTCTTCACATCCTCCTTCAGCCCTGCCCAGCCACAGGGAGATCATGAGGCCATTTTCTGGAAACGTAATTGAAACCGCAACCACGATTCCCTCTAGCCAGAGACCCATGCTCATACGCTCATGTGGCTGCCCTCTTCAGAACTCTCTGAACCCCGGGAATCAGGCTGGTTCCAGGGGACCACCAGCCACACAGTAGCCAAGGAAGGACACTTGCGGGAACTTCTCTTCTTCCATCGGGGGATGATTCTGCCCTGTGAAGTCAGTACAGGCTCTTGGCACCACAGGGAGGAGGCACCAGGCACTCAACAGGCAGGAAGGCAGAGACCCCAGATCTCCAGGGCCCCAGAATGGAGGATCGTCACAGCCAGTGGTTCAGGAGGGACTCTGTCCTTGCCAGGGCTTACTGCTGCCAGTGTGGGCAGTGAAAAGAGCCGAGATTTACCATTCGGTCTGCTTCCAAATCCCAGCTCTGCCACCTTACCAGCTGTGTGGCCTTAGCTAAAGTACTTAACTTTTCTGAGGGCCTCAGTTTCCCCTCCTGTGTAAGTCGTAGGAGTAACGTATAGCATATGTTCGTAAATGCATAGAATCTTTCTGGGAGTATACACCTCACCCTAGTATCTGTGGTTGCCCCTGCAGAGGGGACCTGGGGAACAGGAAAGGAGACAGACTAACTTTTCACCATATATCCTTTTGAAACTTCTGAGTTTTGTACCATGGGCTGTCCTACCTATTAAAACATGAGGAAAATGAACACTTTTTAAAGGGAAAAAGAGAGAGAGAGTTTGTGAATAACTCAGCGTCATGCCTGGTTTATGGAAGGCAGTCGATAAATGAGCATTTTCTCTCTCTCTTTCCCTCACCCCAGCCCCAGCCAGTTTGCTGAGCCAGGAGGGGGCAGGCATGGTGGTGGAGGCTTGGGCGCGGGGAGTGGCGGGTGTGATGGATGTGCAGGTCCTGGCAGGACTGGCCACCTGGAGATTCTCCCACGCCTTCTATCCTGCTCCCACGTGCCTTACCTGCCCGGGCTCCCTTCCAACCAGAGCTAAAGGGGTGGCTCTCTGGAAAGCCTGAGGGGACTCTGTCTCTGGAACAGGGTCACTGTGCCCTCTCCACACAGAGTCCTAGGACGACGCTGCATTATCCAGAGGGCAGGAGTGACACGGAGGAGGGAGTAGAGTGCCCCTCCCAGCCATATCTTGCTGGCTTGCCAGGTGGGTTAAGAACTCAACAGTCAGGGGGCTGGCCCCGTGGCCGAGTGGTGAAGTTCGCGCGCTCCGCAGCAAGCGGCCCAGTGTTTCGTCGGTTCGAATCCTGGGCGCGGACATGGCACTGCTCATCAAACCACGCTGAGGCAGCGTCCCACATGCCACAACTAGAAGGACCCACAACGAAGAATATACAACTATGTACCAGGGGGCTTTGGGGAGAAAAAGGAAAAAAAATAAAATCTTAATTAAAAAAAAAAAAAAAAGAACTCAACAGTCAGCCCAGCACCAGGCAAAGATGAGGCTGCTGCTGCTGCCATGGGCAGGAGAGCAAGTCAGTAGGACCAGAGCAGGCAGAGCCAGGGTGGCAGAGGAGAGAACCTTTTGGGTGCTGTGGGTCAGGTTGTATGAAAGAGAAACGAATCTGCACCAGTGCAAGGGAACCCCTGAACTGTCAGAGCTTGGAGAAGCCCTGTCCTATTTAAGGGACCTTCATTAATCCAACAGATATTTATGAAGCCGCTATTAAGAGCCAAGCAGCAGCACATAGCCCTTTCTGCAACCAGTTACAGCCACAAGAAGAGGCCTGCAATACAGGATTGAGGGGCTGCAGGAGTGCAGAGGAGAAAACGCCTAGTTCTGCTGGCCAAGGTCCCTGAACACCTACTATGTGCTAGGCACTGTGACTGAGTCTCCATAGCAATCCTGGGATGTGGGTCTTGCCGTTCTCCTTTTACACAGGAGGTCACTCAGTTCAGAGAGGCAGACTCACTTGCCCAAGGTCACACAGCAGAGCCAGGGTTGGCACCAGGTCCTTAGGACTCCAAAGCCTTTATGTTTTCCTCTATGCCACACTGACCCTATGAAAGATGAGGAAAATGTCACCAGGTGGCCAAGGGAGGAATGGCATTCTAGGTAGGTGGAATAGGGGGGAAAAACTTGCCATTGAGAGAGGTCAGCACACTGGCAGAACTGTACGGCTGAAGCATGGAGTGAACGGAAGGCCCACGATTGGGGCTGATCAGAGCAGCAAATGAAGAACAGGCCAGTAGCCAGTGAGGAGGGGATGGGGCATTGGCCCTTCTTCATTTTGGTTTTATGTGCCCCACTGGCTCCTGGAACTGGGGAGCCAGTTTTGGAGGTGGGGAGCAGGGGAGTGGACAGGGAAGATGTGGGTGGGCTTGTGCACGTGATAAACCAGGAAACAATGAGAAACAGAGACAGAGAGAAAGGAACCCCCTCCAGTCATAACAAAGGAAAGTGGCAGAGCAGTGGGGATGGCAGGAAGGAGCCCCACGGTCCTCTCCCACACAACCCCCAGAGGGCTTGAGGTTCGATACTGGGCTGGCTGAGGCACAAAAGATTTCTTGTTGGGCTGGAGAAGAAACTAGCTTAGCAGGAATAGGAGCCTGGTAGTCTCTATGGATGAGGATGGGAGCCAGACTAGACCCAGGGCTGCTCAGGACCTCAGTCAGTCCCACTCAGCTGCCCAGCTCTGGGCCTGTGGCCCCCCTCTCCTCTCCCTCACCAGGCTCAGCCCTGCGATGAGGAAGGTGGGCTCCTTCCTGCCCTCCTGACCCAGTAGGAAACATGCGCTCAGCACAGACGGTGCGCCCCTCCTCTCGGGGTCCTGCGAGCAGCTCTCCCAAGGCGGGTGGACAGGGCAGCTGGGCAGAAGAAGGCAGGATTTCCCCTCCCACTCACCGTCAGCCCTGCACTCCTCCCTCACCTGTTCCCAGAAACAGAGGACAGTGGCTATGCCTCAGGCTAGATGGCCTTGTGTTCTCTTGGTGACTTCACTGTAAATTGACTTCCCTGAAGAGTGGCAGAGGACAAGGGACAGAGGCAGATTGGGTGGACCGGCTTTACCTGGGAGCCAGCAGCTCCTTCCCCTCCCCCCAGTTCACACAGAATTCCTCACCATGCACACACATCCTCCCTGGGTCCTGCTCTGTCTTCACAGACAACAACGGGGGCAGCATTTCTAGAGGGAGGTACCAGGGTGAGGAGACTCCGGGAGAAGCAGGGACCGTGGTCCTGGGGTGCGGTATACGCTGAGCATAGACTTCTAGGAATCTTGGGGTTGGGGGCTGGAGTGGAAGTGGACAATCCCAGCAGAGGCAAGGTGGGGGTGAAGCAGGACATCTAAGAGCCCAAGGGCTTCAGCTCTCCTGGGCACAGGGCTACCTCCTGAATGCCTCCAGCTTGCTTGGGAAGGCTCTTCACCCCCACCCCACCTCCCCTCTGGCTCCCACACAACAGGAACTCTCCTTGAAGAAGGGACTTGGAGCAGAGGAAACAAAGGCATCTCTGTACCATCTTCCTCCGCCCCCCAGGGACAGTTAGGTCAAGGTGACCTCAATCTGTTCTCCCCAGGGTAGGGGCATCAGCAGGGCCTTCTCAGCTAACCCTGTCTCCAAGCGCAGGCCAGAAACCGGACCATTCCTCCATGAACTCGAACCCACCTTCGCATACCACACAGGTCACACTGCCTCATTCCGCAGAGCAAGGGTGTTGACTGGCATGCGGATGGAGGTGCCATGCTCCATGCCACAGAAAAATGGTGGCATGACCAGCCAAAGGAGGCATTTCCACTCTGCTCTGTGCTGGGGCTTCAGGAAGCCGAGAAAGTTATACAGTCATGCACCACATGACGTTTCATGTGAATGACATGTAGCCATATGTGAATGTGGTCACAATGAATGACAGACCACATATACGACAGTGGTCCCATAAGATTAGTACCATATAGCCTGGGAATGTAGTAGGCCATACCATCTAGGTTTGTGTAAGTACACTCTGTGATGTTCGCACAACGACAAAAATCACTTAACAGCACATTTCTCAGGACTTATCCCTGTCATTAAGTGACACATGACTGACTGTACTGAGACCCGGCCCATAGCGCCAGGCAACTTGGATCCTGGTGCCAGTGGTGGACAGGTCCCTTTCCTGGACTAATTAAAGGGGATGATTCTGGCCCTGCTCTCCTTCAAGGCTGTCGCCAGGATGGGATGAGTTGCAAAGTACAACCATGTTTGCACACGAACGTGGCACAGTTCAGTTCAGGATACGTGCATGGTGTGCTAACTACAAACTAGGCTGGGAATTATTATTACTCTTAACAAAATATGGTCAGCCTTCTTTGGGGGAAGGTATTCCCATGAGATGTTTTTTAATCCTTCCTCACTCCACATGTAATGCTGTGACTTGGAATTGGGGATGAGGGGCAGTTAGGGGAGGCCAGCATGGGACCCCAGCTCAGTCCAGACACTAGACAGTTTCTGATCTTCCTGAACCCCATCCCCTATGCCTCAGTTTTCTCCTCTATAGTCTGGGCCCCTAAAACCACCACGGTGCTTTGTGGTGGGAAATAGCAGAGACCAAACCAGGGGACTGAAAGCAAAAAGAAACCCCAAATTTGACATTTCCGGGTAGTTGTGTTATCCGGAGCCATGACCACAGTCACCTCTGCCCCCAACCCAGCTCTGACACCTTTCCCTCCTCTGCTCCCTCGGGTGGCCTCTGCCCATCCCGGGAAAGCTTCAAGGCCCCTCTCCCTTCCCCTGCATCTCAAAGGGAGAACAGAGGCCCAAAGAAATGGAGAGAAACCCAGACAGAATCAGAACCAGAGAAACCTAGAGAGAAAGAATCAAAAGGAAGGAAAAAAGCAAAAAGCAAGAGGAGGAAACATGCAAGGAAGGACACAGGGCTTCAGGGCCTCCTGGATAGAGAGGCCAAATGGGGAGAGAGCCAGAGGTCGGCCGGGAAGAGCTGCTGGCACTGGACACAAGGAGGGGGCACATGAGGGCTCAGAAGGCACTGCGGCACATTCTTTTAGGCCAAACACTCCAGTTTTGGTCACTGGTACCTAGCTTTTTACGACGCAGGACTACTCCCCAGCCCAGCCCAGCCCCGCCCAGCCCAACCCAGCCAGATGTTTGGTGGGTGGGGCTGCCCACTGGAGCAGCAGGCCTCTGCAGGCCCCGGGGAGGAGGCTGCCTGGAAGTGGGCAGGCAGGGCCCCTACTCTGGAGCCATCGCCCACCCCCCCCCCAGATGACCAGATATGGGTGCATGGCAAGGGTGGTCTTCTGCCCTCTAGACGTGGCTCAGAGGAAACCCAAGGAATCTGCTCCCACCGACTGACTTACCTGCTGGAAGTGAGAGGCTGGAGGGCACAGGTGCCAAGTTGGACCCACCCACCATGTGGCAGTGGGTTTGGATCCACCACTGACAGGCTGCGTGACACTGGCCAAGTCACTTCCTCTCTCCAGCCTCTCTTTGCCCATTTGTAAAATCATCTTTATGGTCATTTCCAGCTCTGACACTTGACTCTCATTCCACGTGACCCCCAGCTCTGTGTGTCTGACCCTCCTCTGCCAAATTCCCTGCACAGAGTGGACGAAGAAGGGAGGCAGGGAGAGAGTGTGCTTTCTCCTCCCTAGGGCTCCCCTGCAGAACATCTAACTTTGCTAAGGAGCAAGGTTTCTCCAGTCCTTCAAGAACCCCATTGTGGTTTTCAATTCCTTTCCTCATGATCCTGCCAACTAAGGGACTGAGACCACACGTGGCAGTGTGTGTGTGGGACCCAGACATTCTAGCTTCTGCAGCTATAAACTTCAGTTTTTCTCTGAAGTAAAAAGAATGAAAGTAGGGGAGGTAGTGGAGGGGCAAGAAAGTGGGGCAGTGGATTGGGGGAGGGAATGGAGAGAAGAGGGCAGATCCAAGAAGGCATTAGGGAGGGAGGGAAGAAGAAAATGATTCCCCCCCAGGACACATGGTCTTGGCCCAGCTGGGCCTTGACTGAGCAACCAGGCTGGCTCCTCTCTTGGTGCTGCCAATACCAGCTGCCAGGCAGAGGGGAGGCCCAGAGGAGAGGGAAGCTGGGCAAAGGGGATGGAAGGCTTCCAGTCTGGCCTTGCCCAACACCGCAGACCCTGTAGGCACTCAGTGAGGGTGCTGTGACCCAGGCAAGTTTCAGGGAGGATGTTCCCTGCTCGGGCAAGGCCTGTAGGCAGTGGTGAGCTTGTGAGGATTCCAGACAGCCCTCCCTGGACCTTTGTGAGGGTAGGACCAGCCCCAAATGTGACTGGGCTAGGCGAACAGAGGGGCAGGATCATTTATGGATCATAGTCTGCCGACGAGGCCATGTGCCCAGGGTGTGATTCTGGGCAAGCCCCTTCCCCTCTCTGCACTTCTGATTCTTATTCGCAAAAATTCAGGAGGTTGGGTGAGTGCGCGGTGGTGGGAGTGATGGAAGGAGCGGAGGGGAGGCCCTGGTGGTGAGCTGGCTTCTCTGGAATCCCCAGTCTTTCCCCTCCCAATGGCTTTGCCTCTGAGGTCACAAAAGCTGTGTCCCCAGCCCACATAAACACACACACGCGCGCACACACACACATTTACTTTTTCAATCTAGAGCCTCAAAAGATGACAAGCGCCAGAAGTGGAAGGCTCTCCAGCTAGTCCAGCCCTTCCCTCCTCCCTTTTTACAGATGAGAAAACTGAGGCCCTGGTTTGGGATTTCCAGAGCCTGGGATTTCCCGGCCCTTCCACCCCCGTCCTCCGGCCACTCCTGCGTCTCTGGCCCGCCACAGTCCCGCTGGGACTCCCGGGGGACCCCGCCGTCGGGGCAGCCCCACGCCCGGCGCCGCCCAGCCCGGCCGCCCCGGGGCCGGCCGCCGCGCACTCGCCGGGGAGCCAGCGACCGAGGGCGGAGGCGGGGAGGGAGCGACAGAGGCTGGGAGGGGTGTTGGCGAAAGCTCGCGCGCTGTGTATGGTCTATCGGAGGCAGCTGACCTTTGAGGAGGAAATCGCTGCTCTCTGCTCCTTCCTGTAGTAACAGCCGCCGCCGCCGCCGCCAGAAGCCCGGGCCGGAGCGACAGCCGCGGGGCAGAGAGCCGGCCCCGCCGCCGGACGGCTCGGCGCCACCAGGTGGGGGGCCCGGCAGCGCGTCCCGGCGGCGCGCGCGGCGAGGGGCCCTCGATCCCGCCCCGGCTCCGCGCCCCGGGACCCGGAGCCCGACGGCCGGGCGGGGTGCAGGGAACCGTCCCGGGACCGAGAGGGAGTCTCGACGCAGCGTGCAGCGCGGACGAGGGACGAGGGACGCGGAGGGCGGGAGGGTGGGGGCCGAGGGTGGGCGCCGTCCTCGCCGGCGGTGGGCAGGGGGCGCTGTCGGGCTGGGCAGTGGGAGACCGTGGGGCACAGCTTGGGGGCGCAGAGGAGAGGGAGCGTCCGTCTTCCCAACCCTTTCTCCTTACAACCACGTGCCCTGGGGGACCGAGCCGTCCAGTGGAAGCCGTCGGTGGCGTTGCCCTAACTTTGGGCTGGGTTATCCGGCCTTCCCAGAAATTGGGGCTCGGAGTAGGGGGGATTCTTGCAGCCCTCCCCAGAGGGCCCGTGGGCCTCTGCCAGGTTTCTCTTTCAGTTTCTAGCTGTCCCCCCTCTGGGGAAGCCCCGGTGGGGCGAGGGGAGAGGAAGAGGAGGAGGGCACCTGACTTTCGAGAGCCCCTCCCCAAGCCTCAGCAGGTTCCTTGTTGGAGGGAAGGGCGGCCTTCCCCTCCTCACCGTCTTTCTTCCCGCACAGGAAAGCGTGTCTGTGGGAGGGGAGGGGCATGGCCTGACCGCGGTCCAGGGATGGATGGGCATGGCAGGGCCACGGGCAGGCCCAGGCCTCGCCTCTGCCGAGGAGGCGCCCGTTCAGCCCTCTCTTCGTCCTAGGTGAACGGACATGGCGGGCTGGATCCAGGCCCAGCAGCTTCAGGGAGATGCGCTGCGCCAGATGCAGGTGCTGTATGGGCAGCACTTCCCCATCGAGGTCCGGCATTACCTAGCGCAGTGGATCGAGAGCCAGCCATGGTAGGTGCTCCTGCCCTGTGCCTTCCTCTGCCCGTCCCTACCATCCAGGCCCCTTGGCCTGTAGGTCTCCTCTTTGTAGTTTGGTATGATTCTGGTTCTGTCTATCCCTCTCTGTCTGGAAGGGGCCGTGTCCTTGGGAAAGGGGAAGAGGAAAATGGGACCCTGGGAGGGGAGAGGGGATGTTTCTAGATTCTGATGCCTGTGGAGATGCCAAGAACAAGTCTTGTGGGCTCTGGAGCACCCTTAGTCAGGAGCCTGGGATTTCCATGTCCCTCGTGGTGCCTGACCTCCTTGCCCAAGGAGGCGCCACAGGAGGCTTCTCTCTCCTGTCTTGCCCCAAGGGATGCCATCGACCTGGACAATCCCCAGGACCAAGCCCAGGCCACCCAGCTCCTGGAGGGCCTGGTGCAGGAGCTGCAGAAGAAGGCGGAGCACCAAGTGGGGGAAGATGGGTTTTTGCTGAAGATCAAGCTGGGGCACTATGCCACGCAGCTGCAGGTGGGTGTGCTCTGGGCCATCTCCAGGGAACTTGTGTCCGCCTTCTCTTTCCAGCATCAGAACCCCTGGGTTTTTTCCTGGCCTGGCCACTGACTCATCGTGTGACCCTGAGCTTATCGGCAACTTTTCTGTGCTTCAGTTTCCCCCACCCCCTCTTTTTAAATCAGACCTGTCAGATTCCTTTAGTATATTACAAAGCAAGGCGTGGGGCATGTTTGTCCCCAAGAGAAGGAGGGTGGGTGAAATGGCATTCTGGACAGATCAAGCAGAAGGGCTGGAGGTAGACTGAGTCAAGATTCCTTTGTTGGCGAAAGGAAGACTGACAGATTCTAGAAATGAGGGGATGAGGCAAACAGTCATCCCTCTTGGGGCTCTTTTAAAGGTAGGAGAGCTGCTGAAGTAGGGTGGGAGAAGGAGAAGAGGTGCCGTGGAGGCAGGAGCTGGATAAAAGAGCCTTGAATTCAGGGTTTGATGTAAGATTTAGCTTCTCCTTCACGTGGAGGGCGAGGGGAAGGAGTACAGGGAGAGAGGAAGTTTTTGCGAAGCAGGAAAGGGGTGTGGGTGGTACTCATAGTCAAGCGCTTATTGGAACTCACTTGTATTTCTTAGAGAGCCCTTCTTCAATACAAGCAGCACAGTGCCAGGGAAATAAAGTCCATCCCAGAAGAAGGAGGAAGCAGGAGAAACCTGGGGGGAAGAGGGAAGCAAAATAAGAACCCAGGGCAGGAGTAGATGGGAAGTACCTTGACTTTGGCATTAGATGCCCTGAATCTTGAGTCGTCTGCTCACTCACTTGTTTGCCTCTGGACAAGTAAACCTCTCTGAGCATCAGTTTTCTCATCTGTGAATTGTGGATAATAGTTTCTGCTTATGTCGCAGGGTTTCGACGCTGTGAAACTCAAAGGAGATGGTAGATTGGCAGTGTTTCGTAAACTGTGGGTTTCTAATGCACTGAAAACCAAATATGAAGATCTGGGAGGGGAATTGAGTCAAGGAGAGATAGAGGCAGCTGGTGGTAGTTGCTGAGGCCTCCCGGGGAAAGCTGAGGCAGGGGCTGGAGGAGAGGACGGGGTGCGCATGGTGCTGCAGAGGGTGGCCACTGGTAGCTGCTGTTGGATTCTTTCAGAACACGTATGATCGCTGCCCCATGGACCTGGTCCGCTGCATCCGGCATATTCTGTACAATGAACAGAGGCTGGTCCAAGAAGCCAACAATGTGAGTGTCCCATAGGGATGGGGAGAGGCGTTGGGAAGTCCTTCCATATGCCTTTCTCTTCAGATGGAGCTGTGTTTCATTTATTTTTTAAATTTTTTTATCGTCTTTTTTTTTTTTTTTTTTGAGGAAGATTAGCCTTGAGCTAACTACTGCCAATCCTCCTCTTTTTGCTGAGGAAGACTGGCCCTGAGCTAACATCCATGCCCATCTTCCTCTACCTTATACGTGGGACGCCTACCACAGCATGGCTTGCCAAGTGGTGCCATGTCTGCACCTGGGATTGGAACCAGCGAACCCCGGGGCCGCCAAGAAGCGGAACGTGCGCACTTAACCGCTGCGCCACTGGGCCGACCGCAGAGCTGTGTTTTATAAACACAGGAATGAGAGAGCACCAAAGAGATGAGAGATATGGGCAAGTGTAAGAGGCAATATTACATGCAGGTGTAGAGTGACCCCCTGGCTTCAGTCCCTGGCTCTACCACTTACTAACGGTGTGACTTGAGCAAGTTACTTAACCTCTCTGAGCCTCTGTTTTTTCTATTGTAAATGGGGATAGTAATAGTGTCTACCTTATGGGGTTATTGTAAGGATTAAATGAGATACTGTGTGGGCCGAGGATAGACAGACAAATGAAATGGAAGAGGAAGCCCTAAAAACACATATACACATCTAGAAATTCAATCTATGTCAGAGATGGCATTACAATCATTAGGGAAAAGTTTGTCATTCATTAAATGGGGCTGGGGCCAAAATAAGAAGTGTTCTGTGGGGGCTGGCCCGGTAGCATAGTGGTTAGGTTTGCATGCTCTGCTTTGGTGGCCCAGGGTTCACAGGTTCAGATCCTGGGCATGGACCTGTATACCCTTCATCAAGCCATGTGGTGGCAGGTGTTCCACATACAAAATAGAGGAAGGTTGGCACAAATGTTAGCTCAGTGGCAATCTCCCTCAAGGAAAAATAGCAAGATTGGCAAGGGATGTTAGCTCAGGACCAATCTTCCTCCCCCCCCCCCCCCAAAAAAGGAAAAAGGAATATTTTGTGGACGGGTCTGTGAGGAAAATGGAGCCAAGGTCTGTGTCAGAAGAGCTAACAGTGGCACACTCAGAGAGGTGGAGCAGGGACTCATCTCCCAAGTTCTGATCATAAAGGCATTGAACATCTGCTTAGACAATGATACCAATGTTCTGTTATCTGCAATAAAGCAAAATGAATTTCATAAATTGATGTAACATAGGTAAAGACCACTGAATAGAGCCTGGAAAACACAGGTCGTATTTATTATTTATTTATTTATGTTGTGGACACTGATTAGGGCGATCGTATAGTTCATTCAGGAAACATTTCTTGAGGCCCTGCGGTACGTCTGATGCTGGGCTGGGGCTGGAGACACAGCTAAAGGCCTGGCGCCCCACTACAAGGGATTCAGGTGATGACAGATTCTCTAGGGGTGAGCCGAGTGCAGAAGAGGCATGTATGGACAAATAGCCAGCTCAGATTGCGGAGGCGGCAGGGGGGTGTTCTGAGGAGAGGGATGTCTGAACTATGGGGGGGTTGGGGGGGAGGGTGGAGTTTTCTAGTCAAAAGTACCAACAGTGCAGGGCTGGCTCCGTGGCCGAGTGGTTAAGTTCATGCGCTCCGCTGCAGGCGGCCCAGTGTTTCGTTGGTTCAAATCCTGGGCACGGACATGGCACTGCTCATCAAACCACGCTGAGGCAGCGTCCCACATGCCACAACTAGAAGGACCCACAACGAAGAATATACAACTATGTTCTGGGAGGCTTTGGAGAGAAAAAGGAAAAAAATAAAATCTTTAAAAAAAGTACCAACAGTGCATGTGAGGGCAGGAAAGCATGAGCCATCTTATCACATTTGAAGACTTGCACGTAGTCAGTGCTACTGGTAAAGCCAGAGAGGAGGCAGAAGCTGGGTCCCAGAGGGTCTTCCAGGACAACCCTTGTGTCCCTTGACCTGTTGCAATCACAGAGCTATCTGTAAAAATACCAATAAACTTGGCCCCAATGAAGAAGTACATGTCTCATGCACAGGTGTTGTCATGGTTGGGGGAAATCCTGCCTCCCCCAGCCAACAAGCTGTTCTGGAATGCCTCTGATGTCCTAGGGCTTGGGGCTTTTGTGATCCACAAGACAGTCCTGGGACTTAGGGAGCTCACATCCTAGTGCAGGGAGGCAGACAAGAAAGCAGTAAACAAATACAAGAACAAGACACTTTCAGATAAGAGTGGTGCTATTTTAAATTGGCCCATCAGAGAAGGCCACTCTGAAAAGGTGCCAGTTGAAGTGCCAGCCTCAGGAAGATTTGGTGCCAGAATGTTCCAGAGTGATGGAACAACAAGTGGAAAGGCAACAAGTGCCCCGAGGTAGGAAGATGCTTGTGTTTTCAAGGAACGAAACGTCGCTGGTGTGCTCGGCAGCAGCGGAGCTGGGGGCGGAGGAAGCAGAGGCTGTGTCCGCTAGGGCGGTGGAGCTGGGCGAAGGAGTTTGGATTGTATTCCGAGAACTGTTCACTGGAAAGGCCCTGAAGACTTGGTCCCCTCTCAGCCAGGTGTTGAAGAATAAATCAGACCAGGTCACTTAAATGGCTGGATCCAAGGAGACCTGTGGATGCCTGTCCTCTGAGTTTGTTTTGGGGTCTCCAGCACACCGCCTGTGAGAGGTTAACCCTCTTCCCTCTTGTCTTAGTCACAAGAATGTCTTGAGTGAAGATGCAGACAAAGTGTGTTCACATAGCCTTGTTCCCCACTGTCTGCCCAGCACCGGGCACAGTCCATGGTGTCAGGTCATGTGGAACGTAGAATGAGGGGTCATCATATTTAGGAGGAAAACCCAGGTAACTCCTGAAATGTGTTGAGTTCCAGTTTCTCCAAAGAGAATTTAGATGGATCCTGTCTGGGAAACTCTGGTAGAGGGCAGATCTGCAATAAAGTTTCCACTATGCTTCTGTCAGGTCACTTGTTTTTCCTCTTTTTCCGCCTCCCCACCCCCCCCAATTCTGGCAAATGACTGTCCGTCTGACTCAAATTGCCCTTCTGACTCTAGATCTGGAGTTTGGGGTCCATAGTATTAGCATTCACCGACGCCTGAGGCTTTCTCCGATCCTCACTGCCCAGCCCACCGCTGCCTGCACTCTCCCCCCATCTGTCTCCAGGGTACTTCCCCTGCTGGGATCCTGGTTGACGCCATGTCCCAGAAACACCTGCAGATCAACCAGACATTTGAGGAGCTGCGGCTGGTCACACAGGACACGGAGAACGAACTGAAGAAGCTGCAGCAGACCCAGGAGTACTTCATCATCCAGTATCAAGAGAGCCTGCGGATCCAGGGTGAGGCCCTGCGGCGTGGGCAGGGTGTGTCTTGAGGATGGGAGTGAGGACCACTTTGTGAGCTCCTCCTGGGTCGGGGCTAGGTCGGAATCTGTCTCCGCAGAGGCTTACCCAAAGCCTGGGAGGAGTAGTGGCTCTCAGTGATTGAGCCCCTGCAGTGGGCCAGGCTCCAGGCGAAGGCTTTTGCATGCATTACTCAATTCAACCTTTACAACAGCCCTACAAAGTAGGTAGTTGTATTATGCCTGTTAAAACTGAGATTCAAAGAGAACAAGTAACTTGGCCTGGGCTCCTTGTATTAGTTGCAGAACTGGATCTCAACTAGAGATGCGTCATAAAACCCTTGTGCTTTACTAACCAACAGTCTCTCCCTAATGGTAGGTATTCAGTGAATATCTCAGTGAATGAATGAATGAATGAATGAATATGGACGAAGTATTCCCCAATCAGAGGGAGGACTCAGATTGGGAGTCCCCTGATTGAACCAGGCTAGGGAGAGGTGGAACTCCAGGAATGCCCACTGATAGGAAGTGGAGCTGGAAGGAGGAGGTGACAGTGGAAAACTCCTGTTTCCTGGGACTGTAGTTGGCCAATGGCTGCCATGATAGAAGTGTGGGGGAAGAAAAATTAATTCAGAAGGAATTAACCCCAGGTACAATTTGAGGAGTCTTGAGACATCGCCCATCTTCCTCCCACTCACGACTGGCCCCAGAGCTGTGCCACCCCAGCCTAGTGAGAACAGGAGGTGTCAAGCTGCCTTTTCCTTTGCTCTTTTTTTCCCAGCTTCTTAAGGTAGACCCTTAGGTCATTGCTTTTAGACCTTTCTTCTTTTCAAACATAGATATACTCAGACCTATAAATTTCCCTCTAAGCAATGATTTAGCTGCATCTTATGATTTTGGATATGCTCTATATTCATTTTCATTCAGTTTGAAATATTTTCTAATTTCTCTTCTGGTTAATTCTTTTACCCATACATTAGTTAGAAGTATATTGTTTCATTTCCAAATATTTATTTTTTTCTACATGTCGTATGACTAGTGACCTCATTTTCATTTCGTTATAGAATGTTATTGTTGTCAGAGAACATACTCTGTATGATCTCAGTTCTTTTCAATTTATTGAGACTTGTTTTATGGACCAGCATATGCTCTGTCTTGGTGAATGTATCTTGTGGACTTGAAAAGAATATATGTTCTCCAGTTGTTTCATTCAAAAATAGCAACAATAAATTCAATAATGTTAACCTATATAGCATAATATATAATGTTTACATAATAAAGTGTTACCCAAAAACAACCCCAAATCAAAAAACCAATAACATCCATATTTTCCAAAACAAAATGTGGTGAGTAGAGTGGCATTGCTTTATATTTTTACAAATCTCTTTAATGTTAAGCCTAATAGGAGACAGCTGGATCTTGCTTTCAATCTGTCGTAATATCTGATATCCTGTAGCCTCCAGAAAACTCTACTGTATCCTTAAAAGAGACTAAAAGAGAAAAGGGCAAATAAGGTCTTATGGCCTTAAGAAAATAGTTTTGACTTTGTGGACCCCCTGTTGGGGTCTTGGGAACCCTCGAGGGATCCCTGGTCCACACTTCGAGAACCACTGATCTGTGTCTTTATTGATTTTTTGCTTAATTGTTTTATCAGATGTTGAAAGAGAGGTATCAAAATTTCCTTATTATATTGTACAATTGTCTACTTCTCCAGTTATTTCTGTAAATATTTCCTCTATGTATTTGAAGCTTTATTAGATGCATATACATTTACGATTATGTCTTTCTGACTGACACCTTAATAATTATGAAATATCCTTCTTGATCCCTAGTAATACTCTTTGTCTTGAAGTATACTTTATCAGATATTAATATAACTATTTCAGCCTTCATATTCTATATTGACACAGCATATCTTTATCTATGCTTTTTTTTTAACTTAGCTGTACCTTGCATATAGTTGAGTCTTGCTTTTGTATTTATTCTGAAATGTCGTTGGGGTTTTTTGTTTCTTTTTTTTGCTGAGGAAGATTTGTCCTGAGCTAACATCTGTGCCAATGTTCCTTTATTTTGTATGTGGGTCACGGCCACAGCATGGCCACTGAAGAGTAGTACAAGTCCACGCCTGGGAACTGAACCTGGGCCACTAAAGCAGGGTGCACTGAACTTAACCACTAGGCCACAAGACCAGCCCCAGAAATCTCTGCTTTTAATTGGGGTGTTTAGTCCATTAATGTTTAATGTAATATTTAATACAGTTACATGAGGTCTACATGTAATATTTATTTTCTGTTTTATCCCTTTTCAGTTTTTGTTCCTCTGTTTCTCCGTTTTTGTTTTTTTATTATTTAAATTTTGTTAGAATTCTGTTTTTAACTAAGCTCTCCTACTAAGCCAGCCCTGTCAGCAGTTTCTGTATCTATGACTAGCACATTGCCTGAATCATAGTAGGTGTTGAGTGAATGTTGGTGGGATGATTCTAGCATGTCTTCCGTCTGAATCCACCCCAGACTGACCCCAGAGAAAGGATGACCCTCTTCCTAGATTCAGGAACAGAAGATTTCAGCCTATTAGTTCTACCCAAGGCTTTTGACTGGTTGCTAGTACTTCTGATCCTATATTTGGTTTTCTGTTTCCTATTTATGAGTTTGGGTTTGGATTCCGGTTTGGGTTTGTACTCATTATGCAATGTCAGTTCAGTCCCATTTATCCAAGTTCACCCATCAGAAACCCAGACTATTGACCTGTTTGTGCACGGAAAGGCTAGGCTCCCTCCAGTGGAGCAGACAGTTGCCTCGCGTCTGCTGGCATCCTTCCCAGAAGCTTCTGCAAATTGCCAGGAGAGACTAATTGGGTCACTTGCCTGGGGAAGCTGGGCCCAGGTGTTGGGCTCACCACCACCTCCCTGTGGGTGGCAGGATTCCCGAGGCGGCCGTCCAGATTCCTCTGCCATGTTCCATGCCTGGACACTTCTCTTCCTGCTCAGTCCCCTGCGGTGCGATTGGAACCCTGTTTCTCAGTTCTCTTCTGGTTCTGGGCTTTTCCTGGCTGTGCAGAGTTGCTTTAGTCTGTCCCAGCTTGTGCATCCGTGGGGCAGGGCCTACGTCAATGTGACATGGCCCTCAGAGGCCTGCCAGGAACTTGATTGACCAAGACATGCTGACGCTCACATCTTCTCACGCAGCTGAGTGAGGACACTGGGAGGTTGGAAAGGCTCCTGGCAGAGGTGGTGAGCCCACGTTTAGGACAGTGTTACCGTTGGAGGGAGGGATGGGTTTGCAAGCAGGAGACAGTGCACAGGTGGCTTTAGCTGTGGAGATGTTTGATTCCTCCAGCTGGGTTATTGGTACCCAGGTGTCCTGCATCATGCTTTCCGCCTCCCTGTGTCTGAAGTTTGTCATAACAGACTTTTTGAAAATGGTGGTGAGGCCGCACTGACCCCCATTCCTGCCATTGATGAGATTCCTGTCAGCCCCTGTGGAAGGAATCCGCTCCCTTTCCTGAGAGAATCTTGCTGCTTTTGTGTCCTCAGCGGGCCCTGCACACTCTGTCCCCCTCTCTCGGAGTCTCCCCTCTCTCCTGGCTGGCCGCCTGGGCTCGAGGGGGCCCAGCCTGGACAGACATGTGAGGCCCCTCCCAGCACCTGGAGAGACGCCTTCTTCCCCGAGGAGGGGCTGGTGTGCTCCAGGAAATGGGACGGAGCAGCGGAGCGGGGCCTTCCCGCTGAGGCTTTGCCGTGTGAGGTGGGGCGGGGCAGCTGCCGTCTCCGTCACCCTTTAATGCCGTCCTGTAACCCATTAACCGCGAAGGACTGACTCTCACCCAGAGCTACACATGCCGGGCATTCTCTTGAGCATTTTCTGGCTCATCGCTTGTTTACTCCTCACAGCACTCACTGAGCAGGTGCTGTGGTTCTCCTGTTTTTCACATGGGGAAACTGAGGCACAGGAGAGCGATGTGCCCGAGATCACCCATCTAGTAAACGGCGAGGGCACACTTCAAACCAGGCAGCGTGGCTCCCATCCAGACCCCCGTGTGGTGTGAGGAGGGCTGGGCAGCCAGCTGGATGGGCTCGGGTGGGACGGAAGGCCGCAGGGCAGGATTGTCCTCGGCTGTACCCCAAGCTTCTGTCTCCCCACTCCCTGGAGGGGAGCTCAGAGCCGGGAGGCCAGGGAGCGGAGCCCACTCAGCTCTGGGCACCCTTGGCGGCTAGAACCCCAACTTGCCCCTGGTCAGATGTGTCCCCTTGAAGGCCTTGTCTCCAGAACAGGTGTGTGTGGTTCCTCTGGGCTTCTTGCTGGAGGCTGGAGGCCGTGGTCATGGGTATCCTGTCCCTCCTCCAGCTCAGTTTGCCCAGCTGGCCCAGCTGAACCCGCAGGAGCGTCTGAGCCGGGAGACGGCCCTCCAGCAGAAGCAGGTGTCCCTGGAGGCCTGGCTGCAGCGCGAGGCCCAGACACTGCAGCAGTACCGCGTGGTGAGTGGGGTCTGCATCCCTCTCCTCCCAGGCCCGGAGGTCCACATCCCGGGCTGTCCAGGGGGCCGGAATGGGGCTAGAGCCAGGAAGAGAGCAGGACTCGGGAGAACAGGAGGCCAGATCTCTCTTTCCTGTGGGGGCACGTGCAGCAGAGCAGGTCTGGGCCGGAGCAAAGCGTGTGCCTGGGGCCTGGTCCCGGGCTCGCCTCCTTAGTGAGGGCCTGCAGGTTGTTGTCTGGGAGCCCAGAAGGGCCTGCTGTCCCCACCTCCCTCAGGAGCTGGCCGAGAAGCACCAGAAGACCCTGCAGCTGCTGCGGAAGCAGCAGACCATCATTCTGGATGACGAACTGATCCAGTGGAAGCGGCGGCAGCAGCTGGCCGGGAATGGAGGGCCCCCCGAGGGCAGCCTGGACGTGCTCCAGTCCTGGTAATGGGTGTGGGGGAGGCAGGCAGGGAGGGCCGGCGGGGCCGCGCAGGGGCTCAATGTGGTGCCACCAGCTGCTTGTTCTGCCTCCTGCATTTTCGTGTGCAGCGGGCTCGCTCTGTCGTGGGACAGGTCTTATTTCACCAGTGGTTCCAGTTCCTCATACAGACTTTGATGCCCCCAGATCACACCGTCTTCCCTGGGAAGGAGTCACTGTGTTGGGGAGCAGGGCAGGGCCGGGTGTGTAGAGTGATGGGCATGCTGGTGGGGCCCAAATCAGGGCGACTCCTGCTGTGTTTCTCTGTGTCTCCAGAAGGCAGGGCAGGTCTGCTCGCTCAGTGGGTAGAGTGGTGGCTAAGGCATGAGTCTTCCTGGGGAAGGGTGGAGCTGGGTGTTGGGGTTTCTCCCCAGCCTGAGAGCCTCCCACCTCTGGCGTGGGACATGGGGGTGAAGCCATTGTCCTCCCGTTGGCCCTGGGGCTGCTGTGCAGGTGTGAGAAGTTGGCCGAGATCATCTGGCAGAACCGGCAGCAGATCCGCAGAGCTGAGCACCTCTGCCAGCAGCTGCCCATCCCCGGCCCCGTGGAGGAGATGCTGGCCGAGGTCAACGCCACCATCACAGACATCATCTCGGCCCTGGTGACCAGGTGATGGCTGCGTCTTGGCCACACCCACCCCCCATGTGGTTGGCCTGGGGGAGGGAGGGGTGCTTTGCAGATGGGAACTCTCGCTTGAGTCCTTGTCTCTCTCTGCCTCACACCCTCAACCCCCTCCGTCCCCAGCTGCTGTGGCCTCTTGGTGTTGACCTTGCCCATTTTCTCTTGTGGACACTACAAGGGCTGCCCTCGTCCCCTGCGGCCCGTGCCAGCTGCTGAGGTCATTTCACTGCCTCCCCTCTCGCCATCTCCCCCGACTCTCAGCAGCCTCCCTGGGAACAGGGGCTGCGACACGGGCTCCTAAGTCACCCGCTGAGGCAGCCTCCCCATGCAGAGGGACCAGAGCGCAGTCCCCTGAGGCAGCATCTGGTCACTTGTGTTCCCACAGCACATTCATCATCGAGAAGCAGCCCCCTCAGGTCCTGAAGACCCAGACCAAGTTCGCAGCCACTGTGCGCCTGCTGGTGGGCGGGAAGCTGAACGTGCACATGAACCCCCCCCAGGTGAAGGCCACCATCATCAGTGAGCAGCAGGCCAAGTCGCTGCTCAAGAACGAGAACACCCGCAAGTACGTGCCCCTCCCTCCACCCTCTGCTTCTCCCTAACCCTGTCTGGGGCCCACTTCTATTCTACAGCTGGGGTCCTGTGTAATGGGGACAGTGTGGCCAGCCTCCCTGCAGCCTTTTGTTCTGGCATTGCAGATGTGGTCCAGTGTCTCTCCAGTTCACTGTGTCTGTCCTGGTGTACTCTTTGCTCCTTATGCTCAGAGGCCTTCCCCAGTCCCTGCCGTGCCTGGCACATAGTAGGTCCACAAGGACTGGGCTGCTGGGGTGTTCTAGGACATCTGCTAAGCGCTGGGACACAACTGTGATTCAAATAGAGCTTGGTTCTGTCCTGGCCTAACCTCTTGATTTGCAGAGGCAAGCAGCAGACACGAGACACAATTGCTGGGATGTGACAAGGGAAATGTATAGGACACAGTGGAAGTGGGTCATGGCGGGGTGGAGCAGAATGACAAGTAGTCTCAGGTGGCAGAATGAATAGGAGGTGGCTACTGAAAGAGTGTGGAGAGGGAAGACTTTCAGGCAGAGAGAACATAGGCCTTGTCCTGAAGGAGGAGCATAGACGTGTTTGTATAGAGGACCTGGGAGGGGAGGCAAGGTTCCAGGGGTCAGGGCAGGCCACCCGTGAAGAGTGTAGTGAATGAATGAATGAGGGAATGAAGAGTGAAGTGAGAGACTTGGTGTGTGTACTGAGTGCCTAGATCCATGAGTGTTTGGGGCTATAGGAAGAGCAAGTGCAAAAGTCCTGAGGTAGCACCAAGCTTGCATGCTCAGCAAACAGACAAGGCAGTGTGGCTCACTTGTCCTGAGTGAGGGGAGAGGAACCCAATGAGGCTAGGGAGGTGGGCAGGGGTTGATCATGGGGATCCTTATAGGATCAAGATTTTAATTTTAAGTGTACTAGAAGCTGCTGGAGGCCCCCAAAGGCCCCCACGTCAATCTTGATGCCCAAGGAATTTTTAACCTAATGATAGAGACCCAGACCCCTTGAAGACTTTGCTTGGGTACTCTCAGGGTTTTGAGAAAGTAAGCCGAGAGACACACTGAGGGACACTCTTAGGGGATAGGGCAGGGCCTTTCTGGAGTGAAGACCCCAGCCCAAGGTGCAGACAGGACCATGCTCCTGGCCTGGGGCCCGTGTGCAGATGGGGCTCCCTCTCCTTGGCAGCGAGTGCAGTGGAGAGATCCTGAACAACTGCTGCGTGATGGAGTATCACCAGGCCACCGGCACCCTCAGCGCCCACTTCAGGAACATGGTGAGGACAGGGCCGGCCCTTCCAGGGAAGGTCTGCCCAGAGCTGAGTCCTTGTAACCAGACTCTGTCTCCCTGTCGCCCTTGGACCTTGCCCTGTAGTCGCTAAAGAGGATCAAGCGCGCTGACCGGCGGGGTGCGGAGTCTGTGACGGAGGAGAAGTTCACGGTCCTGTTTGAGTCTCAGTTCAGTGTGGGCAGCAATGAGCTTGTGTTCCAGGTGAAGGTGAGGCCCCTCTCCCCTGCCCCGCGGATCACCCAGGATGGTGACGCACCTGCCTGAGGCCCCCTGGCGGGTTGGGGAGCGCCAGAGCGCTGTGAATCCTCGCACAGTCTCGGGCCAGTTACTCCCTGATGCTGTCAGAAAGCCTACTTTGGCTCCGCGGGTGCCCGTTTGCTAGGTTCTAATCTGGCACCAGCCCACAGAACTTAGGCAATGGGCCAAGAAGAAATGCGTTGTGTTTTTTGGTTGGTTTTTGCTTTCGTTTTGTTGGGAGGGGCTTGTGGTTGGGATTGTGGGTGAGGAATGAGGGTTGGGAGTCTTGCCTGAGTGGAGGGCAAGATGGCGGTCGTACGCCCTCAACTCTGCTTCCTCTGACTCCCACAGACCCTGTCCCTTCCTGTGGTTGTCATCGTTCACGGCAGCCAGGACCATAATGCAACTGCCACTGTGCTGTGGGACAATGCCTTCGCTGAGCCGGTGAGTCCCTATAGGACCCCCACCTTGGCACCCCCGGGCCCTCAGAGTCTCCCAGGGTCAGCCCCAATCCCTCGGGCCCTTGATGAGCCGTCCTCCCCGACCCCAGGACCAGACCAGAGCTGAGGTGAGGTGAGAGGGCAGCTGGGGTCTGCTAGGTTGGCGAGTTGGTCTTTGGGCTCTGGTCCCTGATCTTCCCGCGCCTGTGGCTCAGGTCCCTGGTCTCTGTCCTCAGTCCCCTGGTCTGGGTCCTTACCCCAGCATGCCCACCCCGCTGCCTCTGCCCCCGTCTTTCTTTCCTTTGTGTTTGTATCTCCTTTTCTGGAGCTTTCTCAGTCCTCTCTGTCTCTTAGTACCTGTATGTCTATATGTGTGTGTCTGTGTGTGTGTGTGTGTGTGTGTGTGTGTGTAAATATTTCCTACCCCTTCAATCTGCCTTTTTTTTTTTTTAAAGATTTTATTTTTTTTTCCTTTTTCTCCCCAAAGCCCCCCGGTACATACTTGTGTATTCTTCGTTGTGGGTCCTTCTAGTTGTGGCATGTGGGACGCCGCCTCAGCGTGGTCTGATGAGCAGTGCCATGTCCGCGCCCAGGATTCGAACCAACGAAACACTGGGCCGCCTGCAGCGGAGCGCGCGAACTTAACCACTCGGCCATGGGGCCAGCCCCACAATCTGCCTTTTTTTCCCCTTTCATCCCTCGCTCTCAGGGCAGGGTGCCATTTGCCGTGCCCGACAAAGTGCTGTGGCCGCAGCTGTGTGAAGCCCTCAACATGAAATTCAAGGCCGAAGTGCAGAGCAACCGAGGCCTGACCAAGGAGAACCTCGTGTTCCTGGCGCAGAAGCTGTTCAACAGCAGCAGCAGCCACCTGGAGGACTACAACAGCATGGCCGTGTCCTGGGCCCAGTTCAACAGGGTGAGGGACCCGCTGCCAGCTGCCCGCCCGGGACCACCTGCGCCCTGCCACCCCTCCCCCACCTCACAGACAGGTTACTGCCCAAGGTCAGCGCTCCGCCCTGTACCCCCAACCACCCTCTCCTACAATCAGGAGAAACAGGGGCTAGTGCCCCCAGGAATGCAGGCAGGGGCTGCAAGAAACTGCTCAACTACGAGAGCCAAAGCGGGACGATGGAAGGACCTGGAGCTGGCAGTCAGGATCCCTGGCTTCTTGTCCTAGATCTGTTAACTAGTTCTCCAGGCCCCTACCCTTCTCTGTGCCACGGTTTCCCCATCTGTGAAATGAAGGGGCTGGGCAGCAATGATTTGGGCGTCTCGTCCCGCTCGGACAAGGCTTTACCCCTCCTACCCCAGCCTGTGGGATGTCTTGGACTCGTGTCTGGGAGGGCAGGGCTGAGTTTACTCTCTGGTTCCCTAGGATACAGGTTGGGGGCTGCGTCAGTTTGTGGACTGCTGGAGTGTGGGGCCCTCAGGGGGAGAATGGGAGGGGGTCTCGGTGAAGATGAGAGGGCACTGACTGTTCCCTGGGCCACCTGTGATGACTGGGACACAAGCCCTGACTTGGGTTTCTGGGGGGCTCGCAGGAAAACCTGCCTGGCTGGAACTACACCTTCTGGCAGTGGTTCGATGGGGTCATGGAGGTGCTGAAGAAGCATCACAAGCCCCATTGGAATGATGGGTGAGGAATGGGGGCCATGGGGGTTGGGAGGGCATGGGCTCAGGGGACAGTGGCTGCTGGCCCAGCAGTGACACCGTATGCTCCATGCACCCAGGGCCATCCTAGGTTTTGTGAATAAGCAACAGGCCCATGACCTGCTCATCAACAAGCCAGATGGGACCTTCTTGTTGCGCTTCAGCGACTCAGAAATTGGGGGCATCACCATCGCCTGGAAGTTTGACTCTCGTGAGCACTCTGTTTTGCCCCCACTCCTGCCTCAGAAACCCTGTCTCGATCTCCTTGCTCCTGTTCTCCATCAGGCCTGCATCCTTAGAGGGTACCTGCTGGGAAAGGGAGGAACTAAGTATGGAGTCTGGGAGGAGTGTTGCTCAGAAATGCATTCCCTTTCTATCATTTTCCATTTGGGAGAACCTAAAATCATGGCCCCATAGCCTCCAGAACTGCTGGGCGAGACCTTCCTACTCTGCTCTGACCCAGCCCAGTTGGTATCTACTCACCTAGTTTGCTGGGTAGAATGTTCTCGTGGTCACTTCCTTGCCCTATGCTGAGGAGCACACAGGGGGGTTGCAATGCAGGCTAGTAAAAGCCTGGGTGTTCTGCGAGCCTGCCCTAAAACCCCACACCCCCATCCTCCTCCTGGTGGCCATGGGTTGTGGAAATGAGATTGTCCTTTTCACAGCTGACCGCAACCTGTGGAACCTGAAGCCATTCACCACGCGGGATTTCTCCATCCGGTCCCTGGCCGACCGGCTGGGGGACCTGAACTATCTCATCTACGTGTTTCCTGACCGGCCTAAGGATGAGGTCTTCTCCAAGTACTACACTCCTGTGCTCGGTGCGTCCCGCCCTCATGCTCTGGGCAGACCCCATGGACAAAGCTCTCGGGGCTAGGCAGCAGGACTCCCCAGGAATAGCCCAGGGACCATTTCCCCTGTGGATTTTGGTTACTGGGATGATGCAAAGCACGTGCAGAGGATTTCAGGGCTCACAATTGAAGAGAGGGAAAATGAAGCCTCTGACCCGGCTTTCTTCTCTGCAAAGTGCAAAGCTGAGTGGACTCTCACTTCTGTGCCCTTGGAGGAAGAGGCTGCAGTTCCGGGGGAGCAGCCAGGATAGTTTAAGCCCACAGATACTGCACGGCTCCCGTCTGAATCAGCTGCTCTCACCACTCCCCACCCTCAAACCTGCCCCCAAGTTGAGTGTAGGAAGCAAAATGGACAGGTTTTTCCTCCTCAACATGTCACCAGTCCATTGATTGGGTTTGCTCCGTGGCGTTTGGCAAGGGTGGGGGTGGGGAGAGAGACAGGAAATGGCCAGAAAAGGAAGCAGGAGGAGGAATGACACCGAAGCCAGGGTCTGAGTGGCCTCAGGCTGGACCTGTCAGCCAGTGTTTATTGGGAGTCTGTGGGACATCTCATCCCTGCCGAGGCCCCACGGCCATGGTGGGGGAGGTGGACTGCTTGGGAGCTCCGGGAGACTGGTTCTCATCACCGTTCCCCCCTCGGCAGCTAAAGCAGTGGACGGATACGTGAAGCCACAGATCAAGCAAGTGGTCCCTGAGTAAGTGTCCAGGGTCCAGCTCTGGTCTCCTGCTGCCTCTTTTCTCCTCCCCCCGCTCTCCTCACCCCTCCCTGCCACCCCCTCCTGTTCATGGGCCCAGCGTTCCCTCCCCGCCCCAAACCTGGCTCAGCCCTGGGGAGGGAACTGGGCTTGGTCCTGATGGGGCCAGTACCCGGGGCCCACTCCTGCAGCCGGAGTCCCAGGCCCAGTGGGCGCTTTGTCCTTTTACACCCAAAAAAGACATGAAGATGCCCTCTGAGCCCCTCCCCAGTCAGCTGCTGCCCTGAGGCCACTGAGGCTCTGCTCTGCTTCCTCCCGCAGGTTTGTGAGCGCATCTGCAGACTCTGCCGGGGGCAGCGCCACCTACATGGACCAGGCCCCCTCCCCAGCTGTGTGTCCCCAGGCTCATTATAACATGTACCCACAGAAGTAGGTTGTGTTCTCCTGGGGCTCCGCGGGGAGGAACGGGCACTTGGCCTCAGGCTGGACCCCTGGAGGGCTGGTGGGCAAAGGAACCCAGAGCTTCTCTAGGGCTGAGACCACCCAGCCCAGCCCGGGCTCTGGCAGGGGTGTGGGAGGAAGGGAGAGATCAATCAGTAAAAGCATAGAGCATTTTGAAGCTACACATAGCAGGGTCCTTGCTCTGGTGCCAACTAGCTGTGTGACCTTGGGAAAATTATTGAGCCTCTCTGATGCTCAGTTTCCTCATCTGTAAAATGGAGGCAAGACTACCTACCACATGGGGTTGGGATTAGGATTAAGTGAGGGAGTGCAGCTAAAGCATTTAGCACGGCGAGGCTGTTGTAAGGGCTTGATACAGGGTGACCATGGAGGGGTGGTCCTTCTTAGGGAGGTGGGAACAGGGTGTTAATTGCTCCTCTCTGGAGTTCCCAGGATAGAGAATTAATTCCCTCTGAGCTGAGGGTGCCCTGGGCTGGAAGTCTGGATGCCTGGGAGGCATAAACTGCAGTGGGTGACCACAGGCTTAGGAGTCACAAAGACTGGAATTCCAGTCCTGACTCTGCCTGCCAGCCAGATGGTCCTGAGCGTGTTCCTAACATGGTCGAGCCCCAGTTTCCTCCTCTATAAAGTGGAATAAATGTCTACGTTACAGGTGGCTGTGAGGATTGCTGTGCTGTGGTTGAAAGGCCAGGCCCACTGTGGTGCCCAGTGAATGGTGCCTCTGGTTTAATGGAATGGTGTCGTAGGTGGACAGAGCTCACTGACCCAACCAGCTTGTTTTATGGATGAGGACAGGGACAGAGAAAATGAATTCCCTCAGATCACTCAGTGAAGTAGCAAGAGATGAGACGAGAACTTGGGTGTCCCCCATGGAGCCAGTGACTGGCTTATTCAACTTGGGGTTGGGGGGCGGGTCTGGCCACAGCTGGTCCAGTTCCCATGAGACTCGGGTCTGAGTGGGGAGCAGGCCAGGGGCTGTGAGTCATGCCACCTCCCTCTGATATCCCTCTCTCTCTACCAGCCCTGATCCCGTTCTCGACCAGGATGGAGAATTCGATCTGGATGAGACCATGGATGTAGCCCGGCACGTGGAGGAACTCTTACGGCGCCCGATGGACAGTCTGGACCCCCGCCTCTCCCCGCCTGCTGGCCTTTTCACCTCTGCCAGAGGCTCGCTCTCGTGAATGTTTGAATCCCACACTTTTCTTTGCAAACAGTACTCAATGCGAAGGGTTCATATTAATTGTGATTTTAGTATTGCTGTGCATCTTGATGCCTATGCAGGCAGCACATGTACGCGTGCATATGTGTGTGTGTTTGTGCACAAGGTGTGCCTGCCTCGCCTTTGCCGTCCTGGGTATGTGGTTGCAGCAGCAGCAGCCGCCTTTTTCTTCAGATCAAGGCGTTCCAAGGGCCCGCAGGGTCTGCCTCTGTTGTAGAAGAGACTGAGCTTCTTCTGTTGTCGCAGGTACTCAACGAGGGAAACCTATTCCTGCCTTTATCTGCTCAGCAGCTATTTGAATGAAATTATTCAGGAAGGGGAATGGAGACAGCTAACGTCTCTAAGCTGAAGTTTTACTCCTGAGCTAGAAGCTTCGCCTCCTGGACACACGTGTGCATTTATGCCTGTGAATCTGTTCTCAGGCACGTGTGTTGGTCTATCGAGTCTTTCCCTCAGGAGGGAGGCTGGGGTTCAGTTGAGTAGTATTTTATACTTTATCTGATGAATATGGACTTCAGACTTCTTGTGAAGTGAGAGCTTATCTAGACCCTGGCCATGTCCCTAACACAGCAGAAATGGGTCAGTTGGGCCTGTCAGAGCTGCTGTGTGTGGCCTCTTGGCCTGCAGCCAGGGGTCTTGGGCTTTGAGTCTATGATGCCGTTGCCCATGACCCTACTCCCTCTTTCCGCTCTATATCACCTCCCCTCCATCAGGCCCCAGGCTTCTTCCTTGCCTGTCTGTCTGCGAGCTTGCTTATGGGGGAGGCGGGAGCGGGGAAGGGACCGGTCTAGGACATAGTAGGTGAACAGGGGGCCTGGGACTTGCATAATTGATCCCCTCCCCTCCTGGAAAAAACTGCAGCCAGTGAGCGGCTTGCTGCATGCCTGTGGAATCTGGAGCGAGGGTAAGAGCTGATCTCCGTCCCCTCTGCTGGGAGGCGGAACCTGGAACAGGCCTCCACAGTTGCATAACTGCCTCTGGTCTCAGAAGGCCTCGCTCCCAAGCTCACATGCCCCTCCCTCTGAGGCCTATGACACACAGCCGGGGCCGCTGGTGGCAGAAGATCGCGAGTCTCAGGTTTAAACATCTCTGAAGGAAGGTGGGGATGAGAAGAGGGATTCTTTTGTACTTTGTACATACGCCACCCATTTGTGTAAACAGTGTTTTTGAATAAAATATTTTTTTCATAAATTTGCTGGTATGGCTCCTGGTTTGGGGAGCCCTGGGCAATGGGGACCCCTGGAGTGGGAGTCACTTTGTTCCTTCCTCCTGTGTGGCTGACACTATAACGTGTAGTCTGAAGCTACAACTCTGCTCCTTTTCTGTGTTTTAAGGTGCCGACCACCCCTGGAATACTTTCAGTGATTCTCAGGCTAAAGCACGAGGACTCGAGGTCTGGGGAAAAGATGGGGCAGGAATTACTGGCGGTGGGGGCACAAGGAACGGGGAAGGACTGTGGTCCGGGTCTCTCCTTCTCAGCTGCTGCTCTAAGCAGTCTTGAAGCTGGCTGCTGAGGGTCAGAGCCACCAAGACTCTCAGCCCTTCCGGGCCAGGGGCAGCGCAAGCCTCAGTAGTCCCACCCACCCTGGCCTCTTCCCAGAGACCAGCAGGTGGCACCATCCCACTGCCACTGTGCTTTCTAATTATTGGCCTGAGACTGGGAGGGCGGCTGAGGCCAAGAGGGGGACAGTCTCCCCATTTGGCCTCCCCTGGCACCAAGGTGCAGGTGCTGTCACTGGGGTCCTTGAGGGGTAGGGGGACATTCGGGAGCAAGGACCTGTTGTCGAGGTTTCTTCAGAGCTCAAAGCAAGGTTAGGGGGGCTTGCAGCATGCCCCAAGGAGCTGCAGGGGCCCAGAGCGGGGCTGGCGGGGGTGGGTGGGGAGGGAAAGCAAAGCAGCCGCCAGCCGCCACCGCCTGAGTGGCAGTAATCTGCCGTTCCATCTCTGCAGGGGAAGGCAGCTCATATCTCACACCCAGGCTCCGTCTCCATGGTACTCGGCACAAGGGGAGGGGTGGGGGGGAAGCCAGTGAGTGGGCGCACTGATGTCAGTGGATTATCACCACTGACTGCCCAGGGCACAGCAGCAGCCAGTTAATAACGTGTTTAAGTTCATCCCACTGGGGGAACTGAAGAGAAAGTGATAATGGAGCAACTGTGGAAGGGGAGGCCTCGGGGGTGGAGTGGGAGTATCTTCGCCCCAACCTCCCTTAGGTAGCTTATCTGACCCCAGACAGGACACAGCTTGCAAAGGCCCGGGCAGGGAGGAGGGAGGAAGAAGGAGGGAGAAGGGAGGCCTCCACGCAGACACCTTTGTACCGGACCCCTGGCTCCTCCAGTTACCCCCACTTGGAGGCTGCTGGCTAACGTAAGATGGGGGTGCTAGGAGGGCCTGCGTCAACTTGGGATGAGAGGCTAAGGCGACCAGCCGGGAGCAAGGGCAACCATCTCCTCTGAAGACTCAGACTCAGCCTGTGTGTCAGGCTGCCCTGAACTGAAGCAGGGGAAAAGGGAATCTCCACCAACCAGACACAGAGCTGCCACGCTATCAGACGGTTCCTATATAACTTTTATTTCTGGAAGTTAAAGTAGATACAGCAATATACAAAAAAAAAAAAAAAAACCCACAATAATATAAATTTTTACACTATGAAGTATACATTGGAATTTGATGCAGTGGCCAGGACAGCATCTTACAAACCGCCATACAGGCAGGTTAAGCCATCCATGGGAATCCCTGGGCTGGGCTGAGCTGGGGTTGGGCAAGTCCCGGAGGATTCGGTTCTTTAAGGGAGAGGCCAGGACAAGTCTCAGGTCCTCTCAGAACTTTTGTTACAATCAGAGTTAAAAGCAGATACACACGCTACCTCAAAGCCGCAAACATTACAATACCTGCTCCAGAGAGCCTGGATCCTAGCGCCAGGTCCCTCTGATCTAAATCTTCTTTCAGTTTATGAGTTAAGCTTATTATGAACCAAAGAGTGTTGCTGGAGAAGGGAGAGCTCTGTAGCATCTATCAACCTTTCTAGGAAGGAGGACAGGCGTGGCCAAGGGCAATCCCTGTTTGAATTGGAGAGAAGGGCCTCATCCCCTTGCTTTAGAAACCGGAAAATTTGGGTATAACATACAGCATTCTGTAGCAATTGTGATCAGCTGAGACACGGTTTTGGCCCACCCAATCTAGCCATGCCTCTGGGTCAGAGGAGGCCCAAATATCAGAGACCACCTTGCAAGCTACTAAGTATTCAAAATGCACAGTAAATGTGAGTTGTTCTGCCTCATCTGCGGGGCCCCAGTGGGAGGAGATAGACACCAGCACTGGAGGGAGGCCGAGGTGTACACTCCCTCACGGGAAGGACAGGCCTCGAGTTTATCAGTGAGCCTTCGCCCCTGGGTCAACCAATGAAGAAGCGATTACAGGTGCCCCGGGAATCACCAAGAAACTGGGACAAGAACCATATTCCCTGAGCTCAACCAAACCCTTGGCTGGGGCCCCACTGTCTAAGTCACGTCCAACTTGTAACTTTCTCCCTCTTATTCCAAGAGGTCCTGAGACCAGGATTCCTAAAGCAAACAGGACAGGGAGCTTTAGACACTGGAAGGAGCCTCGCCACAAGGTGGGTCAGGGGGACGGGGAAGGACCCAAGGATCATCCCATCCCTTATAAGGCACCCACAGAAACAACCCAGGCTCTGAAACAGGCGCGGAAGTCCAGGGAGAAACGGAGGACAGGCTGTCAGCGTCCCTCTGCCCAGCCCGACCTACTAATGGGCCAACACATTAAAGGCAAAAATAAAAACTTTGTTTATAAAAAAAAGTCTAGAATGTTTAAGTTCTCCTTAAACTTTTCTATTTCAAAGCCAAAGGCCAAGCCACAGCTTCAGATGTCTTTGAAGAGTTGGATCTGAAGCCCATCTCAGGGTTTATATAAATTATCAGCCTGAAGAAAGCTGAATGCCTAAAGCACCAAGAAGGCTCTTAACTGAGTTTCCTACATACAGGAAAGGCTATGCCTGCACAGGGGTTTTGCCTTTTGAAATTTTTTTTTTTTAAGTTTAAAAAGAAACTTATGGGCTTTGAAAATCCTGTCTGCTATTTGGACATTAGCAAGGTTAAAAGTGCAACACCAGGAGCATGCAGCCAGAGGTGGCCTGCGGCATCAGTGTACAGAAGAGGCAGAGGGATGCCACCGGCACCAAGAGGCACTTAGCCAACAACAACAACAACACAAAGCTGCTGAGAAAGGGGGCAGGGGAGCAAAAGAGACAAGACACTGCCTCTTTCTCCCTCTTGCCGCCCCTTCCACATCCCCTGATCACAGTCTCAGAGAATGCATTCTTACTTGCATTTAGATAAAAGCATATCACCCATATTCACTCATTTCTCTATTTTAAAAAGTGCCCAGATTGCTCAAAGATAGCAGAAGTAGGAGAT